>NC_139764.1:40232673-40861254 GCF_965231275.1 Zosterops lateralis | reverse complement strand
CCAGCTTCTGTTGAGTCATTTTCTACCTACTTCAGATACTTTAAAGAAGTATAATATTAATGAATAATTTCTATTCAGCCAGAATCAGCACAGTAGTATGAACATTTGAACGTGAGCACATTCCTCCTATTTTATCAGTTTTCTTTGTTGAAAACACAGCATAATAAATTAACACTTCATACTTCAATGCTACCATGTAATGAAACTCACACTTATAAATGTCTTATCCGAGAGAAAGCTTAAATTGGTAAATGTAACTTGATTGCAGTAGGTGTTTTTTCAAAGCCAATCAACAGCTATAGGATTTATACTACATATTTTTTGGAATGTTACCAGCTTGATTTAGTTCTCAAAAGCCCTGTCTCAATTTCTTGGAGAGGTGTTCCCCTGATTATGTAGCACAAATTGACCACGATCACCACTGACACCAAGATTCCCCATATGCTGTTATTGCTTAAAAATAGCAGGAATAAACCAAATAAGGTCTGTGGTCAGGGAGAAGATTTTAATCTGACACTTCAAATCCTTCCCTGAGTAAAAGCATTAGTGTAGTGTCATCATCTTTTACTCAGTTTCAACACTACCTTCCCTATAAGACTCAGGACACTCCTGCAGGGACCCTTGCAGCTGGAACCCATTGATTCTGAAAAAGGTTAGATTTCATAAAGGCAAACTAGATGACTGTTACAAGAAAGTAACTCTCATAATAAAAAAAATGCAACATACAGTTGAATTCTTTTAGAAGCGGCCATATTTCACGTTTCAATGTGTTATAATTATTTTAGAAGGCAGTAGATTTTTACTCAATGGGTCAGTGAGCTGTCTACATATTAAGAAGTTGCCCTACAAGCATGATTGGTTCATCTAATGATGGTGTATACAGGTACCTTAGTTAAGATTTAATCTTGGAACTCTGGAAAATGCATTATTTTCAACAGCACTTTTGGACAAGGAAACAAAAGCAAATACAGGATAACAAAAAATTTTCTAGTGGTTAGACACTTGCCTGGAAATGCATCAAGCTCCTCTAAGCTAATGAAGATCACATAAGGTCGATGTACTAAAACACTTTTAGTTTGCAGAAGATAAGTCTGTAACAACTGACCCAATCCTGCAGTTAGAAAAAGCAGCATAGCACAGTATCTAGAGAGAATACCACAATGTATTAGAAAAGCTTATACAAAGAAATCTTTTGCAAAGAACCAACATTTGTGAGTTAGGAACAAAGGGGGTTTTTTGCTTTTCAAAAAAAGTACCCAGAACGTACACTCTTCATCTAAGTAGAGGCACTTAATAATTAATTGCATTCACAAACATAAAAAAAATTAAAAGAGTAGAATCAGAAAAAAAGCATCACATTCTACATTAGCTGCTATTGCTGCTCCTACCCCATTCCTCTCTCTTTTGTTCCAAGTTACTCCTCACTGCCCTGACTTAAAAAAAAGTTAAACTTTCTTGTTTTCCCTCATAGTACAAAACCCACGGGACCTGATAATGGCCATCTTTGTAATGGCTGAAGAATTCTATAGAAATCATTTATAAAAGAAGCAGAAGCAGCAAGGGAATTTTTTTTCCCATAAGAGAAGTAAGTTTTATTAACCACTTTGCAAGAATTCACAAGTCTGCCTTTTAAGAAAAGGAGTGTTTTTTTCCTGGTAACTTACTTGGCAGGAATTTCTTGTGGTGATGCAAACCCATGCCACAAAACATTACGAAGGTTCAGACCACGTGGAGATCCAATGAATACCTTCAGTACATTCATCTAATTAATAAACAAAGTCATTACTGCATAAAGAAAACTATTATTTTTTGCTTTTCTAACCCTTCTTACTTTTATTACCTTCCCTTGGCAGAAAAGTTCAGAAGTTATTGAAAAACTGCAATGTCTACTGTGAATATGACTGACCACCACTTGTCACAGTAACTAAAACTCATTATTTGCAATTGTCAGTATTCTCTGAAGGAGAATCTTTCAGCTTATTTGTACAGGATATAGAATATAATATGGGAAGAATCAAACTAGTTATTAGACATCCCAAACAGTTATGATAGACAAACAAGTGAGATCAAGTTTAGCTCTTATTTCTTGTAGTATAAATCCAGTGTAAGTTAATGCAAATTAATACAAGGTACATTTGGTAGGAAGAAAATCAGCTCAGTAGTTATTCCTTATTTCAAAACTATGTACTTACTACATCTTGTCCAAAGACATCTGCAAGCTGCTCAGATGCAAGTAAGTCTCTTAGAAGGAAAGGACAATCATTACCCTTAAGTAAATACACCTATTAAGAAAAAAAAAGAGCAGAAAAGATAATAAATAATTTAGTATAGTTCTTTGTATTTCAAACATATACCTTGACTACTTTACCTAATAATCATTTTCATCATTGTAAAAACACTAATCAAACAAAACCCACCAAATCCTTGAAAACACTTTAAATTCTGTAATTTCATGACAAATTAAAATTTAGAAAACATATCAGGAAAGAGTGGATCTTTTACTTAATGTGACCATAGTTAGGCTCTTCACAGGATCTGTACATATATATAGACTGCTTTTCTCTTCAAAAAAATCCCACAGAAGCCAGTGAGGCACAACAAGAACATAATTAAGGGAATAAGCTCTACCAAGGACAGTGTATTTTGTTCTTACAATACAAATTTATATGTGAAAGGGAAAAGACCTGTGGTTCTTCTGATTCTTTAAACTAGATTTTATCCTTGTTGGACAATCTTAGCATCTCAAGTTTCAGCTGCTATCACACATTCCATTCTTAGTACTCTCCCTGACATTTTTTTCCAACCATTGGTGATTTGTTTTACTGCAAAATTTACCTCGCCCCACACTTGGGCAAACTGGTTTGTGAGTTGGCCCGTTGCTCTTTCTCTGACATTTCCTTCTCCAGATCTCCTTATAGGTATTGAACAACTATCCATTTTAATTTACCTGGTTGTAAAATAGCCCAGCAGCAAAAACTGTTTAAGTAGCTATTTCTCCTTTCTCCCTAGGAAAGAAGTTACCCAGAAGCCCCTTTTTCCAGCTGCATGACAGCTAACAGAAGTTAATACACCATCAGATTTTCTGTGGCAGCTATGCTGCCCCACTTCAGTTAAACAAATCAAACTATTCAAACTCTTCTCTTTCCTAATGAAATTGGTTAGTAACAGCACTCACACAAGCAACTCTACAAGCACTGGTGAAGGAGCCCCACATATGTTTCCATTAGCACAACTGGGATCGAGGTAAGAACCAAACTGTCCAACTCAAAATGCATGTGGGCTATTAGTGTACTACTACAGTACAGGGTAATATCAATTTTTTCAATGTACAATTAAATCCAAGAGCTCATTCCTATTTTATAAAGCCAAATCTGCAATAGACTCCTCTTGCTGGCACTTACATCACCCAGGGCTCGCTCCAAGCACGATGTTAGTTTCATTAAGCCAAGACCAACTTCTGTAGCTTGTGTATATTGTAAAACATCAAACACTTGAAGAAATACCTGCATAATGGGGGAGAGGAAGAATGTTGTGTTCAATATTCAAAAGTAAAGATCACATTGCCAAAAGCACAGAGAAACTTAAATATTTCTCCACGATAGTTGCTATGCAAATGCAGAAAGAAAACCATGTCAAAGAAATGAAAGTGTAGATGCCTGGAGAGAAATCTCCCTAAAGTACCTCTTGATATCTAGTGCTTTACATCTTTAAAGTTATGCATAATAACTTTATAAGGTAAAAATTGATATTAGGCACAGATTATTAGAAAAACAAAATCTTACAAACTAATGTTAGAACACACCCAAAGCTCCTCACATTGTCTAATACGAAATCTAATTACAAAATCAGAAAAATTACAAGCAACCATCTATCAGAGAAGGACAATTAGTTAGAAATTCTAAGCATTTTGGTTCATGGATATTTCATCTGTATTCTCACATTAAGCTTCCACAAAGGGTTCAGGTGCCAAAAACCAAACTGTTAACAGAAGTTTCCATACCTCTGTGCAGTTTGTCCAGTGGAACCACGATGCATATTGAATTACAAATTGCTCCTTAGTCAAAGATTTCAAGTACAAATTAACAGATTCACATACAGGTCCTAATGATCGAATGCTTTTGATATAATCCACGCTTTGATCTTAAATTGAAAAATAGAAGGTGATTAGGGTACCAACCTTCCTGAAGTTCTAATATTTTAAAACTTACTAGGGATAAAACCTGCTACAGTTTGTGTACATATTTAGCACAGATAATTTTATCCTGACTATTTTAGCACAACCAATAGAATACAATTTACTGTCCAAAACACCGCACAGAAAAGGTATTGAAAAGGAAAACTGCAATGCAAAACCAGGTAAGATCAAGCACCTTCTCTGAATAGAACAAAAAAAAAAAAAAAAAAAAAAAAAAAAAAAAAAAAAAAAAAAAAAAAAAAAAAAATTCTACCCCAATAAAAACTTAACACAAGAAAATATGGAAGCAAATAGGATCATTATGTTCTGCTTTTGTTGAAATGTGAAGAATCTACTAGAATTCCTATAGAAATTCCATATATCAAGCTGGAAGCTAGTGCAGGCTCAGCAGGAGTCAAACTGCACCACTTACAGCCTTTAAAGAAGGCAGACGGATGTGGTACCTTACAGAGTGGTATCACTGCTTCTCTTTCATGGGACACTTTTTATAGGAAAATAAATTCTTCTGGTTTACAGAAAGATATTTTTACCACCTCTGGAAATTAATAACAGAGCTTGCATGATGCAATTTGGAAAATTAAAATTCAATGAATTCATCAGGACATAAATACTTTGTTTTGGTTAAAAAACAACTCCAAACTATTCCACATAGAAGGGAAACAAGATTGTACTTCTATACAACCCCAAATTGGGAAACACAAACAAAAGCAACAGGAGCAATATTGACGGCCCCAGGCTCTTAAATTTACTGAAAAAGGAATATAAAAACCACAGAACAAGGTAATTATGGGGTTGGAGAGAAGCAGAACTGAACCCATTATGTTACAGGCACATTAAGCTGGGACCAAGATGAAGGCAAAGCAGGAGCTACTTCGGTAGCACAGATTATATGAACCTTAGGAGCCACCAAAGGCCAAATACCAATTGCAGATCAAAAATTCAAAGCTCTTTGTAGATAGGAACTCTACACACTCTAATCTGCAGCAGAGCTAATGCTGTACTGTAACAGACTGTCACTACTCAGCTAGGATTGCTATGAACTGTACAGAAAATCTGCATCAGTTGTAAATGCATCACTACTACAGCAGGTAAACACCAACCTGATTCAAGGTAACACACATGCTCTGTAACAGCTTCCCAACATAGTTCCCCATTTCCAGATAAAATATTATTAATATCATAGGTGTCTGTCTTTTCAAATCCAAGTTTGCAAATTGCATAATGCACAGGTTGAGAAAGACAGGTAGTGACCGAATCTGGCAACGCCATCTGGAACAAACACACACAGAGAAAGAATCCTTGTATCAAAAAAGTACACGAGAACAACAACAAAAAAATTATTAAAGCATACCCACAAGCACAGCTACCTAGACAGTAATACAGTGTCTGTAAGCAAGCTGTTTGGGTTTGCAATGCAGGTTTCATCCATGCATGTGAGGAAAGGAACTCTCAACCAGAACCACCTTTGTCAAACTGAGGGAAAGCATTGCTCTTTCAGGTCAAGAGGTCAGGAGGTGTATTTCAGAATGGTTATTTCAGAATGGTTATTCTACTGAAACCATGACAGGATAGACTGAAACAAAATATCCCTGTCTATATATAAATGTTCTGCCTAATCTCTGAGCTTGCAGAGAAACTGACGCTACTTCAAGTAAGCCAAGATCATCAGCCTTTACAACTAGCAAGACCCTTGGAGGGAGGCAGGGGGAGAACAGGTGAATTCTGTAGCAATGTTAGTGCAATTTAAGCATTTATGCTATTTCCACATTAGTCTAAACAAGAAAA
This sequence comes from Zosterops lateralis, assembly GCF_965231275.1. Classification (NCBI taxonomy): domain Eukaryota; kingdom Metazoa; phylum Chordata; class Aves; order Passeriformes; family Zosteropidae; genus Zosterops; species Zosterops lateralis. The sequence goes on along the minus strand of NC_139764.1, from coordinate 40,855,274 downwards.
ATTGACTGATTCGGAATCGCACATTTAAATTAAAACAAATTGCACAGAAAAAACTGCCCATGTTAACAAGAATGAAAATGCTTCTAATTTAGTTTTAAAAAGTCACACTTCTTCATTGATCAGACAGATAAGAAATTGTTTGATAATGAAGTGCCAATAATAATGAAAAATATGCCATTAAAGTTAAATTTTAAACATTTTTTTCCTCTCTAATTAGGTGGCAGAATTGACCCTCACATATGTAGTTTCTGAATTCATGGCTTCAAGGAGAAAGGAAATATTTATATAGCTATCAGCTCTGAGCAAGTGTAACACTTCCAATCGGAAACCTGCTGCCATCTGAAGTATCTGCCTGCTCTTTAAGGAAAAAGATACTTAAAAATCTACAATGTTCCTAAGACATATCATCCTGTCCATCTTTATTTGTGTCTCTTCCCCTTCCCGTTCGCCGTTTCACTGTCAGGGCCAGAAGGCCAGAGCAAAACTTGCACGACCGCTGCCACCCTTTATTTCTCGGGTTGGTTTTCTCACCCAAGATTTACGTTGTTTAAAGTCCTTGGCCCTCTAAAAGCCCCGAGTCGCGTTGGTACAAAGAAGTGGAGTCTTCAAGGCCTTGCTTTCTGGTTTCTCGAGTTGTTTATTATTTGATATCACAAAGTTTTTCTCCGCTCCCAGCCGAGGTCCGGACAGCGGCTGGGACACGAGGCGACTGCCCACCGATGGGACGTCACCTTACATTTATACAGATAATTACGTGTAGGTTATTAACTATTTCACACCAATGCCTGGTGCTTACACTAAGAGGGTCACTTCTGCTTTGACCAAATCCACTCTAACTACCTCATATCATCACCACCCCAGAAGATGGAGGATGAGGAAGAAGGAGAGGGACACGAGGTACCACCCAAATTCCACCATCTTGTCTCCCATTTACCTCTATTCTAAGAATCCTAAAACTACTGAATTTTGTATGTTCTACTATGCTAAACTACTATTTTCACTTCCTGGTGATTTGCAATTCCTCTCCTAATGCTGGAAGTTTCTCCCATGGGCTAAGATCAAACTCAGTGTCTTCCTGGGCTCTGTGCCAAGGTTTCCAACCCCCCTGGACTGGTTCCACACCCCTCTGTCCAGGGTTCAAATTCTCTTTCCCGGGTCCCAGGTCATCCAAAGGGATGTCCTGGACTCCAACATTTATTACTATTACTCATGTAAAACGGGCCAGGCACAGGGCAGGGCGGTGACTTTGCAGGGAGAGCAGCTCCCCGAGCCCCGGGCTGGCAGTGGCCGGAGCAGGGCAGGGCAGGAGCAGGGCAGGGCAGGGCAGGGCAGGAGCAGGGCAGGAGCAGGGCAGGGCAGGGCTGGGCAGGGCAGGGCAGGGCAGGAGCAGGGCAGGGCAGGAGCAGGAGCAGGACAGGGCAGGGCAGGGCAGGGCAGGAGCAGGGCAGGGCAGGGCAGGGCTGGGCAGGGCAGGAGCAGGAGCAGGACAGGGCAGGGCAGGGCTGGGCAGGGCAGGGGCAGGGCTGGGCAGGGCAGGGCAGGGCAGGGCAGGGCAGGGCTGGGCAGGGCAGGGCAGGAGCAGGAGCAGGACAGGGCAGGGCAGGGCAGGGCAGGGCTGGGCAGGGCAGGGCAGGGGCAGGGCAGGGCAGGGCAGGGCTGGGCAGGGCAGGGCAGGGCAGGGCAGGGCAGGGCAGGGCTGGGCAGGGCAGGGCAGGAGCAGGAGCAGGACAGGGCAGGGCAGGGCAGGGCAGGGCTGGGCAGGGCAGGGCAGGGGCAGGGCAGGGCAGGGCAGGGCTGGGCAGGGCAGGGCAGGAGCAGGGCAGGGCAGGGCAGGGCAGGGCTGGGCAGGGCAGGGCAGGGCTGGGCAGGGCAGGGCTGGGCAGGGCAGGGCTGGGCAGGGCAGGAGCAGGGGCAGGGCAGGGCAGGGCTGGGGCAGGGCAGGGCAGGGCAGGGCAGGGCAGGGGCAGGGCAGGGGCAGGGCAAAGCAGGGCAGGGCTGGGCAGGGCAGGGCAGGGCAGGGCAGGGCAGGGCAGGGCAGGGCTGGGCAGGGCAGGGCAGGAGCAGGAGCAGGACAGGAGCAGGGCAGGGCTGTCCCCGTCCCCGCAGGCCGCAGCCCCGGAGCCGCCATGGCCGCCGCGCGCCCCGCCTCACGGTCCGCTCGCGGGCAGGGCCCGGGCCGCCGCTTGCCCCCTGCGGGACCGCCGCCACCGCCATGGAGGGAGGGAAAAAGCGCCAGGATAAAGACGCAGTGAGCCAGGCCCAGGGGCTACTCCGGGGGGCTGAGCTGGCGGGGAGCGGGGGGCAGCGGGTGTGATGCCCGGCTGAGGTGGGCGTGCCGGGCCGGCCGGCAGCGCTGCAGTTGAGGGGGAAGGATGGAACGTGGAGAGCGTGGGTTAAAAGGCGCTTGTGATCTTGTGAAAATCGGTAGGAGGAATGCTGTTCCCTCTCGGTGAGAGCCCGGTTAGGGATGGCTCGTGCTCTGTGTGCTCGGTCCGGTGTCGGGCTCGCTCGGGCGCCGGGGGGCAGAGCCGCCGGGCTGTGGAGAAAAGGGCGCTCCTCCCTTCGCCGGGCAGCCGCTCTGCCCTCCTCTGAAGGAATAAACTAGAACTCTTGCCTGTTCGTTTTAACAACTAAAACCTATTGGTTGTCAAAATGGACTTACTAACAAACAGGATTTCATTTAAATAGCAAAAGCTTTTTTTTTTTCCCCTCTCTTAGCATACTTCCTTCCATATATCCAAAGTTAAGCCAATGTACTCGAGTTGAGTAGCCTCAGAACAGGCGTTTTTTGGTTAAGTGCTCAAATGCAGTCAGCTTTTCAATTTTTGATTTTTTTTTTTTTTGTTCCACAGAGGGTGCAAATATTTTACAGAAATGTAATTGCAACATTGTGCTAAAACTTGGGGTTTTACTGTGTATTTTATACAGTGATATACAGAAGTATGTGTCTTTACTAGCCATGTCTATAGAGAAATCAAAGTTTTTGGTTGCCTCATTAGTAAATGTAGTGACTTCTTGCAAATGATTATGAAAACTCCTGTCACTAATAATAGCAAGTAAACTTTTAAGTATTGCCATTGTTAGAAGTTGCGTGCTATAGACATGAATTTTCTTCCATCTTTAATGAAAGAGGTGGAAGGTAGTGTTGAAGGTAGTGACACTACCATGTCAGCCAAGAATCACTGTTTGGACTGCGCCCTTTTTCACAAGTTCATTGCTACTCTCATGGATGAGGATGCTCATTTGAAGACTCAGCTGCAAAACTTGAGGCGGTTTTTCTTCTGTTAGGTGATGTGTGATGAGCATGTCAGGGCTGTAGTCTTTTGAGATCTGACTCTGCAGTTAGTAGATAATGAGTACCCACAGGCTAAGTGCAAATGTGTTTGGTCCTTGTGTTTTTAGAGTAAGTGCTGTTCAGAGTTCAACAAACACCAGCAGGCAATTTGCACCTAAGGCTGCCAACATCCCTGCTTTTAAGGAATTAGAGGACACTTTTAGGTAACGTTGACAGAACTAATGTGCAAGTGATTTCATAGAGAAGAAACTGCATTTCTTCCCTGATTCTTAAAACTCCTCACACAGAAAGATTTGTGAGCCACTGAGTAGCGCATCTTCTAAAATAATTCTCATTAAACTTTTATATTATCCATAAGTGACATTTTTCTGTATTTCTTAGCATAATCTTTGCATTGTGATGTTATTTCACCTTTGAGTTCTTTTCTGCTCTTCTGGAAAGGCGCTGATGATTTTCTCTCATGTTAAGTTCTAGCAGTAGTCAGGAAGAAGTGGAGCCAAGACTGAAGTCAGTGAAACTTGGAAGTGGTTTGTTAGGAAGTAGCTGGTATGGAAGACCTGTGGCATTTATTATGATCTCATTGGTTCCTTGTGCTTTCTGTCTCTGTCTTTGTTACTATTTTACAGTGTTATTTTAAGCCACCGTGGTGGAGGTGACTTTTTTTCCCGCAACATCAGACTTGCTTCTTGCATTCATAGAGGGATAAGTTTTGTGTGTTGAAGAGATAGAGTACACAGCTGGATGGGGAGAAAACGCCACCTTCAGAGATCTGATTTTAAGTTTCAAGCAAAATCACTTTGCACTCTGGAGCTTACTTTTTTTTTTTTTTTTTTTTTTTTTTTTTTTTTTTTTTTTTTTTCTGAGCAAATTAAATTATCAATACATAAGCTACTATTTTAGTAACAAGGAATAAGGACAAGTAAAATGAAGTAGTGAATGAACCAAGTCTAGATTTTGGGTAGGCAGTTTGAATGAAAAGCTTGAACTTGTGGCTAACATTCTTGGATGGGTATGTATCTGTGTATTTTTACTTGGAAAAGGGAGGGGATTCAGGGTGCTAATATGCTGTATCTGATTGATAAGTTTCAATGCAAAGTTCAGTTGGATTTTGCTGGAAAAGAATTTAAAATTGGGTGGAAGTCAACCACTTCTCTTTTTTCAGGCAAAACAGTAGTGTTAAAACAGCCAGAAGACGATAACCAGCTCCTAGCTTTCTGTGGTTTTTCGTAACATATTCCTAGACTAATTGTTGGGGTTTATTTTCTCTTAACTGTACACCATAAAGTATTATTCAGAGTCTTTAAATTCTAAAATACTGGTATGTGATGTGGATTTTTTAAATTGTTTTGTACAGTCAAAAGGAAAAAAGGCACCTCAGGATGCTTCAGGCACAGCTCCAACAGAAGTAAAGGCAAAGCCAGGAAACACATACAGACTGGAGCCACGTACCAAAGTTCAGGATAATTTACTAAGAGACAAAGCTCAAGCGATACTAACGGTATAGTATTACTTAAATTAATTGTCTCATTGCAAAAACAGCTTGTTTTGCAGAATTATTTACAGAACAGTGAATATTACACAAACTTCAACATGCATAAATCTCTGTCATCTTTTCAGTTTTGGCACATGAGTGTAATGTGTACTCCGTCTTGCAAAGTGCAGAAGGGCCTCTGCAAGGTCACTGCTGAGCATGTTGAGGTGGAGCTGAAGCTTCATAAACTCTTACATGTTTTAAAATCAAGTTGAGCTACAGCACAGTTCAAAGTACCATAATCCACAAAATATCCAGTTAGCGAAAGATTATGTCATCAAATTTGTGGATTTCTATTAATTCTGCTAATATCACAGGCCCTGCATAAAATTACTTGGTATCCTTGACAGTCAGACTTCTACATACACAAATTAGGCAAAAACGAAAGAGAACAATCTGTTGAGATAATCCAAAACTGTTAGTGGCATTTTGAACAGTTATAATCAGATCTTTTTAATTCTGCAGTCTGGAAGACATATCTTGGCTATTTGGAACAGATATTTTTAGCACGGTTTTCCAGTGAATGGGCCCAAATAATGGAGAAGAATACACTTCTGATTGTTAAATGGAGATTGGCTGGGCATGTGTGTCACCTTAAAAAAAACATAAAACATGTCAGAGTAAAAGTAGTGCATCCTTTGCTGTTTAAGACCATTGTCTGACTATTTTAATCCCTAGTTCTTCTCATGTTCTTGTAATGAAAATTACTGTAAAGGGTGGTTTTTTGCAACAGAATACTAGGATGAAAACTGAGATCTTTCAAAATTGTTTCTGGTAGAGTAAACTACAAGACGCCACATACGATGGAGCTTCTAGTCCCTTCTTGTGTGCTTCAATCTCAGAAGAAATATTAAAGGCTGTGAAGGAATTGGACTATGACCGTTATAAGTATGTGGTATCAGTGCTCATTGTGGAAAAGGCAAATCAGGCAATGATTGTAAGCAAACATATTATTTGTTACACCTTTTGAAAATTAAAAACAAATTTTAGAACTGTGTATTATCTCCTAGGTGTTCTTTCACATTCAGCAGCTTGTTTGAGGTTGTCCTGAAGCTTTTATGTTCTTTATGGGTAGTCGTATCCCAGGTGACAATTCAAGGTGCTGCTGTGATTCTGCCTAACTCTGAAAGTTATTGTCTCATGTGTTCAATAAGTGGCAAACAGCCCCTACTGCACTTCCCTGTCACCCACTTGTTTCTGCTGCGTGCTGTGCCACTACAATTGCATGAGTTCAGTGAATTTTGTTTTTCTTTGTCCAGTGTACTTGGATCTCTATTTGGGTTCTTACATTCAGTGCAAAATGCTGTGCAGTTGTAGTGTGGGATGTGACATGGAACAGAAGGGTGGCAAGGAAAGGTAACTGCAGCTGCCACCAGACATACTCCTAGGACTTCAAATTAACACCAGTCATCTGAACTTGGAACCTAAAATAAAAAGATTCTAGATTTTGCTGTATAAAAATTTAGTATTCCTAGCTCCCATTGGCATTCATAACTCTTTAATCTATCTAGTTGAGTGTTAAAGAACACTTCTACTTTGGAGTGTTCGTCATCAGTTCTTAAAACCTGACTGAAAACACTCACTGTGTTTAATGAGTTACATGAAACAACGTTTGAAGGGTTCAGCTTCAGAACCAAATCCAGTCTGTGAGTTGCCTGCATCTACCTGCTTTTCTGGTGCCATCTCACAGTATGCTGCCTTTTCAGGGGTGCTTTGACTGAGGAGCTGTAGGTACAAACAGATCAGTGAAGTGATCCAAGATAACTTTTTTCTCCCAGAGAATATGTTTATTCCAGCCATCGATTCACATTAGTTTAGCTTTGGAAACAATTTTACCAATAAATGGTTGCAAGTAGGCTGGAGTAAGCTGGAGGTGGAGGAGTGGGGGATGTACTTCTTGATTTTGTATGTTCCCAAAAGGAATGTCTATTCACACAGACATTCTATTGCTTTTGAAGGGATGCTCTTACAGTTTGTTAAATTGTAACAAGCGAACACAAGAGAGAATTGGGGGTTTGTTGTTGGGATTTTTGGATCTATGTGGGTGGGAGCTTTACTGCCAAGCAAGAACATATATTTAACATTGAATAGGAATTGTTAATTTTATTCAACTTTTGCATTATTGTTAATAGTTGTAACTCTCCTAATATGATTAGATTAGACTAGCATTTAGATAATGCTGTGTGTTCTTTAAAAATAAATAGTAAAACTGCTGTATATAGGTTCACTTGTACCTTTTTCTCTTTTATCCCTTTAGGTTGCCAGCAGATGCCTCTGGGATGTTCAAAGAGACACTTGGGTTTCAGCTAAATGTGAAACTGATACATTTATTGCACTGGCTTTGGTAATGGCTTGTTATTACGACTGAAACTCTGAAAGTCACAGCTGCATTCATGCAGCACAATACATGGTATATTGGAAAATTTTCAAACCATCATTATTTTAGTATTCATTTTTATCCTATTGCTGTTGGCACAAACTGACATACAATTGAGATAATTTTGCTCAGTTTTGCTCTGTTTAAAAAAAGAAAAAAAAAAAAAAAACACAAAAAAACCACCCGAAAAACTGCTTTGGAAATGTTTATGGTTGAGTACATATGGGCTTCATCTGTTGTAATGTTCTGCTGTGGAAGTGGGAGCAGCTGGTGTAAGGCCAAACATTGCAAAATTTTGAATGTTGCTTGTCTCTTGAGTGCCTAGGACTGTTAACCAATGCTTACACGCAGTTGCAGGTATCGGTTTTCATAAAAGCATGCTTTTTGTAAGAAAAAGGAGTGTTCATTTTTCATTTTCATAGTTGGTATCTATGATAAAATGCTAGTCTGCCTAAACACTGGGCTGGGAGGGAAACTGTTTTGCTGTCCTAGGAACCTGTACAAATTTTCAGCCGCTTGCCTTGAAGGAAGTGAAAGTTCAGTTATTAGGTTTCCTGAGTCCTGACCTTGTTAAGTATTGCCTAGGGTCTGGTTGGTGGACAAATACTGAATTGAGCGAGTTAGGTCACTTTGGTCTAGGGGCTTCTGGTGGCGGTGGTAGGAGGACGATGGGGTCAATCGGGAGGCTATTGAGAATTGGTCTGTAACTGGCAAGGGCAGCAGCGATTGTATTTTAAAAACGAGACTCCGGCAGATCTGTGAAGTGTGTAGACATCGAAGTGTGCAGCTTTTGGATCTGCCGTGCACGGATATCGAACGCTGGTGCCATGGCCATGTCAGTTTCATTGTTGGGAGCTGCAAACAAACGCGGACGGGGCGGCGGTGCCGTTCCTAACGCCCCGCGGCTACCTTGTGTCCGAGCGCGTTTGGAGCGCCGGCCGGGCAAACCTGGAGGGGCGATGAGCAGCCCGGGCCGCGGGTGGGCGCGCACGGCAGGCGGGGGGAGCCCCCGGCCGAGGGCGGCGCCGGGGCTGGGGCGCGGCCGTGCGCTTTGTTCGCCGGCGCGGGGCCGTGCGCGCCCACGGGGGCCGGCGGCGAGCAGGCGGGCGCGCGCGCCGCCCCGCTCCCCGGGACGAGGGTCGTTCCCGCGGCGGGTGGTAGGGAGGGCTGCGCCTCCGCTCCGCTCCGCCCGCCCGCCCGCCCGGACCGGCGGGACCGGCACCGGCCCCGGGGGGCGGCTCGGCTGGGCGCGCGGCCGGCTCGGCGCGACCGCGCAGCGGCGGGAGCGGCTGCACGCGCCCTCCCTCCCTCCCTCCGTCGCAGGGGCGAGCGCGCTCGTGGCGGCTCCTCCGAGTGCGCCCCCCGCCCCCCGAACCCCCCTCCTGCGGGGGCTGATGGTTCACAAACGTAGCTCGTCCCCGGCTGACGTTCCCGGAGACGGGAGCCCGCCGGCGGAGCGCAGCAGCCCGGCCCTGCCGGGTGCCGGCTCCCGCGCTCGGCGCTGACCACCCCGCCGAGCCGAGGGGATGCTGCCCCTCCGCCCCGCGCTGCTGCCCAAGCGCTACCGCGGCGGTTCGGCTCCGCGCTCGCGGCCCGGCCGCGCGGCCGCCCGAGCGGCGGCGGCGGGAGGAGGAGAAGGGCGCGGCGGCGGCGGCAGCACCGGCGGGTCCCCCGCGGCGGTCCCGCGGGGCGGCGCCGGGTCGGTGCGGGTGCCGGTCCGGCGGCGCGGGCCGGGGTCGCCGCGGGCTGCCCGGAGGGGGGCGGAGCAGGAGCCGCCGCGGCCGTGCGCCCGCTGGCCGGTAGGGGCCGCTGCCGCTCCCCGCAGGGCCAGGGGGGGCGGGGCCGGCGGGCGCGGCGCGAGGCCCGGTCGCGCGGCGGCGGCGCTCCTGCTGGCCCAGCCGGCGGCGGCCATGGCGGCCGTGCTGTCCCCGCGCCTCTGCGACAGCGACCCGGCCACGCCCGGCGCGCAGTCCCTCAAGGTGAGAGCGGGTGGCGGCGGCCGCGGAGCTCCGGCGCGACGCCCGCCTCGGCGGGAGGCCTCGCGCGGCCCCCGCGCTCGGGCGCCCTGACCCGCGTCTCCCGCCCGACCCGCCGGCCCCGGGCTCACCTCAGGCCCGCCGGGAGAGCCGGGCGGCGACGGGAGGCCTCCCGCGCCCTGGGCCGAACTTTGAGCGCGGCTCCGGGGCTGCGGGCCCGAGGCCGTCCTCCTTCCCAAAAGTCTCTCGGCGGCTTCCCGGGGGCGGCGCGGCAGCTGAGTCCTCACGGCGGCAGCGCCGCAGCCGGGAAAGTTTGGGTCTGGCCGCCGGCAGTTCCGCCTTGGCCCTGCCGGCTCTTCCCACGGATCCCGGGAATCGCGGGCACTTGTGGCGCCACAGACTCCCGGCGCAGATCGGCAGTCGCTCTGTAGAACGATTCTAAAGAGTAGTTCAGGCTTCTCGATCGCTTAATAAAGGAGCGTTACGTCGATCTTACAGTGATAGACGTACCAGAAGTTTGTAACGTCACCATGTTTCGTAAGGACTGACAGGCTTTTTACAGAAACATGCGTTTTCAGGGAGAAAGGGCCTTTTTTGGACAGTGTTTGACTTTTCATGTAAAGAGACCTACAGAGCTATCTTTTTATTTATTTATTTATTTATTTATTTTTAACAGTAGAGGTGCTGGAACAGCATTGTGCCTTTAGATTGCAGATGTTTTCACTTCATATATTCAGTCGTCTGCAACAAACAGAACTTGTGTGATTGAATTTCGTGAAATTTTAAGCAAATAAGGAAGCAAACATGGAAATGCAGAGCACTGATCTCTCTGTGTTTGGGATACTCACATTTTGTAACAGTATCAGGTTTAATAAATTAAAAATTACAAAGCGAAAGGTGAAACTGCTGTCAGGCACTTCCGCCAAACTGTCAGGTTGAGATCTCTCTTTTAAAGACATTTTGAAGTCTCTTGGAAGTTTTGGTATATCAGACAGTTGCTTTGGCCATGTTCAAGTTTTTGTCTAGCAGTTAAAAAGATTTGGAGTGCATTAATATTCTTCTGGGAAGAAGAAATGAACAGCTGTGTCACCAAATACAAATGCAATGTTGTTTTGATTGAGGGCTGCTGCTTCATTAGTGTGAGTTGATACACAGTATTCTCAGCAATACTAGGAAGTGGCATTACTGGTAATGTGGGTGATGATGCTGCATACTGCTTTTTTTAAGAATGGCTGCACTAAGGAAACACAGTTTCATTAAATTTTACTTTTCAATTTTTATTACTGTATCGAAGGTGTTCTTCTTGCTCCTTAACGAGGATGAAAAATATTTGTAAAAAAAAATGCAGAAAAGAAGAAATAAGTCAGAAATCCAGGAGACAAATGGTTTTTACCTACGGCCTGTCTTGATTATAACATTGTGAAATGTTGCATAATATAAATAATGTATTCTTGTTCGCTGGAATATTTTTAAATTGATATTTCAAGTCATATGTTAAGTAAAACATACTAGAATGACAGACATCAGCAAAGGTAGACCTAGTAATGATTGTTGTCATTATTAAATAAGTAAGTAGTACAGTTTGGCTTGATCCATTTATTTCTGACAGGTTAATTCCTCTTGCTTAAACTTTTCACAGGAGTTAGCAAATTGGTTCTTTCACTCTGCTCCACTTTAGAGATTCAATTGCTTAAGGAACTGTTTTGTTCTTGACTCAACTACTGGTTATAGTTGGCAATTCACTTAAAGATTTCTGCTTTCTGTCTCAGTTATGATCAGACAGGGTTGGTCACTAAAAGCTTGAGATTTTTGGTGATGCAGGTAGCATTATGGGACAGTAAAGCAGTGAAAAATGCAACATCAACTGAGTCACTGTCTTCTAGATTTTATAGAACTTTTCATTTTGTTTTGGTCTTTTTTTCCTCCTCTTCACTCTTTGTTCCCTTTGGTTACATTGATGACACAAAATCTGAATAGTAACACCTGTCTGAATGTTCCCTTCTAATAGCTTTGGTCTCTATCTTTTGTAATACCAAGTTGGGTTTTTTTCTTCCACGTATTTTTTCATCCTGATACACAGATGTAGACTGTCCTGTGAGTTGTTTGTTAAGACTGTCAAAGAATGGCTTAGCAGTTCAAGTATATTTAAATTGCGGATTGCCTTGCACTGTTTTTTGGTGTTTTACATTATCTTTGGAGTAGTCTAATTTCTACAAATATTTATTTTCATTTCAGGATGACACAGAAGAAAATTCCAATGATGGCAGCCAGCCGTCCAAAAGACGGCGAATGGGCTCAGGGGACAGTTCTCGGAGCTGTGAAACTTCCAGTCAAGACCTTGCGTAATACTGTTTTTTACAATTCCCACTTTTTATTACAAGTGTGACTTTATTGTTCAACATGCCTAAGTATTAGCTCTTTTTTCATTACTTGTGTATTCTTCATACATCTTTCCGAATTGAGGTAATGTCCTGTAAATAGCTGGATGTCTATTGCTCCCAGTATATTTTAAGGCATTTTATTGTAGAGTGCCACAAAAAATTGCTACATCTGATCTGTACAATCAGAACCACAGTTTACATGTTTTTAAAACATTGCATACTGGAGTGATTTTTGTCTCTGTAGTACTTGCTTTTCCTGGTGTCCTCTCCATTATGATGGATATCAGTTTCTTCAGATTCTGTCCCTTAGCATGTTGATAAATGGTGATTTAGAGAAATATGTGTGAGGTTGGGTATAACAAAGTGACTTTTGAAACAGGTTTACAGGATGCTGTGTTCTAAAGTGCTTGTCGAACTTTGTAGTTACTGTTCATTGACATAAAAATGGAAATTATTGAATTTCTAGGGATGTAAGTAGTATTCTTAAGGATTGCTGTGATTTACTGTAACATTGTCTTTGTGTTTAGGTATAGTTATTTTCCTGCTGAAAATTTGATAGAGTACAAATGGCCACCTGATGAAACAGGAGAATACTATATGCTTCAGGAGCAAGTCAGTGAATATTTGGGTGTGACTTCCTTTAAAAGAAAATATCCAGGTATTTATTTTTAAAGTTTTTCTTCTAAAAGCTTGTGCCCTTAAACAATTTGGGTGTAGTCTGTGCTTCTTTGGTAATAGGACGAGCTAACTGTTAAAAAAAAAGTAGTTGTACTTTGTATGTTCATTACTGGAAATAAAATGTATCCCCTGGTTTTTCAAAGTAATATAAGACTTTGTGATATTGCCACTGAAAATATGCAAACAAGTCTTAGTTGAGGATTAGATCAGCAAGTTCATCAGCTTGAAAATTGATATCAATTTTATTTTTAGTGATTTGTTGATGATTTCATACTGTATAACTGGATCTCTGTATTCAATTTCCTGAATTGTGGCAACATTCCTACAACTGTGGAAAAACACTATGTTCGTGGAGGTTCTAGTATTGGAGTATTTCAGTATTATTTGAGTATTATTCAGAATTTTGACATCTGTCTCTTTTGTTGCGGAATTTTTTTTAAAAATCACGGTAAAGGAAAGAAGACTCTACTTTCAGTGCTTGGTAAAATTTTCTGCATCTGAACTTAAATGTCAGGTTTCTTTAGTTTTTTTGTAAATCATAACTACAGACAGGGTCTTGACCTACTATAGGTCAAGAAATTTACCCTGTCCCTACATTGTTAAATTTAAAATCGATTTATAAAGTTGTTATGTTTCTTGGAATAGCAGGATAATAGAGGCTCTAGCTGCCTGGAAACAAATCTGTTGAAATACTTTGACAGTGTTTATGAGGGAGTTTCAGTTACTGCGCATGTTTTTATTTCTCTTTTTTGGTTTTTTGGAGATTTAGAAAGGCGAGATTTATCTCACAAGGAGAAACTCTACCTCAGAGAACTAAATGTTATCACGGAGACTCAATGCACGCTAGGTAAGAAAACAAATTGTTAGACTCCTTATTACAGTATAAAAAGTATGGCATTCTGAAAAAGGGAGTTCAGTTTGGTAGAGGAGAATTGTATCCCTCTCATCATTCTGAAATTAAAAGTGGTTTATTATTAGCTTACTAAATTTACCATAATGTTTCAGTATTCCAGATTTATTATTAAGAAATATATTTTGGATCTATTCAAATTACTGAGAGGGGATTTTGCTGTATTCTAAATTAGCTTGTAGAAACTTTTTCTCTGAGAAGAGAGACCACCGTAATTGTGTGGTCTCATATATACATTATATGCACAGATATCTATACATGGTGGTATATATTGCATATATGTGTACAGGGTGTCTTCATATACATTGGTCTAATTTTGCTGCATTGTATTGGAGCCCAGCAAACATCAGTGTACCTTAAATGGTTCAGTTTCTAGGTTAGAAATTAGAAGAGTGTATATTAAGGCACTTGAATATACTTGAAATGGATTGATGTAATTTCTGAGGCTTATATTGAAAGGACTTCTTTCTTACTCTTCTTATATATGTGATTTGGACATGTTAGAGTTTAAATGATGCTGCCATGTTGCTTTTTTTTTTTTTTTAGTCATGGTTCTGTGAAAATCTAATGTCATTTTATATGCTAACAATCTTTAGTATACCACCTTTATTTCTCACATGCTGTCTGTTCTTTTTTAACTTAACTAAGCATAAGAGAACCATATCTAATTTTTATGTATAGAGGTAACATTACATTCTGCCTCATATATCCTATAGAGATGTGTGCTGAGTAAACTACCCCTGTTTTTAAAATTATAGTTAGGATCAGTGATAGTGACATAAATCGTTCCATGCTATTCCATATTTGGAGATTAGTTGTTTTGGAATCTTCAGGGGAGGAGATCTGCATTGTACCTGAGGCATTCTGACCTCTGAACTTGAAATGCTTTAAATTGGGAGTCAGGGGTCTGTGTGCAGTTTGCTGCTCTGAATTGCTCTAGAGACTTCATATAAACCTCATAATTTCAGTAAAGGTTCTGCAGGGTAGGGAAACTTCACCAGCACTGGAAATTGAAACTAACGGTACACAAGGTCCCATCTAGAGCAAAGGTTCTGCTTCACCAGTGAGTTTAAGCAGGTGATTAAGTCAATGTGAAGGGGTCTGTAAGTAATGACAGGAGCCATGAATGGGTGCCAGCAAACTCAGCCTTGGAAGCTAAATGGCACACGTTTGAGAAGGAAAAGCATTGTGCGCAGCAGGTCGTTGTCTTTAGCTACTCGAAAACTTTGAGTCGGTCATTGTGGGATATAAATAACCTACAGTTACTTTTGCCAGATAGCATCACTGTTGCTTTTATTTATTTTAGGTCTAACAGCTCTGCGTAGTGATGAAGTAATTGATCTCATGATTAAAGAATACCCTGCCAAACATGCTGAGTATTCTGTTATACTGCAAGAGAAAGAGCGGCAGCGAATAACAGATCATTACAAAGAATATTCTGTAAGTAATTACCACTTAAGTGAACCAAGTCTGCAGTGGGAGTGTGAGAAAAGGTTCTTCTCAAACTGATTGTGAAACTTATGTGAATTAATATAATTGTTTTTATTCCAGCAAATGCAGCAGCAGAACACACAGAAAGTAGAAGCCAGTAAAGTTCCTGAATATATTAAAAAAGCTGCCAAGAAAGCTGCAGAATTCAACAGCAATTTAAACCGAGAGCGGATGGAAGAAAGAAGAGCCTATTTTGATTTACAGACACATGTAGGCAAATTTAAATTTCTTACCAGTTGTGAGGAGGGAGCTCCTTGCTTGTTTTAGTGAAATTTGTTTTGGTACCATTTTAACTATTTTCGAGGGGGTTGATTATTTTTTCACTTATATAGAGACCTACAGTTTTGCTGTTAAATGGTAATACTGCTAAAACTAATAATCTTAAATACATTGAACCTGCAGACTTTTTAAACTTGAAGATACTTGTCTCAGGAAGCTCTAAAAATCTGAGTGTTATTTAGTTATTATATCCTTATTTTGACAGTAGTAGCATAAAACTGAAGTGTTGTTTATTCATATAAAGGGCTAATTCTTCTTTTGAATACCTCCAAAATTTTGCCTGACAATACCTGAAGTAAAAAAGAAAGCTATTTAATGCCTAAAAGTGTGCGGCCTGTCAATATTATGCCCTTGTTTTTTGTTCTCTATGCTTGATTAAAAAAAAAATCTGGCATTTTGAAGCAGTGCTGTTCTGCTTCTATAAAGGCAACAAAGCAAACATTTTCTCTGCAAATTGTTACATGACAGTCAATTATGGAAAGTTTTCATTTTCCTGGTATTGACCATTTTAGAGACAAAATAGTGGATAATTACTTCTATTTGCTTCTGAGAGAAGGAAGGCTTAACGTGTAAGCTTCTTTCAATAAATTTATATTAATAATGGACTTTTTAATAGTACAGTCTGGTTTCAGAATTAGATGGACATGTTCTAAAGCAGTATGGACCAATAGTGATTATTCATGCTAAAGATGCCAGTCACAAATGTTATTGTTTACTGTTTCAATTGCTACATTTTAATTTCAAAATTATTTTTCATAGTATGCTGTTTAAAGGGGTCTTCCCTAATCTTTGTTCAGTTCACTAAATCCTTAGAAATTTGATTTAATCCATGATATTATTTTGTGAGTGGTATCTCTTAGCATTTTAATGAATTTAATTTCTCATGAGAGAACTCAGGTAGCTCTGGAAAGTTTTTAACTGGCAAGTTAAAAAATACTTGGAGGAATATTTGGTGAGGAAGGCTCAACTGTTTCTATGTGAAACAAAAATGTCATTGTTTTATATTGAACAATGCAGATTATCCAGGTGCCTCAAGGAAAATACAAAGTCTTGCCTACAGAGAGAACAAAGGTTAGTCCTTATCCAGTGGCTCTCATCCCCGGCCAGTTCCAGGAATACTACAAAAGGTATTTTAAAAGTGTTCCAACTGCCAATTCTATTGCACTGATCTCTTTTGTCTACATGTAGCAGGTGGAAAACATTTCAGTGTCTTTGCTGTAAGATTTCAAATTAATTTTAGTTTGAGACTCTTGGTAGTCTTCAAAGATGCATAGTGTGACAGCTTGTGTCAACAAAACAGTACTGACTGCAAGAGCACTGTTTCTGCTGATGTGTATTGCAGTGCCTGAGATTTGGCCTGCTCAGGTATTTACCATGGTAAAAAGAGACATTGATTTCACTCCTGCCACCCTCCTGTTTACTTATCTGTCTCTGCACATGTGCTAAAATTAATGGTTTTGTATCAAAGTGTTGTAATGCTGGCCAGTGATTGCGTGTCTTCTGTGTGTCTTGCTGTTCTATTTCAAATTTTTAGAAACTCTTTAAAAAAATTTGGTCCTGTTGGTTAAAGTTTGATGTTGGGTTTGTAAGTGAGAGAGAAAGAAATTTCAAGCTGGATCTTCACATTTCGTAAAAAACGTGTTACTTGACTGTTGACATAAATTTAAGATTTTACTAGCAGCATGTACAAATCCGTAAAGATTTGAAGATTTTGCTGAAGTATTACTATTGTACAATAGAGACAATATTCATGCTATATGTGCTTGGTTTTCTGTAGAGAAGCTCTTTGCCTGCATGTGGCTTGATCCTTCCAGTGTGTTCATACAGCCCACCCCAAATTTGCATGTTACAGGACGTTCCTGAAGGACTTAAATTTTATTAAATCTATTGAATTAAAATTATTTCATGTTAGATTTATTTTGCACTTGCAAGCTGCTAGTGAAACTGCTTTTCCATCTCAGTAAAGGGCACGACCATTCATAACATGCACCAAAAAAGTATCCTGTTCGTTACTTGTTCATTGCTTGTCCTCAGCAGCAAGAGGACTTCTACTTTTTTCTTACTATTTAAGGTTAAAAAGAAAAAGAGTAGATTATGTATGTTGGGCTGTATCTGGCTATAAGCAGTGTGATTACACCTTTACATTCTTCTAAAATTACATTTTCATATGCATTTTTTTCTTCTCAATAATCAGCTATACAACTGTATTCTTGACTTTGCTTTGGACATGTTTGTGTGCCCTGGGTTAGAACTGTACGTATATTACAGGGCACTGTACATTGACAAACAAAGTGTGTGGTCTGTTGGGCACAGTAACATGGATTGGTTAAAACTTTGCAAATACACCTGTGTTCCATGAATATCTACTCTACAAAGAAGACAAGTACTGTACATGCTATAGTATATTTGGGAGGAGAAATTACTGTCCTTTGTTTTCAGAACTGCATGCTTTTATGTTCCTTCCTGAAAAAAAGGAATTATTTATAATATCTTTCTTATTAAAGTCCCTGTGTAATGTGTGACTTAATATTTATACATAAAGTACACATGAATGAATGAATTTTATTTATTTAACTTCAGATACTCTCCAGATGAACTTCGTTACCTGCCGTTAAACACAGCTCTTTATGAACCTCCTTTGGATCCGGAGCTGCTTACACTGGACAGTGATGGAGATTCAGATGATGCAGAGGAAGGGCGAGGGGATGAAAAAAGGAAAACCAAAGGCAATTCGGTGAGACAAATTGAAAATATTCTTGAATAAAAAAACCCTTTCCCTTCACTTTTGTTAGTTTAATTAGTTTCTTAGAATCTTCTAACATTTGCAAAATGAAGGGAAGGCCTTTTTTAGTACTTCTGTTTATTTCATAGCATTGCTCTCCACTGCTTTCTGTTTTGGTCCATTTTCAGAGTAAATTGAACAAATATTTGACATTTCTGGCCTTTTCTTCCTTTTTTAAAATTTTCTTTTGTTTGTTTTGTTTTGTTTAAAGAAATTTTGAAGAAACTTCCCAATGCAGCTCTTCATTATGCCCTTTTTCTCAAGGGGAGGTTGCTGGCATTTCTGAGGAGAATGAATACTGTAGTTCAAGTCACGGTAGATTTTGCTGTTTGCCACAGAATCTGTCCACAAAGCAAAGGTGTTGATAACCTCATAACTTTTACTTTTTGTGATGTGAAAGCAGCAAGTACTCAGTATAGAAAGTTACTTCATTCCAGTTTAAAAAGAAGGTAAAAAGCACTGTGTTTTTTCTTTACAATACAACTTTTAAAAGATATTTATGTTTTCTCCACTTATGGAAATGCAAAATGAACTGTTAAATTTAAGTGAAGCTTTCACTTATGTACCTTGATAGTGCTTTAAATGCTCAAGAGCCAGCTCAGATTCAAGTTAGCTGAGTACAACTGAACCATTGGTGTATTGGTGCAGTTTGCATGTTGGTGACAATCTCTTTGCAAGAAGTTTAACCCTAAGTTTAACAGCAGTGGAATGTCACAGTGCATTTAGCAATTTCTAGCATGATTGATGAACATGTTTAACGGTGGGTATGTACAATTCTAAATTTTGTCATGTAAATATTTATCTTCTTTGAATTTTGTAATATACTTAATTGAAGAAAGGAAGAGGTCAGCTTGTAGGTTAACAAAGGGAGAGATAGGTGTTTAATACACTGTTTCTGCTTGCATTTTTGTGAGAAGGAAGAAATCATATAAACATAGTATGCTAAATGTCAACTCAAGTTTTCAGTTTAATCACACTCCAGCTTTTTTTACAGTTGGTCAGTTCATCTTTTACCATTTTCCCAGTTTCCTTTTCCATTGACTTCCATTCTCATTAATGGTAAAGAAGAATAATTAGACCAAGCAGACTATCCTTTTGATTTTTCACAGAGGCTCAGAAATATTTTTTTTTTTTTTGTGAAAGAATGCAGAAGGAAAAATGTCCCTGAGTTTGAAAACTGTAGAGAAGTGTGGAAGATGAATAATCAAATTCCTGTGAAGTGGTTTTGGCTATGGGAGCAGGGGCTCATAGCTAGTCGTTGAGGGAGGAATATAGTTCAGAAAAAACACAGAGGTGGGACATTGTCAGATTTGGGCTACTTACTATTTGTCAGATCTCCCTGGTGAGTCCTACAATATGTTTTATAACTTATCCTTTTTCACAATGCCCCCTGATCCATTGTTGGAGTTGGTAGCAGTTTTCTTTTCCGTAGTGTTTTAGTGGGTCTGACCTAAATAACTCTTCTCCTAAAACAATGGTGAAACATACCATTTCTTGTTGCCACATAGTTCATTCTGCTTTTGTGTTATACTCTGCCATTTGCTTGTCTGTTTTGTCTGTTTTGATTTTAGGACCTGGGGCACAGGCTGACTATTACTGTGTTTTTACAGAGTGTGTTTTACTGTAGGGCACCATTGTTATTTGGCCTCTTGGGTTTTATTGTAATAAATGTGAGTAATCACACTGCTTCCTTCTGGAGCTTTTTGAAAACCTTTATTAACACTTTTCTGAGAAAAGTCTTGTGCTGCTGCTCTTAGTTATGCCTACATTGATCTCTCACCCTCTTTGAACCTCTTCCCCTCTTTCTTGCCTTCCTCATTCCTCAAAAAAAAAAAAAAAAAAAAAAAAAGAAAAAAAAGCTTTAACTGCAAAATAAATTGTGTTGTTTGGTTCTGTATAAAATATGGAAGTGTGTTTTGCCATTGATGGCTATTCTTCTGCTGCAGTCCAAATTAAATATTTAGATTGCTCCTGGTGAAAACAGTAGATGAGGGTGGCAGAAAAAAACCTTCAAACCTTCACATGTTTAATTCAGGGCAATCCTTGTACGCTTTAAATGCATGACAAGGGCGCTTTTAACTATTGGCTGGCCCTTTATGTTTTAAACAGCATCTTGTATTTAGTTGATTTCTTGTTGACTTCTAATGAAAACACTGAATTACACTGTTGTGCCCCCCACACTGGTACCAAGACCAACTGCAAAAACATGACTGCTGTTGCTGATGCCAGTCCCTTAAACCAGAAAAAAACAGATTATGAATGTTGTGAACAAAGGTGTTCTAGATTGTGATAAACCCCATGCTTTTGCAGAAGGAATGACATATCCTTCTATTACCTCAGTTGACTCTAAGGGGCATAGGAAAGACTTGTCTGTCTATCCAAAAAAATAAAAAAATATAGCTATGATATTTTTATTATAGGACAATTCGTCTGGCAATGTATCTGAAGGTGATTGCGCCACAGACAACCAGGAGGATTCTTTTCAGGGAAGACAAAAAACAAGAGACAAAAGTGCTACTCAAAGAAAAGATGGTTCCAAACGTTCTGTATTACCCAAATCAGTTCCTGGGTACAAGGTAGAAGAAAAAAGCCCCTGACTGAATTTACTCACCAGCTTCTTCCTGAAGTATTTGGTTTTTCCAATAATGTGGAACTTCTGCTTGCTGTACTTCACTAGCTGTTCTCCTGTTGTGTGCTCCATCTATTTGTTTCCTTATTTCCTTTTTGCTTATATTTCGTGTGGGGCTTTTCTTTACCCGAGCTGTACAGTGGCCTCCTATTGGGTTAACTTCTTAGATTCATAGGCAGTAATGCTAGAAAAAGTCCATTGTGGATTTGTCATTGGAACTCAATATCTTTCTGTCTGCTTTAACTTAGCAGTCAGAAGTATATGCCAGTTTGAAGCTAGCGTTCATTATCTGTTACTTTTTTTTTCTGTTTTGTATGGCAGCATACCAAGAGGTCAGTCTTGTAAAGTGCAGCTGTATGGCTGAACATATTGTTATGACATTAGTTTTAAGTACAGCCTTTTATCCTGCAATATTACAATGTATAGGATGGAAGGCAAAAAGCTTGCTACAGCTGTATAGGCAATACTATGTAACTCCTGTAACAGTATTTGGAAAATAGCTTTTTACCTAGTTCATACTATGTAGTAACATTTGTGGGCAATATGCTTTTATCTAAACTAGAAACTTGGTGAGGATGTTAAGACATTTCAGCTATCAATGCAGTGAATGCCGAATCTAAGACCCTAATCTTCAGTATTCCTGTGTAATAATTTCAAGAGTTATGATAAAAATACTTCTCAGAAGAAATGGGAATTGACATGCATTGTTTATGTGTTACTTTTCTGCATACTGAGAGAGGATCCGAATAAACTGTAACACATTTAAAGCACATAATTATGTACTGAGAGGAATGAGAATTTTCCATTTACTTTTTTGGGAGCAAGAATAGACTCATAAAGAGGGAAAACACTAAGTTAAGATAGGGTTGAGTGTTTACCAGTCAGGAAGGCTTATTGACAGTTACGGGACAGGGAACACTTTTGTCAGTGACAAGTTTGTAACTACTGGGAATCTGTGTCAACAAAAGTGAGCTGTTGATGGCTTGGATTTTATGTTTATAAATATTTACTATCTGTGTTTACCAAGTTAATAGTAAATAAACTATGACTTAAAATACAAAGCTAATTTCCAGCAAGAATTGGACAGCTTTGATACATTTCCTCTACATACAGTATCTGTACAAGTTCATAACAGACAGCAAGCTCCAGTTGCATTTTCTGTTTTCAGGAACTTATTAAGAAATGCGTGAACTGTGTAGATTTAGACTGTGGTTACCACATATATCTATATTTTTTTATATGTAACTTTGCAAGGAGTTGTAGACATAGAATGCATTTCAGTATTCCCATGAACATGAAATCCAAAGATGAAGGCTGAAATTGTACTTTAGCTTTGTTTAACTTGACATTAGAAATTGTGTGCCACTGGTTTACAGAAGCTTCACTTAGCTGTGAGATGCCCAAGTGTTTGATTAGTTCAATCTATTTAATGGCCTTATGGTTGAGTAGAGAGAGTACTTGTGGAGAAGAACTTTCAGCATAGTTTTGAACTTAAAATTGTAGAAGAGCAGTAGTAGTACACAGCACTGCATTTTGAAAATGGATTCCCATATCAATTACTTATTGTTTCAAAATCACTGATTCTGTCAGTAACAAGGTCTTACTATAAATTTTCAGTGCCACATCTTTGCAATGTCAGCATACCCTGCCTGCATCAACCATCCAGCTGTTGTTAAGTCAGAGATGGTGATGATATTTTAGGAGGGTGAGAGGATTGGCTTTCTTGTTTGTGGGAACATTTGAAATCTTGTAATAAGCTAAATTACATGAGCTGTTTTAACTGGCAAGACAGAACAATTCTTGTTTGTGAGTTTATAAAAACACCAGATAACAATATACCTACCATATGTGCCTACATATTAAGGCACTTTGAGCCGAAGGCTTAACTGATTCAAAATGTTTTCCCTGTGAAGTCTTTATAATACTTTTGTTCTATATTGTTCTCTAATATTGGACTATTTTTGTAGGACACTAATCTTTTGGTTACATGTAGTTAAAATTGAAGGATAATTGCTATGGCATCAGCATATGTATGTATAGTTATAGCCACGTTATGAGTATTATGGGATTCCATACATTTCCACTGCATTATTTTCAAGTAAAAGAAATACTGTATTTTATATGGAGTCTTTTTTATTGATAGTTCTTTAACAAAGAACGATTAGCATGTGTTTTACATTTTGTCATGTTACAAGTAGTGAGTCTGTTGCTGCAGGGACTGCTACAATTGCACACACAGGGTACTGTTAAAAGTACAGGAGATTTTTTTGCACATAAAACTGAAATGTATTGAGTATCTTTATTTTGCAACACTTCTGTTTTGGGTCACTGTATATGAAAATGTAACGCTTTGCATTCAGAATAGGATGTTATAAAAATGGTGTAGTTGGAAAGCTTACTTTGACAGCTGCAGCACAGCACCATGGAAGTGAAAACCTGAACAGCACAGTCATAATTTTGACCCTGCATTCATTTTCTCTCCTATCTTATCCCAATGAGATGGGAATGTAGAAAGCAAAATTTACTCCTAATGAGACGGGATATTGTGATTTCCCATTTGGAATTGACAGACTTTTTTATAGCATTTCTAAAAGCTATTTATGGTGGTAGAATGGAACTGGATTAAAATGTGAATAGTCTTGATTTTTTTTTTTTTTTTACTTTTTTTCTCATTTTTGTAAAAATACTTCCATACTGTTGGAACTTCATTCTTAAAAGGCTGTGATTCTCACCCCCCCTTAGTGTGCACGGTTTGAATACAAGTTTAAGACTAGATGGAAGCATTGTTAATAAATGCATCTATAGCAATGTCTACCTTGAGAGTTATATGTATCAGAATGTGAACTGCACACACCTGTAACACTTGGATGTGTCCAAAAAGCGGCTCACTTTGGTGGGAGTGCTGGGGAGTGTGCTGTTGTATATTAAAGGCAGTAAAACACAAATCTGTAACAAGCCAGAAGTCTGATTAGAAAAGTGTGCTTGCTATGCTAGAAAGGCTTGGTTTTTTAGATTACGATACAATTTTTAAAAAATAGTCTAAACAATGGAAGGGTAAATGCTGCCACACTGACAAGGTTTAAGCATGTGCCACTTTTGTTGGGAGGAGCAGGGTATAAAGGTATACATGTAGGACATGTAGTATAGTTAGCAGTAAAAGAGTTTGTGTGGTTTTGCTTCCATTATATTTATTATTTTGTAGAGATGTTTGTGTGTTAGAGTTCTTTTACTGTTTTATTATATTTATGTATAAAACAGGTTGACTTTGCTTTTTTAAAATAAATAAGCAAAAAAAGTATCTATGAATGCCTCTGTCATCTTTTGAAGGAAGTTCCCTATAAACATACAGTGTGGTGTTTTGCTTTCTTGAATAAAACTCCTTAGACCAAACAATTTAAAGCAGGCTATAGCCATATTTTGACATAAAAAAAGCACATTGAAAACTTCAAGCAATGCATCCGGATACTTTAAAAATGAGTCAAGATACTAATTAACTTGCTAGTTGCTATCAAAAAACTGGCTGGGGAAATAAACACACTTAAAGATAAGTTGTATTGCAAAAGATCTTTGTAATTTTATTTATCTGTGTTTTCATTTTTTAAGTGTTTAAAATTAATCCTTGTTCTTCTCCCTGCATGTGGTTGGTAGTTGACTGGGATTCTTGCTTACTGGCAAGCTGTTTAGAAGCCTTCAGCTCCCTCTGCTAGCTGGGTCTTTGCAGCAACATTGTTTTTTAAAACTAGTACTAGTCAGTTTAACATCAGTGGTGCTACATTAATTGTAGGCTACATTTCTCACTAATTTCATTATGTAGAAGTTAAAGCTCAGCAATGTAACTACTGCCATGTTTCTGAAATTTGGAATGCCTTCTTCCTCAGGCCTCATCAGGATGAAACTGTTGGTGTATCTATGAAGTTGGCACACAGAATACATAGGCAGATGTTCCACAGTGTAACAGCCTGCTGTTTCTCTTACCCTTTAAATGGATCTCATGGACCCAGACACACTCCAGATGATCACTTAGAAAAATTATAAATGTAAATCTCCAGTCAAATGCAAGTCACTTGTTTCTTACATGATTATGACTAGATACAAGAAGGAATGGTAAAAGAAATACAGGCCTGTACAGCATAGCTAACCAGTTAATTTGAAACTGGAGATAGAAAAAAATAATCAAGTTTATTGCTTTTATGATTAATTTTCCATATATAGGGATAAATTAAAGTAAAAAAACCCTGTATATAATTTTCTTCATAAACATGAGATCCACACAAAAGTTCATAAAGTAGTATTCCATATTGGAATAATCATCCTGAAATTTTTCACCCTATGTCACATTTGGTTTACCATGAGGAGAGTATTAGCTGATGGATTAATAGGAAGAGGCAAGTACATGCTTTTGATCCAGTCAGATTTACATATAATTCAATGACAAATGCAAATTTTTATGTAGTTAAATCTACGATATTTTTCAGTGCTGCTGCTTGTCCGTGATTGTCACGTCTCAGGGTTCACACATCCTAACAGTTTAATAATTTTAATAGTTAAGGAGATAGATGACATTTCCTGTTGAATCTGTAAATTCTTCTGGAATGAATTTATAGCCCTCTTCTACCCTTCCAGCCAAAGGTCATTCCAAATGCTATATGTGGAATTTGTCTGAAGGGTAAGGAGTCCAACAAGAAAGGAAAACCTGAAGCTCTTATACATTGCTCGCAGTGTGACAACAGTGGTGAGTATCTACATACACTAAGTAGATTCCTAAGGGAATTTGACAGATCTGTTTGTGGACATATTTAGTGTACTTCTTGTGTAGCAAGAGTTCAGTTGCCTTTTCTGTCCTTTGTTATGACCCCATCTCTCTCTTGTGTTCTCTGTGCTCGCACACTCCATGCACTGTGGGATCCCACCAGGAGGAGAGCTAAGCTTCATGTTTGGTAAAAGCAAAGACTCTAACTAATTTACATTTCATTTCAGGCATAAAAGTAATAATACTGGTTTTAATCTAGGCCACCCTTCTTGCCTTGATATGACCCCGGAGCTTGTTGCTATGATTAAGACTTACCCTTGGCAATGTATGGAGTGTAAAACATGCATTATATGTGGGCAGCCTCACCATGAAGAAGAAATGATGTTCTGTGATGTATGTGACCGTGGTTATCACACTTTCTGTGTGGGCCTTGACGCTATCCCATCAGGTAATAAAGGAAGAGTTACTTGTTCCCACTTCCTCTGAGTCCTGGGCTCACTCTCAGAATTAATACATGCATTGCTTTTGAAAGAAGTGTGAAGGATGAGAGTAAGAAACACTGTAGGAAAGCATTCACGCTATAGGACCTGGATTTTTTACTAAGCTTTATTTCTGTATATTTGGTTGTGCACAGTTAAACCTGGCAATTCCTATGTAGGAAATATAATTGGCTTTCACAGCATAATCCAAACAGGCTCACTGAGGACTATTTATTTTCCATATCCATAGAATACTGAGAATAATTACCTTTTTTCATTGAAGAAACCTGTAAAAGTAACTGTATTGCTGCATATTGCTGGAGTATAGCTGTCACATTAATTGTCCAATTTTAGCTTCTAAATGAAATACTTGTCTCAGTTTAATATTTGTAAATTTGTAAATTTTTAAACCCTTTCATTGCCTTTTCTATTCTCAAATATCAAAACTGCAACAGAAGTACCTCCATGGTAGACAGGCAAGCCAGTAGCTTTAAATTGCCCAGTCACTCATGTCATGTGGCCAACTCAGGGCAGTAGAAAGAAAATAACAGGTGGTACTGTTGCTTTACATGTAATTTTAAGTCCATGGTAAGTTCATGAATACAAATTCAGTGGCAGTGACAGTATTCCTGCACAGTACTTAAAAGACACTATACTGCCTCATTTTGAGGCTGGAGTTGGCAGTCGCTTTCCTACAGGTTCTGTGGCTGATTTCACTTGGAGGCTGACCTAAGAATATAATCAAAATAGATTATATGTCTACAAAAGTACAAAATTACCAAAGCAGCCTTTGATTCTAGCTGCTGTAATACAAACAGCTAAGAGCTTCCCCAACTGCCGTTCATTTCTGCTCTGGGTAACTTCACGACCTCAAACTGTAGTCATTCACCTGAAAATATGATCAGCAAACTTGAGCATCTTTTGTAAAGCTCTTACCTAATAACCACCTCCTTGGCAGTGCTGGAACTTCCTGAGGTCCATGAAGACTGGTGTAGCCAGTGGCTACAGATAATGAGTCTGCATGGGAGTGTGAATTATGTATGCTGCTTTGTAGAAAAGATGCTCAATTTTAAAAGAATTGGTTGTTCACATTAGAGGAAGTACTGCAAATAGATAAGCACCTAACAGAATGGTGAAGGGCTGCCTAAATAGATGAAAGTAACAAACTTAGTCAGTTTCCCAATAATTGATAACTTTCTTTTCTTAGGTCGCTGGATTTGTGATTGTTGTCAGAAAGAGCCTCCTGTACCCAGAAGAGGAGGAAGAAGGGGGAAAAACAGCAAGGAGGGCTAAAAAAGCCCTAAAAACTTGCTGTCCAAAACTTAACTGCACAAATTAAAGTGATACTCTGGTGCTATTTAATCAACCACTCTATAAGAGGAGCAATACCACTTTTTTTTTTCCTTTTTACTAAATAAACTTTGTCTATATAACGATTTTTTTTGTGATACAAGTCACTAGTGTCTTGTCAGGTGTTGAGAGAGGCAAGCCAAATTCCCATGCAAAAAAGAGAAGTCTTCCAGTAATGAAATTTAAATTATACAGGCATTTGTATAAAATTATAGTAACATACTTGTTTATTTCAGTGCACTCATCAGTAAGCTCTGTGAAAAGAAAGTTACAGAGCAATTTAAATGTACTTTATTTGCATAGCAACTGGTTATTCTGAAAGACTCAACCAAAGCAAAAAGTATTCCTGGTAAAAGTAACTTTTAAGGAAGAGTGGGCATGAGATGACCTTCTTACAATACACTGCAAAGCCCTTTCAGCAGAAATTTTCCTTGCAAGCTAATGACTTATTCATAAATATGTGCTTGGAAAAAAAAAAATCTATCACAAAAAGCTATTTAGGGAAGTGTAAGAAAGCACCTCTCAAGTTTGAGATACCTATGTGCTGTGTTGTTTTTAATGAGAGATGAAAATGTCACACTGACAAGTAACAACAGCTGAAGGCTCCCTCTCCCTGCAGTAACAGCAAAGAAGCAACATGCACTTGATTCGAGTCATGGATTTGTAGTGGTGATGAGTGACTGGACCAACCTGTTTGACAGATGGCTGATGTGATGTAGAGCACACACAGTCAAAATACAGACCATCTATTCCCATAGGTGATTGATTGTTTTCTCCTTCCTTCACCCTAAGCTCCTCAACTTCATGAATACAAACACGTTGCTGATTGGTTTTACTGGAGATGCTTGCTCAGAAAAGAAGCAGGTTTTTTTTTTTTTTAATATGCTCTAAATTGAGAGGGGACTGAAGTGCAGTATTTTATTCATTTTTCTTTACAAAAAAACAATAGAAAATACTGAATTGGAATTGATTTTCCTAAGCACCTATTTTAAGTGAATTTAACAACATCCCAACTATACATTCATTTTTAAGCCCTGATCTCTGAAGAGCACTGCAAATACTGTGCTGGCTGCTCATTTTACATATTGGGGAGGATTTACAATATAAAATTAAATATGGCTTTTTCTCCCCACTTCCTTTCTGGTTTAGGAAATGTAACCTGAATATCTCTTCAGGAAACATAGTGAGTACTAAATATTACAGCAAGTCATTCATACCAATTTCACAGGATGAAGTGTGACTTTAGTCCGGTGTGTATCAATTTAAAAAAGGATTTCAAGTATTAATTTCAAGATTCCAATAAGTATAGTCCAGAAAACAGACTCCTCATCCTGAGATTCATCTTCTGTAGACTGTGAATATTTCTGGTTTGCCTCCATCTCCTCAGGGTTGTAAGAAGCCTCGCCAAACGGGTACTGTACAACTGTTCGATCGTAGTAGACCTTCATCTCAAACTCGCTCTCCAGGTGGGAGGGATGGCCGTAAATCCCTATTCCCACAGGGCGGCGGAAATGCGCAGGCACGTGCACGATGTCCTGGCCACAAGTTACAGACTGTAACTCGTAGTCGTCAAAGCTGGGGTGAAGCGTCACATCGGACACGTACAAGTCTGCGTCACCTTTTAAACTCCGCATCTGAAGAACGATCTTCCCCTCGTGGTTTAGTCTCAAATAGCTGTAGTTCCCTGCTCCAATCTGACCTTGGACAACATGAAGAAGAATCCATTCCTCTGGTACATCCTCCTCCTCAAAGGCATTTACCACAAATAGTACTTGAGCTGTCACAAATACTGTCAGGATTCTTCTCCAGTGTGTTGCCATGGTCTTCCGTTGCATCTGGATTCTTCCTGTGTCCTGTGTGATACCTTACAAATACAAAACACAATGTAGATTTTAGTATACTCCCTTCTTGGAAGTAACCTATTGGGTTTTTTTTAATTTGGTAATTCTTATAAATCCTCTCTAGACCATACAAAGTTAACTTCAATTGTGTTTATTAACTTGTATTTTTTAATAGTCACAGAAACCAGTGCTAAGATTCATTACTTTGTCAGAAGAAAATGGCTTAAATTTCCAAAAATTTATCAGAAATTAATCAAGCCAGCGTTTTTCAGCAGAACTGACATAGAGACTTTAGTTTCATTATACCTGCATGCATGCCAAACTTCGCAGATACCCAGAAGGGATGAAACCCAATAATGATTTTAGCTCCACTTGAAAAATAACCAAAAGACAGTTAAAGAAAGGAGGGCTTTTGCATGCTTGAAGATGCTTAACTTCATATGAGGTACTTAGGGCATCCTATTTGCTTTCCCATCCTCATCCTCTCATATCAACTTCAAAAGGCAGTAAAGGTGCAAATCTGGATGTGGACTTGAAGCAGTAGGCATTCCAACTTGCACTGGGATGGAGTTAGAAATAAAAATAAATTATCTAATGAGGTAATACATTAATTTATGATTCCGATATATGGCTTCTTTCTATGACCAAATTTAGCACATTTCTCCTGAAAAAAATGCATTTACTTTCCAGAAGGTTTTGTTACAGTACAAATGCTCAGCTCTTGAGAGCACTTGTGCACAGAAGACAAGGCCAAAGGTACCAGGACAAGGGGAAGATGGAAAGGACTGCTGCAAGATCAAGGCTCTTACAGCCTATTCCCTCCTTGCTGCACACTCCCAGTCGGGCAGCCTGAGTGTGCCTGCCACACTTCAGCCCTCTGAACAGCTGCACTGAGTCTCTGTGTGCAAAGCAAACTTCCAAACCTTGCTGAAGCCTTCCAAAGGATACAGCTGACTGAATTTGACATGCAAATCGCAGGAGCCACAAGCCTGAACACCTTCGAGGAAGATTCTTATCCCCTCCTTCCTTCCATAAGGACACTGCAATTATGTGAAACCAGAAAGCTGCCTGTAACTCGTTTTGTACCCTGCTAGTATCAAAACAAACCGCATTACTTCCGCTGAGATGTCACTTAAACGTTATTAGTTCTACAATGGAACAGATCCAGGGGAGGAAGAATGTAAACAGAGAAAAAAAAATGCCCAACTGTTTCTGTAGTTCGACGTTTTCTGCCCCAGAGGCCTCTCTATTGCAAGGCCACAATTCTGCAAAGACAGCATAAAAGAACGAGGTGCAGCACGGGCTGAACCTGCCAGACTGACAGAACTCCCTCAACAGCCACAGGAACAAACAGTCTTGTCTCTCCCCTATCAGAAAGCTGACGCTCTGTAACTTGTACATCGAAGCAGTGATGAGCAAGTCGAGCGAAGCCACAGCAGGAGCTCCACATCTGACCAGAAAAATAATTAAAGTTCTCTAGGAAAGAACGAAAGCAGTCCCGGCGCTGGCGCAGCGCTCGGGAGGAGAGGCGATTCCGAGAGACCTTGGACAGAGCCCTGAACGAGCAGCTCTGCCCGCCCCGGCTCTCCCCGGCTCCCCGCGGGCGGGACCCCCCTCCGGGTGGCGGCGGCGGCTCCGGGGGACGCGGGCGGCCCCGACGGGACCGGCGTCTCCCCGCCGGCCGAGGGCTGGGGCACGGCTCACCTCCGGCTCCGGCGAGGCCGCAGCCACGGCAGGAAGAGCAGCGGGGACTCCGCGGACGTGCGGCAGCGCAGCGCGGCCGGGCCGCCGCGGGAAAGCCCCTCCCCGGGGCGGGCCCCGGGGCAGCGCGGGGCCGAGAGGAGAGGAGGCCGGCGCCCAGGAGGGGGACGCCGCTCTCCCTGCGCGCCCCGGGGGCCGCTCGCTGCGCCCGGCCCAGCCGGCCCAGCCTGGCCCGGCCCGCGGCGGCGCGGGGGGGAGTCGCTGGGGGCGGGTGGAGCCGCCCCCGAAGGCCGCCGGTACCGCCGGGCGCTCCCGCCCCGCCCCGGCCACGGCCGCGCCCCCGGTATCGCGAGAGCTCGCGGAGGGGCGGGATGAGGGGCGGGAACGGGGGCGGGAACGGGGAGCACCGCGTGAGGCGTTCTGCGCCTCTGAGGGTAAAGCTGGAGAAGCCGTACTGCAGCTGCCCTGAAATTGGATGTAAAATGTTAGTTAGCGGAATAAGGATAATGACAGAGTATTTGACTGCCAGCATAAACCTGACCTAAGATCACAGAACAGAAAAGCAGTGTGACAGAAAAAAAAGCCACCCCCAAAACAGCACAACACTGTTTTTGAATGGCCATTGATTTCAACAATTACCTTGACTTGGCTGAGCTGCTTAAAATCATAAGAGTGAAAGGTTGAAAGTGAAAAAAAATCTGCCTGGAGCGCATCGTGTTCTGAGAGATTCGGGAGAGCTGGTGTGTACATACAGGCCTGAGGGCCCCGGGCGGAGCTAATGGTCTGTCTTCAGAGCCCCCTCATTTCATAAACCCATGTAGCTTGTTCTCTTCATTCCTAGCTCAGAAAAACTGGCTACATAAGACTGCTAAATGCAGATTCTGATAAATTTTAGCTTTTTTTTTAAATCAGTTTTGTTCGTATAAAGGCTTTTATTCTGCTTAATACATTAAAATATTAAAGTTGCTAAATCTCATTTTTAAAGTTCTTCTTGTGATTGAGTATTTAGACACCACTACAAATATACTGTTGAACACAAAAGCATGATATGATAAGGAACTGTTGTTTCCAGCAATCTTTCATTTTCCACATAGGTGTCAATTCCACTGGAGGTGCTGGAGTGTGTATAGAGAAGGGCAACGAAGCTGGTCAAGAGTCTGGAGTACATGTCCTGTAGGGAGCAGCTGAGGGAGCTGAAGTTATTTTCCCTGGAGAGGAGGAGGCTCAAGAGACATATCCCTCTCTATGAGCATGTGAGAGGAGGGTGTAGCCAGGTGGGATTGGCCTTTTCTCCCAGGCAACAAAGGGCCAGACAAGAGGAAATGGCTTTAAGGTGTGCCAGGGGAGGTGTAGGTTGGACACTACGAAAAAATTCTTCATAGAAAGAGTGATTAGGCAGTGGAATGGGCTGCCCAGGGAGGTGGTGGAGTCACTGTCCCTGGAGGTGTGTAACGAAAGGCTGGATGTGGCTGTTAGTGCCATGATCTAGTTGGTGTGGTGGTGTTAAATCATAGATTGGAGTCAATAATTTTAGAAGTCTTTTCCAACCTAATTGTTTCTGTAGTTCTGTGATTTGAGATGGGTGGGTACCCAAGGTGTGGGAATATGTGGAGCCAAGGTCTTTTAGCATTGTGTTGCACAGAAACAGGATATTGCCAGAGGTGGTTCGTGGATGTGTAGTAAGGTATAAAATTCTCTCTGTACACTTACATGTCAGTTATGATCAGTCAAGAAATCAGTCCAAGATCTCTGATACTTCTTTGGATTGCTACTAATTCCTTAGTTCTTATGGACAGTAGATTGTTGAAAGTATCGTAGGTACAAACATTGAAAGCTGAAAATAAAGTCAGGTGAAAATTGTAAAAAAGAGTACTGCTTAACTGCCTAGAAGCAGTTACAGAGACACAACATGTTTCAGAACAAGTTCTTTAAGACTCCTGGGAGTTCTTTGCATGTCAGAACAGCACCTTTCTGCTGTGTCAGTATTTATTTATCTTTACCAATGACTAAACTGTCGTAACACATCCATGACTATCATTCATGAAAATTGTCACCCGCATATTAACAATAAAATTTTCTCTAGTATTCCCAGCCATGAGTCACAGTTCAGGAAAACAGTGTCATGTGCAGTGCACTAAGTTGCCTCTGTGCAGCTGGTTCTCAATCAGTGGCTTTACCCAAATTCACATGCACACACAAAAAGGAATTTCAACTGGTACTTTCTCCAGGCAAAACTAACAAACACAGGGAGACTAGGTTGTCAGTGATAATATATATCAGATGCTTATATAGGGCAAAAATACTTGTGCTGATTGCAGACAGACACAATAAAGACATTCCTAGAGACAGTATCTGCTTGAAAAACAGTTGAGGTTGATATTGACTGATCTGCATCAAAATGGTCTAAGTTGGTGCAGATCAAAAACTTGATCATCAAATCATAACTCAGGTTAAAAGGGACTTCTGGACTCCTCTTGTCCACCTTCCTATTCAAAACAGTTTTAATTAAATCAGGTTGCTCAAGGCCATGTCCATTTGACTCGTGGACAACAGCAGATATAGAGACCCAACACCTAGAAATCCACAACTTCTCTTCAGAAACTTGTTCTGATATTTAACCAGTGTCATGATATTTTAAAAAATTAAATACTGATTTGGTATGACCCTAATTGGGTTTTCCCAGGATCCAGTTTATCATTGAGTGCCTCTGAGAAAAGTCTCTCTGAATTTCCTGTATCCTCTAATTGTGTAGTCGTTGGCAACAATAAAGTCTGATCTCATCAGCCTGTTTCTGGCTGCTCCCCCCAATTTGCCATCATCCAGAAACTTGGGGAAAGTAGCAGGTTTGTTTTTCTTCTTGGTGATGCTGCTTCATGTGCTGTCTGTGCTGTGTTCTCTGCATCACAAAACCATAGATGGTTTGGGTTGGAAAGTACATTTAATAATCACATAGTTTATCCCCCCTGCTGTGGGCAAGAAGACCTTCCAGTAGACCAGATTGCTCAAAGCTTCATCCATCCCGGCCTTGTACACTTCCAGTGGCAGGGGATCTACAGCTCCTCTGGGCACCCTGTTCCAGTGTCTCACCACCCACATTGTAAAAAATATGCTCCCTCTGTCCAATCCAAATCAACCTCTTCTTAGTTTAATATCTTTGCCCCTTGACCTGACACTAAAGGCCCTGGTAAAGTTTATCTCTGTCTTTATATACTTGCTGTATATATTCACAGGGTTCTATAAGGTGTCCCTGGAGCCTTCTCTTTTCCAGGGTGAAAAAGTTCGACCTGAATGTGAGGAAAAACTGTGCAGGTGACCATCCACTGGAACAGATTGCCTAGAAAGGTTATGGAGTCTCTCTCAAGGTATGGATGTGGGGATATTCAAGAACCGTATGGATGCAATCCTGTGCCATGTGCTTTAGGATGACCCTGCTTGAGCAGGGAGGTTAAACCAGATCACCCCCTGCGGTCCCTTCCAGCCTGACCCATTCTGACTCAGTGATTCCGTGAAGAACGCCGAATTTCTTAGCCTGTCTTTACAGGAGAGATATTCACATCTGTCCTTAAGGTCTCGTTTCAACAGGTCCCTGTCTGTGTCGTGCTGGGGTCCCTAGTGCTGGGTGCAGTGCTCCAGCTGGCATCCCACAAGGTGGGACACGCTCCTGGACCTTCTGGCCAAGCTGCAGCCCAGGACACGGCTGTGAAGAGCCAGGAGTCAGCCCCGGGCGGCTGTGGCCGGTGGCGGGGCCCGTTGCCCCGGTGAAGGGACAGCGGTGCCGCCGCGGGCGGGCGAGGGAGCGGGGACTGTCCCGCCCGGCCTCCCGACAGCGGCGGCGCTGCCCTGCCTCGGGCCGGGATCAGAGCCGGGGCCGGGTCTCTCCGCCTCCCCGCGGGAGGGAGCCCCGAGCGGGGCCGGGACCCCGCGGTGGGGGTGCAGCCGGCGGGGAAAGGCCGCAGGATGGAGAGCGCCGGGGCCCGCCGGGCCTCTGGAGGAAGCCGCGATCCTGAGGTTGTCTGCGAAAAACACTTGTTTAAAGGTAACCTGCCCGAGCCCCTCTTTCAGCTGGCGTGCAGCCACCAGCACTGCGCTTTCCCTGGGAGTCGCAATGAGTTGTGCGTCTGGAACGCAGCCACTGCTCAGGTAAAGCCAGAAAAAAGGCCTTTGTAGGCTGCTACTTTAAACTAATTTATAAATAAAATATTTGAGGGTAATGTGGAAGTGTCAGGTTTCATTTCAATGGTGGAAAGGTACTAGCATTTGTTATGAACATTTTTATTGTGATAAGAATGAAATAAGCTGTTGTGGTGGGCTGGCCCTGGCTGAAAGCTAAACCATTACCCTGCTGATCCTTCCCAGCAGGGCCGGGGAGAGCATAGGATAGGGAAAAGTGAGAAGTCACAGGCAGAGACAAAGATAGTTTAATGAGTGAAGGGAAGAGAAAAAAAAAAAAAAGCCATACCAAGGCAGTCACCACCCCCTACAACCAGACTAGTCCCAGTACAGGGTTTGAGCAACAGCCACCTCAGAGTCAATGTCCCAGGCCCTCAACACCTTCTTGCATGCAATACCCCAGTTCTATTGCTGAGCATAGCATCATGTGGTAGGGAATATCCCTTTGCCAGTTCAGCAAACTGAAATATTTGTTCCAGCTCTCAACCTCTTATGCATCTTCAGCCTGTTATTGGGTTGGGTAAACTGAGAAAAAGTGAGGGAAAAAGGAAGGCCTCAATGCTGTGCAAACAGTTTTTGGCAACAGCCAAAACACTGTTGTGTTACCATCACTGGTTTTGTCACAAAATCCAAAGCATTGTGCCATGCAAGCTGCTATGAAAAAAGTTAACTCCATCCCAGCCAAACCCAGTACAGCTACATTGTGGTTTAGGTGATTTGGAAGCTGTAAATAAAAATTAGTTATTGTTTTGTTGGTTTCATGAACATTATCCATTTGTAGTTTTATATTATTCATAATCTTTGTTTGTTTAACTCTTCTTTATCTACATTTGTCAGCCATTATTTTTGTCAGGGCATCGTTGCTCAATTTCTGCATTGTCTTTTGGAAGTAAAATCAATCCACTTCTTGTTTGTTCTGCCTCTCATGAACATGTGATAGTGTGGAACCTTGACGAATGTACACAGAAAGTGCAAGAAGGTAGAGTATTGTTTATATAATATATATGTATCATATATATAAACAAAGGAGTGATGCAAAGGCAGCCACTCACCACCAATCACTCACTGGGCAACAACCGCCTTGGAAGGCCACCCCAACACCTCCTTTTCTCCCATTGCTCCTTCCATAACAAGATAGTTATTGCTGAGAAGCACGCCTCAGCCACCCAGACTCGGGGCTGACACGGAGGAGCACTGCAGGGGCAGTGACCTTCTGCCACTGTAGAATGAAATGGAAAAAAGAAAAATTAATCATAGCAGTACTGCATAATTAAACATGCAACACCACAATTCTTCCTTTTCTGGGATACTTGTGGAACCAGTACTTTGTATCCTGCTTTGCCTCTCCTTCTGTCTCTGGAACATGGTTTTCATGTGTGTGTGTGAGAAAGACCAATGCAAAGTATCTGATTTGACCCTGTCCTGACCACTGTCTTGGTTTGGAGCCTCAACCAATGGCATTAGATTCTAGGGAGCAGTGCAAGCTTAATTTCATTGGAAAGTAGGGGAAAATAAAAGGAGGAAAAAAAAATAAAAATAAAGAAAGACCAGAAAAGAAATCCCAGAGTCATAATTCACTGGATTCCCAGTGACAGTCTGTCCCCTATTGCTGTCAATATTTAAAGTTGCATGGCATTGTCCCATACTATTAAAAGTTTCTTCCTTGTTACCTATAGTTAGAGATTTGCTGATAAATTGATGTGAGGGATTTGTCTTGTACTCTGCTCCACTTTGTTTTGCAAATCTACATAATATGAAAACCAATGCCATAAAGAAAGGTTTAACAATAGCAGTGCTTTTATAAAAAAAGGTCAATATTAAATTTTTGTCCATGTAAGAGTAACATAGAGAATCCAAGGGTGCTTCTGGAACTGGGAACAAAATGGGACTATGAATTTGGAGGAAATTAAACTGGAAGATAGGGACAGAAAGTAACAGAGAGATAAAGAATATGTGTAGTTTTGATACAAACACATTTAACATCTAGATTGTCTGCTGCTAGATATTTTCATTTTCTCTCCATCTACAGGTACTTCAGCAGATGCTGTAGAGTCTTTATCTCCACAGACTGTCCTCTGCACATTTTTGGCATGTTTTCTCATATTATTTCTTAAAAACTGTGTCAAAGTAGTTAAGGAATTCTTTGTGTTAAGGAATTCTTGATCTGTTAATCAATTGTAAAAAGACTCCACAGCATCTAATATGAAAGCCTGAAAGGACACTTGTAGTTAAGCTTGTATTCTAGATAACTTGTTCCCTATGAAATCCTAAAATTTAATGACATATCCAAACCATCCTCACAACATTAAAGGCAGCATTATAAAATAGGGGTCAGCAGAAACCAATCTGCTTGAATCAGTGAGATGACCAGGATGAAATTATAAAGACAGGATAGAAACATGACCTGTTCTAAGAGCTAGTCTTATCTGACTCTGTAATGATATTTAGTGGTGTACTTTTTCCACAGAAAAATTAAAACCAGAGAAGGAAAATCCTCTTTACTTTTTGGCTGTGTGGCTGGCATTTTGTCCCAGAAGAAATATTTTTCAAAGCTGTATTTTTCTGGGCTTCAGTTAGGATTTCTTACCTCCAAAATGAACGTGGCACTAGTGGGTTCCATGGGCACATCACCCTACTCCAAAAATCCTTTCCCTGGCAGTCTGCAATGGAAGAAAGAAAGCATGATTTGACGTGAATTATTAATATCATAAAGAGTGCCAGATCATGTCTAGGCAACAAAGCAGATGGAGGAATTCTGGTGGTCCATAGATCTATGCTTTTCTTTCCAATTCGCTGGCGTATCTAAACTGTGTGTTTTTCTGTACACATTCCTGACAGCAACTGAGACAGCTCTGTGGTTAGTAACTGCTATGCAAAGTTTCTAAGAATCTCACTGCACCAGATTTTTATATTTTGTTGAGTTTCATTAACAATACAATTTCTGCAGGGTTTACACCTCGAGGAATTGTTATAGGAACTCTTTTGGGAATGGTGCGTCATGTAAGATTTAGTCCAGATGATCAACAAGTGGCAGTATGTGCTGGAAATCAGATCTACATGTTAAGTGCAAAGGTGAGATAGCATTCTTTGTAGCCATGGTACTGGTATTTCTTTTACTTATTCATTTTCAAATGAAATCATGAAACAGAAGTGCTAGTAAAATTAAGCAAAAACATTCATTTTGTGTCATAAAATAAGTAGGAACTGGTGCTTTATAATGTATCATACATCAGATAGAAGACTAGGTTTGAAGAGTTGAAATGAAACAGTATGTCAATAACTTAGAAGTAAAAAATATTCTTAGATCATCTGAAAAACTGTTCGTGTGTCATTCAGTCTGAAGAAGCAAAAATAATGTGTAGTGGCTATGCCAGCAGGATGGTATACAGGGCTTCAGTTTCAAAAAGAAAAATCTTACTGAATTATACTTTCAAAACAAATCTGACAGTGCTTAGCAAGAGTCATTAATTATTAAAACAATTAATTGTCAATTTTATGTTGAAATTTATTCTGTTTTTATTTTTGATTTGCTTAATCACAGAATGAGGCTATACTAGCTGAATTGGATGGACACCTGGCTCCTGTGACTGCTGCTGAGTTTTGCACATGGGAGAAAAGTGTGCTCATATCAGTGTCAGAAGACAGAACCTTTAAGGCAAGGAAATTGTAGAGATGGACTTAAAAAAGAATAATTTAGTGGATATGTCAAGTAATCTTATTTATTCCCCTTTAAATATCCTCTGAAGATTAAGTAAAAAGCATCTTTGACTTTATGGAGATAAGGACTTCATTCTTCAAATTGCTTGGGAAATTATAACAAAATTTAATTACTCTTTTTAAAAAGAACACTGCAGGTTTTGTATATTCAAGACTTTCTACATTGAAGTATGAACTTCGGTGATTATTATCATCTGGCAAATCAAGATAAAATATTTTGATCAGATTGGCTGTAACTGAAGTGTTTCAAGTGTGCTCAGCTGAAAAAAAAATTTCCTTTGAGTCTGCTGATATTGATTTGAATTTTCCCTTTTGGGATTATTGGACTGTGTTACTTTATACAATGGACCCCTTTTCCTTTTCCTTTTCCTTTTCCTTTGCCTTTGCCTTTGCCTTTGCCTTTGCCTTTGCCTTTGCCTTTGCCTTTGCCTTGCCTTGCCTTTTCATAAATTTAGCTGAAATCACTGGGATATCAAGCTAAGAAAAGAGGATCCTTTATGTATCCATATCATGTGAGTTTTGCCTTTTTCACTAGGGATGCTTATCAGTTGGACGAAAGCCATCATAGATAGAAACAGGTGCTGAAAAGAAATTCTTTAATAAGAACATCACTTTCAGTGCTGCAGTTCTGTGTTTTCACCACGTGATGGCTGTTACAAGTTGTGTATCTTTTTTTTATTTTTTTTTTTATTTTTTTTATCTAAAGGTGTGGGACTATTCTACCAGTGAGTTAATATATCAGTCAGGAATAATAACAGGTAATTTTCCTATTTTTAAACATATTATTTCATAGCAAAAATCCGCTATCTCTAAATAATAAAATCTATGATTATTATAGAAGTTTTGGGTTGATTTAGTGACAATTCTTGTAGAGAATGTAGCAGTAAACATATTTTCCTTTGAAGCCAGCAGTAAGTAGTTTTCACTTTAAAGTCTGCTTTCCAGTGGGTAGTTTTAGTGTACTTTCATAAAAAAAGTCTGCAAACCATGCCACAGCAGCCTGGGTGACAGGATGCAGGAAACCACTGCTGTGGCAGTTTAGGTGACAGGCAGTCCAGAGACCTGCAAACACAAAATCCTCGGCAGCACAAAGGTGGAGGCACACACAGCTCTGTGCAGGCATTGAGAACTGCAGTAAGGGCTTTTTTCTCCCTGTCTTTATAAATAGGAAGGTTCAACTTTGAGTCATGTATTTTAATTAAATATCTGATTTGTGTCTACTCTAGAAATGCTTTCATCTTTCTTTTTTGAGCAGCATTTCCTTTGCTAAGTCTTCTAATTGATGAAGGAAACAAACAGATTATCACTGGATGTGCTGAGGGACAGGTAAGAATTGTTCATTAAACTCAGTCTGTATGTCAAGAGTCAACTATTATTGATGCTTCTGTTTATAATAAAAGTTCACAAACTGTCTAAGTGTTTTGAATTGTTAAGAGTTATTTTAGTAAGCATAATTCAGTGCTTTAACTGTAATGGAGTATAAACCAAGAAAAGTATAAATGAAATTCATGCACTTGACCCAGTGAGCATAACTTATCACAAGTAAATATGCATGTTACCTGTGATTTTTAATTGTGGAAAATAGTCCATAAGGAGCTTTTTAAAAAACACATAAACATGAGGGAATTAGATGTACAGTTCAAAATCATTCCTGCTTTTACTAATTTTGAATTTATTATCTTTGATTATCTTTAATAATCTTAGAAATACGTATAATTGGAGTTCTTGTCCAAGGTGAGATGCCATATACAAAAGCTCACTAATTACATCCATGGTTTTAAATATTGTATTTGAAGAGTTGAAATGAAGAGTTTGTGTTCATATAAGCTTTATATTTAGTGTCAAAAGGTTATTGCAATTGCTTTTTCTTTTTTTTGCAGCTTTGGATCTTCAGTTTAATCAGTGATCATAACTACCGTTGTGTAGCACATATCGACTTAAAGAAAGAGCAAGAGAAATTCTGTAATAAAATGTGGAAATCTGGCAAAGAAATAGGTAGCACAGTGCTCCTAGAATGCTGTTTATGGTAGTCTTGTTGTTACTGGCTACTGAGTGTGTGCTTTTTTTACATTATAATTTATTGTAAATGATAGACTTATGAGTCTTAGATTGTGGCATGGAATTCTTACTGAAGCTGATATGTAGTTGGCTATTGGTATCTCTGCAAGGAATTATGCATGTATGTATGCAATAAATTCTTGGCCAGTGCATTTGTTCATAAAACATTGCATCATGTGCACTGTTAAGTATTCGTTTTTTTATTGAATTCATTGTCCAAGGCCTCCGTGAGAACGCAGCCAGTGCCTAAAAAATAATCCCTTGTGAAAATGGAGTGCTATTTCTCAGTTACCTTTGAAGTGTCTAGGATTCTCTTTTTTTTTTTTTTTTTTTTTTTTTTTTTTCTTTTTTTTTTTTTTTTTTTTTTTTTTTATCTATACCAATGCCTTTATGATAGTATAGTGTATAACACAGATTACATATAAGTCTTTATAAACTGCCCTGGTAACCCCAGGAGGGTGATTCCCTCTGTGATATCAGACTGGCTTGACAGCTTTCTTGTTGTGCCTTGGGATGGCCATGAGCCAATGACAGCCTTGGTACAATGGGAAGTGAGGCACAGACCCGCATCCCCTCAGCACTGCTGTGGCTTTCTTGGGGAAGGGAAACCTGGTTTCCCTTGCTTGCTCTTTTCCTGGATCAATGACTGTTGTATTCCTACCTGCCTAGTGGTCCAGCTTCCATAATCCTCAAGTCCTAGCCTAAGGAAAAAGACTGCTACATTTCTAGTTATTATTTAAAATCTATGGATCTGACTTTCATATTTGAAAGAGAGTGATGTGATGTCTGTGTCTAATGCTGAATTTGATGCTAGTAGTTCTTGAGTGTGAATTACACATGCAGAATGGATTAGAGGCTTGTTGGGAACCGGGAACTGAGGTGGATTTTCATCTTGCTTTTGGATTATGTTGTAACTTTAGTGTCAAAGGAATTTTTGGGCTAACTGGAAAGATAGCCAGCATATTTAAGGATTGTTGGAATATGGATTTCATTGTCACTTCTTGAGATGAAAACATCTAAAATCTACAAACTCCTTTGCAGTTCATAAGTAGGAATTTTGGATTTTGTTTCTAGGTATTTGAAAAAAACCCATGTAATAACAAGGAAAGCTGACTCTTAGGAAATATCTGTCTTTTGAAATAGAAGTTTCTTGAGTGTGGTCTTTGCTTTATGTGGCTACTACAGATTCTCTCTTGAATCCTGTGTGTTTTCCTTATTTAATAGTATTTTTGATAGCTGGTATTGTTGACTTCCTTAGGTAAAGGGCAAAATAATTCCAAGCTTTGCAAAACAGATGACACAAGACCAGAGGGATCAGTGGAAACATCATTGCCTATCCTCTTAATTGAGCATTGTGACTTTTTTGTATGTTTCCATAATGAAGAAAAGACGTAAGTCCTTTAAAATATCACCTAGTATTTGACTCAAATTTATTTCTAGGAGTTCCTATCAGTTCTTTGTCTATTTGTGGTGTTTTTGTGTTTTTTTTTTTTTTTTTTTTTTTTAAATTTTTGTAATAAAAATAGTACTAAGCCACTATGGGGAGTTTTTTCATACCAAGTTGCAGCTTCATATTTTTCCATATCCTTACTTCAACTCTTGTGGTCTGATTTTACAAATAAAACTAATAAGGCTACTGACTCTTATTTGGAAAATTTATTAAAACCTTGATGTCAATTTTTATTTATTATGGCATCAAAATTTTTTTAGTTTTTTGAGAATGACAGCTGTTATTTTGTTACAATTATCTTCTGCTTGATAATGTACTTCTTCCATGAGGGTGTTGACTGAAATTGTAACCAGTTGTTTTACTCTGTAGTGCTCACAGAAGCTGGATTTCATTACCCAGCTGCAATAGTGCTGCCACTAAGTAAAGGCTGAGACAGACATTCCAGACTTGCCTGGGGTTTTTCCCCAGTTTGGGCTGGTTTTTCTCTTGTACTTTAAGTATGTAAGAACATACACTGAATTTTACTGCCTTTTGGGTGTTCATATAAGAGTGGTAAACATAAACTATGAGTGGATTTGCCTCTTGGTTTGAATTTTCTCTTTGAGTATACAGTGCTTTTACAGCATCTCCCAACTCTAACAAACCACAGTAATTTTTGAAGAAAAGTATTTCCTGTGCAGTTTTAGATGTTCCATGAAGCATTTACATGAAACCAAGGATTGTGTTCTGCTCTTAATTTCAAAACTTCACCAGTTTTGCTTGAAACTTTGAGCTACTGATTTAGAAAAATAAGCTTTAAATTTAATACACTTTTTCTGTGTGTGCCTTATTACTGTTGTACTGGGACTGGGCAATGAGCATTAAAAAACTCAATTGCTCTTTGTTGTATGGTAATAAGAAAAGCTTCTTTATCCTACTCAAAGATATTTTTCTCCTTGTTTTAATAGATACTCTTCCCAGAATACTAGCTATTTTTGGATAGGAACCTCTACTGGCTTGTTAATAATTAATTTGGCAAACTTTGAATTAGAAGCGTTTTTATCATACAGAGGTATGTCTTTAAGATATATGATTACAGCATAATGTGATTGCTTTTGTTATCTGACATAAATAGTGTAAGAATTAGGTTGTGACATAGCAGAATACAATAGAAACCAAATGTTTTTTAAAAGTGCCTTTTTCCTAATAGTTTTTGCATGCTTTCCTGGTCCTGGTGACTTTTCTCAGAAGACATGTTGGCTCTAGATCTGTGTAGTGGCTAGTAATGAATTTTTATTCAATTTTGCAGTACATAAATGTTCAATGCAAGGAATGTTATTCAACTCCATTATAATTTGAAGGTAAGATAGAAGTATATACTCTGAAGACAGTGGATTAGGGTCATGTCAAATTAGTATGAGTGGTTTCTCATGTGTGTCTTAGAGATATATTTTTTTCTTCTGAAATGTAGATATTATTTTATAGCACTTTGTTCTTCTTGGTAAAGATTACAGTGACCTCAGCATTTGGATTGCCAGATCATGTGCATTAACAAGGAAGGCAGCTAATGGAAAGGTGAGTTTACAGTAAACATTGCTTTAATAAATGTTAACTGATCCCGTTATTTTCAATAAATATTAATTATACATTTTGCTAACAGATTAATGGACATATTTATTTTATTTAATGTGAATTACACAGTAATTTCTTTGAAAAGGGTTGATTCTTCATTATGGAATCTACTAGTTGGAACCTCTCACAGCTTATATACAGTCTAAAGTGATTAATAAGGAAAAGGTGAATTGCTACAGTGTTCAATTGTACAGTGCTCAAGGTACACCCACTGAGGTAGGTGTACCTTGAATGTCAAGAATGACTATTGGAGAGGCAGAGAAAATCTTTTAAGGGAAAAACAAAATATTTTTATACCTTGTTTTTCAAAAAAATGTTAGGATATGCTACTTCTGAATCCTTCTAAAGGATCTGTCAAAACTATTTGGGTTTTGAGGAAATTTCTGTTGAAAGCCACTAAAAGTGATTTTAAAGAAATGGAAGGCATTCTTATCTGTATACTCCAGTTTTCATATTGCAGTTTTCCTAGAGAAATAAGCTCAATCTAGGATACATATTTAACATAGTAATCTTTTGCTTTGGAGAAGGATTTTGTTTAAATTCAGTTCTTAGCATGTTCTCATCATGTTGCTGGAGCCAAACTTTCTTCCATGTGTACTTCTTTTCTCACAACTCTTACTGCAGAATTGTCTCTAGTGTAGGTGGGGTTGGAATTTCTGTCACTGTTATGACAGAAATAATGTGACAGCTATCACATTATGACTTAATGCAACAGAGGCATATTTTTGAAGGATAGCTTTAAGTACTCTACCACTTAATACTCTTCATGATTGAGCCCATGGATATTCCTGACTAATTTTTATAAATTTGAGAAATTTATTTCATTTTTCATTATAAATGCATTACATTTTGAACTTAAATTATGAAGTAAATGGAGTGTTAATTTATGGTAATTCCTGCAGGTTTTATGCTTGATCACCTCGATGTTTGAAGATATGATTGCTGTGTTGGAAGTTAACCTTGCTGCATTGGTGAGAAGTCAGCACAATGATTTTCTACCATGTGGAAATGAGAAAAGTCTATCTGTTATTGCCAGGTACAGCATAATTAAATGTTTAGTTTAAATATGGATAATGGTTTTGTTTATCTAGCACTAAAGTGT
Organism: Zosterops lateralis; assembly: GCF_965231275.1. NCBI lineage: Eukaryota > Metazoa > Chordata > Aves > Passeriformes > Zosteropidae > Zosterops > Zosterops lateralis. The sequence continues at coordinate 40,810,716 of NC_139764.1, read as the reverse complement.
GTCATATGGTTTTCTGCAGTGCTACTTGTTGACACAGTTTGATTTTACTTCTTTCTCTATCATACTTTAGTTGTATAGAGAGGGAGAAATCACAGAATCACAGAATGGTTGAGTTTGGGAGGCACCTCTTTAGGTCATCTTGTCCAACCACCCTGTTCTAGCAGAGCCACTTGGAGTCATTTGCCCACCCCAGTGTCCAAACAACTTAAGAATATGTCCGTGGAGGAAGACACCACAATCTCTCTGGGCAACCTGTGCTAGTGCTCAGTCACCTTCACAGTAAATAAGTGTTTCCTTCTGTTTGGAGAGGACCTCCTTTTGTTTCATTTTTTGCTCATAGCCTCTTGTCCTGATGCTGGGTTTAGGGCACAGAGCCTGGGTCTAAAGTCTGCCTTACAGCCTGTACTGCTGCATGGACTCGTTTCTCCTCTGCTGCAGGACTTTACCTTTCACCTTGTTGAGCTTCACAAGGTTGCTGTCAGCCCATTTATGCAGACAAATAAATGTTTTCCTGGATGAGAACACAACTTTCTGCTCTTTAAGGCACTCCTCTCAGCTTTGAGTCATCAGCAAACATGGTGAGGGTATACTCTGCTCCCTTATCCAGACATTAATGCAGATGTTGAATGGAATTATACCCATGGAGTTAAAACCTCTAGGTTACTCCACTAGTTCCTGCTTTCCAACCAAACTTTGAGCCACTGATCATCACAGTCTGGGCCTGGTTGTTCATCTGGTTTTCAGTCCACTTCACTGTGTGCTCATCCAGACCACAGTTCATCAGCTTCTCTATGAGGTTCTTATGGGAGACAGTGTGAAAACTCTTACTGAAGTCAAAATAGACAATATCCACTGCTCTCCCCTCATCTGCCAAGCCACTCATTTTATCACAGAAGTTTATAAGACTGATCAAGCATGACTTCCTCTTGGTGAATCCCTGCTGGTTATTGCTTTCTTGTCCTTTATGTCCCTAGAGATTATTTATGAGAAAATGCTGACATCACAAAGATGACAAAACCCCTGCAGTAGACACTGAAGTGCAGATTTCAGTGCTTGTAATAAACTCATCAGTTAATATTCACAAAGCTGGGATCTAACATGTAAAAGCAATGGTCTGTGAATTGAGTCAGGACCAAGGCTTGTCTGTGCTGCTGAGTATCTGAGCTGATAACTGATTCACTATGCCTAACTTGTTTTCATTAAAATTTCATTGCTATTGCACTTGTTCACAAACACATGCAGTCAAATAACTAAAAAGGAGTGCGGTATCTTTTTCTAATCTGAAATTTTTGTTCATTGCATTGATCAATATTTTGTGCTTAACTTTATAACTTAGGTCTACTTTATTGGCAAATTCTCCATTGTGTAAAGGTTTAAAGAAGAACATGAAAGAACCTTCTAGTAAAACACTTGGTAAGTATAAACCAATCCTGAAATTAATTAATAAAGTTATATTTTTAATAGCAGTAACTGACTTCCAGCTGGCTTGTACCTAATACAATCAGTACGTTAATTTTTGTTTTAAAGATATATTGTGTTATAACACAATCTTTTTACTTCAGTAGGAAGAAATTTATAGTTCTATTAATATTTCATATCATACATGTAACTAGTTGAAAATTATGGTTATAAGTATTTTTTCTTTTTTCAAAAACCATTGTCTGAGAACTTTCTGTGGATTTTAGAAGTGTTAGAGTGTAGCACATTTACATTTTCATAAGTCATTCTTTTTCCATAGCATGCAGTAAATTTTTCTGTATAATTTGCCATTTCTTTCTTAACTTTGGTTATGAAATATACCAAACAGATGTTTTGGCATATTTTACTGTTCTGAATAATCTTCTGCCAATACTGGATGTTTAGAAAGTTAGTTTTTGTCTCAATATTCTACTGCTTAAAAAAAGAGAAGATCTGATATCCAGTTGCCATTGAAGCACGTGTAGCTTTTTTTGTTTAGCAACAATAAAGTTAAAAAAAAAATTTAAAAAAATGTTTTCATCTTCACCATTTGCACTTATTGTGCCCATTAGAATGTCAAGGATAATATCTCTAGGGGTTTATGGTATTTTCAGAATATATCTACAGAGTTTTAGCAACAATTCCAGGCTGCCTTAGACACCCAGCACTGACAACTGTGCTACCTTTGCTGACATCTCATGATCAGATAGATAAGAGCTGTAAGGAAATCCTTTGTCCTCTTAAGGTGTGTGGTACTGGGAGCTTCTCAGGAAGGGCCTTTTGTGCCTCATTGCTGCATAAAGAGGAAGGATAGTTAGTGGTGTTTAAAGGACTTCTACCTTCACCATAGTAAATGTTTCCCAATGCATCTGAGATTTTCCCTTGGAATATCAACAAAATTCCCCCTTTACAACATTTATAGGTTTAGTTTGTTTCTGCTGATATGAAATACTTAGTTTGGAGCTGAGGGGTGCCCTCTGGACTTCTTAGTACAGCACTGGGCATGCAGACATTATCCATGATCCGTGTAGGAACACAAATACTTATAGGTACCCACCAGTCAGCTTGTTAATGATCTTTAGATCCATTCCTTAGTCCAAATATAGGGTGTGAATACCTTATAGCTGATGCATACAAAGTCTAAGCAGAGGCAGTTAGAAACCACATTTTTTAACTGAAATGAATGGTGGAAAAAAGTGATTCAGAACAATATTCTTGCTACCTCGAAGTTTAAAGAAGTTCCTACTCATGCATGTTATTGGAGGAGAGATGTTTACAATGTAACATTTCATGTATCTTTCCTTTTCTCAGTAATCATTATTTTAGGGTGATTAGTCATAAATGTGTTTTGTAACATAAGGAAACAACAAGTATTTATATTGTGCAAAACTATCTACTTTAACTGTAAAATATAATGTTAAAAAACATTTTAATGTAAATTAAATTATTCTCCTACAGGAGCGAAGAACTCAGTGAAAGATAAACCATTGGTTTTCCATAATAAAATTAAGTCATCAGGATATACAGCAGCACCACGGTGAGAAGAAATATTATTACTTTCCCCTGTCTTATTGGTACATGATATTTTTTCACATAACTATGTGATCTCATGACTGTAAAATAAATCACCTATGAAAAACAGTTATGATGTTATCAAAGAAAAGAATTTTAAGAACATGTTATAAACCAAAATATTTGCAGCTTCTGGTCATTGGCCAACTTCCTTTTGAAATCCATATTTAGCCTCCTGATTCTTTCATCTGACTAGACTTGTTATTTCAGCTTGCAGATTTTTCAGTTTTCTTTTAGAAAGAATTGTCTGAGAACTTTATTTATATCGATTTTGACCTTCAGAATCTGCTATTCAACAAAAACCTCGCAGAAATCAAGGTCCAAACTCAGGCATTAGAATATTAGACATTTATATTGTCATCAAACTGTGCATTCTCTTATCTATTGACATTACCCACAGGCATAAATGGTAAGAAGGAAATACGATTGCTTTTGTTTGAAAAAAGCTGTTTCTCCCATGCAAGGTTTAATGTTTCATATAAGAGTGTCTGTTTTCTCTCTCTTAGAATGACCATGTTTTCTCCAAATACTAACCTGAAAAGAAAAGAGGTATCAAAGGGGAAGACCAGTTGTAAATGGTAGGCAATCTAACAACTCTGTTAGAGGAGGAACAAATTAAAACAAATTAAGCAAATTAAAAATGCTTCCATCATTGAAATTTTTTAGTGTGGGTTGCCACTAGAACTAAAAGGCCTTGGCAAATTTGACAGAATATTTATCACTGCAGCAAGTGATTTGGTTTATCAGACTGTGAATTAAATTCGAGTGCTTCATATAAAATAAAATATGCGTATCTGTTTTCTTAGATTTGTATTGGTAGGAAGAACAGGTGCTACATAAGGTTGGAAGCTAAGTCCCAACATGTTCTTAAGCTGCAGTTCTAGTCTGAAAAATAACTGAATGTGGCACAGGGAGAAGTGATTTCAGATCACGTCCCTCATTCACCCCAAAATCTTGTTGCCTTAAGTGAATTCAAACTTACCTCAATGGATTTAAACAGAGTATGTGTAATAGTACAAACTGACCAGTGGAATCTTTATCACTGGTCACAAAGAACAAATGTTTTTCTAAAGCTGATGTTTTCATGTTAATTTGCATGGAATTTTAAATGGGGATATTGCACACTTTTTTTCTATTTACTATTATATAGTCTTTGCTTTATGTAATACAAGCATGATAGTAAAGAATGATCGATGCCATAATTTTTATCATTTAAAAAGAGACATTAAAGTGTTAAGAGACCCACTTAATAGCTCAAGACTAAGTTTTTGTAAGCCTTGTACACATAGGAAGCCTTTACATGAGTACTTAAGATAATTTCAACTTTGGTTTAGCACTGTTTTATATAGGTTAAGCTACTTAGTATTTTAAGTTTTGTGTGGATTCTTTTAGTAAAATTGCTTTTTATTAGGTAATATTATATTTTGTAACAAGGTCTTTGTAAACAAGGTAGAGTTTACATTCTTTAAATACTTTTCTTAGTTATGTGACTTAGGAATTTTTTTTTTGCCAGTCTATGTTAATTCTTGATTTTGTGAATTCACAACTCTAGTGGTAGGAGTAGTTTAAATATGACAATTTAAAATTAAGTTGGTTCTTACCTTGGATTTGACATTTTTTTTTCCAGCAAATATTTATATAAAGATGTTTAGAATAGTTCCAAAAGCATATTTATTTTGTAACTGAACTGAAGATGGTTTCTTTGTTTTTTCCCTTCTTTGAAGTAAAAATAAAGAATATCCATTGGAAAGTTCTCCTCCAATCAAATATGAGAAAGAGATATCTGTTACTTGTAAACCAACCCCAATTTTTTCTGTTCAATATTCTGGTAAGTACAGGCCTTATAAAAAGTGCAGTTGTGTCAGTGTGCAGAAAGAAATCCAAAATTTGTGTGGTGTAGTTTCTAAAGACTGGAGATTTACTGTGGAAAAATTCACAGAAAACTTTCTGGCAATACTTCATACTGTTTGATCATAATTTTTTATCTTGCAAAACCACGTAAGCTGTTACTGCATATGTAACAGGATTCTATTTCTGATTTTATGTCTTGTTTCCTTTTGAATTTATGCTTTGGCTTTCCCACTACTACTTGAAAATTTAGAGTTCTTTCACAAAGGAATTTATTTTCTAATACATTTACTTAGTTTCATTAGGGTGTATTAAATACTGAAGTTCTGTTTCAATGTACTCATATTTCTTATAAAAATATTATTCAATTATTTTATATAGAAATATATAAAGACTAATTCTTCTGTGTGATCCAAAGAGAGGCATTTTTCTTAACTGCTTTGGATAAATGACTCTTGCAATAGATTTAGTCAGTTCCTAACAATCAAGCATTCTACCACATATAGAATTATGTCAATGTACACGCTGTAAGGCAAAATATTTTCAAAATATTTAAAAACTTAAATCTTTGTAAGTATTTTGAGGGCAAGAACAACTTTCATCCTTAGGAAATAAAAACGATTAGATGCAATCAGTATCTTTGCTAAAATATATTCCAGTCGTCTCTGTCCCCTAGAGAGTTTTGGTAGTACATTTTAAATATAAATCTTCTTTTTCTTTGAGGAAGAAACATCTTTCTCTTTTTCTCTTTGTCTCTCACATACTCGTGCACGCACACACAGGCTTAAATGACCCCAGTTTAGCAAAAATTTCAGAAAAAAATTTTTTGAGTTAAAAAATTTTGTTATTTAGAGAATATGTTAGGACAAGAAATGAATTTGCCTACAAAATCCTACTAATTTCTGCAACACTAATTTGTGATATTCATACAAAATCAGTGTTAAACATATGAAATGAATATCTGGTTTTTGTTTTGTTGTAATGACACACATGATTTTTGTGATTAAAAGAAGCAGCATATTAGCTCCTTTTTGCTCTCAGATGTAAATCATTAGATGCTCTTCTTTATAGGGGATGGAGAGCTGCTGGCTTGTGGGCAGGCTGACAAAACTGTGCTGATATTCAATTCCAATCTCACTGATGTGCATAATGTTTTCTCAGGTAAATTTATGAATTACATTATAAAAAATATAGTATATGGTCGAGTTTGATCTAAAATGGCATGGATTCTATTTACATCACCATGATAAAAAAAGAGAGGGAGTACTGATGATTCAAGATGTAGAATTTATTTCTCTGATTGCTTAATTTTGTCCTAGAATTAAACTACCAGATGTTCCAATTTGTTAATTTTTTGGTGAGGTAAGAAGCGATCTATGATGATATATATTGAAATCTTCATAATGATGTATATTACAATAACTAATGAGAAACAATGAAGGAAATATATTTCAATAATAATGAATGTGTGTATTTTAGTAGTATATTCTGATAATCTATTAGCCAAAAATGGACTGTGATGACTTGGCAAAAGATGTATTTGCTTTGTGACTCCAGACTTCTGGAGAATAACCATTTAAACAAAGAGAGACTATTCCTGTGAAGGAATCCACAATTGCAAAAGTGTATACATGTGTAAACATGTATGCTTTTAAATGAATCTTAAACACCAGATTATGTCTAAATTTCTACAGGAACAATCTGTTAAATTTTTAATAACCATAAATGTTATCATGACTATGTTATATGTTATATATATGTTATATGACTATGTTATATGTTAAATGTTATAAATGACTTTAAATCAGTCCTGCTAAATGTGTTTTCTGTGAAGGCTCGTAATGGAAAACGAATTTTTTTACTAGCTGACCCTAACAAGTATTAAAACCAGATTACTTTAAGATATTTTAGAGAATTATTTCTAAGTAAATAATTTTGACAACTGATTAGTGAAAACAGTTTTTCTTTTTGTGTAAGTTTAATTGTATTTAGTGGAAGAGGTTGTGACATTAAGGGGGAAACATTACTGATATTATCCTTCTTGTGTGAGGAAATTGATGAAAATATACCTTGTGGACAGAGTAATGGGGTCTTCTTCTACAACACCAAGTTCTTAAGTTTTTCACTGATATATTTCATTGATGTATTTGATAATTTGTGTCTTTTTTTTAATGATGCACAAGTCTGAAAAGCAATGCAAACCACATTCTACTGTGCATGTAGTTCTTTTCAAAAGCAACGTAAATATTGAGCTGCCAGGTAAAGTCATGCATGGAATTAGGACCCACAAACCATTAGTTGCCTGCTTTTTTCACTCACATTGTTTTTCTGTGCTATTCAGATTACCACACAGTCGTCTGTTTACTTTTTACTTTTGATGCTCTTGTTTTAGAAGTGTCACAATATATGCCTTTTCATGAAAAAACATGATGCATTATTCTTACTTAAAGCTGCAATCAATGGCAATGTAAAATTTTCTTTTTTTTCAAGAAATGGAAATTGTATCTATTCCGCTAAAAAATTTCAGTTTCAAGGCAGCATTAACATCTGAATATTGCTGCGTATCAAAAGTCATGGCTATGAAGCAGCATCAGAGGAACGGTATAACAGCAGTTTTGCTGTTAGCCTAATTTATTCAGTCTTGTTCCCTGAAGGGTTCAGTTACAGTTTTAAGTAGTTCTGCATTCTTCTTTAGTGGTGACTCTTCAGGTGTCTGTGTCCTGTAGTGAAGTGCAGGTAATGTTGAACAGCTGGAAAGACTTACAGCCAGCATGGCCTTTCCGAAGAAGTCTTTTTACAAAACCAGCTGCTATTCTTCTCAATGTGCTCCAGGACTGGGGAACCCTGAGTAATGCCTGTTTCGAATTTTACTGGGCTCTTTCAAGCCAGCTGGCATCTCCTTCACTGTGCTTTGGGACTGAGGGGCCTGGAGAGCAGAGATTCTTAAGCTTTTTGTGTGGCTCTTCCAATTTTCCGAACCTCAGATTTTCCTAAAGTTTTTCAGGTTCCTTACTACTTTGGAAAACTGTTTTGTATATTCTGTTGTGGTTTTCTTTTTTTGTTTTGTTTGTTTGTTTTATTGGTTTTATGTTATGTTGTTTTTTTCTTTAATGCAGATTATTCAAGGCTTCCAAATATTTTTTAAAAATCAAAGCCTTTTATTTAAAGCTTTGTGTTGTGAATAAAATAAGAATAATACTTACATGTGTATTTGTGCAGTACCTGTGCAGTTTTCTGGTGAAAATTCTATTGTTTGGTAACTGGGAATTAAAATATCTCACTTATAAGAGTTTTTGTAGACATAAATCTATAAAATGAAATATCTCAATTACTGCGATATATTTAATAGCCTTCCCATAATTTAAAGCAGACTATTTTTTTATATATAAAACTTCTGTTGACTAAAGATAAAATGTGCACAAGAGGGCAGCATAAGAACTTTGAATGTTTTAAGGCTAGATGAAATTCATCAGACTTCTGACAAATTGCAGTAACATGCATCAAAGTCTGTAAAATTTGATTGGCATATTCTTTTTGATCTTTTTTTATCAGCTTCAACATAATGTTAGATCATATTAATAATTTTAGCTTTTGAATATTTTTTCTGGTTTTTAAAGTGCTTTCTTTGTAAGTTTACAATCTTGTTTTTAACAAGCCATTGAAGTGGCATGCTCATTTTATTTTTACAAAGATAGCTAGCTCAGTAATAAAAGGTCAATAAATAAAAGTGTTTCAACTATTTTTGATGTCTTAAGGGGTTTCTAGATCATGTTTAATATAAAATTTCTTTATAATATAATACTCAGATTCTTTGTTCAATACTGAATGTTTGATTAAATTTAATTTCAAGGATATTTTTTGAAAGTGCTCTTCCAATAACTTGGAAAAATTAGAGTTGAAATTGTCTTTGTCTGTTTATTAATGAGAGACATTTTCCTGTTGTTTTTGGTGGAAGAAAATTTCATTAGCTAGTTTACTGTTACCAGTTTTAATTCAACCATTTGAAACCTATACTTAGAATGTATTTTAATGTTGTGCATAATTATGTTAAAACAATACAAGTAATTCCAGAGACATTTATTAATGCAAGATAATGAGCCTTATGATATTTCCTTTATTATTTTTATTAGGTCATGATGGGGCAGTTAACTCTGTTGGCTGGAGTCATGACAGGAAGTGGTTGGTTTCTGCATCAGAAGACAGAACTTTAAGGGTCTGGTCAGTCTGCAATAAGGAACTGGCCCTAATTCTGGTAATTGGAAACTTTCACCAGAGAACACTATTTTGCACTTTCATCTACTTCTGTTTTAAAAGCTTTGTAAAACGAACCAATTTCTAGAGCTACTGAGTGGTGACTCCCACTGATATCATGATCTGGGTAATCTCCATTGAATCCAAATTAGGTTTTTCTCATGATAATTTAGGAAAAGAAAAATCAACCTTATTAAAAAAAATCCTAGTGGGCATGTCTGGAAATTTTGGTTTTATTGTCTGGTCTGTATGTTGTATTTTCATTGGCTCTGCTCCACTTGACTTTAGTCTACTCGCCAATTCAAAAAGAAATTCAGAGTATGAAGCTAGATTATATTGGATTCAATTGACTACAGATATATTGCCAGCTAATTTAAGCAGAATGAAATCTTTTTTTTGAGAATGATAGATGTCAAAAATGAGAAGGGCCACTATGTAGTAGTTTAACCTCCTGGCCTATGATCAGGATGACAGGGAGACTCTGCCTTAACACCGGGAATCTCAGACAAAACATATTTATGTTTGAATCCATTCTTAACAGATGCCTTTATGTTTCAGGGTAAAGAGAAGTTCCATAAGACTGTACGTTTTGCACAGTTTTATTTTATAGATACATTTATATTGCTGTGTTGTGGAGCTGAATTTCATCTCTTAAGTTTCCATCTAGACACAACCAAGGATGACCTAAAACGGTGAGTTCACTTCTCATTAACAGACTGGTGAAAGTACTTGTACAGTTTGATCTGGGATTTTGTGTGTGGTGAGATGAGCTGAGGGGGCAAAAATATTACAGAAGACAAAAAGCTGAACAAATGGTAAAAGCTACTTTCAAAATATCTTTGTTTTTAATGGAAGAGCAAACAATTAGTGCTACAACACTGAAGTCTTAGTTGATATTATGAATGGTATGTCCTGTCTGTTGGTGATATTAGACAATATTAGGCTGCATCCTTAGATGGGAAAAACTGCTCTATTTTCTTCCTCTATTTCCTTGGTAGTTTTGCTGCTGCACAGAAAAACATACTAAGCACAAGCTTAAATATATTTAGGAATGAGTGCTTTCCTGGATTGAGGCATGAACCTGGTATGTGGAACTTCACTGAAACGTTAAATGGTCAGACAGAATTATATAATGGTTTTCTTCCATAATCTGCTTACCTAGTTTGTTTAACTCGTTAATCCTTAGTTTATGGAGGTATTAATAAACCAATAAAAGGGTAACCCAAATTGCTACATAAACTTCGATTTCTAAGAGACAGGAATGAGTGTACAGTGTGTAGCTCAGTGTGTCCACAATACCTGCCTGAATTTTAAATGAGTTGCACTTTGAATTGAACATGTATAGGACATGTAGCAAATGTATTGTGTAAAAAAAAATAATTCTTAAAGATACTTTTTTTTTTTTTTTTTTTTTTTTTTTTTTTGGTAACTCTTCTCTTTTCCTCCTTCTGTTACTTTGGTTCAGTTTTCTCATAATTTGTCTTTGATGAATCTCAGTTTACTGTTTGTTGATTTATTTTCTATCTGAAATTCTGCCATGCCCTGTGAGGTGTTTATCTGTGTAGCAGTCGGCAGTGTAGAAGCAAGATACTCCAATCAATTCAAACAATTGTTCTTGTATTTGGGAACAACTTAACCATTTTAATCAGCCTTTTCAGCAGGGTAAATTGGACCAAAGGAAACTTTATACTGCCTTCAATAGATTGCTATATCAGTCAGCTTATTTAGAGTTAGCTTGGGTAGGTTTACCCAAAAATAGAGATTTGCTCTTAAAGTCTAGTGCAGTTTATTTTTTAGTTTATTTGAATAAAGTACTTGTGAAACTACAAAAGGTTCTTGGATTAAATTAAAAAATACTGTACATTATCTTCTGCTTCACCATCACTGCTAAAGTAGTTCTGATGTCCATCTGAAAAGATCAGCAGACCATTGTTAGTGAATAACAACAAAAGGCAAAAACCAAGTCACTAAGCATTTTTCTTTTGAACAGATCTGGCTGACAACCATATTGCTTTCGTCAAATGATCTCAGTTTTGCAAACTTTTAGCGTTGTTGGAAAGAAACAGTAATGATTTCTACAGCATGTCATGCGTGGACTTTTGCACTTTCATTAGACAGATGTGCTAAAATGCAAGTATAATATTAACTGTATGCAGGAATTATTTTAACACTATGCAGACAGTGTCCAGCAATGGCTAAAGCCCTGGTGTGTTATCAATGCTGTTTTGATGTCAAGTCTAAAACACAGCACCATACAAGCCACTATGAAGAAAATTAACTCCACCCCAACCAGACCCAGTACAATTGTTATTAACTCTGTATTCCTTACCTGACTTCTATGAAAATCACACTCTTCTTGCCTCACATATCCATATCCATGGAGTTCTGTTTTCTGTTTACTGTAAGAATATATCCATGTTGCCTATGTGGATGTATTTCAGTAAACAGAAAGTTCTAATTATATTGAATAACAACACAGTTTTGTGTTGTTTAATATAAGAGTCTGAAGCCATTATGGAGGTTTGGGCTCCTCTGCATGGAGCTGGCCAGGAACCCACAGGACCTGAAAGAGTTTTGTGTATGTTGAGAAGTAAAACTTCTTTGGTAGTGTGTGATCAGCCCCTTATTCCCCTCTCATCTAAGCAGAAATTATTCTTTCTTCACTGTTTTCATTCTTTCTTCACTGTTTTCTCCTCATTTTCTTCTTGATTACTCTATCATCAGCACATTAAATGCTACACTGAAACCAGTGGCATATCTGCTTTCTGAACGTAGGTACTTTACAGATCTTTTTCTCTTCAACATTTTCAGTGTACATACTGGGTTATTTTAGTGTTTCGTGTTGATGGAATATCAGTCATCTGTATATGAATGTCATGGGTTTTTTGATCCAAATGAGTTTGGTTGACAAGCTTTTTAATAGAATTCAACAATAAGGCAAAAATATCTGTCGCTTTAATTTTTAATGATGAAAGAAAGTGTTTTGATTTGTGGTTCTGGTGGGAGTTTACTGGTGACTACAAATCAGAACTTATTTCATTAACACTAGCATTCATTTGATATTCTTTGCAGATACAAGCAGAGGAGTGTTTGCAAATTGGTACAGAAATTTCCCATGACTTCAGCAATGGAGATTACCAGCCTTTCAGCAGTAAATGAGTTCTATTCTTGTATCCTTTTTATTTCTTATTTTCTTTGTAGTTCTTTGGAGTTAATGACATGGACATCAGCTAAAGTAAGTAGCATTTGATTATTTACTACACCTTTTCTATTAAAGTAAAAGACTTGTAATTTTTTGTGATGAACTTCATCCTTAGACAGAAATTTTTTAGTGCTGTAAGATTTCTGGTGTTGCTCATAGAGCAATAAATACAACAGAGTTTTTTTATATATATATTTATCTGTTTTTTTATCTTTCTATATGCTTCTTTTCCTTTAGATAAGTTTAACTTTAACACAGAGAACTGGACAGATATTGTACTTACAGCTGGCAGCAACCGAGCATTGGAAATTTTTGACCTCAATGCAGGCTGCAGCACAGCAGTGATACAGGAAGCTCATGTTAGATCAGTCCATCAGATCTGCCAAAATAAGGTATATACTTTATTTAATTGTATTTGTAGTACCATCATCAACAAAGAAATCAGGGGCTAAAAGTAGAATTGATAGTAATTGATAAATTTTTATATGTTGGGGAGGATGGTCAAGAACATGAGTCTGTGTGAGAGGTCCATACAGATTTCATTTGTTCTCTAGTGTAAGGGAGGGAGCAGTAAGACTGATTGAATGATCTTGCTATTAGAGAGGTGTTTATTATCTTTTATTATCTTTTTTCTTACTTGTTTTAAACTGTAATACTATAGTTCATTAGGAATCTTTTCTTATGTAAGTGTTCTCTTCTGAAACTCAATCTGACACTGTGTGATTTATTCTGAAACTTTGGAAACAGCAACCAAAAAAATTCTCAGTACTACAATATAATGGATGACTTAAACCCCTTCATCCTTGCTCTTCTTTTTTCCTTGAAGACTGATTTGAGTGTTTGTAGTTTTTATGGTACTGTATGTTCTGGAATGCCTGCTGTGTTAGGTCCGGTTAAATGTGGTGCTTCATTCCCAGTTGGAAAGTCCTTGCTTCTGTGGGTTTAAAACAGTTCCTTGTTACTACTGTTGTAGAATTCTTTGTGGTTTTTCCTTATAGATATGATCTGGTAAAACACTTAAAATTGTGCTAACTATTTCAGTACTGTTTATAACACATATAGGCCTAAACTTCTGGCTTTTCTTTTTGCTGGGTCAGCTTAGTGCTTTCAGGTTATTTAATCAAGAAAAACTTTAAAGCTGTGGATAAGTACTCAGTTGGGGAAAAAATCTAGATATATGTGGTGTAGCAAAGAAAACTGGCCATTTTGGGGGACAGTTATACAACAAGATTCTCTACTTTTTTTTTTTCAGATATATAAGACTAATACTTTAGAGAAATCAACAGCAAAATTATGCATCAATTATTTTATTACATTGGATACTTTAAAGTTATTAGAGCAAATATAACTCTGCATTTTCTTTAAGATGATATGCTAAAATATTTTACAGACTTAGAAAAATGTGCAGAATCCTGTGTGTAAACTATATCCTGTTTAAAGTATGAAACACACTGGAATCTAAGGTTCTCAAGTGATGAGACATGATTCACTGGAAACAAATCTGGGGAGAGAAACAGTTCATGCTGAAGATCCAGTGCCTACACCCCAGAATTTATGAAGGCTTTCCTTTGGACTATTCCTAGTCTCATTGTGTGATTACTGTATGTAGATATTCTTGAAGTGCATTTTCTAGTTTAGATTCATGCAAATCAGTTCTCATGTTCCAGGACTGTTTTGTGATTCCACCTGGAAAATAGTAAGTGGGCATAATCATAAAAATTTTTCTTTAAATTAATAAAAAAGAAAATCTATTTCGAGGGTCTTGGGAGACAATAGGGAATATATGTTCTGATTTCTGGGAAAAACTTGTTAGCAAATTATAAAATATATAGGATATCCTAGAAACCTAGATGATCAGCATGATGTTCTATTATTTTTGATTTTAGACAGAAACAGCTGTAAGCAAGTATAAATAATTTGCCATGTAATGACTTTGATTTTAAATTGTTCTTTTGTTCTCTGTTCTAGAGATTGTTTGCAATTGCCAGTGTGTGAAATTCATCTCAACCTGCAGCGTGTTGATTAAGGATGTTATAACAGTCCATTGCTTTTTATACTGAATTTTAAGAAATATTGTAAAATGAATTGATTGAAATATCAAATTCATCTTCCTGTCTTAGGAAGATACTTAAATAGTTGGCAATTTGAGATCAGACCACAAAGATTCAGAGCTTTAGTGTTAATAATACGTTTTTAATTCTGCAAAACCTATTTGAACAGGAATCTTTCATTGTAAGCCACAGATATTTGGATGGTATTATGTTCTCCTAGCACAGTTAGAGTGCATTCATTTTCAAAGAAACAGCAAAAATTTCGAATTTTTCAGATTTGTTTCAAAATTCTTTGGTCCATTAGTTAGGATGTCTACTTGATGTGAACACTGGAAAATGTAATTGGTAACTCTGAAGTTTCAGTCAATTAACATTTTCCTAACCATAGTTACAATGTTGGGGAAGTACAAGATCACCAGAAGATATGGAGTGCTTTCTGATATGTCTATTGATCAATGCCTTCAGCATAAGCCAGCTGCACTTCTTGGATGACATACGGAATTAGTGAAGAAAAGAGGGATTCTGTAGAACCATATCTTCCCTGGGGCCAAATTTTTGTTAAGGTTCCTATGTAGTTAATCTAGAGAGACGTGAGAAGGGATTACTGTGGTGGATGAGGAGGGTGATGAGGCAGAAGAAAGGGAATTTGTATCAGAATGAAAGTTTCAAGAGTGTGTGGGAATATGCTACTTTTTGCATCAGATTCTTATAAATAATAGATTATTATAAATTGATGGACTATAAAAACACAAAGTGATAAATAAAATTCAGCTTGCATATTATCCCAACTAGCTTATATTTTCTTGTCTTCTATATCAATATTCAGTAGCAAATGTAGTTTGAAGATACAGGTATATGTATTAATAAAGTATATTGCTGACAAAATTTCAGGGCAGAGAAGAAATGAATGGATTGCATTTCTTACCTTTAGTTTTTTACTGTATTCTGTGTATTCTATAGTAAAGGAGTAATGTACTAAGTAAATGTGTATGTGTCTGTAGAACTTTTTATTTTGGACTCTGTAACTAGTTCTGACTGAAGCAAGGGATGGTGAGCAAATATTTCAAAAGCACAAAAAAGGGTGCTCTGTAACTTTTAATGAATACTACCATTTGGACTCCTACTGTCTTTCTCTTTTGCATTACTCTTTTTTTTTTATAGTTATACAGAGCTAATGTGAGAATGTGTAGACTTTGTTGGAAATGTGTTGTACAGTACATTTTAATTCATCTCTTAGAACAAGCTGTGCACCAGCTTTCATAATGAATAGAAGATTCCTGGCAGTCAAATACTGATTGCAGGAAATTACCTTGAGGTTTCTGTGATGTATTCAGCCAAATCAGGAAAGTGAATGGTAAGGAAAGGAAAGAGTTTTAACTGTTTCAGTTTGGTTCCCTGGAGAGAGAGGTTTTTAGCCAGCAAAAAGGCTAGGATTTGCCATTGTGGATGTTAAAATATCAGAGGTTTTAAACTGGATTTAATTATTTAAAAGTATGAAGCCAAAATTAGTCTTGTGATGAATGAATGCAATTGCTACTGAAGTCAATGGAAATTGGACACAGCCCAGGGCTAACCATGTCTTGTAATTAATTGTTGAACTAACCTTTGCTCCCTCCCTTTCACCGCCTTTATTTTCTTCCCTGAACATCCCATAATGACTTGTGCAATCACAAAAAGACGTTCCTCTGCTTCACATGATGGATCCCATACCCTGATTTTAGTAATCCCCATGAGTCTGTGAGATGCCCCAGATAGCCTGTCTCACTGACCATCCTGGTAGGGTTACCCCTGGACCAAAGGGCTCATGGCTTTCCTGGGACAGCGCTGAGAGGAGTCGAGGCTGTGCTCCATTTCTCTGACTGGGTTATGGGACTTCCTCCATATGCACACTTTCTTCTTTGCTCTTTGCGTGTGTGCAGTCAAGCTTCTTTTAACATAACCTATCAAATATTAACTGTTTATTTCTTAGATGGACTGAATTCTGCACTGAGATGGCGGTTGGTCACTGGACCAACCAGGTCCTTAGGGAGGTGGTCCCAGCACCAATCTTGTCAGAGCTCAAAGAGCATCTGGACAATGCTCTTAATCATATGGCATAATTCTGCAAGGAGCAGGGAGCTGGACTCGATGATTCCTATGGATCTCTTCCATATCTCAAGATATTCTATGATTCTGTAAATAATTAATGCCATGAGAATAGTTACGTGAAACTGATTTATTGTTTTACAGGGATCGTCCTTCAGCACTCAGCAACCTGAAGCATACAACCTTTTCCTGACCACAGCTGCAGGTGATGGCATCAAATTGTGGGATTTAAGAACACTGAGGTAAGAATGAATTAGGTACTTTGGAATAAAAAGCCATGCTTTATCTTTATTCCGAATTGTCATACTTCTTCTCATATACCAGTAGAAATTTAGATGTGGAATCTGAACTACAGGCTAATTGAAGTTTACTAGTTTTTAGAGAAGACCAAACAAAGTGTTCTTTCCTCAATTATAGTTAGCTATGTGGAAGTCATTAAATATTTAAGATTTATCACCAATGTTTACCCACCTTTGTAGATCTAATTGTACATATATAGTAGTGCACTGAACTGAATGCTAATGGTATTTACAAAACAGCATGCCATTACTGCTAAAGAAGTAAAATCTATGATCTATCTTTTAAAATACAAGCCGACTGCAACAACACAACAACATTTTTATAAACCATGTATGTAGCACTATAAATTTGCATGACACATTACCATGAACTCAGAATTAAATGCTACTTTCAGTACTGGGAAAGATTCTGAACAAAGGAATAGACCATCAAGAAGAGAACATTGCTCAGGAAAAGTAATTCCTGGGGCAAGCTCTGTTGTGCAGGCCAAAAGAATTATGTTTAAAAGAAAAGGGGTTTTGGCAGGAGGATGTTTAAGCTTTAAAGAATAATTTCCTATTTGCTTTCTGTATATGTAAACTTATCTATGGAAAGATGTCATATAATTTTGCTAGTACTGAATTTTCTTTTTGGGGCAATGCTTAATGAGCCTTTCATTTATTTCCATCTTTCTGTGGTAAGAATACATTAAATCTATAGGGGGCATATGTGTTCTTTCCAAAATCACTGCTGTATTACCTTCACTCCATGCCAGAAAGTAATGAAACTAGAGACTGCTGGGTTTGGAATATGTTACCTTCTTATGTTTTTCTAATAAGCTGCTCAAATTGTGTTGCTGAAGAGAAATGAAAAAGTAGAAAGCTTTAAACAGATCACTTATCTGTCTCTTTGTTTCTAAATACTAATATAAGTAGAGTCAGTGAATGGTAAAATAGTTAAAGTGTAAAATCTGGGCAATCAATTAAATGACTATGTCTTGAGAAGAAGGAACTAATTTATGTATGTTCTTGCTGGATATTTAATTTGGCAAGGTCAGTGTATTCTAGTGTCCACTGTGTTATGTTGGCCAAGCTTCAAAAAAGTAGTTCAAGTTTAATGACAGATATTTTAAGGGTGCTTGTGAGGAACTATGTATATGTGTGTATTTGTTACACATTTATACAGTGATCAGTAGTACTAACTCTTGTGGAGAAGAAATAGAAAAAATAAATAATTGTTTTTCCCTTGCTAGCAATTTTCAAGGAAAAATAGAAAAATAGAAAAACAAACCACATTTTTAAATTTAAATTAAACTTTCTGCCATTGCTCAGACCAGAGACTGAGTCTTCTATATTTTAAAATCTGTTCCTGAGTCCTCAAAAGGAGTAAAACTGTTCAATTTTTCCTATGTGTCCACCAGGTGTTTTTCGCATAAATAAATTTAAAATGTCTAAGTTTGGAAAGCTCTTTTTGAACTTGGAACAAGTCTCTGCTGAAGTGTTAGGTCTACTATAGTTACACAGACTGAAAACTTTTGCTTTTTTTTTTTTTTTTTTTTGTTCATAGGATTTGTCCAATCAAATCCAGTCCATCCCTTGTACTGTTGAGTACTTACAGGAGAGATTATTTCCTAAACAACCTTATGGTGGGCCAGTACCTTTAATCTCTTAAAGTTGTTGATTTGTAAAGTTCATGCATCAACAACTGTTTCCACTCCCTCTGGAATGACCTGTCTTTGTTTCTGCTTTGGGTTTGCCAGAATAGGGTTTGTTTATTGAAATCTTTGTCCAGTGTTCTTGAAATGTAGCAAAGGTAAGTCCACCTTCTCATTTATACTGCTTGCAGTGTTGTGGAGAGTAACCCTAACTGCAAGATCTCCACTTTATTGTTTGTTGATTTTGTTCTAAATATTTTCCCTTGATGTCCACAATGAAAATTGTTTTGCTTTTCTTTAATCTGTTTGTTGCCCTTGAGAATGTATCCATTATGAATTTATTTTAAAAATTCCATAAAGTACAAAATTCTTATTAAATAATGGGAAAAAAATCCCTCCAACACAGTGTTCTTCAGAGCTGCTATTGAAAGCATGGGAAACAATTTGCAGAATAACTGCACAATTTCCTTGAACTCTTAGGGGTTTTTTTGTTCAGTTTCTTTGATGATGGTTCCTTTTCATAAGACATGAATTCCTTTTCTCAAAATTGACTGAGGAGTTATAGCAGAATGTTCAGGTTCATTTTTGATCTGCATAGATTATATCTTCAAACAGATTAACCTGGCCTACAGCTTTATAAGTTTTGAATATATTGATATTTTTGCTCTGAGTTCTTCGAGAAATTTGCTATCCAACCTGTGTTATCAAACTACAATTTTTTTCCCAGTGAAAATTCATTTAACTTTTCTTATGTTCTTGAATTTGGTGAAATTATTTTGCAACTTCAATTTTCATCATCTTTTCTGGATAAAGCTGTGAATTTGTCTGTCTCTTTCACTATTGATAATCTGGAGGCACTCCAAGATTCCTCCAGAGAGTGCCAGAAAGTCTCATGGGTTCCTCTGAAGGTGTTACAAGAAAAGAAATTTTAACTTTCTGATGTTGTTAGCCAACCTCACACAGCTAGGTCATCTTGCCAATAAATGAGGGAATCTTGGACACTGCTAGTGGCTTTTGGATTTACTCAGACTTCTGCTTTGAAATGCCTGGATTTGTGAAGTTTCATCTGAAGATTTTGAATATTTTTATACTTCTGCATTCTCCTCATTTATAACTAAAGCTAAGAAAAGCTTCAGATGATCTACAAAACAGACTTAGGAATAAAGAAGCAAGGAAAATAGTTTTTTCTTGGAAGAAGAGAACTATGGCTACTCTTCTTCCAGGTTAAGATAATGAACGAGACCTTATGAATACATGCTTTAGGGTAAGATAATAACCTTCGGCCAACTTCCAAGACATTTTGAAGAGCAATTTAACTCTATATTGTCTAAAAGAAGGACTATTTGGAGAATGAGTAAAATTACTTTCTCTTGTGTCCAAGGGGAAAGCAGTGAACACAAGAGTTAGGCTGAGATGCTGTGGAAATCTGAATGAGAACCTTACAGTCACCAGGTTCAGGATGCCCAAAAAAGACTCAGAAAAACCTTTATGATCAGGAGGTAAAAAAAGTTCTTACTTTCATTCTTACATTTTTGAAGGAACTGAAGTGTTCTTTGTGATGAAACCTTGTAGACTCATTCATCTGTAAGACACAAGAAATTATACCATTCTCTCTCATACTGCTGTGTGTATTTGAATGTATTTTGGAGACATTGCTACTCTTTCTGAAGTCAGGAATCTAGCATTGATTTATACTCAGCTATTGTGTCTACCAATTAAATTTAATATCTCAGAAAAGTCTGAATTGGAATGACACCAGTTTCTGAGTCCTTTAGAGCACAGAGGTCAGACATATCAGAAAATTCCAATACACTAAGCCTCCTTGTCTGCCAGTCCTGCCTGTGTTTAGTGGCTATGAGCATATGGGGCAGTGAGATGTAATTTGGCATCTTAGTGCTGTAAAACCAATGCATAGAAAGAATGTAGAAACTTAGGAATTAATGAACATTCTATTCTATTCCCTTACACAGTAAACTCATAACAACAGGAAGCATCAGACTAGACTAAATACCAGCTGCTTTAATATGTTCATATATCACCTAAATTTCATATGATGGTTTTTAATTCTGCTTTGTCAGTCTGGATCCTTTCAATTTCTCACTTCCTCTCACTTGTAGATCAGATAATTCTGTGCTTTAAATGTCCAGAAGAAAGGAAATTTCTTTCATTCAGTTAGGAGGAAACTATAAATTCGTAGTGTTGCATTCTTCACTTTGTTAAATGCATTTAGAATATTGACTAAACACTTAGTAATACCAGCTCACATTTGCTAGCAAAGTTTCATG
The DNA here is from genome assembly GCF_965231275.1 of Zosterops lateralis. Classification (NCBI taxonomy): domain Eukaryota; kingdom Metazoa; phylum Chordata; class Aves; order Passeriformes; family Zosteropidae; genus Zosterops; species Zosterops lateralis. The sequence continues at coordinate 40,790,031 of NC_139764.1, read as the reverse complement.
AATACAGATACCTTCATGACTGGCTGATAATGAGAACAATTATGTGTCCAGTTTTCTGCAGCTTCTCTTGCATGATTCATTCCAATGAATCCGTTTCCTCAAGAGAAGTTTTAGAATGTGAAGTAGTGTAAAATTTTCTTCCCCAAGGCAGATTTCAGATCCCCTGTAAAGCTTTTAGGCACTTATGTGAACCTTCCTTGCTCATGAGTAAATTATGGCTAAAGCCATAGTGCAATAAATCTTTGTCCTTCTTTGGGTCAGTAATTGTGTGACCTGGCTTGACCTCAGCTTTTCAGATGCACCTTTACTAAAGGTACAGGCTGCACCGTGAGAACCCTCACTGCACCAATGGCCCATAATTGCCCTGACCAGCCTTGGAATCCCACCCATGCACTCTCTTCTCCTCCTTGCTTCAGGTTATAGAAGTCTATAAAAATGAGCTGACAGAAGCCTTATGAAGTGGAGCAAGGGGAAGTCCAAAGTCCTCTGGCACCAAATGCAACCTCCAGGCACCAATATATGCTGAGGGGTGCCACTGGGTGGTAAACAGCTTTGCAGAAAAGGACACCAAGATGAACATGAGCCAGAAATGTGCCTTTGAGGCAAAGAAGGCTTATGATGTCCTGGGCTGTATGAGGCAGAGTGTTGCCAGCAGGCTGTGGGAGGTGATACCTCCCCTCCGTTTAGCATTGGTGAAGCCACACTGGCTCTATGTGAGCAGTGAGGTTGGATAAGATGACCTTCAGAGCTGCCTAACAACCTCAACATTGTTGTCACTTTGTGATTCTATGAAAATAGCATTTTTTCTTAACTTGCCACAGAAAAAGTAGGGTATGGGAAACTTGCTGAGGGAGCTGCTGTGATATTGACTAAGAGAGCAAGATGTACAATAACAACTGAAATTGAAAATTAATTTAGAAGGCAGGAAAAGGACAGTTGTGCTATGCTGTCAGATGTGCTGTGCTTATTACCTACCCAGAAATGGAGAGAGCAGGGAAGAGTGAGTACAGCCCAATTTGGAAGTCTGGGATGCTGCTGATGCCTAAAGTTTTAGCTTTCATGTGTTTCAAATTCTGTGCTGCCTAGGGGTGTAGTTCTGAGTCTCATATTAAGTGTTAGTAAGCTCTCTACCTCTGGTAGACAAAACAAATCCTTTCCCACATGAGGACCAAGGACAACTGTTACAAGTTTTCGGGCCCAAAAGCATAAACAAGGATGGACTGAAGATAAAAGAAAAGAAGGATGGGACTTTATAATCTGAAGCTGTAATTGGGAGCTAACTCCAATATGTAAATGGACCAAAACTTCTAAAAATGTGAGATCTCGTGACCGGTTGTCCATTTTGTGACCATTTTGGGTCCACCTTGGGTGTAGCCCTGGCCAGGCTCTTGTGCTGGCCAAGGTGAATCCTTAAAGGCCTTTTAATAAATACCTACTTTATCCTCTTAGCTCTGTCCTGTCTCTGTTCCGGGTCAGCCTTCCCAAGGCATCACTACTACGGTAGTGTGAGGAGGTGGGTGTGGTAGGTGCTAGATTACTATTGCAGGTAACAAGAATAGCAGGGACAAGGTGTTAGGAAGAGCTCCCAATGCACTAACACCTATGGTGGTAGGAGCTGCCTGCCTCTGACACACAGTCTGATCAGCTGAGAATTGGAGGTTCAGCTGTTGAAATATGCTGTTTGCTACTGAAATAGCCATTTTTCTTCTCCTGAAGAAAATAAAAAAGGCAGTGGGTGCTTATTGGATCAAAGTGAAGACTTGAAGAATATTGAACTACTTGCACATACTGAATTGCTGAATTGCTGAATTGCTCAGCTGCACGATAATGCTTTGATGTATTATCCCAAAGAAAATAAGTTTCACCTTCTTTCAGCCTTGGAAAGAATTTGCCAATTGTATGTAGTATTAGACATTAAGGCAAAATCTCCAAATAGTGGCTATGATGCTGTGCAACTAGATCATAAGCTCTTCTGGCAACATATTTTAGCAGAATTCCCTCAGCCACAGGGAACTCATATATTTTCTCACAACTGCACTTTGAGACCTTAGGGTCAGACATACAGTGTGAATTTTGAGATTCTTTTCAGTTTGCATCTTCACTGTGAACTAGCTTCTTGACATCATCCTAAGCAAGATACAAATATACACATACTCAGAATTTGATTACTTCTTGATTTCTTCTAAACATAAGGATCCCATGGTTTGCCATCTTTTTTATTATTATTTTTTCCTTTTTTTTTTTTTTTTTTTTCTTTTTTTTTTTTTTTTTAAACCTTTGGAACCTTTGAGTCTAGTTTCCAGATTCTGAGGGATAAAAGCGTGTCTGGAGTTCCTCCAAGTTTGGGACTGGAGGTGCATGAAAGTTTAGAGGATGGGGAGCACAGGGATGTTGTCGCTGCTGGATACTATGGTGAAAACACTGGGAGCTCTTATGTGAAGGGTTTGGAGGGTTTGGTGTTTCAATGAAATGAAATCCATGTGGACTGTACATCTAAAGTAGCTACTATTACTGTCAAGTTGTGTTCACATTTTGCAGAGCTTTAATAGTAGATCTGCTGGTACTGAAGAGTCTGTGACCAAATACCAGAGCACAAAGTAACAGAATATAAATAAAAGTGGTTTAAAAAAGCCTCAAGCTTTTGTTTGCAGTTTTTTTAATGCATCAAGTAAAATGAAATAGACTTCTTTGTGAGAGTATTCTTTTATTTATAGAGACACTCATTTCAGTATCTTTCTCTTCCAAAGACAGAAAAAAATAATACATTTTTTTCTAATATTATTCAAGTTTTTTTGCAACATAAAAAGATACATATTTTGGAATGTAGACTAAAAGATGCACAATAGAGAACATAGGGAAAACTTGGCTGTTTTCTGTCCCATGCAATTACCAGATGTTCGTCATGGTAACCCCTGAAAAGCTCTGACCAGAAAAGCATTCTTAGGAGGCTGGAGAGCATGCCAGCTGGCCACGTAAAGCCTGCAATATCCAAAATAATTTGGATCACCACCTGTTGCTACTTAAAAAAAATAGAATGAAAAAAATGCCTGAAAGAAGACAATCCCTAAAATAAGCTAAAATCATACATATAGTATCTATCTAATAATTCTATGATTTTTTGTCCACTTTTTTCCCATTATAATGGAAGAATCTAACCAGAAAATAATTACGAAGATAGAAACCAGGTTATTGGATTGGTTATTTTTATGTTGGTTTATATATATATAACCAAATAGTTGGTTATTACTGTGGCTGCAGTAGCATAAGAAAAAGGGCACTATCCTATGACTGACACATTGCTTTATACTGCTGTGATATAGCAGAGCAAAGATCAGTGAAAACCTTAGAATCCTGCTAGTTCTCAGGTATCTATTTATAGGTGAAATATTCAAATTATTGGTCACAAATACAGAGGAGTTTCTTCTGAAAGGAAGTTTTTTGCAGTGTTTTATTAGGAGGCTCTCTGTGAAGAAGACCTCCATTAAGGAAATTATCTTTTACAGGCCCTGACAATGAGGTCTTAAACATTTAGAAGTAGTCCTGATGACCAGTGCTCTTCTTAAGGAAGAATGGTGAACCTGAAGACGCCTTTGGGAGGGATGGTGGATATAAATTTTGTTTATTTTTATCATGAAGAAATTTCTTTCACATGATGTTGATGTATCTTACAAGTATAAGATTAAAAAGATTTTTTTTCCTTAAATTCTCTTTGAAAAGGAACTCAGAAAAAAAATCTCCCTGAAATTTGAAAACATTGCAACTAGGACTTAAGGCTAAGTTGTAGGACAAGTTTACTCTACGCAATAAATAATATGTGGAAGCCTAACTGAGGAGGAAAATGCTGAGGAGACTGAGGTAGCCAGTATTCTCTTTTGCTGTCAAGAGGAAACTTGAAAAGAGGCAGGTTATTCAAAAGACCAAATGTGGCCATTGGTTACTGAACGTTTCTGAATATTCATGTGAAAAAACTGAAGCATGCTTTTACGTTTTAGTCACAGTAATTGGCTGTCTTCATAAGTTGCTTCTCTTGAACTGTAATGTTCTCTTAAGCTGGGTTATTTTAGCAGTTTTAGAATAGGACTTGTCTGAGGTGAAGTGTCTGGTTACTGTATGCTCAAAATATGTTAATATCAGTAGTTTTGTTATACAGAATACAGTAAAGTTCAGAGTTAGGGTCTATAAAATGATGTATTTTCATGCATTCAAAAGTGTCTCTTTTATGCTTTAGTAAGTGATAGCAATTAGATCAGTCACAAAGTAATCTTTTTGTTTAAGTATGTCTCTTTCACCTGGGTGAATGAAACCAATTGGCATTTAGTACATTCTTACACATACATGCGTGTCTACAACAGAACAATATGGTATAAAAATTTAGAGCTTTCTGCACATAGGTTCAGTCAATTGAATTTACATAGCTTCTGTGATTTCGCTGGCCAGGAAAAAGTGTATATCACAAGAGCTGGCAGGAGATTTTACTATTTCAAATTTGTTCCTGGACCAAGCATACATTAAAAAAAAGAAAAGAATATATGACATCTGCTTTATGGTGAAGAATATGAATTTGTTTTGTAAGAAGGGTAGGTTGACAGCATTCATAATAAAGACAAAAGAAGAATGTAGGTTATTATAAGTCTGTTTTAAAATAATACCTCAAAGGTATAAAACTAAACTTCTGAAATGAAGTATACATATGTAAATGACAGCTCTGAATAGTGTTGAAACTTGTATTAGAATGTCTTTTAATATTGAGGAAGCTCTAAATAATATTTTTTAACAATAGTTTTGTGGTGACTGCAAAGATATCATGGTTTGTCACAACCATGTGGTGTTTTTTAGGTGGATATTAATCTTCATCTCATTAAAAGCATTTATTTTTTTTAAATAGCCCAAGTGTGCTCAGCTATTTAAAACTTACTCTACAGTGCTTCTTGCAATATTAACATGAAAAGTAGAAAATTAATTCCTTGCATTAATTTTAAATCCATTCTTTCCTTTAAGCTGTTTTAACACAGATAGGTATGAAGTCATCTACAGTTCAGATAGGTAAGAAGTTATCTACAGTTATAGGACAGAGAGAGAGAGAGATTTTTCACTTTGGAATGTTCTTTGGATATTGTCTTTCTTGACTTAATATATACAATAAATTAATGTATGGAGTAGAAATGTAAATAAGCAACAAAAATTAAATATTTAGATTTGGGTGTGAGAAAAACAAGCAATAATTAGTTATGATATAATTCCACATACTGCATCTTAATTTGATATAAATAACTTGAGGGAGATTTATAAATCTTCATGGGGCAGACTTTCACAACACCTTCCCCTTAGCTAACTGATAGGTATCACAGCTCCTCATTTCTAATTATAAATGATGTTTCTATCCCTGTAAACTGTAACAAGGCCAAAGCATGGGTTTGGTCATTGTCCTGGGGCAGTTTTGTCTGTTCATTTTTTTTAGTCATTAATGTTCTTTAATGTTTTTCAGTTTTGACAAAATCCTAGTGCCGATATATTTAAAACATAATTTTTGGATTTGCCGTAGTGAATTTGTAGACTAAGAAAAACATGAGAACAGGAGGATTCCATGAAAATGACAGTAAAATAGGTAATTTTCAGTTGATGTAAATAACGCAGAAACTTCTCTGTAGGTGTGAACGTCGTTTTGAAGGGCACAGTAGCCGCTGCTATCCTTGTGGAATTGCAGTGTCTCCCTGTGGACGCTTTATAGCCAGTGGATCAGATGACAAATATGTAAGTAGTTTTTGCTTATTTTCCTCCTAAACTCTACAAACTACTCATATTGTTCCTAAAAGAGTCTTTTCAGAGGATTTTAGGATTGATCTTAATATGCAGTACTGGGATCTATGATACTTTCATATAGTTCATTCACATGTAGCAGTTACATATGATTCATGATTATTTTTTCTGAAAAATCCCGGAGTAGCTAAATCTTAGCACTCAAAGTAATTGTTAAAAGATTGTTTCTAGAGGTTTCCATAATATTTGACTCTGAATCGTCATGTGCCATCAAAGATGAGCAGAATGCTGTTCCCTGTAGCATAGCTGTATGTGTTGTATCTGACCACTAAGAATTCTGTATCAAATACAAATTAATTTACTTAAGCTCCCAAATACAGGGTGATGAATCTTCTAGTATGGCATTCTTATGAACCAATCAGCTGAATAAAAAATGAGAAGTTATTCAATTGGAATTAGACCTTTCTGGACCCTTTGTGTGTGTGTTTTCTCCCCAGACAGGTTCTCTCCTGAATCAATGTCAATCATATTTAAATAATTTAGAAATGAATCCTGAGTAAACGTGTATTGCTAACTTTTTTGAGTTTGCACCTAATTTTAATTCAGTAATGCCTACATTGTTGGCAGAAGGTTTGTCTTGCTGTTTGTGAAGAGATGAATGATTGCTAACTTGTACTGTAGGCCTTTGAAACTGGACTGGGGTCAGGTTCATTGCAAACAGGTCCTTTCAAAACAGATGGGTAGGAATGCTGTTTAAATTTATTTTAGGTATTTCTAGGTTAATCACCAGAACATGACACAGAGTTTCTGGTCAACTTCAAATTCAGAACAAGAGGAATTTACTCTTCTGGCTAGTTTTGAAATACTGGCTCAAATAATGTGTGAAGGTTAGAGATTTTATTGGCAGAATGCTGGATGTTTGGCAATAGGTATTGTGTTCTTGACATTTCCATATTTTTCAATTTTCTGGTAAATAGAATTTCAAAATGTATCTTGCAATACAAAAGAAAGGCTTTTTGCTTTGTTTGTAAAAAAATGCATCTAATATTCATCTCAGGTCATGATATGTATAATATACTAATAAATTTATTTGAGGTTACTAATTAAAGTTGCTTTTGAGTTGTATAAAAATAGGTGCAGTCACAAGACCTTTTTGTCTTCTCTTTTTGCATTAAATGATTTGTTTGGAATTAGTGCTGATACAAGAAAAGAAAGACTTTGATACAAGAAAGAAATCATGATTTTGTCCTTACTCCAAATTCTTAGCACGTAGTGGGTCATCAAAGGAAGCTGAATAGTTGGCATGCATCCTGCTCCAGTTGGCATGTGGTCTGTGGTGGGCACAGTGCCAGTCAATACTTTTTCATTTGTCTCCTGGGCTGGAATTTTGCATAATTTGCGTCCTATGTCTGTAAAGTGCTTTCATTGCTCTTCTTGTCCCCTCAGGAAAACTGAGTCAAGTTTTGGACTCTTGGTTATACTGTACTGTTAGGACAAAATGCAGGTTTGGGGAACCTTTTAGGAGGCTTCTCTTTGAAGTGTTGAGACTGGATATAATTTCGTGCTTCCTTTTGAAACAAAATTGAATGTGGCACCAAATAGTCCATTCATATTTTTCAACTAATAACATCCTGACACATGGCTTAATGTGTGACTAGGACACTTTTAATAGTATCAAGAAGTCACATATTTCTGAAGATTATTTGAATGAATGTCTCCTGGAATAAGCTGCATTAAAAATCAGTAGTGTGAATACAAAGTGTTATCTTCAAAAAGAGCATTCTGAAAATAGGTGATGTAACTTTTCACTGAGAAACAACTGCCTCTTCAGTCATCTTGGAGTTTACTTTATCAAGTGCAATTCTTGCACCCTGTGTTTAACAAATGTGATTGATTTTGAAGCCAAAAGAGGCATAATTGGAATATAATTGAGAGACATTGACCTTAAACTGCCTTTTGTATTTCACAATCTTTGAAGTATTTGACAGAGAGGAATATGTTGTCTACACTGGTTAATAGAAAAATCACATTCTTACAGGACGTAGAAATAGCAAACCAAAATACGTTATTGTAAAAAAAAGAGATGAAAATTCTGTCTGCCTTTTTTTCTACTTCGAGGGTGTATGACCTGTTTTATGTAAGAGCTCAATGTAGCTTCTGTGTGGCTGAAGTAGCCACTTGGTGTGGGTTAGTGTGAGATTTGTAGATACTGTAAATTGGATTTGAAAGTGTTTCCCTAACTGATTGCTCCAACTTCCTTAAGAGAACTTTTAAAAAGACCTGTGTAGGACCTGATGGTCTGACCAAACAGGTAATCAGTATCCTGATTTTGAACTGTGATTGTCCTTTCTGTAATTAGTTGTGACTAGAAAATATAGAATGTTAACACTTCTAATATCAAATCTTCTCATTCTAAATAGCCTAAGGTTACAAGTGAGTTTAGTCAACTTTTGATTAACTGAATACACATAATATTGTAATTTCCAACCATTTTACAAGTGGGCAGTCTAAGGTTTCTGACTATCAATATTATATAAGGATATTGGACAAATATACCCTAATTGGGTTAAGATTTCCATCTTGCTGAATTCTGTACAAAAATGTTTACCTAAAAATTTGTAGACTAAAACAATCTTAGTGTAAAAAGAAAAGAAATACCTGGACAGGGTGAAATGCTACGTTTTATAATAAAAAGAACTAATTTTCTTTCTGTGCCATTTAGTTATAGTTAGCTGTTTTACTTTGTGTCTAATTAGACACTTAATTTTTGTCTTTGAAGACTTTAGGGCTCTCTGAATAAATTCCAAGTTTCCAGAAATGAAGTAGGGAATGAAGAAATAAATATTTGTCTCTTTAATTGCTTTCAGACTCATTCTTGCTAGCTCTCTTTGAACTGTAGACTCTAAGAGGCACTTTTTGACCCTAGTGCTGAAATTGGATTTTCTAACATAAAACTCTCTGTCCATGCCAAATCTCAAAGCCTGTGTTCATAGCTCACACATACTGACCTATATCACACACCCAGAAGTTTTTCAGCATAGCAGGTTGCTGCATAAATAACAAAAAAATACATGGGCAATGTATGACATTATCTTCCCTTTTGTTACACTTTTCAACAAAGTCTAGGATTTTTCTTACAACACTGTCTTTGAAGCACATTCTAAATCCAAGATTAAATTTATGCCTTCCAACTGTGAAGGCACTGAAGCTTGAGGAAGTAGCCCAGAGGGCAGCATCATTGAGAGGGGTAGCAAGAGACAGGATAAAACAATTTGATTCTTATACCTAACATCAGTCTAATAACCACTTGTGAGTTCCTGAATATTTATCTTCATGCAAAATTGGTTTTAGAGTAAGTTCTCATTATGCAAGTGATGCTGGTAAGTGATGCTGATTTGGGGACATATCCAAAGAGTTTTGCAAACCTGTGAGGGGTGGCTGGATGCAAACCCAGTCCTGATACTATTTGCAGACTGAGATATTTTCAGATACAAGATTCTGCATCAGACACAACACCAACTGTAGAATTTGTTTAAGGTTGATACCTTAGTTTAAGTAGCTACAGAGATTGATATTCCAAATAAAATCTCAGTACTGCTGAGCAGTATACTGTAATGTTTTACGACCAGCATACATTTGGAAGTTGGGCTGCCAGCACTTTTGTTCTGTACATCTGCCCCTCTTGCACTGCACTACTTCCTAATATAATCATTGCCAAGAAGATTGTATTTCTCAACTCCCATAAATATATTATTAGTCACATTAGTCTTTCTATGACTCAGTTCTAATTTATAAAATGGAGATTAGCAATAGTATCTTTCTTCTCTCCTCTTGTCTTTAAAATAAAAGTTTAGATGAGACCTGTTACTGTTGTGATCTGCTGCTCTGATCTTATTTATATGAAATACTTCCATCCTTGTGTGTTTGTGGTGTGATAAGCTTTAAAATTGCATCCAATTAGGTTAAAAATTGCATAAAATTACTTATATACCAAAGAAGAAACACCCAAGGAAACCTCAAATGTGAATGATGAAATCGTGTGGTCAATTTTCTCGCTTTAAGAGCCCACTTCATTAAACTTTTTAGGTACTAATGTTAGGTAAAAGTCTACAAATGAGGGAGTTGGCAAAGATATTCTGATACAGTTGCATGTAAATGGAAAAGATAGAACTAGTTAATAGTCTAGAATGCTTTGTTCCATATCTCTTGGGAGTGTATCTTGGAGGCATCACTGAGGTTTAAATTAGGTACATTTGATATATGATAAAGCATGCTTTAATACTTTATTTGGAGAAAATAAAAGGATATTTTCTTTACCAGAAAATTACTTTTAGAAATATATGATATAGGTATTGTATCGTATTTATTGTCTCAGTCTACGTTTCATACCAGACGGCTTGCAGAACAGAATGTATTATATGAAGCAGTGGTAGCAACCATCTGAAGTATTTTGGGTTTTGGTGTGATTGGTATTCCAATTACATATTGCTCAAGTTTTATCTTATGTGTCCATATTGTTTAACAAAGATAGGCTTTAACAGGAAACATCTGGAGAAAACATTAGAAATGTTTACTGTGGAAAAGGCAGGACTGACATTGCTTGGCGGAACAAAATCCATAGCAGAGAATGAATGACAGAGACCCTGACAGCCTCTCTGACAGCTGTTGATGGCGAAAATCTACCCCTTTCCAAAGAGGAACACAGTTTTGTTTTATTCTTGAACCTGAGTTTTTTGGATTCCTTGATAGCATGGTTGGCTGTTACGCCGATTTTCCTAGAAGTGAACAGATAAATATTGCATTCTTAATCATACAGTCATGACTTTGGGTATGCTGTTACTTTACTGTCTTTTTGGGTATATCTTTGAAGATGACTGAAAATCTTGGCCGTGGTAAATCATTTTATGAACCATGGAGTTATGTGAGTATGAGCTCATTAATTGTTCTTGTGTGCTTTTGGGTCAGTTCAGGCTATTGCTTATCTGGGCCACTACACCTCAGACCTGACCACCACAAAACCATATTAGCACCTGAGAGAGGTAGAGGATTTTCTGATGGCTACAGATATGTTGTTATTTAACTAATACTGAGCCACTTTTTTTTTTTCCAACTGAATTTTATGAGTCTGTAATTTGTTACTGTGTTAACATTGAATTTTGCTAATGTTTTTGAGAGATAGGAGGAAGTGTGAGAAATTAGCCTTTTTGCTAAAGAAAGCTAATTTTATAAAAAATACCCCATGTTCCACTGTAGACAAAACAGGAAGCTGAAGTAGATATGTATGCCCAATGTTCATTCTGGAATGCATACAGCAGTGAGATGCTAAAATTTGATATATATAGTTTTATATCCACAGGGCTTGTGTTTTCTATATGTGTGCCTATTGGTCTCAATTCTTGACAATAGTTGAATTTTGGGTATCATTGGTACATCTGGTACAAAAATCTGGTTAAAGGACTTCTGCAGCATCTGAATCTTTCAGTACTTCTGTCAAACAGTCAACACCAGCACACAAACAGGAAATGCAATTATTGGTACTGTTGATACAGAGGAGAATCTTAGCAGCTGTCAGAAAAGAGCCAAAGTGGATGTGATACAACCATGCTGCTTCATAGTGAGAGGTGAGGTAAATTTTCTTGGAATAAAATCACCAACTTATAATTCTGTACTCTGACAACACTAAGTATGTTATAAAAGTAAAGGCAACCTAAATTCAGTGGTGCATGGTGCTACATAAATTTCATATGAAAACAAATAAAACCAATCACATTCATGAGACCTTAAAATTAGCAAATTAAATAGAAACTGAATTGGCAAAAATTATAATTTCCAAGCTTCATAGAAGGGTGGCTTAGAGAGGGAAATCGGATATGGTTTATGTAATTCTTTTAGTGAGGAAAATTTGAGATGTCTTACCTATAACTGCCAGAAGACTGATGCATTTGAAAAATATCCCCTGCATCTTGAGAGATGACTGGTACGTATAATATTAACTATTCTAATAATGAAGAGAATTAATAATGTTCACTGTCACTCATTTTTCAGTTATATCAAAGGAAATAATATGGAAACTGGGATCTTACAGTAGTGGGAAATTTCCTGTGACTACCAGAAAGACAGCCTCCATAAGTATCATTAAAAGTGAAAGGGACTCTGAGAGGGTGTACTGTACTCAACATTTTGGTGCCAGGCTTGATTAGACTTTCCATGCTACCATGTGGTAAGCGTATAAGATATCTTGGGACTGAAGACCATTAAGCAGTGCTTAGGATACTTGTGAAATCTGTTTTATTATGTGTGGATTTGGTACAGATACCTATAGTTAAGGTAGTCTTAACACTTTCCACTATAATTCTGTTTTCAGTTGCTTATAAGTAAGAACATTTTGGGCTGAAACTTTCCATGCTCAGTGTCTGCTTCAGGTTGTTGTTTTTCTTTAGTGTAAGTAGTTCTGGAGCTTTTTAAGCTTGAAATAGAGGAAAAAAAATACACGATTTAGTGGAATATATGCCCCTGTATAAATAGAGATTGATGGAGTGTGATTCCAACACTTGTATCATGTACTGCAGGATTATGCATCAAGCTTGATGGCACTGATGGAAGCAAATGGCCAATAATGCCTTATTAATAACTACAGATCTCTTTTATAAAAACATGTTAGATTATTTATTTTTCTATCAAAGGACTTTAACCTTTTTGTCTTCTGTAGCTCATTTGAAATATTAGGGAAAATAGCCACAGAAAAGTGATGACATTGGCCAATCCATGCAAAACATGAAGAAAATATCTCTATTTGTGTAAGACCAAATTAGGTATCTTAGATATCAATATATTTTTGTTTGATTGTTAGTTGTGTTCTTTTCCTGTGATCTGTTTGTAAAGTATATGCTACAGCTTAAGGCTACAGCAGCAACAAATGTTTTCCTCAAATCTGGTGTTGCTTTTCTGATTCCTCTGCAAAAGCTGATAGCAAGAATTCTTCTGTTATTCTTCAAGTGTTTATGATTTGCTTCCCCCTCTTTCCTATCCCAGGAGGCAGTAGGAGTGTAAGTAGTTTGACACAAATATATATTGCCATGGGTTGGACTATGGGGGCACTGGGAACATATGGGAACAAGTTTCCTTTGAAGTTAGAGTGTGAGAAAACAAAGGAAAGAATTTACAGTGAAAGTCTGCAGATAAAGTGTCAATTTATCTAGCACAGTCTGTTGAGCAATGCAGTAGAATTAAGTAATTTTCCATTTGGATACAAATTCCTCCACTCAAGGAAGGGCCTTCCCCCTTCTTCCCTGTCTCTTGGTACAAGTCTAGGGAAGAAAGCAGAAGCTTGTATATACATGTAAGGTGCTAAATACAGTCACACTCTGGGTTACTGAAAACTGACTACTCAAATGTTCTTCAAATGTCAAGTGAAAGGAAATACAAGTAAGTGTGTGGTTAGGAGTCCAGGAAACTTCTTTGGAAGCTATTGGTACAGGTAAATTATTTTTACTTTTGGCTGACCCTCAGCAAGAAATGGAAAGGAAATACCAATATCTACTGAATCAGTATTTTTATTAGACAAAATTCATCTTAATATAAAAAAGGGGATTGACTTTGGCTAAAGTCTAAAACTTTATATGCACATATGCATTTTGGGTGTTTCCAAGTGCTTCCTAGACTGTTTTGTTTTCTTTTTCATTACATTTGGTTTGCTGAAAATCTGTTCTTCCTCTGTCGTTGATTTCATATTTTTAAGGGTTTTTTATTCTTCTGTGGCTAATGTTATGGTATCATTTATAATTCATTTACTGTTCTTTTCTTTTTTTCTATTTAGAAGACTGTGCTAAAATAATCTAGTGAGTATAGAACAGAAAAACCATTTGGATAACATCAGAAAACGCGACGAAACTAAAATGATGGCAGACTATAGCAGAAGAATGTTTATACTGGAGTTATTTCTCTTCTTATGAGTGTTCTGTTAAAATACAATTCTCTTTGGGGTTTATGTTTTGTTTTGTTTTTAAGGTTTTGAAGTTAAAAATAAATGTACTTTCAATCTTTAACCAAGTTAACTTTTATTCTCAGAATTTAGACTATCACTGGCTAGTTTAAATATCTTTGGCCAGAGCTACTTAAACAGAAGCTAGTTTTATACACTCTTATATGATTATGTTTTTCTTTTAATGAGATTTTATTGTCTTACATGTCAAAATTACTCAGAAAATTACTATTACTTTTCCTTTCAGTTATTGGAAGAGAAGATGATAGCTGGCACAGCGTAATAAACTATTCTTGCATGTAGCTAGAGACTCTGTCCCTTTTTCTCTTGAATCATAACACCTAAATGTTTAAGATTTATGGGTCTAGGAATACAGTATCAGAAAAGAGTTTAGCTGTAGTTCCATTAGGATAGATTTGTAAGAGTGATGTGCAATGGGCAGGTTGTGTTCCCAGCCATGTTCTGTGTGTTTTGCCTAACAGCTGTTCAGTATGAGCATAGTGTTTGTGGTAAGCTTCAGATGAAAGGGCTTTCCCATATCTGGTCTTTCCCATGTCTTTCAGTACTTCAGTGGTTAGTTACAGGTAGGCTTCTACAGTAGCTGCTTGCCATGACTTTCCTCTGATCCACTGGATCTGCTTATACAATGTAAGAATTTGGACAAGTGTTGCATCCCAGCCTAATCTCTAGCCCAGGGCTAAGTATCATTTCTTGAATGGTGGGAGGTGAGCATTTGAATGCTTTTTGGGCTGAGAAGCCTGACTACAGCACCAAATACACACTCAGTAGATTGTAGTGAAGCTGCAGTACCTGCTTCACAGCATATTTTTGTAAGAGAAGGATGAGCTGAATGGTTGATTTGGAAACAGTGTGGAAGAGCATAAATTACCAGAATACCTAGGTTTAACAAACTTTGGGGTTTTGTTCAAAAAATAATGAAATATTATCACGTCTATTTTACAGAGTAGAACAGGGCCATAAAGATTAAGCCAAAAATGAACATGGTCCTTCCCAAATTGAACTGAGGACCTGAAATGGAAAATTAATTTTTATTGGATAATTCTGGGAAAGTTCCGTAAGCTACTAGGTTAAGATGGAAAAAAAATCAACTTTACTAACCCTGCCTCTCTGTGATATGTTCTCTTGGTTAAAAGATGGAGCATGTTTCTCTGTGAATCGGAGAATTTTGTGCTCTTGATTCTTGCTGTCATTGACTTTTCTTCTTTTTTGTTCCTCTTTCCATTAAAGGGAAGGAGACTAGGCTTGAAGAGAAGTAAGGCAAACTATTTTACTAGAACCACGTCAGTTGTGCAGAGTCCACAGGCCTTATTGTATGTACCAAACACATGAATTTTGATTTTATTTTCTACAGTACAGTTCTATTCTGTTTAAGTTCTATTTTCTAATTAAGTTCTGTATTGTGTTAAAAAAATATTACGTATTTGTCCTGTTTTGGTCATTCCCACTGTTCCAAAGAGGATAGATGATAGCTATGAGGAATGGGATTTGATTTTATGATTCAAATACTTGAAACTGTCATGACATTACTGAATATTTTGATACTGTTGAACCATTTTGACAAGAGGTCCTTGGGATTTCAGAGGGCTGTTTGGTAAGAGTGACTTCTCCCTATGACTCTATTCTCCCTAGAATGACTATTTGTTTTCACAAATATCCTTTCTTCAGTGAGGTGTGTAAGAGCATCCTGTGCATCTTTGTAATGCTTTGTGCTCACTTCTCATTCAGTGTACTCCTTTCCTTTCTGGAGTTTCTGTGGAATGTGGACTTGTACAGAATCTTATCTCTCATTTTCTTGAGGCTTGTTCCAATTAATTATGTGAGCATGATCTCTGTAGTTTGTTCTGGAACTGTGGTGGTAAAGTACAACCTGACTGCAGACACCAGATCCTTGCTGGAGTTCAAAGGTAATTTCTAGTTCTCTGTTCATGGAAGGAAGACCTGTTGGAAGTCTGGGCAACAGGGTTGTGCTATATAGAGTGTGACAAAGCTTGGTGTGAAGAAGAGAGCACAATATTACAGGTACTGAGATACCAGATAAGTGTCAGCATTTGATAATGTTGGAACCAGGTGAGTCATGGTGTAGTATCATCAGAATGAAGAATGTAAAGCCTCTGTGGGGAGAAGAGAACAGATGGATGTGTGTTGCACCCTGTAAAATAAGGAAAGGGTCTGTTATGTTAGAGCTCTGAGCCTCCTCTGTTTAAGCCAAATAGCTTGGCAATATTGTAACCTGTTTATGATGTGAAGTAAATAACCTATATTGCCTCTTAATTCTTTTATGTCAGTAAAACAACTGGAGGTATTTACAAGGAGCTTTTCTTCAGGCTTTGTGTGGTAACTGCAAAAAACTTGAGCTGTCTGTGTACAGACTGATTATACTAATACATGGTTTAGTACTTTCATTTAGAGGAAAGAATTTCTGTATATATACATAAGAATGCTTTCCTTTATGTCATTATATCACTTTTATGTTGTTTGGACCCTACTTACTGTTCTGTTCTCTTGTGAACTAATCATGTTCCAAGTGGTGGAAGTCACAGTAGCTCTGTTATGGCCATATATTTTAAAACAAACAAATAAAAATTGCTACTTTTATACCACTAACAATGACTATTAATTGTTATAACTGATTTCCTGATATATTTTGGACTAGTGAGAAAGGTCTTACTTTTTAAAGAAGGATTTGTAATTTAAAAGCATTTGCTGTATCCTTTTAAGAAGGAGACAATGCTTTTAGCACATTGCTGGAGACTCAGCTACTTTCTCAGTACGGCAATATCTGTGTGTAATTCTACAAAAGATCTAGAGTTTAAAAATGGCTGCCTTCATTTCTGTCTGTTTTCAGAACATAAACATAAACTCAATTTATGCCAGTAGATGGTTTAAATTCCATATCAGGGTCTGCATTCAGGATATGTGAGATTTATAAACTGAGTCTAATTAAGTAGATTTACATTTAGCTTCTTTTTTTGCCTCCCAGTGAATATGGCTGTGAATGGAGTATTTGACACTGACAACAATCCAATGTTTCTTCAGTGCTGGTTAGAACTAGACAATCTTTGGTGTTGAATGATAAAATTTGTTTTCTGCGTGGTGCATTAAAGGCTTTCAGAACTGGCGTTGATCCATGAATCTTTCCATAAATTGGGAAGAAAATCTGTTGAGTCCACAAATTTTTGGTACTTGTAGGTATTTGCTGTCTGCTAGGGGAAGTTCAGCTGCCTTGAGTCTGAGTGATTAAACTTCTTTTAGGGAACAATCAGCAAAAAACTTAAGTCACAGAGTAACAGGGTAACATTCACTGCAGCAATAGAGTCTATACACAGTTTGGTTTAGTTTATGTCAGGTTGTGTTCTAAATTCCATGTTCATTAATGTCAGAGATTTAGCAAGGATAATGGATCCTTATTTTTTTATTGAAACTTTAGAGTATGGATTATCATCTTTGACTAATTTTTGCATGCTTCATGATTTATTCTATCTTTTGGGATACAAATTTTATTTATAATGTACCAAATAAGACAACATGTAATGTGTCTGCATAAATATGCCTTGTATATGCACAATCTATCCTACAAATTTTACTAGATAAGGAATAATTAAAACAATCTCATGTGTCTGCATGTGACTCTTGTGTGTGTTTTTAATGTGGAAAATCTATGCTACAGGATTTATTTCAAAACTTTTTTCTTTTTTTAGTAAAAAATAATGCTGACATAATATCACAATACTACCATTTTCATAGCATCAGTATGCCCATGACTTTCAGTGAATTTTGGGGTGGTTTCCCAATGCAGTTTTGCATCAGTACTTTTTCATTATTTGAGGCTATACCAGTCAAATTTTAATTTTCTCCTTGGAGAGCAATTTTCCTTTTTCTTTTGAGAAACAAGGCAGGAGGTATACTTTTTCTCATTGATGGTACCTGCAGCAGTTGTATTATTATTGAATTGGTATTGAATTCTATGCTGTTCAATTAAACACAGCAAAAACCTGTGCAGAAACTGAAAACAAAATTACTTAACATTGCAGTTATCTAATTTAGAAAGGTATTAGATTTCACTTAAAAGAAAGAATTTAAATTCCAAAGAACATAATTTAAAATATATATTTAAAAGAGTAAACTTTTACCTGCTTCTTCAAGTGCACCTAATGTTTAGTTATTTATTGGGGAAAGAGTGTATTATTCTTTCTATTTTTTTTTTTTTTTTTTAATTTGAGCTAATTTAGGCATTTGCTAAATTATCTCAAATTATAGAAATTAATTCTAAGGTATTGATGATTTTTATATCTGTTTAGCTATGATTAAAATTTTCTAACTTCTCTGTAGGCTATATATTTAATGTTCCTATACTACAATTTAATGCTTCTAAAATGTGGGGGTTTTTAATAGTGAAAATATAAACTCTTTTTCTTTTTAGGCTTACATATATGAAATGCGTTCAAGCACTTTTTTACATAAACTGGGGAGACACACAGAATCAGTAATCAATGTCAGTTTTAATCCCTCATCTCCAAAGGTAAGCAATTGCTTTTTTTCCTCTTTGTAATGAAAACATGTAAAAGAAATGTAATTTTATAATTTTAAAGTTACAAAATTATATAAAAAACACCTCATTGTGGTCTTGCTTTTTATTCTGCAGTCTTCTCTTCTATTTACATGCCAATGTGCTCTGCATTCTGTAGGGCTGTTCATCTACTTCCAGCTGTAGTGAGGGTATTGTGCCAGTTATAAATTCAGGCAAAATTCTACATGAATACAGTGAAAACATGCCCTGATTAAGGGCCTGCAAATAAGTCTTCTTGCCTGGGAACTCTTTTGAACCTGTACGTGTTGAATGTTGGGAAAAGGTACATCCATGTAAAATTACCTGAATAGACTGTTAATTCAGAGAATGTAGGAGAGAAATAACTGGGGACAGGGAAATGACGAGGGCCTCAGGCTTGCTGGCATTACTCAAAGGCCTGATAGCTTTAGAAAACAACATTATTTTAAGTGTGCTGTGTCAGAATAGCTATTGAAAAAACTTTATCACAATATTTTGGAAAACTATTACTGTTGTCCTTTGAGCCTTTTAGATATCTATAGGCAAAAAGTACTTCAAAGAAGTTAAGCATAATGCAGTAACAATTTCTATTTTTTAGTGATCATTATACTCCACTAACAGCATTATATTTCAATGTAATAGTTTAATTGTAGTGCAGCAATATATACAAAGGAGTTTGTTTTCTAAGTTTTAATTTGACATCTAAGTTTCCCTCCAGCTACTTTATCATGTGAATTCTTTGTATGTTGTTTCTAATCCTGTGGATTTACCTTCTTTGTTTTCATGTATTGAATTTGCATTGAAGCCTTGTACTTTCTAATTTTATTCTTACTTTAAAGACACAACAGTGGTCACTATATATATTTATGTAAAGGTAGAGAGTAGCTTCTGTTTACTTCACTGCCTCCTCACCCCTGACTATGATTTACTTGTTAGTATTAAAGATACTTATGGGGTAAATAAAATTCCTTTACTTGTAGGAGTATTGTAACATTTATATATCTCCTTCCATTTGTAAATATAAGTGCTAGCACTTCTCTGATTTTAGAATTTATGGAAGTTTTATTCCTTATGTATATATTGTTTGAACTGAGGAATTGTTGATTGCTGTCTTAGGGTGAACATTATGTATATTCAACCAAATGGTATGGTTTATTAAATTTTGCATCCGAATTAAGAGTAGTGCAAGGTTTAGCACTGTACATATTTCTGAAGGGACAGCAGTTAATGCAATTTGTCCTAATCCTTCATGGGTTGTTACAGATTAACTTGTAAATGGTACCAAGACACTCATGTATAGCAGTCCAAGGCAGCTGCATGTGCCCTTTCTAATTCTGTAAGACTTATGAGAGGTAGACTTTGGGGTGAAAAGATCTCTTCAAAAGGTAACAGCACCTGCAGTATTGTGGAGCAAACAAATCATTGAGACATGAATTAAACTTTGGGGTTTTTTTAATGTAAGACGATGCTTTTTAAAAAAGTTACTAACAGTCACTGGCTGATAAAACTGTGTAGTATACAAGCCTACAATGTGTTAAAAATCTTGAGATAGTCTTCAGGTTTGGAGAATTACATAACTGTTCAACTTTCAAGCTTTCAACAATTAAATGGATTTAGAAATTGAGTCAAAGCAGAGAAGTGCCAGTCTAAGCATCTTGGGGGAAAAGATGATCTTCAACTCTACCCACCTTTGGAAGATTCTCAAAATGGGCTTGGTTTCCTACAGTGTCTTGTTTGGCTGCTGCCTTTAAGCCAGTGTAGTCCTTGCCATCTTAAAAACTGCTTTGAGAGAAAAGAACATAGAGCTTTGGGCTCCACTTTCCTGCTTTGGGTTCCACTCTCCTGCTACAAGGGTGGTTGAGCCTGTAGATAGCTAGGCTACTAGTGCGGCACAGCAGATAGTCCTACTGAATTTATTCCACTCCCTAAGAATTCAAAATTAAGTGTTCATCGCTCACATGTATGTCTCTGATTATAGCAGAAAGGTAATTTCTTTTGCAGTTTCTAACAAACTCCAACAATGCTGTGTATCAATATATTAAAATAGGAGTTGATGTTGTTTAGTGCAAAAAATTTGTTTATGCCAAAAAATTTTTGCAAGTAAATATGAAAACATATGAAGAAGGATGGCAGATTTTAAAAGAGAAAGGGAGAGCCTTCTATAAGCTAGAAAGGACAATATAATTCAGTTTAATCATTAAATACTCCATGCATTTTAAGTGTGTTGCCAGCAACAAACAGCTGTACACCACATGAAGTTTAGATAAATAGGCTTGCAAGCATCTCAATTCATAGCATATCTGTCATAAAATCTTTATGGTACTTCTTATAAGGGTAGATACTTTATTGAATGACACTGCTAGGCTGAAAGGGCTGATAGGGAGGAGTCGGTTACTCCACTGTTCAATGTGAATTTTGTTTACCGAGTATCTAGAGAAGCTTCCCTGTGAACTGGAAAGAGAGAATTGGTGGGAAGTGGGAAGGAAAGGCACTAACTGTAGTTATAGGGTTAATTTGGAGAACAGATAACTTCTTGGAAATTGTCAAAGAGTGAAGAGAGAATGGTGGAAATTAGGAACTGGGGGAAAAGAACATATGTATGGAGTGAAGTGATGATGTTGGAGAGATGAAGAGAGTGCCTAGAGGGAGGGAACAAAAGCTGTAAGTAAGAGATGAAAGCTGCAAAGTTAAGAATTATAGTTTCTGCACTTCTAGTTAAGCCTTTTCTTCTGAAAAAGATAGAAAAAGTGAGATGCCCGTGTCTTGGTTTGAATAGACAGGTATCTGCCAAGGAAGATTGGAGCCTCCCTTGGAATGCAAGCCCCCTCTCTCCCTTTTTTCAAATTATTATGAATTTGCAATTAAAAGGCTGTCAGGCAAAGATTTTGGGAATAGGTATAGCAGTTCTTTACTAGAGATATTAAAAATACAAATGTTATAGTACAAAAGAATAAGCACACAAACAAACAAGGAATCCCAAAAAACAAAACAAAACAAAACAAAACAAAAACAAAACAAAACAAAACAAAAAAACCCAACAAAAAAAAAACACCTCTGACAGAGTCAGAAAAATACAATCTGGCACCCTGTTGGTCAGGGCGTTGGAAACAGTCCAAAGTCAGCCCTCCTGGAGTGGCAGATGTGTCCTGTTGGAAGCAGAGATGGTCCTGTGGAGCCAAGGGTCCAGAGATGGGTCTGGTCTTCCTTTGGGAGTCCCATGGGAACACCAGAGTGCCTGGTGATACCTGTGGCTCCTTTTTATCTAGTTGGAAATGATTGCTCTTCTGCTTTCTAGTAGAGCATCTCACAATAGGGGGATGAAATGTGTCACGCCATTGGTGAGCTTTGATGGTGCATTAACAAAAGATGTTCCCATGGGGACAGTGAAAGACTGAGCAGAGATAAGAGACAATACCCCACCCGTTTTTTAACAGCTGGCTTGTTATCAGGGAAGGCAGTTACCCCCTCCCTTCTGGAGTTACAACAGATAAGAAAAAACAAAACCTTTGGCTAGTTTTTTGTTTTGGTCAAGTACCCTTAAGTATCCAACATTTTGTCTCCTTGGTAACTCATGAGGAAAAAAAAATTTTAAAGTAAAAAAGGAGCAAACCTAACTCCCAACAGCCTGTGACCTGATTTTCAGAGCTGCTGAGAACCAGAGATTGCTCTTGATGTAACAGTTCTGAAAATTGGTGTCTTCAGTGTCTTAGAAAAAGACCCTTTCCTTTTCAAAGGAAATAAAGCTTCCAGATGAGATAAACCTCACTTGCTTCCTTCACACACTACATGACTGTCTTGTAGGAGCCAATAATACAATATTGAAAGGGATAAGCAAGTGAGAATCTGCTTTTTATGGTCCATAAAAGGGTATGTAGAAAAGTATTTGTGAAGTGTACTTAGAATACAGTCACCTCCTCTGTCCAGAGAAGCTGAAGTGAGGAAGCTTTGCCAAACAGGAAGAACTAAAGGACTAATGGTTAGGAATTTGTTCAGCTACGTTTTTTATAGACAGATAGAATTTACAGTTTAATTATCTTATGTAGCACTTTAGGAGGCTGTCAAGGTATCTTATTTCTCTTTCTTGAAAAACATTGCATTTAACTTGCTCAACAGATAGTATTCATAGAATGGAGTTGAACATTTGCTGATACTAGAAACCATTCTGTGGGAAATTCCAGTTCTAAGATTTCTGGGTTTTTCATGTAGAACAGGTAAAAAGCTTCTTCCTCCATTTCAATTAAAATTTAGGCATTTGAATTCCAAGAAGATTCTCCCTGCTTACATAGTCATCAAGAAATTTAAAGCCAAATTAATTGGCAGTCATGATGCAAACATATAGTGGATGTATAACAAATCAAAGTTCAGCCATTAAAATATGTATTTAGATGAAATACAAGCAAAATGAAGAGTGGAATAAGCTGCATTCTAAATGAGCTTTTGGAAAAGGGAAAGCTAAGTCTTAGCTAACAGATTAAATATGAAAAGAAAAACAGACTCAACTTCTGTCTTAAATTAAAATAGCAACATAAAATGATTCCAGCTGACTGATGGAGTATGATATGGCCACACCAAACATCTTGGCCCAGCTCCTGGCTGTATCTGAACTGTGTTCAGCATAAAGGGAGAAAGGTGCAAAGCAGAATTCTTTAAAGCTGCCTTTTGTGCCTCTCTTCTTACAGTCCACTTCATAAAGTACAGCAGTCTCAGAAGTGTTTGATTCTGCACTTCCTAACAAGTTTTTCCTGTGAGCTGATCTGGTAACTGGGGAGACTTTTGCTTTGCCTTCTTGCTTTCAGGGCTGTACTGTGTGGTGGGGTAGCCAGGAAAAAGTGGAGGTTGATAAGGGGATCCTGTGCCCCTTTCTCTTATCTCAGAAATGTTCAACATCTGCAATCACCACTGTTCCTAGCTGCCGTGCTTCTGAAGAGTGCTGTTTGAAATACTTAAAAATTGTAATACATGCATTAAAATGCTGATATTGTCACCTGAAGGGACTGGTTAATCTATGCTTTTTCATAAATCATTCACAATGTTTGGAATATTGTAGTTGCTGAGGCACTGTGATATGATTTTTTTACAGAACTGTGGCTGTATTCTATCCAGCTAGTTATTTGCTCATGTAAGAACATTTCTTGGAAGAAATAGATAACTTCCCTGCTGGAATATCCTGCCATGCCATGCCATGCAATACCACCCCAGAAACAAACACAAATCTGGGACTTATTCCAACATTTAATGCCTTCATTTCTGCTCCTCTGCTAACATCTGGGGAGAATGACACTGACTCTGCCACTACCATTTTCTTCTGTGACCAGGTAATGGGTGACCAACACAGTTCATTGCAGAGAGAAGCTGTATCTAGAGAAAGAAAAATGACAATTATGAAGACTCTTTTAAAATGTCAATGTAATATGTGTGTGATTATTTAACCTGAGTCATAGAATGTCTTGGGGTGGAAGGTACATTAAATACAAGCTATTTCAAATCACTCTGCCATGGATTGCCACCCATAAGACCTGATTGCTCAGGGCCCCATCCAACTTGGTATTTAACCCTTCCAGATATGGGGCATCCACAACCTTCCTGGCCAACCTCTGCCATTGCTTCACTACTCTCTGAGTAAAGTATTTCTTCCAAGCATCTAATCTAAATCTGTCTTTTAATTTAAAACCATTCCCCTCCATGTCTTATCACTGACTGTATAAAGGGTCCTTTTCTAAAAAACACTTTAAGTAGTGAAAGACCACAACAAGATATTCCTGCAGCCATCTTTCGTCAGGATGAACAACACCAACTCTCTCAGCTTGTCTTAGGAGATGTGCTCCACTCCTCTGATCATTTTGTGGACATACTCCAATAGGTGCACATCTTTCTTGTGCTGAGGACCCAAGAGCTGGATGCATTATCCCAGGTTAAGTCTCCTTGAAAGCAGAATGAAGGTGGAGAATCACATTCCTTGACCTGCTGGCCATGGTTCTTATGCATAGGCCAAGATGTGGCTGGCCTTCTGGGCTTGTGGGCACACACTCTTGTCTTGTTCAGCTTCTCATCCATGAGAACCCTCAAGTCCTCCTCTGCAGGGCTGCTCTCAATTAGTTCTCACAGTCTCATGGCTGGGATTGCTCTTACCCAGATGCAGCACCTTGCATTTTGACTTACTGAACTTCATGAGGTTCTCACCAGCCTACTTCTCAAGTTTGGCCAGATCCCTCTGGATGGCATCCCTTCTTTCTGTTATGTCAATGGCACTACTCAGCTCCAGGTCATCTTGCAGACTTGCTGAGGGTGCAGTCAATCCCACTGTCTTAAATGAGAAAGATATTAGAGACCACCAAGACAACCAAGACACAGCCCTGAGAGACAGCTGCATTGCTGGCCACCACCTGGACATAGAACTACAACAGTCTGGCTGTGCCATCCAGCCAATTCCTTATTCAACCTTCAAATTCAACCTTCAAATCCACCCTTCAAATCCATGTCTCGCTAGCCTGGAGATAAGGATGTCATGTGGGCCCTTGCCAAAGGCCTTCACACAAGTCTAGGTAGATGCTGTGGTTGTGTCCACTTCTGGCCTCGTTTCCTTGGTGGCCCTTGAACCCCCACTGCAGATAGCTGCTCTATGAATGCCTCAAACCAGGTCATATCTTCATAGGCATAACTCAACACATATTATAACATAATTATTCGATTTTATTCTATTTCCTGTACTCACCATAAGTTGAATAAAGATGAGACTGTCCTTTGCCCGAAATGCAAGAGGTTTTCAGCTCCAAAACCACTTTCAAGGACACGTCACAAAGATTACAAGTGGAGACAGGATTTTTTTAAGTTTTCTTTTGTCTTTCTGAATCTGTGTCAGAGCCAATGCTCACAAGAATTAAAACTGTCTCACAATCTTCAGATTATTCAAGTTTTCTTACAGCTAATGCAGACATGTCAAATCTTATCATTTAGTGGTCTTTTCTGAATCCAAATAATGTGTTAAAATCTATTTATTCATTATTATGGATTACTGAGTATTACTTTATTTAAGATAAAAATTATTTTTCAAGCCAATTTTTCTCTTGGCATGACTACAGACTTTGCTCTCATGAGGTCTCCATCTTGTATCTTTCTAAAGTGAAGGAGTTATTTTTGTATGAGAAATGCTTAAAGAAGATAGGGCTATCTTTTTATCTAGAACTTTTGGGATAAAGTGAAGCCTTTTTCTTATTAACAAGTTGAAACTCAAGCATCCATTTAGAAAATTATTTAACTTGCTCAAGGGAAATACAATTGCTTTAATGCAGAGACTTTGAGAAATGATAATGATAGCTAAATCCCAAAGAAATATCTGGAATTGTTCTCTACCCATATTTGTCTGAATAGGTGTATATATTTATCATCTATATGTACCATGTCCATTATACCTACACACATTAAAAATGCACTTAAAATTAATGAAATAAGCAATTTTCTGATAAAGTGTGAAAGCTGTGAAATTCTACATTGAATTAATAGTGCAAGGAAATTTTTTTTAAAAGTTGGCTTTTTTACTTCTATGGACATTTGACCCTGATTAGAAAAAACAATTTTAATAATTCATTTATAATATGTTGGGGTATTTTACTTTCAAATTTAGCAATTTAATTAAATATGAAATTTTGAAACAAGTGGAAAATAAAATTACTTTGTTGTTCAACTTTTACTAACACAGGTCTTAAAAATTGACTAGTGAAATATGAATCTTGTTTCTCAGTGTTATGCCAAGATAAATTTCTGGCAAAGGCATTTTATTAGAGTATCCAAAAGCAGATATGGATGCTCATATATTTAAATCTCATATTATATATTTGTATATTCAGCTCAAATAGATTTTTTTTCCCCTTGCTTACAGTCCAGACAGAATCTTCTATGGTCTCACAGTATATATTCAGAAGTCATGGCTATAAATTCAACAGTGTGTGTTAGGAATAGACCTGGCATTGTAATTTGAGGATAGGAAGTTTCCTGAGTTGTATCACAAGTTTGTCAAGTATAACTTTCTCAGGCATAAACTCTATGGATCTTATAAAGATTTAAGGAATTTCCTTCTTCTCTCTCTTCCATTATCAATTCTGTTTTCACTCATCTTTAGGTGTTTTTTTCTGTTTGTGTTTTTTCTCCTTTTAAACATTTGGAAAAAAAAATGGACCTTTCAGAATGTGAAATTTTCTGGAGATATTTTGATGTTCAGAAATTTCATGGATGAGGTGAAAATTAGTAGATCTACTATCAATAGAAAAATTTTCCCCACTGGTAAAAATGTTAAAAAAAAAAAAAAAAATGATATACTGATAGCGTATTTCCTCAGAGGAGCGATGGACTCCACAGGGAGAATTATTCCTGAATATCTATGGTAGTTCAAAAGTTTTGAAAGCCAGCCTTTCCATACCATTTTTCCCCTAGTCCTGTATGGTCTGGCATACTGAAGGCAGTGAAAAATTATATATTATATTTAACCTTTTATTTTAGGCAAGAGATTCCTAGTACAAATGCTGATGATGTGTAAGCAGTTTGAGCCCATTAACCTCTATTAGCTCTGTCTCAGCAGAGGGCCTGCAAAGGCATCAGTTGGTCTTCACTGGTTTAAAATAGATCATGCTGAAATGAAACACATGCCATTGCAAGATGAGATGATGCTTTTTACAATTAAAATTCTAGGTTTTAGATAGCATGATGAGTGTAGGATGGAAGCCTTTGTAGAGCAGAGTGATTGAAATTTAATTATGCACTTCAAATTTGCATAGAGCACTGAGGGTGAGAAACTTGTAGCAGTCAAAAGCAACATCTGATTCCAGTTATCAGATTTTAGCTAACCTCCCTATATTAAAGAATTTTTCAAATAAGTGTATGATGCCAAATATAATAAATAGTATAATAATTTTAAAAAAAAGGAAACAGAAATTGTAGAGCTATTATTCATTCTAAGAAAAGGCATATAGCAAGATCACAGTTTATACAAAAGTTATGACATAAATGCTATCCTTAAAGAGTACATATTTCTGTTAGAATTTCTTAGAAGTAATACACAGAACCATCAGGCAAATCTTGAAAACTTCCAAGAAGATGTACTGTAAACTAAAATTCACACTATACATGGCAGCATTTTATTGTCTCTGGAGCACGTATCATTTTGTCCTGTGATTCTAACTAGAAATTGAATTCCTTCCATTCTATTTTCATGACTGTTTTAATGTGAAGTTTGATACAAAATTGAGAATTTTTTTCATTTTGTTTGAGAAGCAGTCCAAAAGTCTATAGGAGTGCATCAGTTGTAACAATAGATTCCTATCAATGTCTGTCATGCCAAAAAATAATAGGTACAAAGAAAGTGTTGAAAAATCATTTTTTCAGGGGGCCGTTTTAGGGAAATAACTTTAGTACTCATCTTAAGGTTAAAAACATTCCTAATGAGGGACACCCAAGCTGTAGTTCATTACAGAATTTGTAAGGATTTCTGGAATCCCTTCTTTGCCTTGCAGAATACTGGTTTTTAGTGTGAAATATAAACGTGGGCTACCTTTTATTTTGCTTGTAATCTAAATGTGATCTGAAGGTTTTGAATAGGTTCCAGCTAGCACCTGAAATGTTGGCATCTTCTCTGAAATGAAGGGTTTTCCATCAACAATTTATGTAAGCAGCTATGATAGTTACTGAAAGAAGTGTTTTTCACTTCAAGCGCCTTCTCTTTCCAAACTTCAGACTTTATATTTGAAGGTTGGAACAAATTCTGTCCATGAATGACTCAACTTCAAAATGTTTTGTTTGCACTGCAGAATATGATACACTCTCCACTGGGAAGCTGCTAGCTTGGCATGTTTAGCTAGTTTTCCCACTGACTTACCAAGTGTTATGCAAGCATTGCTATCCCATGACTTGAACAGCTCCTGTTACTTTTACTTTAAATATGGACACAGAGTTTTAAAATATCTAATAAATAGTAAGGTCCTTCATGAAAGTTAACTACAATATTTCAATATACAAAGGACTGTGTGAAATAAATGATTTCACTATTTGTGTGAGTTATATGCCTTTATATTTTTTAAACAGCATATCCTTTTTTTCTTGAAAATATTTAAATATGAAATATGTCATTTAAGACCATTGTTTGTCTTTTGAATTTGCCATCTGACAAATATTTTCCAGAAAAAAGTGGATTACCCAGCAATAAAATGAACTTTCTTTCTGTAGTCATATAGATTCAGGGTGGAATAATTAATGAACAAAATATATTTTGAGTCCCAGTCTGTATTATCCAGGTGCATATAGGCATTGCAAATCTCTCAGCCACAGAGGATGAGTACCATCCAGAGGAAAATAAAACCTTTAGGAAAAAGAAACAATGCTGGATTAATAAAACTCCTTGTTGTCTAAGCCAGGTTGCGTATTATGGAACTGTGGCGTATGTTAGAATGGCTAAAATCTTACACATATGTTAATTTAAAAGAAAAAGAAATTACACTTCAAAGAAGATATGCTTAATATGCAACCAATATATTAAAATTGACTGATGTGATGGAATTTTGTACAGCGAAATGAATCATATTGCCTCCTGTTTGCATATCAGGAAGGGTGATACAATTAGCTAGAGCTAGCACTTCTGGCCACTTTAAGAAGGAAATGCAAAGAAAAGGGTGTGGTGGAGTCTGAAAAAAAAAAAAACAAAACTGTTCCCCAGGAGCAAGTTAAAGAAGACAAATGTTTATATATTTGTTAAATTATATAGTTAAGACTCATGCTAGAAGAGGAAGAGGTTTTTTGTTAACCTAATATGCTATGTGGGAAACTTTAAAGAAGAGAGATACTTTTATTTATTTCAGTGAAAAGTTTTGTAAAAAGCTGTATAGTTCACATCTGAAATCCATTTGATTGACATCAGTGCAGCTGGCCAGCCTGTCATAGTGCTTACAGCTGGAGTGAAAAACTGTCATAATTTTAAAGGTCCCACTTTTGTAAACACTTCCTGTTCCATTGAGTTACTTTGGGAGTTTTTTAGCATGCAATGGTTTCAAAGAAGTGGTGCCAATAAGAAATCATAAAAAACAGTATTGAAAAACACTTATTTTAATTTAATAGGAAATTATATATTAGATGGCAATGTGTCTTTCAACTTAGCCACGTATGCCTGACATGGCTTGATTTGTTAAATGTTTGCTATTTTGTGGCTGATGGACACAAAGTTTGGCCTTATGGTTCAAAAAGAAAACAAATGAGAGGGTCCATCAGGTACAGTCACAATATAGAATGAATGGCTTTTTAAGAGGTAAATTTAAGTTACAGGTCATTAATGATATTCAAACCATGTCCATCCAATATGCATTCTTTCATTTTCATTTCTACCATGCTTCTAAGTTACAAATTTCTAGATTTAAAAATTGGAAAGATCTGAAAGTAAAAATAAATTCTGCTGCAGTTAAAACTAAGAGAACAGCAAAGTGACTGAGATTTATACAGTAGTTGGTGGGAGCAATATTCTGTAGGAGTGTAGCTGGACCACACAACAATATTCATGACATTTAATGTTGATTAATGTTAATTCTAGATGCTCCAAGACAACAGTGGCTCTTTATTTATAGTGATATTTGAGTCTGGAAATGGAAGTAGATTGCAAAAACATGCATCCTATATTAATGAATTAGAATATTTTGTCCTTTCTCAGGCTTTCATACATAAAGAATGTAAGGTATATATGACAGATGTTGGTATATGGACCAAATAGCAGGATATAAAAACACTCAAGTGATTTAGGCTTCTAGTTTACAGATCCTTTTTGAGGATGGAATTGGAAGCTGCTCCCAAGTCAGTTATTTTGTTACCATTTATTTGTTTGTTAGATCTTTTATTCAGTCCTTGAGCTTTTAGTGCTTTAAGTCAACTCATGAAGACTCTAACTGTTGTTGTTGAATGGCCTGCGATGCATACCTCCAGCAAACCCACAATGGGTGGTCATAATACATTGGCAGTCTGGGAGAGTCCATCAATAACAAATAGCTCCTAAATAGGATGTATCATGGGTGGTCCAAGAGTTTCCTGGCAGGGACAGTTTCAGGAAGACACTATGGCTTGAATGAGTGTAATGCTGTCTGTTTATAGGTGTGTTCTTTCTTTAATTCTGCTAACCTTGTGACAGCCACTCATCTGGGAAGGAGACATTATAGAAAAAGGAAGATACTGCATATATAATAACTCCACATGAAACAGCCTCACAGGTCACAGTCTCATTTTTAGGCATGCTTTGGTAAACTGGGTTTTTGTATTTCAGCGAAGAAAATCAGAGTTTACAACTCAGTTAATGATTATTGAGACACCTATGGCTCCTGGATTGTGATTAAGTAGTGAAAGATCAGAATATTTGATTACACATATTGCATTAGCTTTAAAAACAAATAAAGTCTTTACATTAACTAGTATAGTTGCATTTTTCTGGAAGAACATGGTTTTACTTCACAATACTGTATACAGTACTGTATACAGTACACAATACTGTATACGGCACCCTTGTGCCGCTCTATTGCAAACCACAGAATTTTTCCAAACTTCGAAGTTGAAAGAAATTTGTGTGCCAAAATGCTGTGGGGAAATGTTGATTTGAATTATGTTTTTCTAGTATGGAAGTAAATCACTTCAGTTACCTTCTTATTAGAGCAGAATTTCATTTTGTTGACTCTTTCTTAAGAATGATGCTTCTAGTAGTGCAGCTCCTTTGTTTAAAAATCTCTTCTATTGCTGATGATTTCAATGCCTCCCATGTATTCCTCATATGCCAATACACTTATCAGTTCTTAATGGTTTATATTAATATATTTGTGTCAGAGATGACAAATTGAAATCTAGCCAGACAAACCAGCAAAGTAGCCATTTCTTTTTCTTTTTATTAGTCTGAGTACTATACAGTATATTAGTATTAGTCTGGGTTTATTCTTCATTAAATGCCGTCTAATGTCTTTCTATAAAATGCAAATCCTGCAACAGCAAAAAAAGAAAAAAAAAGTTTATAAGTGGAAACAAATGAAGAATGTTTCTACAAACAGCTATTATCATACTGAATCATACTAGAATTTTGTGGATGTTTTCATTTTAGAGTGTCATTTGTTTACTAATTTCTGACTTTTTTTTTTTGAGAAATTGTTAACACATGTTTTCTCAACTCTTAAGAAAAAGTGTTTTTATATTTTTAAAGCAAAAAGTGAGCAGAAAGACATTCTTTGCAATTTTTGTGCTTGCTCTTGTCTGTCTTAAAAAAAATATTTCAGTAACATGAAGTAGCTGCTACAATTACAGCAAGGATCTAGTGTTTTCATGAAGTATCTTTTATGGTCTATGAGAAGACACTGTTGCAGTTCTCCATTGCATTATATTGTATATTTTTAGTAAACCTGACAAGAGTCTACACTGCTCAATTTTTTGGGAGGGAATGAAAAGGGATCACAAAGAAAGAAACAACAAAGTAAGTACACTGCATTAGTATTGGTTAATTCTAACACACAAAGTGTCCGTAAGGGCAGTTAGGAGTGAGCCATTGGTAATTTTATGGTTAATTATGCAAGAATATAAAGCAGTCCATTTAGTTGTTGAAATCTGTACCATGCCTCCATTTTTTCTTATACCCCTACTTCCCTAACAATTTGAGAATAGAGACAGACTAGTGAAGTCTTTCTTTTAGCTGCAATTAGGGTTATTTTTTTTCTTTTTGTCATTTGCTGTTCAGAAAACTGTAGTTATGAGCCTACAAAAATGAAAGGTTGTTTCTAGATCAAAATTGATAATTGAATTTGCAAGCTAAAATTTGAAAGGATACTTGAATTTATTGCAAGTTTGCTTTGTGAATCTAAACCAGACTCTTACCTTGCAGCAGGTTGATTTCACAATTCATTTCTTGGAAGATATATTTGTGTTGATGAAAAAGTAAATTATCCCTTTTTGATTTTGAATTCACACCATGTTCTGTGGTGCGTGAATAAGTAAGACTTACTGTATGTGCACACACTCGTAGAGATCATCAGAAAATCTATAATTTGCCACCTTATTCTGAAGAAAACTTTAGATCTAAATAGTATTCAGTATCTTGAACCATTTGTGCCTGCTGTTATAGTCTACTTATAATTGTGATGCTATAAACATTGTCACTTGTCATTGAAGATATTTATTTCCTCATATTATTAAAGAAATGCAGATATTTTATAATGGTTAAATAACTTTTTCAGCAAAATAAAGCCCCCCCCACCCCCCCACCCCCTTTTTTTTTTTTTTTTTGATGGATAATGGCAAAGAACTCTTTCATGGAATTGAAGTAAATAAAAGCAAATTAATGATATTTTTGTGCTTTCACATGTTTGAATATTTCTAAATGAGAGTCAAATTAGGCAGCAATCTCTTCCTCTTGGTACAGCTGAAAAAATATTTTTTGCACAGCTAGATCTGATACCATGTGTGGATAATTAAATCTTGTGGAACTGTTGACAGCCCTTTTTGATTTCCATGTGTCCTTATCCAAGCTGCCTGCCCCATTGTAATTTCAATGAGTTTCTTATTAGTAAGTGACTCAGCTGGACAGTACATAATACTACTTTGCTTTGGAAATTCAGCAACAATGAATGTAATTTTTGGCTTATTTTTGTAAGTCAATGCAAATGCTCCCAAATACAGTTTGAAAAGAAAGTATATATTGGCTTAGTTAACACTACAGCTCCTGATTGTAACTGCCCATATTGAAAATCACTCATCAGTGATACAAAGGTGCAATATTGTAACTCTTTCAGGCACTGTTGACATCTGCCAGGTCAGTAGTAGGTTTTTAAAAGATCTCATGCAAAAGAAAATTTCAGAAAGTGAAATATTTATAGAGCAGCTCATGTGTTTCTGTCTCATATTAATGAATCTCAGTGGATGCTGAGGATGAATAATGAGTGGTAGCCGGATGTTATCAGCACTCTCTAATTTTGTTCTTTGCCTTATATCAAGTAACAGAACTAAAGATCAGTCATGAAAGTATTTGCAACAAAACCAAACTGTTACTCCCATCTTTGCTGGTTTGTTTTTGAATGATTTTCTTTGCAGAAGTTATGATAATGGAAAACTTTTGAGCTGCCAACTGTCTTAAGAAATTGTTATTTGTCAAGTGTTGTATACTTGTCAAAATTATTGACAGGGCACTGGTGTTGCCAGAAATACAGCCACCATCTAGGCTTCTGCACAGCTTTGGATCTATAAGGAAACTGTGTGTAGAAACTGATTTGGAAACTGTTTTGGAAACTGCATGGTGCTGGGTCAGAAGTGGAGCAGGATGGAAGTAGGGAGGAAGGATGACAGTGAATTAAATGTAGGTAAGAAAGATGTAGCAAGGGAAAAAACCTCACATGAACCCACAGGGAAAATAAAGTGGACAGAGTTATCTATTTTCTCTGAATTCTATACATTTGTTAAGCATGTATTTCATTTGGACAAGCACTAGGGAATTTTCTATACCTCCAACAGATGAGCCAGAGAGTTTGCAACAAGGTAAGAACACATACATTTTTAAAGAAATTACTTCATTAAGAAACGAGAATTCATTGTGTGTCTGCTTGTCACAGCACTCAGATTGCTTATCCTCACCTGTTATAGATGGTCTCCTGCTATAGAGTAATTCTGTGGTCAATGTGTGGGCAACTGAGAGTATTGGAATTTCACATCTGTCCCACACTCAGCATGCCTAAAGCTAAATTGTCACATTCCAAAGAACTTTAGCTCTGTCTGGCATAAGCACTTTTTATTGAATGCCCATTTTGGGCTATTTTGTGAAGACTTGCAAGTAATATTTTTATTGCTGATGTAATTTGTTTCTTTTTTTTAACTGAGAGGTTATATAAAGACTATAGGTTATATATAACTGTATATGAAATCTTTTGAAAATAGTACATCTTTTCAATTTTAATAATTGTATTATTAAAGAACATTTGTCTCTTTAAATTTTTAAATCACAGTTGTTTTCCTCCACTTGACTCCAATTGATTCTTCTTTATGTTGCTCAGAGTAAACATGTAAGAATTTCTCTCTCTGTAAGTCAGTGTGGAGGCTTTGGTCATCTTGTGAAAAAAACTTTATCAAACATGGACATTTTTGCTTAATAACCTTCAAGATTTAATACTTTCAAAGACTAACACTATACCTTACATTGTCTTACGTTATACTACCCTGACATGCAACCTCAAAGATTATTACAATTACGCTTATAAACTTCTTAGAAGAAATTTTCTTTGGCACTCAATCATCATCTTTTTGGTTTTCCCATGATACCTATTAATTTAGTTTTGAATTTCAAATATCTATCCATGCAAGTAAAAATACATTGATGTAGTATTAATTAACACTTTATGGCATTCCACAGCTGTTTGCTTTTTTTAATGTAATGGCAGGCTAAGGAATTATTTCTTATCATTTATGTCTGACACAGATGAGTTGTGCTCCTGTAAGCAAAATACTCAAAGCTTGATGCAGGAACACACTTTGGAAATTTGGTAGTGAAAATTATTAGCTTGTACTGAAGTAGTGGAGATAAAGAAAGGAAGGTGGTGCATAGTCACAGTTTCGTTTTGCATCAAGGGATGATATTAAAAAAAAAGGAAGGATAAAAGCAATTAACCAGATGAGGTAAAGGACATTGTTGCAATGAGTCCTAGACCTAGATAAATGTTATAGCTGTTTAAATTAATGTGGAAGACCATATCCTTGAGATCCTAAGCAGAAAAAATTGCAGGATAGCACATAACTTAGAGGTGACTATGTAGAAGGAAATTTAAGTTGCAGATAATCTCCAATTTACCTGTCCCAGTGACACATTATTGTCACTGAGAGACAATACAATGATGGAAAAGGTTTGAGCAAAAATTGCAGTGAAAGAGAAATAAGGATTTTTGTTCTAATCTTGTTGGAGTTGAACTAATGGTGAATCATTAGGCTGGCATGTAGATGGGTCTGGAGGAGAGTTTAACTGTGAATCCTGCTTAGAGAAATAGCAGCTTGATATTATCTAAAGTTAATATGTAAGTGGGAGAAAGAGAAATAAGAACAGACTTCTGTGTAATGTTGTTGGGGAACTTACTGGGAGATAAGAATGCTCTTCAGAGGGACTGATTAAAGATAATCAGGATGGACAAAAAACATGGAATCCAAGAGATCTAACATCCATGAAAAGCATTATCAGCTGTAGTGAAGGCAGCTTGATAGATGGAAGCAACTATGGATGACACATTTATTGTCAGTTTTGTCTAGGAACAGATCATTGAAAAGAATATCAAGAATCATTTCAGTGAAATTCAGGGGCCAAAGGTATCTAAGACTAGAGGACTGAAAAAAACCCTGACTGCAAACAGTTCATGCTTTGTGATTGAGTAAATGAGATATTATCTGTAACTGGAGAAACAAATGTGAACAACAGCAGGCCTTTTAAAGACACACAAACTAAGGAGTGTTTACACTGGAAGGAGGAAGAGTCAGATGATATTGATATGTTAATAAGGAATGGAGAGAATAAAGGAATTAAGTTAATGTGTGAGACTGAGCCTCTGAGGCAAGAGAAGGAATAGAGAAGAGGAATATCTCAACTGACCAGGAGGCACTGCAGTGGAGGAAAAGAAAAGGAAGAGAAAAGTAGAAAATACTGTGGAGAAATTGGGATGATTAGGAAAGAAATTGTAGGGATTACAAACATGAAATTTCATGCTAGAAAAGAAGCATTTTTTAGTCAAGGTAATAACCTCACCAAAAGCAGAGAAAGAAGAATCTCAGATTCTTTATTGAAATGCTTGCTGACCATTCCTATAGGTAAATATTTTCAGTTCACCTGCTCAACTGAAGCAGCACAGTTCACTCCATCATTCACATACGTAATAAACAAACCTAGTCTATCATTAGGGCAAGGGTTTCCTGTGTACTTCATTTGCAATTCCTGGTAGCCTATATTTTATCTTCTGTAGAACTTGTTTCTGAGATCTGTACTCATAAATGTGTAAAAGATAACCATTCATGAAAAATGCAGATAGATCTTCACAAATGGGTGGGGTTTTTTGGTTTAATCTTTTTGGGTATTACATTTCTTCATGCAAAGTGCAGTGAAACTCATGCTTTTGGGGATGAGGATGGAACAGAGTTGTCTTCTTTAAAACTGTAAAAGTGTTTAGAGTAGTTTTCTCTCAATTTTAACATACAACAGTCTGAGTCTCTCAAAAAAAGTTTTCTTTATTATCAATGTAGAGCAATATAATATTCCTTATGGACTAAATTTTATATGAATAATGGCAGCCCAAGGATATGCTGTTTCAATGTGACCCATCAGTCTTACTTTAAGTTCTTACTACTTTTAAGTTCTGACTTTTTCAAATGAAATAAGAACCAAGGCAAAGAATTTGCTTTATGTATACAATCCTTGTGTGAACTTATGCCATTGGTATTTAGATATTTACATGCCAAAATAATTACTCTTTATGTTCTCCCATATGGAATAGTAGATTCTCAGAAGGCTAATTGCACCATTCTACCCTATGTCTCTATATAGAACATATTATTAATCTGATTGCTTAGGTTTATTCAAAAGTTACCTTTGGAAGGTGACAGATTAGAACAGGGGGTGCCAGTCAAACCTTGACAGTTTTGTGGGCTTGGCTTTGTACTGGCACTTGAAAAAATGAAGAGGATAAAAGATTACTTTTTTCTGTTTGAAAATTCTTTTGTCCCTGAAGGAAATACATCTACTAGGTAAAAATGTACTAAGATTTCTCTCTGCTTTTGATCTGCCTATGACCTAAAGGATAAATCTTACTCAGGCAAAACTACAGAGAAAAAAATACTAAGATCACAAGTTTGTTCTTTGTAATATATTGGACAATGATCTGAGTAAAAATTAATCTTCAAAAGAATTAATAGAAATTCATCCCACCAGACTACTAAAACATTATGTAAAATAGTTGTATACAGTTAAACTCACCAAACATAACAAAAAAGAAGTTGAAGTAGAACAAAATCCAGAAGAAAAGAAAATAACAAAAAAATTTTGTGTATTCACTCTCAAAAGCTTTAAAGTTGCAGGAAAGGGTAGAATGAATATTTATAAGATGAAAAATTCTTAAAACAAGAAAGAGTAATTAAAAAATACAAAAAAAATCAGTAAATATGAGGTGAATAAAAAAGAGCTATACCTTGTATTTGCAAGATAATGACATTAGAAATTTAATACATTTCAACAAGAATAAGAAGTAATGATTGATTAAAAATTAAATAATAACTTGATAACAATAATTTTATAAAAATAAAAAATACCAAAATTAAGAATCAGAAAAAAAATTCCTCATGCAGCAGTGGATTCTCATGTTGTTTGCATGTAAGATACAAAGGATTTTCTTGATCATTGCACATAAGGATGGACTAACAGTAATTGTAGTGTCACACATACTTATATGAGTGGATGCAGATTTCCAGGCTTATAAAAATATGTTTTTAAATGTCGGTGTTCTGAGAAGAAAATTATTTTAGTCAGTATTTTATTTTTAAAAGATACAGCATTTTCAAATGCTTGTTAAAATTTAGAGAAAAATTTAAATAGCTTAATTAATTCTAAAAAGAATTTTAGTCCTTTATGATATTAAATGTAGTCACAGGACTGAAAATGCTGGGTTTGACAATTTTTCATTAAATGTTTGTAACAGATACCCAGTGCTATTTTATTTGGCTGTGGAGTCTGCTTTTCAGGCCAGGAACTTGGGGTTTGATTGGCCTAAATGGGACATTATACAGTATGTATGGTGAAAAATCTTGATAGTTGGAGACAGGATCTATTTCTAAATAGAGAACTTTGTTTAAAGTTTAGGCAGTGTAGTTGTATGTAATTTGACAGTGATTTTAAAATACAAGCAAATGTGTTTTTGTGTTTTGTGTGCTCAAAGTGCAGGATTGAAATGATGGACCTTGCTCTGACTGACATTAGTGGAAACAGCCATCTGTTTTATTTGGAGTGTCTGTCTGGAGGCTGTCACGAAATGATAACAAATAGTAGCAAAGCCTACTGGAGCAATACCTAAAGCCACAATCAGGATGTTATATAACATAATAAATGGGGAACCCAAATACACTAAGAGCTTCTTGTGGAAAGGTACATGTACAATAGGGTTTTTCTCAGAACCTATTTAAGATAATGTTACATCTTGAAAGTCTGAAGAAAGATTTTTGTAGTTATTTTCTGTGTAAATATTTCACACAGGTGAGTGGAATTGATTTTTGTAAGTTTTCATGCACATTTCTATATCTCATAATTAACTTGGCAGACTTAGACGTGTAAGGATAAAATTAAAAACTGACCTGCAAACTTTGGCAGTAAACAGGACCCCAGGCTTTTATAGCTTCTGCAATACTACAGGACATGGCTCCCAATTTTCCATTTTTTACTTTTTGAAACTCTTAAAGAATGTACCACCTCTCTTCTTAACTATCCAGCAGAGGTAAATTACTTTTGATGTAGTGTTTTATTTATATTTTGTTTGTTCATCTTCCACATTAGTTTCTGGGTCTTGATTATGTTGCCTGTCTTGATATTTCACTGTTGACCTCCTATTGTAACCTAAAAGAATGGACTGGGCTTCACCTCTGCTTCTGGTTTGTGAGCCCACTTCCACTCTTTAAAGAAGGAACATACAGAGCTAAGCATTTGGATATTTGAACCCTGAATTAGGCAGAAGTATCAGGAAAAACTGGCATTCTATCTACTGTTTGTCTCTTTAGGGGCTCATCTATATTCATTTTTTGGATTCTTATTTAGTTACTGAGAGAAATGTAGGTGTTTTTAGTACAGAATTTGGTTTTAGATTTCAAGGATTAGTTGGTCCAGGCATTCTCACCTTCTGCATGGCTGCTCAGGAAGCTCTTAATAACTTGGATCAAACCCCAGTGCTTCTGTATAATATATGTTAACCATTCAGGGGAGTATAAAGGAAAAAAAATAGAGAGCTCTGCTTCCCCTGAAACAGCTGATACCAGGAACTTCTGCTCCTAGCCATCACTGCAACCATAATTAACCCTTTTCCATTTTTCCTCTATTGCTATATTCTACTGCTAACAGGACCACTTATAGGAAGATGCCAACTTTTCTTCTCCAGGACCAGTTTAGGATTCCCTGTTGGTTCTATTTTTTGTCTTTATCTGAAGCTCTGATACAGTCCTTTTGTTTCTGCTTTTTCAAGCAGTTTTCCTTCAGTAAATATAGAGGAAAGTAAGGCATCAATTTTTTAGGAAAATTACCTCACGCGCATGGTAGAGATGTCATGATTTCAGGACTGCTTACCAGTCCTGTTTAATGGATTGGAAGGAATCTTCAATGCAAACTTTGTAAATCTGCTCCAAGGAATATTGTATGACTCTGAGGGTTAAAGCAAGTTTACTTGGCACATAATTAATAATGTAAAGGAAACCGAAAATACATAGTGAAGAGGACTGGCCTTCCAATGCTGAATGTAATCTGATGCGTTTCAATCCCAGAAGACCCATTTCTTCCCCATTTGGCATGAGGAATTCTGTGAACTCTGTGAAGATGCACTTGGCATCAGTGTCTGCTCAGTGCTCTTGTGGAAGATTATTTAACTTTTTCATACACTGACAGCGTAACTTTGAGCAATTGGTGTTTTCTCCCTCTAGAGACTATATCGCAGAAAGGACTATCAACTTGCTGTGGACCTTTATGTCTCTAGTCTGGTATCTTCTTTTAATAAAAATGACCTTTTGGTAATCACATCTTTCCTGGAAAAGTACATAAATTCAGGTTTTCTAAAAAGAACTGCTGCATATTATTTGTGTTTCCTGATATTACTCTTGAGGCTTTCACTGTATTCCTCTCCAAAGTAGTGCCGGCTTTGTGCATATCTGCTGTGAAGGTGCTGGAGAGAATTTTCAGCAACAAGATGTCAGCTCAATCCAAATGAACCCAAGAAAATTCCGGAAGTGTGTCTACACTAGCAATGTGCATACATACAGTCTGAAGATTGCTTTTGTAGCAAATTATGCAACTGCTAAAGTGCTCTGGAAATTAGATTGTTGAAAACGTGTGTTCTCTGTGTAACTTGCTACCTAGAGGAAATATTTATAATGGTGCATATTTAGGGCCTTTCATATTTGATAGGATTATAGTCAAAAGCATAGATAGAAATCTACATACTTGCCAATGACATAATAGAAAATAAATTAAACATGATTTTCAAAAAGTGTTTTGTGTTTTTACAAAAATATTTTCATTTCAACTTTTCATTGTGATATGTTGTATATGCTGTTCAAAAGGTACCAGGTTAATGAAGAACTCACTAAAAGCAAAGTTTATGACTTTTAAGAACTTCAGATGTAGTCCTTTTTTCCCAAATGGCAGCAAGCAACATTAAACAATTGTTTATCAATAATTTTCATATTTTAAATAAATAATACTATGTGTAGAGCCTGCTGTTGCATTATACAGTTGCAGTGATGAGGAATCTCAAAATTGCACCTTTGATGAGTTTATTTCAGCCTAATTTAATAAAGATAAAATGGAAAGTGAAAAATGAAATCCATTCACATTTTCCTTCTATTGTTCCTTGCTTCCGTTGGTGGAGAAATGAAGAGTATTCCAGATGTGATGACCTACTCTTTCTGAAAGTGCAAGGTTACAAGTAAAGAAAAAAGTACACCCCCATCAAATATTTTGCACAGGAATAGGAAACTGTTGAAGAGACATATTTAAGTCTT
Organism: Zosterops lateralis; assembly: GCF_965231275.1. Taxonomy (NCBI): domain Eukaryota; kingdom Metazoa; phylum Chordata; class Aves; order Passeriformes; family Zosteropidae; genus Zosterops; species Zosterops lateralis. Next base: position 40,748,971 of record NC_139764.1, on the reverse strand, counting down.
AGTCATTAAGACTTAGAATACTTTTAAATCACCTTAAAAGATTTAAAGGTGAATCTGCACAAGATTTCAGTCATCTTAAAATTTTCTTTATAAAATTAAATATGATCACAACAAGACTAAAGATTTTTTTCATATTCTGTGTTATATTATGTAACTTGGAATATATAAGTTCAAGAAAACAATACTTTTAGAAGTATCTTACCTGTATAACACTTGTAAATTCTCCCTCTTTCTTTCCAGTGATATTCTGAGTGGTATAGCAGGTCTTTCATTCTATTTGAGAAGTTCCACTTAGCAAGAGTCATCTGCATTTATGTGTTCACTGTTGTGCCCTATTTTGCCATTAAAAGTTTGCATCTTGGCCCACTTCTTGTAATTACTAATGTCAACAATTATAATCTCAAAATATTATGACTGTTTGAAAAATTTTAGAATAACCATCTGTTGAATGCCAAAAGTGAAATGAATTATGGCTTTCTGCTCAAGATGATTTTACATACTATGGCGATCATGAGTGGAAAATTCATGTCATGCAGCTGATCATACTGTAGGGACTTGTCGATGCCTTTTAGCTGCCTGCACTGTACAAAATCATCTTCCACTTTTTGACAAGAGAGCTTTCCCATTTTAAGGCAGGAAAGCATTCAGATTTAGGACTTATCCGTGCTTTTTAGTGGGTTAGATTCCAAGTGACAATGGCCCGTGACTCTCAGAATAGAGCCTGTGGAGGCTATAAAGGCACACTGACACTGCTGCTAATGAGTCACCTGGCCTCTTTCATGTACAGACAGTTGTAATGTGTCACTAAGGAGTGGGAAGGTTCTTTTCTCTGGTGGTGACATCTCATTATGTTTTATGGGTTTTGGCTGCCAGCAACTGTACTTCATTATATATGGAAAATACATTTGGCTTCTCCTCTTCTTCAAAGTTCATCTTAAGACTACTTTCAGTAGTTGCTTCCAAAAGTATTTTTGACAAACTGGGATCTGTTTCATTCTCTGGGAAAGTGATAATATAATACTAGTGCAATGAAATTTTTTGTGAAATTACATTTCTATTATTGTGATTTAAGAAGGTACAATTCTGAAGTTCATGCATAGGGTTGAATTTTAATCTCAGGTTAAACTTCGTTTCATACATATATGTATGGAAGATACAAATACAAATTTCATTGTTTCCTAGCATTTTCGGCAAGATTAATAGATTTAATTTACAGCTGGAATTATTTGTATTTAATCATTATACTTTTGCTTTTATAAATTTCAGAATACATGTCCTAAAGGTCAGTAGTAAATAATAAAAGGCTTTAGAATATTTAACTTACATAAAAAAGGTCATACTATATTTTTAGGGTAGGGCAGAACTGAAGGTTTTTAGCCTTTCCATTAATTTAATGTTCTTTAAAAATTACATTTGTGGTATTTAAAAAAAAAAAAAGTGTTTAAGTAAACTCACTACATCTCAGTAGTAAATACTTTTGTATAAGCGTATAGGATTAGTAACTAATAATTGTTTATTTTCTTTGTTTAAATTGTTAACCCAGAAGTAAACTAAAACAGCAAAATTTAGGATGCTTCCAGCCACTGTGGTAATTGCTAAATGTTTTGATGATATGTCTGTTTTTATAACCCTTTCTGTTAGCAGCTAATCTGATGCATTTTATTTCAAAATATTTTAAATGATGGTGACAATTTAAACTGTATGTGTAGGTACACTGAAGAAACACATCCACCTGCAGTTACTTTTAATTTGGTCTAGATCTGCCAGGTACAAATGACTTTGTTATGCTGCTTTGGGCCTCTGTGGTCAGTACTTAACATCTAAGTTGTTTTTTTTTTTTTTAAGTTGTTCATTCTCAAAGCTTTTGTAACACAGACTTTATGCCACTTGTGAATATCATATGGAGATATAAACAACACTATTCAGGATTAATAATATTGAGAATTTCCTTTGACTCTTGCATTTTGTTTTGAAAATGTTGAATGCAAGAAGTAATAAAAATACTTTAATACAAAAGGCTTACTTTTTAAATAACTGTCTGTATTTTGTGATACATCATTTCATAATTAAGTGACTATTTTAAATATTGAAATTGCATGAGAATATCTAGGTTTTGGTAAAAAAACCCACAGTGTATATACTCTGAATAAACATGTTCAATCATTTGAGTGCAGAATAATAAAAGAAGAAATGTAAGGCTGTTAAATTCTGATACAAGCTTCAGTTTTAGAAAGAAAAATCCATTCCTCTGGTGTTTCAAGAATAATTAGGAGTGTAAAACTACTTCTTTGAAGAGGAATGCCTGATTACGCTTGTGGCTAGGTTTGCATGAAAGAATTTTGGGTTTTTTAATATATTTCCCTGTGAGCTGATGTCCAGTTTTTGAAGTGGAATTTGAAATTATACACCTGAGTGAGATGCTAGTAAAAATTCTTTTTCATGTTTTCCTAAGTTTATTTAGTTACTGAGTGAAGAGACAGAATTGTAATGTCAGTGATGTCATGCAAACATTAGTAGCCTCAGAGATTATGGCAGGCTTTTGAAGAATGTCTGAGATTACATTTAAGTTGTTTCAAACCCATCATTAAAACAAATGATCTGGAAAACATTCCTGATCATTTGTCCAGCCATCTGAGTTCTAAGTGTATTTTGCAGACTTTCAAAAGTTGCTATTGTAAGGATAGAGTAAAAGTGTTTTCCACATTAAAAATATATTAAAAGTGCCACTAAATATGCATCTTTTTAGAATTTAATTGGATTTTGCTTTAATCTACACAAGTTTGACTAGACTTGGAACTTGCTTTCTCATATAATAATGGTTGAACCAAATAACTAGACTGTGCTCTTTGTTGTTTTTCATCATGCAGTGTCATCAGATCCCTGCTTCACCAGTCTAATATCAGAGAAGGGTTGAGATTGGAAGAGACTGCTGGAGGTCATCCAGTCCAACCCCTCTGCTCAAGCTGGGCCACCTGCACCAGGTTGTTCAGACCCATGTACAGTCAGCTTTTGGATATCTTCTGATATACAGAACTTGAGATAGAGAGATATGGAGAAGGGAGAATTGCCTGAAATCCTGAAGTAATATGGAATTCTTAGTAGAATTCTCTAGTCCATCCATAAAATTTTCAAAAAGTATTCCTGAGCAACAAGTACCATGGAAAAACTTGAAATTTCTTTCCTAGTGTCCTACCTAGTAATCAAATGAGTGAGGGCCTGGAACAGACTTCTAGTTGGAAGTCTGGGAATAGAATATTTTAATTGCAAAATGGATCTTGATCATATATGGAACAGATAAACATTTCTTGATCTAGAATACTCTTTCATTCCATGTCTTATGCTTACTTTGTGGTGAAATGTCAGTGCAGATTATTATTTAGTTAATCTGGAAATGATGCTGCCAACTCTTGCATATAACTGCAGGCCACACATGACAACCTATACTGGAGGTTCCCTTCCTGGTGTCAGCTCCTCTTGTGCAGCATCAGTACTTTGATAGTACCCAAAGCCATGTAGGTCCTGGTCTAAAAGTGTTAGCTGTTTGAAATATATAAATATACACAGACATACACACACAAATATGTATATATGAAGTGAATATTAAATAAAACATTCAGAAACTAAAAGAAAAAATATCCCATATGAATGCAATAATCAGGATTCAGAATACAGCAATGCAGGCCATAAAAAACATTTTTAGGAACATGTTCTAGACCATGAATCCTGAGTGAAGTGAGCTTCCTACTGCCTCATCCTGGGTAAGGAGCCAAACCCTGGGAAAAGATGGAAGTTAAGACATTTCTGTGATTTCATTGTTCCTCTGTTTTCTCTGTTGGCAAATATCTGTGCACTGGTCTGGATTCCTTTTTGAAGTGCTTACTTTTCTTAGGCTGTTTTATGGACAGCTGAGGTGACGATCTAAAGAATGAATTCCATGGTGAAAACTTTTGGTAGAAGGACCATTTGCAGCTGAGATGTAACTGACTATTACACAAGTCAAAGCAATGAAAAAGTGGATTTGCAATGTGGAAACCAATAGAATTATCCAGTTTAAATCTGGTTAGGAATGAGAATATGCTCCTTAGTCTTTCTTTATTCTTACAATCAAAAATATTTTTGTACCATTCCTATTCCATATCTCAATCTCTGCAAGATTTTAAAGCTCTGTGAACAGATGAAGCAGTCAAGACGAATATCTAAAGCAGAAGTGTTGCTTCGCGTATCTGTCTCTCAGGTCAGCTCAGCGTCAGCTGGGCCACCCTGCTAGCTGTGATACGCCCAACAGTACCTTTGCGTGGGTTTTTGGCTCCGCAGCGCTTTTGCCTTAGCTGTCTCGGCCGTGGTTCGAAAGAGGGGACACTCCAGGCTCAGGGAGAAAAGGTTTTATTCGGGCAACTCAGGGACAGCCCCTGGTTCCAGGCCTGTGCCTCTGGGGAGTGACCCCCAGCCTCGGTTACAGGGGGTTTTTGTTCCCCCAAAATCTCAGGGGTGGATACAAGTTACAAGACCAATCACACAAAGCCAGGTGGGTAAGGTCAAAATGCAATACACAACATTAACAAATCAGGTGAATTTGGGATGTGGTCTTGTGAGACCCACCAATCCCTGTCAGACACCTCTCCTGAAGGTTTTGGGGTCTGGGGGTATGATGGACATGTGGGGGAGAAATACAATGGGATGGGGGAAAATACAATAGGATGATCGAAACCCAGGGCAGAGGATTAGAGTTGTCTTGGCAACTCTTATCAACCTTTGATAAGCACAATCCAAGACAGGAACTTTACCAGGCTAGGGTTAAAGTCCAAATCACATCAAACCTACAACTAAGAAACTTATGATAACATTCCAGCACCCCCACACAGAAGTGCTAATCTTTGTTGGTGGTATTAACCACAAAACCCTAGAAATTATTTCTGGCTCTTTGTAGTTGCTGGTGACTTTCCTCTCAATTCCAATGGGAGCATGGCGTCATCCAGGAACATCGGAACTGTTCAGCTTTTTTATCAGAAAACAAAGAAGTGCTGACTCTGAGTATGAACTCTCAAAGGAAATAAATTCCAGATATGAATGCTTACAGGCTGTTTAGACACTGTAAATTTATAACAAATTATAAAAGTTTAGGTTGGGTTACTCTAACAATGGATAGGTTTATTTTTTCTGTAGTTTTTGTGTATATAAACCAGTGAAGGAAGACATTTTAAGCTTCCTCAGTGTAATATCTTGAGGCAAGCCAGCTGCAATTTAAATGCTGTTGTGTTTTTATATGTAAATTGATGTGTATTTATAAAGACAGTAATATTAACATAGCACTCTTGTTTAAATGCATATTTCTGAACCTTTTTGGGTTCAGTAAGAAAGGCTCTGAGGTATTCTTTATCTGAAACACAATAATTTCTTTATCTGAAACACAACCAGTACATAACCAGCTATTAAAGTTTGAAGAAAGTAACAATAAACTCTATGTATGTGTATGGATATGAACTTGTGTCTAAATGCCTGTATAAACATGCAATGTTAATTTATGGCATGATTTTACCAATAGGGGGAGTAAAACAGAGGAAATGTTTTGATGAATAGAAAGAAAATGGAAGCCAAATAAGAATTAGCAGTGGTAACAAGACATTGGAATAGAAATTATTATATCTATGACAGAAAAAAGATTGAAATAGCTTCAGGTGATTAGCATGGTACCTCTAATTAAGGTAAACTAGAAACCCATTTCTTGGAATACAGGCATAATTGGCACATTAAGTCATATTATTGGTTGCCAAGTTTTGCACTAAGTGCATTGAATGAGGGACGGTAATATATGTCAGACATCAATCAATTTTTGTACTTTATCCAATCTACATCAGTGGTTCTGAATCACTACGTGGGACCCTGTAGCAAGTTTTGGACATTGCATTTCAAGAAATGCTCTTCTGGCCTCAAGAAATGTTACCTATTATTGACACCAGGAGGCTTGATGCAAGCACAATTTAGCCTTTGCCAGGGAAAGCCGAACTTCTGTGTACAAGGCAGCCAAGAACCGTATTTGGCAATTCGAGGAATAATATGTGAAGAATAGTATGTCACAAATTGCATCACTGATGAGCGAAAGCTCAAAATCACTCATCAGTGTTTACACAATAAGTGAAAATTTTTTATTGATTCTTCTTGTGTTGTCTGCAGCAACTGTGTCTCAAGCATTGGTATTACTGTCCTACTTTCTCTGTGGCCCTTCAGAAGCACCTTAGTCTGGATGAAGCTTTTCCCTTGTCCATGAATTAGCTGTGCTCTGTGTGGATTCTCACACAGCAGGAAGTATTGTTGTCTTGCTGTGCTACAGTCAGACATATTTACATTTGTGTTCTGATGAGAACCAGTGTGGATTATTGTTTAATTTGGGATGGACATAAGATGGGGTCTCCCACCATCTCACTGAGGACAATGTGGGTCCTGTGAGAAATGCTGGATTAGAACATTGAAGTCTGCAGAAACTAGAAATGTCCTTGCTGTAAGATTTTGGTGTCTGAGATGTGTCTCCTTTGTGTTCTGAACCCACATCAGCTCTGTTTTTCAAACAAGTCAAAATACCTCAACACTCTTAATTTGATAGGAAATTTGCTAATTAATTTAGTAGAAGTATAATTAAGGAATCTGAAGTAAGGGTCAGCTTTCTGTGCATCTCTAATCTGGTGAGGGAAATCAGAACAACTGATGAAGTGGCTTACATATGCATACTGTAAATTAAATATCATAATTACAGTCCTGGCCCCCAATAAATCAATTGGATTTTGCCAAGGTATGGGGGCCTATTTATGAATTTAAATAAGGCTGAATGCATTGTAAGACAGTTTGCTTGAACCTCAAATGGGAGAAGGCAGTTAAATGGCTCAGTCTTGTTTTGAAATTTCTTGTCCTTTTTTGACTTGAATACTTTTATCAGTATTGATATGTTTTATTCCTCTGCTCTGTTCCTTAGCCTAGGGAAAGATTAAATAAGTTATTCCATCTTACTGCATTTTGATCTTTCCAGTTACAGTTCTTCCTTATGAACTTTTATGTCTGCAGTTTCTTAATTTTAGACCTGAGATATGCAGTAAGACATTTACTGTGACTGCCTTTTGAACAAATGTTCAGCAGGCAACTCAGTTTATATACTAGTAAGAAAAAATAATTTACTGGTAATTTTTTTCCTAGTTATTTAGGTTGAGAAAAAAATAATATGGTAGTATGAAGGAAATGTAGAGTGTACAGGAGTAATAGAAGAAAAAAAACCCAAACAACAACAACAAAAAACCCAAACAAAACAACAGTAAAACAAAAAAGAAACAAACCAGCAAACCAACAAAAAAACCCCAACCAAATCAACTCCAAAACCCCTCCACAACCAAACTCAGCATTTCCAGATTTGTGAACATAATTTGAAATGGATCTTACATAACTGTAATGAAGACTCCAAGAATAAGTTGGTCAAGTAATTTTAACACATCAAAAGAATTATTGGGGGTTACTAATTTTACTTGCCTATAAAAATGTCATGTTAAGTGAAATAGATGAGAATTCTGCTTTTATTGAGCACTTAAATAATATTTATTAAAGGCTGACAGCAAAGAAATGCAGGTGCTGAAGTAGGTAATACATTAAAAGTATTATGCATTAGAGAAACTTCCCAGGAGGTTCAGGAAGATCTTTCCAGAAGATATGAACTTGATGTGAGTCATAAGGGAAGACAAAAGGTTTTGAAACTGAAGAAATAAGATGGGAAAACAGAGTGGACAGCACTGGGTGAAGGTGGCCCTGGGTGACCTGTTAGGCTTACCACAAACTTGGTGGAAGAAGGGTAATCAGTGGAGGCACTGCAGTACATGCTATGAAGTGTGTAGGGAACACAGAATGCACCTTGCTGCCAGTGGAGTTATACTTTACATTAAAGACAGCATAGAAGAGAGCCAATTAATTAACCTCAGCAGTAGTGAGTCCTGAAGAGGCTGAAATTCCAGTCATGTATGGGAAGAATAGAGTATTTTTATACCTTGTTATCTTTAAACATATCTCATTTGTTCATTTGTTTGTGTGACTAGCGAAAATACTGGATATGGTGGATCTGTTACATTTTGATAATTCTTTTGATGGGGTTCTGCACATATAGTTTGTCTGGAAAAATTCCTTGGCCTCTCTACAGCCCCAGCTTACTAACTTTGAGACATTGTTTTCCTCTTACAACTTAAATCTGTTGAATAATTTGGCTTCCTATAAAATTATCCTTCCTATCAATTCTAGAAAAAACTTTCTCCTCTTTAAGGCAAAAAGCCTACCTAGAGCATCTCTTATATAAACATCATCAGTGGGTCCTTTAACAGCTGTTTAATGTCTTATTCATGGTGGCCTCTGATCTTGAGTCCGGATAGGCAAGCCACCTCCTCTCAAATACAGGAACTAGAGACACTCAAATTGATCAACACTATCCATGCACTGAGCATAACGGGAGGAAAAATGTGAGCATGTCATCTACAGGTACTATGAAAAGTGAAGTTCTCAGCTTAAATGATACTACATGTACTTACTCCTGTATGGTAATGTGTCTATGATACACCTCAAGGAATTATGATTAAAAGCTCTCAACTTGTTTTTTATATTTTCTCCTCAATTCTCATTTCTGCAATAGGAGAGCTATCTTAAGAATAAAATCTTCTGTCTTCTTTCTGCAAAAAAAACCCCATGTGGATTTGATCTAACTGATTGAATGCTTAAGAGTGCAGCTGTCAAATTAAACACTCATCTTTCAAGAAAACAAATCTTTCCAAAGTGCTATTTACATGTCTTCTGTTCTTGGCTTAAACAACAAAATCAGAGTTGGTAAAGCCTTCATGCACTATAGATCTTCAGGAGTAAAGGTGATGAATTCTGTGTTCCTTTAGACTCCACTTTCTGAACAGGAAAATTATAATAAAATCCAATTCCATAATGTCTCCTTTTCCTGTTGCTCTTGCTTGTTGCTAGTTGTGAAACAAATGCAAAATTCAAGTGCATGGTTCTACTTGTGGCCTCTTATTTTCATAAAATAGTTTGAACAATGAAAGCTGAAAATACTAACCCCTGACTTTTGGCCAGATGACACTTTTTGCTGTGCAGCTAATGGACTTTTTAAAAATTTGTGTCTCTACTTGCATATTATGCATACTTATGCTAACAAAAAGAAATCAAAAGGATGTTATGTACCTATAATGTGAAACCAGCTGAAATAGCTTTGATTCTCGTTATTTCCTGAAGTATGGGATGTCTTCAAGCCTGCCTTGTATACATAAATAAATATATACTTATGTGTGTTGTGTGAAATGTTAGAACAGAATATTAGTTTGATGCATTTCTATACAAATTCAACTGTTTGTGGCTAAAAAAAATCCAAGTCTCTAATTTGCAGAATGGTTTTGGGGGTTTTTTTGTTTTTTTGTTTTTTTTTTTTGGTGCGATACTACTACAGAAACAAATTTCTCTCCAACCAAAGGTAATTCTAGAAAAATATATATTGTGTTAATATAAAAGGTAATGCAGTAGACAGTGTCTTGAAAATCATAGTGTTACTGACAGCCTTCCAACACTGCATGTCACGGGTTTAATTTAAATATCCGATAAACTTCTATGTGTTGTGCAGACCATGAAAGAGAAGAGACCTGTGTTCAAGGACTTGCTCACCTCCCCATTCTGGTGCCAAATGTCATAGGTACTTTCAAAACCTTGAATTCTTTATAAAAGGCTCTAAAATGCACAGAGCTTCAATTTTCTCCTCTGCCCTACTTGAAGATTTTTTCTTCCCTCATATATCCCTTGATACAAAAAATAGTCCACTCTTTCATAATATTCCTAAATATTCTAGTCGTTTTCCCATAGGAAGCCTTTACATAGGTCAAATTATTCACAGGACTGATGCCAAGATTTGAATACATAATAGTAAAACATAATTAGTTTGGGAGTTTGGTTTGTTGTTGTTTTTTTTTTTTTCTTTTTTAATGGTGAGTAGTCTGTTGACTTAACTGCTATAGAGATTTCAAATATAATGTAAAACACAGTTTTGGAGTAGCATATTTGAGAGCCGAGGGGTTTGAAAGAAGTAACATGCTTGAAATATTGGGAAATGTAATATTGGCATAAGTTAAACATTTTAAAAAATCTTATTGAGGTTTCTATGGATTCTAAATACAGTTGAGAACACTATTAATCAATTTCAATTGCTCTTAGGTGTGATAAATCAGGAACTTCGAGGGTCCTACAGGCTAGATTTTTAGTAACTCTTATTATTTGTGTTAGTAGAAATTGCAATTAGCTTTCTCCCATTCTTATATTGGTTATACACTATTAAATAAAATTTCTATATTGCCTAAAATATAACACAAATCTGGTGGAGTTCAAGAAGCATTTGGACAATGGACCTGGACACATGGTGGGGTTCTTGGGGACAGGGTGGAAACAGGAGTTGAACTCAATTATCCTTGTGAGACTCTTCCAACTCAGCATATTCTGTGATTATACAAAGTATGCCACTTACATAAGTAAATATGCTTTTTCAACTGTCAGGCATAGGAATTTGTTCTAAAATCTGAAGGCTAAACTGGATGCTCTGTGAGTGTGTATTAGCAATTGAGTTTGGATCAGAAATGTGCTTTTGAATCTCCCAGTTGTTTCTACTTATCCCTTTTCACTTCTCATTGCTGTATCCTTAGTGAGGCTGCATTTTGGCCTTGTCTCTGACAATGTCAAACCAGAAAATGAACTCAGTATGCTAACAGGCTTTCAATCCATTCAGCCAGAGCAGAGCTAGTTTACATTAACTCATATAATGTCTAAATATATAACTCAAGAAAAAACTCATTCTGAGGATGAAAATCACCATTAACACTGAAAGAATTCAGGATGCTAATGACTAATTGACCCCATCAAACCTTCCATTTTTATGAAATCTTTCTTTAATAATTAGGCATTTTTTTGTATTATGAGTGTTAATTGTCTAATAATTGGTTTATTTTTGTTAGGCTTTTTAAGCACTGGTTGGGCTAAATAAAAACTTCTGGCTCTGGAATAGGTATAATTCCTTTTGTTCATGGATATTGTGTTGGATATATTGGATATTGAACATACTGGATATATGTTCAAGATATTGAGTGTAATACTTCTCAGGGGAATGGTGCAAAGACCAACCTCATTTTATCAACTGCCAAGGAAAACAGGTGGAAAAAGTAAGAGAAAGGGGAAAGAAAGGAGGACTTGAGAGACAGCAGTTTAGAGCATATGACTAACAAGGAGGGATCTTGAAGGCAGAAGGTGGGTGTCTTTAGTTCAGCCAACAATTCAGTGAATGTTTTGGTGCTGCCAAAAGTGTAGAGGTGGTTAGTTGGAGTAGAAAGATAATTTTTTTATGGTTAATGGAAACAGAAGGTCCCTGAAAGCAGAATGTAATAGCACTGTAGTGGATACATTTAGCAGGTGGAAGCCAAGCTGCGTTTCAGGGATATCATTGGAAGATTGACCATGCATTGCAGTTTTTAAGGTTCAGGTTGCACATTAGGGAAAAAACTGTAAGATAACTAAGAAAGCACTTAAACACTGGAATGAGTTGGGAAATTTCATCGAAATTTTTCAAGACTTAGCCAGACAAAGCCATAGCTAAACTCATCTGACGTTTTCTATAGTTGCACCTAGAGCAGGAAGATGGACAAGATGACCTCCTTAGGTCTTGTAAAACTTAATTTCATTTAAAATTATTTTATTTTAAATTGAAAGGTAAAAAAGGTTTCTATATTATCTCCTGTAATGAAATAGAATTAATCTCTTATTTCTCAGGTTGCGTTAGTTTTCTTTTGATTATGTGAAATAATGATAAAAGCTTTCTTTTTTTTTTCTTTTTTTTTTTTTTTTCTTTTTTTTTTTTCTTTTTTTTAATGCACACAATGAATGGCTACAGAAATTTAGAAAGGACATATTACTTAGGTGTTTTACATTTACATCATCTTTCCAATATGTCCTGGTTTTGGCAAGGACAGAGTTAATTTTCTTCCTAGTTGCTGATGTGTTTTGGATTTAGTATGTGAATAATGTTGATAACACACTGATGTTTCAGTTGTTGCCAAGTAGTGTCTATACCAAGTCAAGAATTTTTTACCTTCTCCTGCTCTGCCAGCAAGAAGGCTGGAAGGGCAGAAGAAGTTGTGAGGGACACAGCCAGGACAGATGACTCAAACTGGCCAAAGGGATATTCTATACCACATGCTGTCATGCTCAGTGTGTATTAACTGAGGGGAAAGCTGCATTAGTGCATCTGCTTGTGAAGTGTCTAACCATCGGTCAGTGAGCGGTGAGCGCTGTGCATCACTTGTTTTGTATATTATAATTCTTTCATCATTGTTGTTATCGTTAACATTATTGTTATTTTCTTCATTTTGTGTCCCATTAAACTGTCTTAATCTCAACCCATAAACTTTCTCACTTTTATTCTTCTGATTCTCTGCCCCATCCTGCTTGTGGCAGAGTGAGTGAGTAAGCAAGTGGCTCTGTGGTACTTAGTTGCTGTCTGGAGTTAAATAAAAACACAATAGTAAGTTGGAGAGCTGAATACAGACGTATTACAAGTCTTTGGAAGTATGTTATTATCTTGGATAGCTGTAAAAACTAGAGTTGGAGAAACTAGATTGTGTAGTTCTGGATATTCTATACTTTCAGATTATGTATGTGAGAGTAAGAAAAAGTTAGGGAATATGAGTCACTGTCTTGGGAGATAACACTTATGAGAAATTAGAAGAATTGATGATTGGAGATATTAAAGGAGGGAATATGAACTCAAGAAAATAATTTATTGACCACAGAGTTCCTTTATCCAGAGGAATAAAACAAATGAATCAATTTATCAAAGAAAGAACAGAGGATGAAAAAAATGAGGAAAAATGAGATACAAGAAGTTAACCAAATGAACTGGTCCAAGCTTGAGATGCCTTTTTGGTTCCAGCCCGTCAGATTTTTTTAATCACTGCTGAGAAATAACTGTAAATCCTAATATGCAAGGAGTAAACACCTTGAATTTTTAATGACTAATAAGTGGTGTCATTTGTAGATCGTCCCCTTCAGAGATACATCAAGTTTTTCAAGTGCTTGTTTGTAGGAATAAGTGCAGAAAATAGTATTGCCTCTTATTTTATAATGAAGATCTTCTCAGCCTGATGAAAGAAAGCTAATGCAGCTGGAGGCTTTTTATGCAATGTCTTCAAGACTTGCCTCTTCATAAAATTTTTCAGTATATTTTCTTACAAAGGAAATTCTTACTCTACACTTAACACCAATAAAAATCAGAAGACTATATTTGTTGGTATGCCTGATTTAATTCACAGTATTTTCCATCTTCATTTATTCCAGCTCATTTTCTTATTTCTTCCATATTCCCTTCTTGAGTCATACACAGTGAAGTCTGTTTGACTTTCTATGTGGTTTTAACATATGCTTCAGTTTTACAGACTGTTGATGTGTTAGCGGATGTTGACACAAATTTGAAAATACTTGGAAAAGAAAAATCTAAGTGAAATGGAATTTTCAGATTAGCTTGGTTGAGAAGAGTCTATGGGTTATTTTTTTTTTTTTTTTTAATGAATCCTGGACCTCTTAACATAGAAATAATTTAAATATCATCTTAATGATCTTCATTTGGTTTGTTGCTCTAAAGCAAACTGTGCTTACTGGAAAGATCTTCATTAAAGCCATATGTTCTTTTCTTTTGAACTGCAGCTCACCACAGCCACCTTGGATGGCAAACTCCGATTGTTTCTACCCTGAAACTCGCCAGCCTCTGGAGCTTTGGCCGTGGTACTCTGAGAATAATGACTTGCTGACAGAAAGGAGACTGGTAACTCGCCAGAAGCAAGTGGCATAATATTCCCTTTTAAGCTACAGTTTTCTTCTGATTTTATTTTCAGGAAGTTCCTCAAGCTGTTATCAAAGTTTTTCTGTTGAACAGGCTGTTATCTTTATCGCAAAAACAAGGGCAAAAGATCACAAAAAGGAGGAAACTACTCATTCTGACTTCATTCTAGCAAATCACCACAGGAGTGGCTTTCAAAGATCTTTTTGGGTTCTTATAGTTAGGTGCATTCTGTAGTGCTTTTCCAGATGGGACCACTTTAGTCTAGACTGAAAATACAAGTAAAATGAAAAGTGTTCCGTTTTTAGGTCTATTTGTGACAAATTTTTAGATTAATCTGAAAGAAAAAGAAATTGTATGTCTTTCTGAAATGTCACTAGGCTCCTTCTATTGTACTTCTTTGGGGTTACTGGAAACAGCATGAATGTTGTTTGAAGGCAGAATTTTACTGGTTTACTATTTATACTACATTCTGTAAATTTCTCAGGGAATATGTGACAAATGTCTTCTCTTTAAAAGAAACTATTTCTGTCTTTTAAATAACTGTTAAATACTTTAAAAAATATTAAAATATTATGAAAATTAAATTAGCCGAAAAAAAATGTTTATTTCTTGTCTTCTTCCTAGGTTACTTGTCTTGCTCTTAAAATAGCTTTATAGACAACCTTTTGTTTTTTAGGCTAGACATTCTCACTCTTCGTTGACTTTAGCTAAGAGTAGAGAGCATGAGTGGTGAAAGGAGATGGAGTTTTTTTTTCTTTTCATTGCAAAATGCTGCTGCCTTTTCAAAGTTAAATTTACCAGAACAAAATTTATTAATCAAATTACTAAAAAAAATAAATTGGAGTTATTACACCCACTTTAAGTCAATCAGTAAAGCCAGATAACTTTCAGGATTGCAAAGAATGTTTCATTTAATAGATGTCCTTCATTTATGCCTGTAATATTTAGTGTAACTAGATCGAGTTATTTTTATAAGTTGTTTAGTTTCCATTAAACATTCTTTTGTAAAGGATTTAGCAGTTTTTTGCTGAACAGAATCATATGCTGTATCATATCCAAGTATTCTCTAGAACACAGTAGTCTCATCAATGACTACAGGAGTGCCACCAGATCATACTCATCAGAACTCTGAATATCAGAATCAGATTTTGTATGATCAAAGCAAATGTGGCATAACTGACTTCCATTATTTTAAATACTTTTCCAGTTCAAAATCAGATAAATCAGATTACGAAGAAATCATCCTCTATGTTGTAATTAAATGCTGGTATGCTACACTCACAAATTATCAGCAAAATTTAAATTTTAATTTCCACCACGGGGATCCTCAGGATGGTCTTCTTCAAACTTAATTTAGCTAATTTTCTCAACTGTGTGCTATAAATTCCACATCAAGAGTCACTATCAAATACAGAACATAACTGCATTTGCAAGTGTTTCTGAGCCATGAGTTGCAACTTAGTAGTGACTGACTCTCCAAGGAGGTTGAAACATCTGCTGAAGACATGTGAAGTGTAATTATTAATTTTTTTTAAAAAATCATGACATTTTTATGACAGAAGAGTAATATTTTCAGGCTTAAGGCAGAGGGCACACTTAGAAAAACTATGAATTTTTGCTGCAAGCATGGGGGTTGTCACGATCCCCACTGGACTGAAAGAAAAGGGAAATACTTCAATTTTCTAGGTCTCTTACCTTCTAGAACTAACTGCTGTTATTACCCAGTCAGAGAGTGTGTATCCCCAAAACCCCTCCTAATCTTGAGCTAGTTTGATCTCTGAAGGAGGAACTCTTCTTCCACACATAAATGTATTTTCTCTCTTTCCTTAAAGTGAGACTGAGCTGTATGCTTCTTTCTGGTTACTTTTATCAAGGACTTTTTCTGGATAGAAAAGCTCCTTGGGGCATTTTGACCATGACCACAGCATCATCAATCCATGCTGAATTTGTCTGTTCAGGCCTTGCAGATGTGAAGCTCTTCCGTAGCCCAAGAATGTGTTAACCCCTTTTTCCCTCAGGGGAAATAGAGAATCTGCCCTACCACACAGGCGCTAGAACTTTTCAAATGGAAATTCACTATAATTTTTTTCCATCTTAAAAAAAGAAAAAAATTCCCCCCCCGGACTCCTCATAAATGCTTGAATGCTTGTGGTTTTGAGAATGGAAAAGTTTAGCTGACACACTTCAAGTTTGGCAAAGTTAAGTGCTTGAAAGATTTTCTAACGGCAAATAGGAGGAAAAAACTCTTGTGGATGGTGTTACCATCTTATAATATTACATTTAGAATTTTCATAATCACTAGACTTTCCATAATCATAATCTTTCTGATATCTCCTTGGCAGAAGGACACAGAAGGGGATACTTAATTACTAAAGAGTTAAAGTCATAAGGATGTATCCAGAGAAGCACCATCTATACCTTGGTGTTTTTAACAGGGAAACCTGACAGTTTATATGTTAGTTTCTGTTCTAAGGACAAAGCTTTTTGAAATTAGAAAGTTCCAAAATCAGATAGAAAAGATTCCTGGTTAGCTAAGGTGGATAGCATGTTTCATCTAAAAAAATTGACACAAACAGCTGCAAGTGTAAGTAATTAATAGGTAATTTTAAGGAATTTTGAGTATGTTTTCAGACTGCTTTTAGGAAAAAAAAATATTTTAATATAACTCTCAAATAGCTTAATAAAATTAAGTCTTGCTTTGAAGGAATATGTAGCAATATGTGAGGAAAACAGATGGCAGAAAAATAGTCTAGTTTCATTAAATATCTGCTCTGTCATCTGTCCTTGAATGTCCTATATGCTGGAGAGAGGAGTGATGTTTTTGTGACTTTCTATGTGCTGTTATGTGGGGGACTTTCCCAGCCGAACATCTACCAAATGCCACAGAATTCTTAAAATGGATTTATGCACCAGGTTTTTTTTCCTGGTGTTTTAAAGGTCAGAAAGCACAGCAGGGTGGCCAGCATTGTTCTGAAGCAGATGCTGCTAAAAACTGTTTGACATTAAGTGGTTTGCAAAATACCAGGTACTACCCAGTTTTCTGTATAGAATCAAATATATGGGCAAGCTTGGGTTGCACCATTAGGAGGAGGGGAAGAGAGAGCCCACAAACTCTACTTTCTCTTGGCCTTTTCTGTTTCATTAACACACCATGAAATAAGTGCTTTTTGGATGTATTCTCCAAGACTATATTGCTTTCCATTATACATGATGACTGCATTTAGATACAAAGTTATATAATCCTGGAATATCTTGAGGTAGTCAGCAGCATTTATTCTTTTCTTTCTTCCATTGTTTTTTCATTCAATCATACTAAATTATCTTTTCAGAACTGTGTTGTGGCTTTATTTTCCCTTTTAAAAAATGAATTTGTCTTATGGTATTTTATTGCAGAAAGAGAAAATAGCAATAAAAATACATAAAACTGTTTTTAAAAAATTTGGCACATGCTTAATAAATAAAAATGAAGTGGTAGGGAATTTCTGTTAAAATCTAATTTAGGATGCCTTGCTTCAATGCATGAATGGCAGTCCAAAAATATGGAGCAACAGAAACTAAAGACTAAAGTAGGACCCTCCCTGAAATCCTTGCAGGCTTGAAAGTGAAATCTCTTTTAAGGACAATGTAAGATGTTGTTCTGGGAGATACTGCTTTTTATCTTATTTTCCACATTGATCTTCTACCCATCAGCATTCCCATGATCACTTAAGCCAAATTCTGGACTTCAGAATTCTGCACTTCATTAAAGCGAGAGTAATTCTGCTTATTTTTGTGAACAAAGTATTGCTAGGAGCAGACTCTGTCTCAGGCATTTTAATAACTTTGAAGGGGAAACCGTATACTTGTGTTAATAACAAATTTTTGGAGACAAAACGGTCTGGATATAAAATCTGGATATACCTGTGAAGGCCTACAGAAGTCACTGATGTCCTATGTTTACTGATTTATGTTAAATATTTATGCTTGATGTGAATATAATGCCTTTAACTAAAACCCTTGTTCATTCAAAAATTAGTGTTAAACTGATGGTCTTTCTTATTTATATTTTCATGAAAACTGAATGTTGTTAAAGGAAGATACTAAACCAAACAGAGTAAATTATGTGGCATGGGATAAATTAGATTTATAGCTATGATGAATTGATTTAAGAAAGCAATATACATTCCATTCCCAGATTAAGACCTTCCAGATTAGTTTTATCTTGTGTCTGAAATGAAATGAACCACAATTAAATATTTCTACTGCCTTAGTTAATGTAAACAAATGAACTCATGCCTTCCCTTCTGTCCAAACAAGAGACAGTTTTTGATTTCTTTGGTTTAGTTTTGCTGGATGAAAATATATTCCAAAGTACAAAAGTATTGTAAAATAATGTGACAATTAGCTTGCTTCTGTCATCCAGTCACAGAAGAGTCCCTGGGAAGTCATCTCCAAAGACCAGCCCACCAGCCCAATGCATTTACTTCTCAGTCATTCATGAGAGATGTTTGTCTAAACTGTTTCTCAAAACCTCTGGTGACAGAGATTTCACAGCCTCCCCAGGGGGGGAATTCCCTTGGTGCAATTTAAACCCATTATTCTCTGTCTTAATCCATTAGGTGTAGAGGATAATTTGTTACCTTCTTGTTTTAGCAATGCTCTACACACTTGATAGTTGTTATCATGACTCAGACTTCTCTTTTCTACTTTAAACAAAGGTCGGTCATTTAATCTGTCTTCAAAGGTCATGTTTTCTAGACCTCTAGTAATTTTTGCTGTTTTCTGAACTTCCTGTAGCCCCATGTTCCTCTTTCTGGCAGTGCAGTGCTCTCAAAAGTTTACACCAGTATGTGCTGTGCCAGTGCTGTGTAGGGTGAAGGCATGGCTTGGTGCCCCTTAAATATGGCACTCATAATTTAGCATTCCACTGTGCTATTGAGTTTGTCCACAGATATGTGGCATTACTGACTCATGTCCATCCCCTGGGTCTGCTGGATCCTTAATTTCAGCTCATTTTTCCAACTGGCCACCATCACACTGCATTCTGATCCTGTGCTCCAAAATGCCTCCAGCCCTTCCATTATTATTATTATTATTATTATTATTATTATTATTATTATTATTATTATTTTCTGTTATTCAGATCAGTAACAATTCCAGAGAATAGAGAAAGTGAGTTGCCTGCTGATTTGGCTCCTAGATTATATATTCATTGCCAGAGAAGGTATTATTTTTATTTCACTTGCTTTACATGGCTCATACCCATCAGAGAAAATATTTAGTGGATAATTAGCTGAAATTACTGCCCCCAGTGAAAGCAGGGCACTTCAGCTTTTACTGATGTTGCTGAGTACAACAAATTGTGTCATTGTTACTTTACTATTTCATGGTCCAAATTTCCTCTTCCTTCATTCATCCGGGCTTGGTGTAGAGGCATTAGTCCTCTGCTGTAAAAAAACAGTCCTGCACATATTTATGTGCAGACATTTTAGTTTTATCTGAAGGCATGGGCTTTGAAATGCTGTTGGTCTCACTCTCCTTTTAGGTTCAAGGAGGTTCGTACAAATCACAGAATAATTTGTGTTGAAGGGAACCTTTAAAGGGCACTTAGACCAGCCCTCCTTCCATGAGCAAGAACATCTTCAACTATATCAGGTTTCTCAGAATCCCACACAGAATCCCAATCCAGGATTGGGGCATTTATCCCCTCTCTGGACAACCAGTTACAATGTTCCTACCATGAGAAAGGCAACTAGTGCTTGGACCAGCTCTGTTGGCCAAAATTACTTCATGATTGTTTTACACTGAATCTCTCTAGTCATTTTCAAAGAGTGATGCCTCATTTGCACTGATAGAATTAAGGTGAGTTAAATCTCTGACTTTACTTCCCTGCAAAGTCATTGCAGTGAGGTAGCACAAAATGCTTCTACTTGGCTGTGTTGATTCAGCCTCATCAAATTATCATCTTTTAGAAGAGATAGGAAAAGAACCCCAAACTATTATTATTCTCATCTTCAAGACTGCATTTTCTGATGTTTTATGCAGCTTCCATGTAAAGGCTACATTGTGCCACTGTAGGAGCCTACTGGACCTACTGGAAGTTCCTGGGTGCTGTTTCTCTCATTAGCTGTGTCAAGGAGAGGGAGCTTGGATATTATTGCATAATACGTCTCTGAGCAGTTGAATTAACAGAAGAAAAAGGATTATGAAATTTTCTCGAAGCCAGAGGAAAAATGAAAGCTATGTGAGGTAAGCAATTTTCCCATTGTTTCAGGCTCTTCGTGTGACAATTAATAGGAATAAAAGCAAAGGATAAAAGTTAAACTGATTTTTCTGCATCTTGTTTTAATTTAAAAACAGGACAAGAGCTCAAAGGTCTGAGTCTCATTAGCCTTAAAGTCCTAAAGCCTAAAGTCTAGTCACCTACCAGCATCACCCAGCTTCTTTCTGCCTGGGACCTGTGATGTGAGCAATTACATGGAGCAAACTTTGGCATGGCCAGATCTTCCTGATACATTCCATTATTTTAAGCCACAGGGAAACCGTAAATAAGGAAAGGCAGCTGTATCTTAAATACAGGCTCAAATCAAGGGTTCACTGGTGTTGGGGGTTAGGTTTGTTCCTTTTCTACTTTAAAGAATTTTTCCCCCATAAGTTACCAAGGAGACTAAGTGTTGGATGCTTAAAGAGTACTTGACCAAAACAAAGAGGTGGCCAAAGCTCAGTTGGGGAGATTTTTCTTTATCTGTTGTGACTCCAGAAGGGAGAGGGTAACTGCCTTCTCTGATAACAAGCCAGCTGTTAAAAACCAGGTGGGGTATTGTTTCTTATTCTGCTTAGTCTTCCACTACCTCCCAAGCCAGCTGTTAAAGCCAGATGGAGTAGTGTTTCTTATCTCTGTTCACACTTCTACTACCCCCATGGGAATACCTTCTGTTAATGGACCATTAAAGCTCACCAATGGCAAGACATATTTCATCATCCTATTGTGAGATGCTCCAGTCAGGGAGAAGGAGCCAAACCATTTCCACCCAGATAAAAAGGAGCCGCAAGTGTCACCAGGCACTTCGATGTTCCCACAAGACTCCCAAAGGAAGACCGGACCCACCTTGGCTCCACAGGATCATCTCTGCTTCCAACAGGACCACATCTGCCACCCCAGGAGGGCTGACTTTGAATTATTTCCAACGCCCTGACCAACAGGGCCTCAGGTTGTATTTCTGACTCTGTCAGGGTTTTCTGGGATTCCTTGTTTGTTTGTGTGCTTATTCTTTTGTACTACAACATTTGTATTTTTAATATCCCTAGCAAAGAACTGCTATACCTATTCCCAAAATCTTTGCCTGACAGCCTTTTAATTGCAAATTTATAATAATTTGAAAAGGGGGAGTGGGGAGGGCTTACATTCCAAGGGAGACTCCAATCTTCCTTGGCAGATACCTGTCTATCCAAACCAAGACAACTGGAATACTATTTGAGTACTTCCTATTTGTCTGTGGGGTCTGTAAGGGCAAACTTACCACAGAGCTGTCTTGTAATCTTGTAACGTGAGCTGTGAGAAGTAACCACATGGAATAATGTAGTTGTGGTTCTGCTTCCATGCTGTTACTCAGAGATCTGCCAAAACGCCTGGATGAACTGTTTTTTTACTTTCCCAGGGCAACACCTGCCCCTAAACTTACCATTTAAGCTCTCATTTTGTAAAAGAGAGATCTCTGTGTGTAGTTTACTCTCCCACAACACCCAGAAGTGTCTTGCTTTACCAGTTTGTAGACAGGGCTCACAGGCAGCCGCCAACCCCTGGGTAGAAAGCCTTGCCTCACGTCTGTGCATGCTGACGAGCCAATCCCAAAGCCAGGCTTCGGGGGAGGATGCTGGTTTCAGGTAATAACAATCCCACAAAGAAGGAGACCAGAGGCTGAAATTGTTCCTGGCCCAACGCCACACTCTTGGCTAGGGTTGCATCAGGGACAAACTTGACCTAATGAATATAAAACACACTCTCCACAATCATACATAAAAAGACATCTTGAGGAAAGGAAATAATATCTGAAAAAATGAATTAAATGCCTTCTACCCTGCGTGATCATGGGCTGTGAAAAACACAGTTGCAAGGAGCTTTTTTTCACTTCTCTAGTTGAAACCATTGTGATCAGTGGTCTGACATAGTGGAACATTTCATTTTTCCCATTATTCCTTTTTGTTCCCACCCATGAAGTCATAACAGTGAATATATTCAAGTGAAGCATGATGTGTAGCTATGGTATTCAGTAAATGAAAATTACCTTTTTAGTTCACTCATCCAAAGGCTTTTTCATTCACTGCATTTTTTGTTTGATTTTTTGCATTTTTTCAGCTGCACTGAAAGGAAACAAAATTGTGGTAAAAAAAATAATTTAACGTTTCATTCAAGAGACTTACCAATGTGCTTTTATTATTCTTAAGAAATATTTATGTATTTGTACTTTCCAGATTCCCAGTTGATACCTTAATACAAATAATCTTTATCATCTCACTTTTAAGCACCTACTAAAATGGTTTGCATGCTAAGAAAAGGCAGAATAATCTAAGATCCAGTGATTAAAATAAAGACTGTAAGGATGAAGTGAAAGCAACATGCTTTGGGTGGAGGAGACTGGAGATTTAAGACATTTTTCTTCCAAGTGTGGACATCCACTAAGGGTAATGAAGTTGCACACCCATTATATATGTCATAATATACACACACCATGATCATCCTTCACAGTCTTTTGGCAGACAGACTGGAAAAACATTTTAAAGTTAATAAATGACAACGGTAACTAGCACCTAGCAATATCCCTGTGAATTTCATATTCATTGTGTAGGTAATACATTACTTAAGAAGACACCTATAAAATATAATTAGGAAGAGAAATAACTTTATCCTAAAGGGAAACCTGTAAGAAGGGTGAGGTTTCCTCTTGTAGTGCTTTTTCCAAACTCCTTTCCAGTTGGTTGCCAAATTATGTGAAAGATACAAGAACTTAGATTCCCAACCTTCTCTAAGATTCCCTAGGAACTAAACTGCCTGTATTTTCTCTAAATGAAGCAGAAGAAATGCTATTCAGAAAATAAACCTGGATAAGTGAATAATTTTCTCAAAGTCAAATGCTATCAAAGCCAAAAAAAAAAAAGAAAGGATTTTTTGCTGATAATACTGAATCCAGGCTCATGGGACCCTGACATCAGATTACCCACTGAAGAGTTTTCCCTATAAAACTGGCCTTCACTGTAATAGGAATATTTCTATAAAAAGGATAAGCAAAATGAAATTAGTTGCTACAACCACTTCTTCCCTATCCTAACTCTTTCACTAATATTCAGTTGGAAAAACCTCCTAACATAAAAGTCTGGATTCAAACATAATGCCAGAAAAAGACATTCTGAGCTTTCCTGGGTCTCTTGACCCTTGACAAGCTAGATGCTTGTCTGCCTATGTTTTTGCAATTTGCCATTTACTGCAAAGAGGAGTCTTCTAGAATCCTTTTTTTTGTTTTGAGTAGAAAAAAAGACTCAAATGAAATGCTGAGGCTCCAAAACTTATCCTTGGAAGTGTTTTTTTAAGGAATAGAGGTCACCAGAAATTCAAAGCTCCAGTCACATTTAGCTCCTATTTCCCTCACCCTTCATTTGTGTGCACACTTCAGAGGGAGAATATGTCTCTGGCTCCCATATGAAACTGAATTAACAAACAGCCCCATCCGTGGTGCTGACAAAATGAGACTCTCTTCCCAGGAAAAGTTGTATTGTTAAAAGGGCTTTGTTCTAAATGAGGACAAAATGTCAAAGGGCAGACTTTGGGGTTTATTTCCCAACTTTAGGGCTTATTTCCCAACGTGGGGGGATTTCCAGGAAATTCTGCTTCATGAAAGAAAAAAAGACGTTCTGCTCTCCTTGCTCCTCCTGTCTGGTTTGGCTGCCTGGCTCCATATCCTTGCCGTTCATAATAGGAGGGAACTAGGAAGATGGTTAATTGACAAGACAGTTACCTTGGAAGGGGATCCCCAAAATCCCAGGTGAGGTCTAGGAGACAGTGAATAGCTACTCTTTTTCCCAAGCAGTGCAAGGAAGAGCCAAGCTTGGAAGTCTGAAAATCAAAATTACTGGATGGGCAAAGAGCTCACCATGGAGTCCACTGCTTGGCCCTGCAGCTGGCCCTTATGGTCAGGGAGAAAACTTGGAGACCTGGTGAGGCTGCTTACTCACCTTGGAGTAGCCTCTGACACCTGAAAAAAACACAGGTCTCCAGACCTCTGGCATCTACTTGGAGATCCTGAGCAAAAAGAGAGAGGTGAAGACCTCAAACATGTCCTTTGCCAGGACGCATACAGGGAAACCAGGAGTTCAAAGTATAGCTGGGCTGAAATGACAAAACAGCAGCCACTCCTCTTCCTTTTCTTATGGGAAAATTGTCTCCATGAAAAATTTCCACCAGAGCTAGATTATCACCCTGTATCAGCAAACTCCAGCAATGTACAGGATTTGAAGGTGCTAGGAACTAGAGCGCTCATTTGCTCTGATAGGATGTGTTTACAAATCCAGCCTAAAAAATGTCTTGATACTCCACCCTCTCAGAGAATACAAACCTGCTGGTCATTATGCAGTTAAAAAAAAAAAAAAAAAAAAGCTAATTGCTTTTCTTTCTACTACTGTTCTTTTAGATAGTCTGAAATCCTGAGTTTCCAGGCTGGGAATAAACTACACTCATCAGCTCATTCTCACTTCCAATGTGTATTTTCAGAAGAACAAGAGATTTTGAGTTTTATATTTTTGTCCCTAAATCATTTTCTGTGAGGCCATTCATTTATCATTTTGATGAAAGTTTCAATTAGAAGATGAGGTTACGACTAGACTAACTGGCTAAATCCCAGTGAAAATAGTAAATTCAGGATGCATCCTAATGCACAGCAACTGCATGGGATCTCCAGGCTATGAGAAGTATAATTTCTCAGTGAAATCCCCTGGACAGCTGCCAGACCTGGCAGATCACTTATATTCGAGTGGCTTAAATTCAATAGCACGACACAGATTCAAATTGTATTGACTTGGTTTTGCTGAACAAAGCAAGAAGAGGGAGAGGTTTTCCCTGAGCCCAACTGCAGTTTTAAAATCAATTGCTTGCAATTCAAAACCTGTCTCTTATGTTATTCCAGAATCCACTCCCTGTTTTCTCCCTGGAGATCACAGACCACAAGGGGATCCACAGGGCTTGCTCAGCCCATGGCCATGCTCAGCCCATGGCCATGCTCCATGCAACAGAGAGCCAAAGTCTTTGGGACAAGCCATCCATGGCACTGACACATTGTCCCAGCAGTCTGGAGGGTTTCTGCCTGCAATGTCAGCTGGGATAAGGCTATAACACATTTATGGGATGTCTCTTGGATGTCCCAAGTCCTGATAAGTCACATGAGATTTGCCCCAAAGGCAAGCACAGGATTGGTGTTGCTGTCTGGAAATTCTTGTGTTGTTCCTTGCTGGAACAGTGAGGCTCTGCTCCCTCTGCTTGGGAGAATATCTTGTTTCTCAAGCCTCTGTCCTCAAAAGCTGATGAGAAGAGATCCTCCTAAATTTTTTTGCCATGACGTTCTTTAGGAAGATTTAAATATGAAATGCCAAAAAAGCAATGCATGCATGCAAAAAAAAATGTAACTTCCAGTTCCAAATGTGGAGGGTGATAATGAAGTTCACGTAACATGTGGGAAACAGTACTGCTCTGTTTAGCCACTTGGCTTGAAATGTAGACTCCATGGTGCTTGCTATGCAAACAATGCTCAGTTGATCCATCAAAACAAAATCATGGCCATATATAATACTAACGATTAAATGCTTATTCTCCAGGATCACATAACATATGGCTTTGTGCTAGAACGTACACAATCCCAAAGGACATTATGTGAATATAAAAGATTATTGACTCACGATGCCCCAGTTGTGTTCTCTGGCAACATCTCTTCAAGAGCACAGAGACACATACATAAATATGAGGACTCTAATGGGATTTTTTCCCCCTTCATCTTAAGGCATTACTGCCAGCTGTGTTTAGGATCTTTATTAGCAAAATTACACATGTTGGTAACTTTGAACTCTGGGTTCCATTGATGATCTAAGAAGCCAGATAGAAAGATGAAATAATGACATATTGCAGCAATATTGAAAATTAATTTTTTTCACCCTGTTTTTCATGATGCTTTTCTTCTGATATTTAATTCCTTCATAAGATAATAAATAAAGGATGGGTCAAGAATAGCTTACCTTGACTTGTACAAATGCTCAGAAATACTGTTGCTGTTAGACCTAGACTTTTCAAACCTGCATCCTGTTACTGTTTTGGCTTCTTCTCAAGAACTTTTTTATTTCACTTTTCTTGGACTCTCCTGTCTTCTTGCTACCTTTGTTTTATGTCATGCATGTCTCTTTTATAATTCCTGTTAGACCTGCTTGGCAACTAGGAAACCTTTCATTTGCTGAGCTGCAGAAGGCTTCTGATGGTTCCTACAGTTCTCCTTCTGTGCTTCCTCTTCCTTTGGCAGCTCTTTAGGGGTCTGGGTCTTGGTGCAGAGGTGTGGGGTCTGCTGTTTTCCACCAGAGCGGAGGTGCACTGAGGTGATGTGATTGATACAGGAGTCCAGGCAGGTCTCAGAGGTCCTTGGGGGCAGAGAAGGAGCAGTATCTCTCCTGGATAGGAGTGATGGTAGCCAGGGTCTGACAAACATGCTAAGTGCACAAAAGTACTGAAATCTCCTACCAAGAGGAAGCAGTTGTGCCAAGTGACTCTTTTGAGGCAGGAGTCACTGCCTGGATAGCTATACCAGAGTCCTGGCTACAGAGCACTACACCCAATACCTGGAGTCACCTTTCTCCTTCCCACTGCAGATTGACATCTCTCCAGGCATATTTAACACCCGAAATGTAGTGTGAAAACATCACTATATTTTTTTCAAATCAAAGTTGGATTAGCAGGATTTGCACGATAATTTGTACACAAACCTTCTCTTTGTTTTGTTAATTGTTAATTCTGAAGTGTGTCTATCTAAATATAGGCACTGTAAAAGGTTTTTTTTTTCTTTTTTGAACTACTTGTGTGTGTAAATAAACAGTATGTTTGAATATGTGAATGGTAAAGATGACTTATAAACTGCAGCTATTTCACAACCTAGTCCTTAGACCGGATGAAAAATTAAATTCCAGTAAATTTAATTGTTCATCCAACTTTGTCCTTAGATTTTTTGAAAAATTGAATTTCAGTAAATTTAATTCTTTTAGCAGATAATTTTTCCATCTTAAAGATCTTCCTCTCTGATTTACATATGTATTTTTGCAGGAATAAATAAGGACTAGATGAAGACCTGCTTCCATGTTAGTCTGTTGTTAACAGTACAGGAAGAAACATCAGTGTTAAAAATCCCAGAGTTTAAAAAACCACTATTTTCATGCTCAAGAGTTTCTGATTAAGGCCTTATTTTTTTCAAATCTTGTTCTTCTAATTTTGTTCCTGTTAATCTGTCTAATCTGATGCTTTCAGTTACCTGCATCAGAATGCTCTGGAGAATTATTTAAATCCTTTACTTTCCTCACTGTGGCAATTAACTTCCTCCACAGAGGTGTAAGTGGAGGTGCAGAGCTGTTTCATTTATATAACAAACCTGTAGTAGAGGCTGGGGGAGAATTTTAGATTCATTATTCTCCCTGCAGCCGACTCACGAGCTGCCTCATTTCAGAGCTATCTCAGCTGCAGGGCTGTGAGTTGGCCATGTCACTGGGAAAACAACCGTGATGGTTTGTCCAGGAATT
The DNA here is from genome assembly GCF_965231275.1 of Zosterops lateralis. Classification (NCBI taxonomy): domain Eukaryota; kingdom Metazoa; phylum Chordata; class Aves; order Passeriformes; family Zosteropidae; genus Zosterops; species Zosterops lateralis. Next base: position 40,721,295 of record NC_139764.1, on the reverse strand, counting down.
AGAAATCCCAAGCTCCACAGCTGTTGATATTTTGTTTCCTGAGCCAGATTTAGGCAACGTATCAGTAGTTCATAAAGAAAATCTTGTATCTTTCCTGCCTCTGTTCAGCTAAAGCTGTAAACAGGACACGTTGTGTAATTTTTCTAAGCTGAGTTTGGCTGAGAGTGGCTGCAGCTGTTAATCAAACTGAGAAAAGGTAAACATCTGATTATCTAAAAAGTATGGGAAGGTATGCTTTGTTCTCAGTTGAAATCAGTCATGCTGACCCACAAGAGCATTGCAATATGTCTTCTGGGCTATCATCTGAATTAAGAACTCTCAGATAGAAATCCAGCTCAGAGTTTTGGCCCTGACAGTAAAAGCAAGGCTGCAGGTGAGGCAGCAGATCAACTTGCTCAGAACTTTCCAGCTCACTGGGTAAAATCTCATTTCAGGGTAAAGTATTCTGCTGCTAAGACAGAAAGCTGTGTATGAAGTGCAGACATCTAGCTGGCAGGCTGCAGAGATGTGCTGGCCAGGTCAGAGATTTATACTAGCCTGCACCATGAATAGGTCACTGGCAACCTGTGTAAACAAAGCAGGTTGTACTACAAAGTAAAGGAGCTGCTTTCCAGGTCCTGAGGATGGGGGCTTATGTTTGCCAAAACATTCAGAAGTATCATAAACAGCCAAATGGGGACAGACATAAGTTCTTTATCTGAGATATTTCATCTAGTCTGCCAAGTCCTTAGCTCCTGAAACAAAGAAGTGCTGTCTTTGCTCATGCAGAGCATCTACAGCCAAAAGAGGTGACTGACTGTCCTGTCAAGCTGGTCTCTGTGCCTACTAGGTCCTTCCCAGAGCCACACTCCTGGCATAGGCTCAGAGCCAGGGCAAGCCTAAGAGAAAGGAAGGGGCCAGTGGCATGCAGTGGTACCAGAGGTGATGGAAGTGTCATCTCCACTGGTCTCCAAGTGCTGCTTTCTTAGAAGAAAGGCCAATTCTGCTTGGGACATGCAAGAACAGGAGTGGGAATTGAGAGCAGAAATTCAAGAGAATCGAAAAAGGGGGAAAAGTGCCAAGGGACACAGAGAAATGTTGGGTTTTTTTCAAAGCATAGGACAGGCAGCTGTGGGTGGAAGAGGGTTTGTAAGGCCATGTGACTTTCCAGAGAGCTAAATGAGATCTGTGAAGGCACTCTTTGGGCTTCGTTTGGCTCCTGTATTAAATTAAGCAGACTTGCACTGATTGACTACTTAATTCAGAGGTGGAATTTTGGGGGTCATTGGTCACACACAAGTTTCCTGTAGGGATAAGCATTTGCATTAAGGACAACTTGTTTTGGGGATAAAAGGAGATGGCATCAATTTTCTTCATAGCTGAGTGAGGCCATTCCAGGCTCAAATGGAGACACTCAAGGGAAAAGGCAGCAAGGATCCAGTTAGTACAAGAGACATCCTTTACTGTGGTAATCACCACCCTCACCATTCAGCTTTGCAAATGATGTTCTGAATTATAGCAGTTTACAGTGTGAATAATTTCCCCCCATCTTTTATCACTTTTTCATCATGATTATTATTTTGTCTCCATTGGTTTCCTCCCTGTATTTTTAAGTGCTTCCAGACAAGCTGATTGCCCAGCATCCTCGCTCACATGTTGTTGTATTCCCTTGGAGCAGCTGGCTGTTTCCTTACAGGGACACAGTTGGTGCTGGTTAGTGGATTTCTCTATAACAGACATTTGAGAGGATTCCCACGTCTTTGGAAATTTTCTTTCCATTCTGAAACATCTTTCCTCTTTCTCTCTATGTTGACAGTCAGTTGAAAATGCATGCTTGCTTTCAGAAGTAGGTTGGGTTTTATTGCTTTCCTTTAGTGACTGAAGGCATATGTAGATCTCACAAGCCAAGTGCTGTATGGAGAAACATCTTTTAAGTTAACAAAATAATACTGATAAAAATTATGATTTTTAGATGTGTGAGTTATGAATCAAGTTTTATTTAATGGATGCTTTTGGATGAGCTATATCTAAACCACCAGTTTAGGTTTAAAATTAGGCTTAAAAGCCAGAATGATATTGCTTAAAATCTTACGTTGCACTTAAAAAGAATAAAGGAAAACACAAACAAAATAAGTAGACTGGGATTCTGATCCTCAGAGCCATTATCTCCTATCAATATTAGACCTAAGAATTTCAGAGCTTGAAAGAAATCTTCCTTTCTCTAAAGCCCTCAAAAAAAAAAAAAAAAAAAAAAAAAAAAAAAAAAAAAAAAAAAAAATAGGTCAGTCAGGCAATTACAAGAGCTGCAGTTGGTGAAAAACTCATTTTAAACATATATCTCATTTTGGCCATGATGAAGACTTGTACAAACAATTATGTACAAAAAGCTTCAATGTTTACAGAATAAGAAGTAAAAATGCAACTTTTCCATCCTGAAGCCCTTACCTTTGGACAGGAAAAGGTATCCTTAACATCATGAAAACAATGGAACATTCTCTACGAGGTGGTTAAGTCCTGTGCACGGCTCCTCTAAGGAGATGAACTCAGTATTGCTGAGCACGAGGGTACTTTCAGAAATGAGATGTAGCCCCTGAAGGGATTTGTGTTGACTATATTACTTACTTGCCCTGTCAGAAAAGAAAGGATGTCTCTGGTTTAAACCCATGGTAGCAAACTTACAGAACCAATTAAGTAGGAAAAATATGATCAACAGGAATTGTAAGAGGAGAAAATAGAAAGAATTCAAGACATTTTTATTTACATTCTTTTTATTATTTGCATTCTTATACCACAAGACACAGTTGACTTCTGTCCTGAAATTCTATAGCTGAGAATATCTTTGTCCTTCTGATACTAATTTTAAATAAATCTTTGAAAACTGAGAACGTTTCAGAAAACTGAAGTGTGCTAATGTTCTGCCAATATTTAAGAAAAGTGCTACATTGTGTTCAGACAAACAAAATACTTGACCTGAATTAGGTCTTGGGTAAAATAATAGTCAAATTGATACAGGTATCGAATGATGGTTAAAAAACCAAAGCTATAAATTCTGATGCCATAATGCATGAAATGTTATTATTAAACAGAAATTGCATACATCTTTGATGCAGTTTCTAATGAACAATGAAAAAGATTTGCATGATGGAGTGTATTTAGAGTTTGTAAAGTAATTTGCTCAGTATAGCAGGATACTAGAAGCTAGCACTGCAAGAAGGAACATATTTTAAATAGATTAAGGATTGTGTGTGAGATGAATCTCAAAAAACTCATTGAAAAAGTAATCATCACTGGAGAGTTACTATGACATTATTTATTTAAGAAGGCACTCTGTATTCAGCCATTGTTTGGCTGCCAATCTTCAGTGTATCCATAACATGGAGAAGAAAATATAAAATAGATAAAATCCACCGGTGGATCAAAACTAGTGCAAAAATGAGAACATGGCAGTTGGAGAACACACAGTAGATTAACTTGCAGCAAGAAACTGGAACACAGCTGAGCAGACCTAGAAGTGTAGCAGTGATTTTGCTTTGAACTTGTCAGACACTGAAGATTCAATGCTGCTGTCAACCAGAAAAAGATGAAAAAAAATTAGAGAGCACAGGTAAAAAAGAATACCAGAAGCAATTGAAGAGATAGAGAAAATATTTATATGGCAGCATTTAAACTGCTTCAGTTGTTTTTATTATTAAAAAAAAATGGGTCTTGGTTGTGTTATTTGAATACTTTCATGTCTGGGGCAAACCAAATGTTAATTTTTTATTTATCCATACAAAAAAGAATAACAAGAATCTGTAGTCATGTTTTTAGCAGTGCTCAAGGAAAACCACCAAGGGAAGTGATGAGCTTGTCATCTCATGCAGTCACCAAACAGCCTTTGACAGTACTGAGAATGAATGAAGTGACAAGAATGGGGAAAAAGGGGCTCCTCCACGACACAGCCATGGGGCCTGAATGCCTTTTAATCCAACCTAACCCAGTGTTGACAGGAAAGGTGCTTGGCCATATTGCTTCACTCAGATCCCTTTTAGGAAGGAGTTGGTGAACCCTGGAAAAACCTTAAGCAATGATCTCAAAGTTGTTCTTCCTTTTTTTGCAAATTATAGTAAAAGTGGTAGATTAGTAACAAAGTTTCAAGCAAGAAACCTTATGTCTCTTATATCTGTTATGTCTGTTCTTGCCTCTCCAGCTGTTGCTTTTCATTAACAGAATGCAGTTATATTTGAGAAGACAAGGATCTGGGTGCTAGTGACATCCATCACCAACATTTAACTCCATGTCTGCAGAATACTCCAGCACAGTGGATAATACAGACAATGGAATTGTGAGCCATCTGCATCTACTCTAATCTTTTTGTCAGCTGGAAGAAGTTATAAGGACAATGGCATCTTCTGCAACTCTGCATGAGACCAGAAAAAGCTCTAGAGTAGAAGCTCTAGTCCTTCCTCGCTCCCTTTCAACATTCCCATCTTGACTGATGTGTCTAAGAATGTTGGTTTAGGTGCAGATGTGGTTATTTCTTAAAGTGACAGAGTTGTGGGAATCAGTTAGAGGCTCAGAAATGTAGAAAACATTTTGCTTGAATTGAGCGCCAGCTAGAATTTCAAACTCAGGAGGTGCCCTTGGGATGGGTATTTTGCAGTTGGCAGTCAATTGCCTCATAACTTCCCTCAATTTATTCCTAAAAGTAAATCAAGCAGCAGAGTATTTATTGAGTGTTGGGCAATTGCTGAATAAATGCTATTATTTTCTTTTAAACAGAAAACCAGTTGCCAAAGTTGTGTCTGACAGCCAATTTAGACTTACGGGGAAATTGTAGGTCTGGAGTTTTCACCTGGACAAATAATGTTAATTGAATTTGGGAGATGAATGCTAATAGGAGTCCATTCTCATCACTAAGGTTGTGGTTAATATGGAAGGGTGAATTCATAAGGAATTCAGAACCCAGGGAAAGCTAGAAAAGATATGTATTTGGGCTGGCCAATGTTTGAAGCCCTTAGAGGAGGTTGTGCAGATTTGATGGTGAGCCTGCTGAGACCCTGGGAGGCTGCAGACCTGCTGTGAAGTGCTGGGTCTGGGATACTTTTGTCTTGGTAAAAAGCACCTTTGAATATTCAAGTGCGTGTTTTGGAGTTGCTGTGCAACATATCCCTCTGGTGTTAAGAAAATGCAAACCTAAAGTTGGTGTTGCAATCCATGATGTCATGGGAACTTTATATGGTGAGATGCATATCTGCTTCGTGGTCCTCTTTTGAACAGAACCCATCATAGGAGGATGGTAAATTTTTGAATAGTCCTCATGCTGGGATTTAATTGGGTTACTTTGTTCATGGAGTCTGCCCCTTTTTCTTTTCTGGCACGGCTGAGTCACTAATGCCATCTGCTTTATTCTTTTATGTTGGGTACCTGAAAAGTAAATTTCACTTTTACAGCTTTCTTGACAACAGAAAAGGATCGGAGTTTTTAAAGCCACTTAAAACATATTTTCTTGAAGTGCTGTTATTTGAAAAAAAAAAAAAAATCTAAGTGTTAGCTGGCACTTTTTCCCCACTTGTAACAATTTATAGGCTCTTCATGGGTTTTGGTCTCTGTGCAGCCTGCCTACAGGGGCATTTTTGGTCAGAATTGGGAAAAAATACTGAGAACCAGACTGTACTTGCCACCTCCTGATGGCAGGGTTATTTTAAGAAACTGTTAAATACTGGGAACATGCTGCTGGTTTTAGCTGTTTCTGAGAAAAATGAAGCTTGCCCTTGAGGAATTTGTTCTGTTACTCAGAATTATGTTAGCAAAGACATGATTCACCATTTTTCTGGCTGAGAATCTAGTCATTCTCCACAAAATGACCTCTGAGATGTGTATCAATAACCTCAGATCTCAGCAGGGCTTCAGTTCTCTCCCATGGATGACACAGGACAGAGAGAACGTGAATAGTCTGCCAGATCCCGTGCTCCGGCATCAGGGAATGCTGCACATGGTTCACTTTTCCATGCAATAAATAAATACACTTATTGTGAACCACAGATTAGCTTACTGCCAATAAGGTGCACAGACCATTTTAAGCCAGTGTGCTGTACCTGCAATTCACAAGGTCATTCCTGATGAAAAGAACAGCTCAAGACTAACCCTCTATCCTGCATTGTGTGCCAAAAACCAACAATAAACAACTATTGCACTAACTCTGCAACATATTTTGGGGCCAATACTGAACTCTGTTCTCCATCTCCACATGAATTGCTGCTCTTTTTTTAATGTGGTGAGACAGTTGTCCAGGAGCACTGTGTTAAGTAATATCACTTTTAGACAGGATGAAAAATGAGTGAGAATTGCACTATCAAGGGGGAGCTAAGTCCATACAGCAGAGGAAGAGTTAATTTCTGCCCAGAGCAAAGGTACTGAACTTGAAGTACACAAATTCATTTACTTTCTATAATTTCATAACAAAAAATGAAGCCAGAGGTGATGCTATTTTGCCATAGATTCTCACTGAACTATGGCTCATTAGTTACTTTATGTTGCTTGGCAAGGTCTCTTTACAGGTACAGAAATTCAGCTAATTCAATGAGTCCCTTCTTTCCTCACAGACATCTCAGTATTCCTGCCTATCTGACCATGCCCTGTGGGTTTGCCATCTGTGTGCTGCATACAGAGCTGAGCACATTTGCTTATTTGAGGAGGAAAAAACCCTGTTGAGATGCATTCCAGCTACACTGGCAATAGTATTTCAGGCTATTTCAGGCCAGGCCTGAATCATGGAACTCAGGTCCAGGATTGTTTGAAATGCCACATTTGAAGAGTATTGCTTGAAATCTCTTTTTGTCCAAGCCATGGCTATTTCAAATCCTCTATTTTGACATAGACTAAAATGACCTTTCCAAAACTTCTTTGTACATGAATCATTCCCAAGGTTCTTTGCTGTCCCTGATCCCATGCACATCTCGCACCCTTGTGCTGGACAACAGGTGATGGAGGATGGTGGGAGAGCACTTGATCATCAGTATGGAGTCTTGCAACACTTCTTGCATGCTTTGAAGGGCCAGCAGAAGACCGTGGGGTAGCTGACAGATTGGGGTTGCTCATGAGCAGATTGCTATTTCCACTCTGACAGGGACCAAGGGTGCCCTGGGATGAGGACTGCTCCCTTCTTGTTGCTCTTTGAGGTGTAATGACCTTGTGAGGTCCCAGCAACCCTTCCTTAGCTGATTTAAAGTTTTCAGCAGTGATAATATTTACATATTGTGTGTTACATATTTGTTCACTTTTTTCATACAATCAAGTCTTTATTAATGCTGATGGTAGGAACTAGCCATGGTATTTCACAACACATTCTGTGTATCTGCAGTGAAGTGATGAATTTATGATAACAGTATAAGCAGGCAGATAAATACAAATACCCAAACAAACATTTCCTAATCTTTTACGGCTTCAGTAAACTTTGGGTTTGGTTTAAGGAGACTAACTTGTGAGCCCCAAATGATTTTCCACTGTGATTGCCTTCAGCCTTGATAATTTTCCCTTTATTATGAGAACAAACCATTGAGACAAAAGCCATCCCAGGATCTGATCTTACCCAAACCAGTAGTTGGTATTACTTCCAGCATATAGTTCAAAGTACACAAATCACCAGTTTAAAACTATAGAATAAAATTCCATTCCAGGCACACTAAATATTATGTTCACTTTACTCAAGATATATTTCCTCAGCAGCACAGGAATATGGTCTTGAGTTGGTCTCCCATTTCCATGAAATTCTTTGTTTAAGTCATTCCACAGTGAATTTTGTAGGCAAGGAGCCAAGTAAGTAAGTGGATGAAACTAGCAATTTTTTGACTGCACTGAATGGTAAATGATCTCAACTTTATTCCCATTTTTAGATCTTTACATGATTTTTATGCAAAATGGGAGGATTGTTAAAATGTGTCATCTTCACCTGTGCTCTCTGCACAGACACACACACACTCATTTCCAGGATTTCAAGTCAGTTTTTCAGCCAGTGAAAGTTTAGGGAAGCACAGCTTCTCATCTTAGAAAAAAACACTGTGATGTGCCACTGGACTAACACTTAATATGCAAGTTCTAATCACAAACCCAGAGGTGTTTTTGTTTTTTTTTTTTCACCTGAAACATGGAGGATCCCCATTCATGGCTTCCTCAGATTTCAAGGATGCTGAAAATGCAGCTGCTGTTAAGACACACTAGACTCTCCTCAGCAAAAAGTCTTGCTCTCTTGGCACCAGAACACCCATCTCCCTCTCACCTTGCAGGCATTTGAAACACTATAGATTTGCCTTCTCACCTCGACTAAAATAACAAATTGGAAATCAAGCTGGAACAATAAATTTTTCTCCTTTTCCCCACAGAAAATTTCTGCACATACAGAAATTAGGAAAAGGCATGAAGTAAAAGTAAGAAATTGGGAAATTAATTAATTGACTTCCTGAGATAAACAACAAAGCTTTAAAAGAAATCAAATCAGTCCATTTAACAGGAATTAATAACATGACCAAACTCAACTAAAACCCCAACAATAACAGCAGCATCTTTCACAGATTCTAGGCAAGTTAAGTTCAAGCCAGCAAAATACTTTCCAGTTTATAAAAGTTTTAAAAACTGCCAGGGGATATGTCCTGGCCCTCTCAGCAACGGAGCAAGAATGAGGTCCAGCAAATCACATGGAAAAAGCATAAGGGGAGCAGATTTTCCAGGCGTTAATTCAGTGCAAAAGGGGGTCTCCCTTCCAATATTACAGAGCACTCATGTGTTAGTGGTCTCCTTTCTCACATCACTGAGCCCTGTTGGATGGGTTGCAGGGGGTCTCTTTCCAAATATCCCTAAGTCCAAAGAAAAGGAAAGTTCTTTTCTAGTATCAATCAATTATTAGAAAATGGATATATAGAAGGTCACAGGTTTTGCTGGAGAGGTTTGTTTTTTTTTTCTGGAGGAGAAGGCAGGAATAGCTATAAGGACTTTGGCACATAGTCCTTATGGAAAAAAATATGATAGATTTTAATAGAGTGATAGTCTTCCTACAGAATTCAAAAGTCAATTTGTATAATTGTATAGGAGGGATGTTGGATAAAATTTCTATTGCACTTTTTGGGCTACACTCATTACATTCCAAAGGATTTTTCCATAAGTGAATAAAGCTGAATACAGTGCACTGGATGGGTCTACATTTCACCTACAAATACCTCTGAGTGAGCTTTACAAATTCAGAGAGTCTTTAAAAGTCTGCAGGTACTGCAATGTGCATTCACTTTTATATATTTCCATGATGTTGATGTATTAGTTCTTGTACAGTTTTCCTGTAATACATTTTCATGATCTCTTAATTTGAAAAACCCAAACAAATTGGCAAATCAGATAATAATAATAAAAAAATCCTATGCTTTTTCTGGTTTTGTGTTGTTAGAGAGAGGCGGGTAGTGTTTTTGGCTTTCTTCTGGGGATAACACAAACAACATGATCAGTTTGTGTAGATTGCCACAAGATTCCGTTGTATAAGAAATGCTATTTAAGCTTACAGAAAAATCTCTGCAAACACTCATATTAGCCTGTCATATTAGTTTTCATAGACTTCATGTTCACTCTGCACCAAGCCTTCTGCTATTTCTCCCTACCCTTCTCAAAGAGAGTGTTTGGGACATCCAGGCTGGGTCTAGAGAGTTAAATTTAACAGTTCCATGCCCTAAAATAGATGTTGAGTACCTGATTATACTGATGGCTCTCAAAATCATCTTGTGAGTTTTTTGGACAGAGATAGATGGCTAAAACCAGTAAAATTAACTATTCTGGGAAGATGTCTAGCAGTCTCCATTGCCTGTGGGAGTTGCATGGATAACTAAACAATTTAGCTTGGATGTCTACGGTTTTGAGGTGCAAGCTATGCAGGCTGAACCCAACCTTAAGCAGATGCAAATGCACTGGATGTGGTCACCAGTTCTAGAGGATTCCTCAGGAGAAATTCTCTCTAGAAAAGAACTGCTTTTCTCAGCATCTAAGAAAACCCTTTTCTCATACATATTAAATCTTAATATGCTTTGGATGTGCCTTATAGTAAGAAATAATCCAAATGCCTAGCTGAAACCTTCCTAGCTGACTTAACAAAGTAGATGACCAAGTTAACATTTTATTGTCTCCCATTGTTCCTGTATTTCCTTCTTTACCTTTCATCTACTCAGAAATTTATAGCAAATTCTTCTGTTTACCACTGCATTATAGATAATGCTTTTTTAACGTTAGCCTTTTAGCTGTGCAGCTCCAATCCAACAACAAGCTGCTGAGCACTACTGTGGTCAAGTGTGTTTATTTTTCATGCCATGATCAAGCTAGAATGTACTTCACAGTACAGAACCTGTGGATGTTTACATCTTAACCCTTCCTGGGTCGCAGAGCCCTTCCTATATTTGCTTTGGTTTTGTAAGAGCTGGAAGAACAAAAGGCAAATTTTAATTTCCTGCATCCTCAAATCTCCCATTTGCAAAACATAATGAAATCTGTCAAAATAATGTCAAAAGAGATTTAAAAAAAAATATTTGTGAAATATCCAAGCTTTGGCTTATTTCTCTAATACCTCAGTCTCCCTGATAAATCATATGCACCAGGAATGTCCAGCTGCGTCTTCTGCAAGGAGAATTTGAGAGGAGGAGGGGTGGGTATGTTTGTGCTGTTCCTTGAAGAGTAAGGCATTATGGCTATTGCTGTTGGCTGATCCTTCAGAGCACACAACCACAGCTTATGGAATGAAAAGTATCCTGGACATCTAAAATCAAAAATACTTAATAATATTATCAGGACACAAATAAGATTCAGCTAAAGAAATTCAGGAAGAAACCATGGGTTGGTTTTAGTTCAATGTGGGATGCAACTTCTTTTGTTTGTTCATCTTTGGTAAAAGTACAAATAGCAGTATGTATCTTCCAGGAAAATAGCAAAGCTGGAAGTTTCTGCCCCTTGAAACTCTTCCATCTTGGGCAATGTGAGTGTAGCTGGTACAGAGAACACTAGGGAATGTGCCAAAGGCTCAGAGATCTGCATGAGGTTCTTTATGTGCTACAAATTGCTGAATAGGTTAAGGCAACCTCAGGAGGAATATATTGTTCATATTTTCCTTCTTAGTTAATTTGGGATGAACTTTTTAATCTACACTCAGAAGCTTGTCTTCAACTGAAGAAAGCATTTGAAGATCCAGAAGTTGCACAGAAGTTTAATGTCTTCTGTCAAATGCAGTAGTATAATGCTTCCTTTTTTGCTAATTGTCCAAATTCTCCGTGTTTAAAAATATCGCCCTTTTTTACTCTTTATTGTTTTACATTTCTGAAATGAGCACAGTACAGATTTCTTTCATACTGTCTAATGCCATTCCAATATCTTTAAATCCAGAGTTTAATGAAAAAAATCATTAAAAATAATTTCTTTTTTATTAGTAGAAGAAATATTTTCTAAAATAAAAAGTGAAAAATCACTTGTAAAACCTTTAAGCAAATTTGTACAAAATAATCAGGTTTTATGTGCATATGGTTAGAAGGAAATTTCCTATTGTTTTCCACTGAAAACCTGATTTTTACTGCTCAACCTGCAAATACTACCACTGTAGTGTAGTTAATTTAATGAGACCATACAATGGTCAGTGCTGGGTGACAGTGCGGCGGGGCAAGATTCCATGATTGGAAGGTACAAAGTTGAATGCTCAGCTTACCTTTATTTGAACCATCCAAACTACTGGCATTTCCAGGAATGGGTCGGAAATCTTGCAAGAAGAATTTCAGGAGTGATTTATGATGTTTTATATTTCCAGTCAAGATGGGGAAAGCCCATTTGAAGGTCAGTGGATCTTGATCAACTCCAAATAATGAACTACTTGGTACATGGCTTCTCCTTTGCAGCAACCACAAGTCCCATGTTTGTATCTTGTTTTATTTCATGTAGGAAAAAGATATTACCTGCCAAGTAGAAGAGGTCCTGAGGGACTGCTTCTACAGTTCTGGAACCACATCAAGTGCCAGAGCTGACCTCTGCTTGCATTAAGTACGTGTGTGCAACGAAGATTTCTACTTTTCTTTTTGCTGTGGAGATAACAAGAAAAGTAAAAACTGATCAGCTTGCAGGCCTGTCTCTGGGACTCTTGCTAGAAAGCAAGAGTTATTTCTAGTCCAGATTTTGTGGGTTTAGGGTTTGCTGCTGTAAAAACTATGGCCTTGTGCCATCTCTGTTCTCTCTGAAGAGGGATACCTGTCAGATCTGTGGCTCTACATAAGTTGTAATAAAAATAAATCCAGTGGGTCTGGGGTGATAACTTTCCTCCATCAGTAAATGCTCTGTGGAAGTGGAAATAGAGCTGAACTCAGAAAAAAGATCCCCAGAGCTAGGAGCTGCATCTGAATTGGGAATTACTTGTACAGGGTAGATGGATGTGTGTGTCTTTATGGTGTGTATCCTGACCCTGCAGACTTTAGGATTCATCACAGGAAGTTGATGATTCCTGAAGGATTTTCACAGGAAGCTAAAAAGTTCATTTTCACTTCACAGGAAGTGAGAAAGTATGTTGTAATGAGGCAAATGCAGCTGCTGCAGCTCAAGGAGAGTTGAAACAAAGTAGTGTTGAGAAATCCTTAGGACACTGAACAGTGCTGTTACCTTGGACAGCCTACATTGCTTGCTGTACAGAGGCACAGTGAACAATCTCCAGTCTCAGCAGTGGCTTAAGAAATTCTCCCACTGAATCACAAGAGGCACAGACACCTCAACCATGCAATGCCTGCAATGATGGTGTGCAACAGATGCAATTGCCCTCAAAATTCCAGCCTCGCATCCTAAAAGTGGGAGGTGTCTTCTACTTTAGATTGTGGCATGTAGTCAGGCATGTCACCCTCCACATTGCCTTGGCACTGGGACTGAAAACAGAAGGACTTGCATTCCCAAGGCTGGACTGAGTGTTCAGTCTTGTCTGGTTGACTTTGCAACAGGATGTTTGGGAAACACGTATTTCATCTTCTGCAGGAAATCCAGTGTCCAGGAGCGAGCTCCAGCATGTGAGAGGGTGGAGACAACAGGTGAGCCTTGCCATGAACCTTGTGGGAGGCACAAGCACAGCCAGACACACTGTGCTGCTGTTGACAGGCTTGGCACAAAACAAGGCTCCCTGTGCTCTTCTGAAAGGAGCTAACAAGGGCAGCATTTTGCTGGTGTCATATGGTGTAAACACATTACACACTATTTATTGTTTATTTTCTTTCAGAGTAGGAATAGAGAAAGCAGCTATATTGACTTCTTTTCAGCCTCTTCCAAAATGTAGGACACATCAGACAGAGTTAAGACCAAGTTGGATCAGTGTCTAAGACCAGTCAATGAAGTTTCAATAGAAAGGGTTTTTAATCAGGAAAGACTGACTCCTGCACAAAAATTGCTATGATATCTTTTTTAGTCACTTTAACTTCATACTGTAAATTTCCAATTAAAAAAAATGTTGATCATTAAGCAAATAACTCATGTTCATGTGCATTTTGTAGCATAAAGTAATTTACAGCCTATGAACTCATGTCAGATCTATTTAAAAACAGGTGCAGAGGATGTTCTCAACTGCTAGTTTCTGTTTGTCAGCCTTTAGTTCTTTACCTATTAATGACCCCAAACGTTATGTTCTCATGCTCACATGTTTCTAGCATAAATTGCAGGCCTAAATTTTGAACTTCAGGCAGATTGCAATGTGAATATTTTGATTTTTTTTTTAATTAAAACCTCAAAGAACAGGTGCTATAGATAATCAATATAATGTAGGCATTTCATAAATAATGCTATTTCTCTCAGTGAGATCTAGAAGTTGTAAGTAAAGACAGGTTCAGATGATCTCTGTGATCAAATAATTTTCAGCAAGATTTTGGTGAAGGCATATATTGATCCATGAGCTACAGTTTGGTTGCAAGGTGCCCTCTTAAGGATCTGACATGTGCAGTGCCCAACTTCAAGGATGACAGTGTTACAGTATCCAGCCTTGCCTTTCCTTGTACATCCTGAGAACCCTAATCAGTCACAGAAAAGATGGGGACAGGATGCATTTGCAAGTTTCATGCTCTTTTAAAGAGAACCTTTTTAAAAAAAATATTATTCAGGAAAGAAAAATCAAAATACATTGCGTGTCTCATTCTGTCTCTGAGGGTTCTCATTTATACTTACTAAATTTTTGGATCAATGCAAGGAGTGATTTAGACAAAAAAAAAAAAAAAAAAAAAAAAAAAAAAAAAAAGTCATATAAATAGAAACAGAAGACAACAGAACAGCTATGCTGAGATAATGAACTTGACAGGAAAGACAGCAGTGAGAATTATGAGATGTTGGTGCTCTCCCTGTGAACCCGATCCAATTCCTGTTGTTTTGTACCATTTAAGAACATGTACGGGAATTGTTTATGATCAATGGAATGAAGAAGAAGGGAAGACAGGCAGCGATCTCCTTTGGCTGGCCTTTCCCAGGGAGCCTGATACACTCATGACTCAGTGAAACAAACACATTGAGATCCTCAGCCCAGTCCTTTGGAGGTTGTGTAACCCAGAAACCATTCCAGTCAACTGGACATGTTTGCTTGCTTTATTTGCCTGTATTTCAGTAATATCTGAATGATTCTCTGCTCTGTTTTGGCATTTCTTTGGGCCTATTTGATTTTCTTTCTTACCTATATATATATATATATATATATGTATATATATAAAGCTTAGAATTACTTGAGCTGAGGAAATTTCCCTGTGTTATTACCTGGCATTCCATGGGGCTTGAAGGAGAGATCAAGGTTTCAAGTCTATAAAGGTCATTGTGGAAAGAAAATGAAAAAGAAGGCACAGAAGGCAGCTTTTGTTGTGAAGGTTTGAGGGCAGATTTTTTATTTCAGGACATGCAGGAAGAAACCACTGTCTGTGATGGGGAAAACAGATTGTAGACACTGTAGAAATCCTCCTAGAGCTCAACATCCAACAGCTCTTTCACTGCATGTGGCTGTGCTGTGCCCTTGCCCTTGGAGTGAATAAAATAAATCCTGCCTCAGAAGAATAGGGAACAGAGTCTCAGGCAATCAACACTGATGCTAAAAGGTAGAAATGATCTTTCTTTGCTTTTCCTGATGTCTGTAATCTTTTGCAGCTTGCTAGAGAGATCCTGTTCCTCAAAATCAAGTGTGGCCAGAAAAGAAGGAGACGTGACTTGCTGATGTCCAACACTTTTATTTTTGTTTTTCACTCATGCTTACTGCAGACACAGATCTGGAATTGTCCCTAGTGAATGAGGGTTTTTAAGGGTGATTAGGCTTACAGCAGGAGTAGGAGGCTCCATTCTTTTTCCCTTTTGGTTCTGAGATGTACCAGTCTGGGTGGGAGCAGCTCCTCTTGCTCCCTGGGCCACTTTCCTCTTCAAAGCAGCCTGTGGGACCCGTGAGCAGTGTCTGTGTGCTCTTGGAGTGAGCTGGGGCCCCTGCCTCACCCCACTGCCCTGGCTGAGCCCCACAGGAACAGTCCTTCCCAGGGTTTGCATGTCTCCCCCAGAGACATTCTGTGCCTGGCTGGGGTGGGAAGGCTCCCAAGGTCATGGGCTATCTCTCAGCATGAAGCTCAGCAGAGATTCCAGCAAGGTAATGCAGTGAGACAAACAATAAAATGACTCGGAATAAATAGCTGTAACTTTACAAAACGAGTTTACCATTTCCCTCCCCTTCCTTGCCTTCTCAGTGTAATAAATGCACTCATTGTCACTGCCTTTTGGGGTTTTTCACTGTGTTCTGGCAGCAAAGTACCCTGAGTCATAAGCAGAAACAGACTAATATTAATAGCAAATGTCTACAATTAAACCCTGAATGTTACCCATCTCTAATAGATAGACTCTCAAGATGTGCAGAAGTTGAAATCAATCCAAAATTGATACAGATACTCTGGATTTAGCATGACTCCTATCTTCTTCTAGAAGCATAAAAAACCTACAGTGTTACCATTAAAAAAACTTGATCTCTAGCTGGTTTTAAATACTTTCACAATCTGGCAAGAAAAAAATGAAAATAGTTAGTGTGCTTTGGCTTAAATCTTCTTTTTCACCTAAGTGATGAACCATTTCATGGTGCATTTCATTAGCAGATAGCAACAATGCCCCACATTCTGTAAGGGATCAGTAAGGTGCTGCCTAATATTGCAAAAGTTTTAAATAAAACTTTTGTGTGTCCATAGAATAAACATAATTTTAAAAATATTTAAATACATTTTTAAAAAATCCAATGAATGACATTAATGAAAACATTTTCCATAAGGTTAAAATCCTGTCGAACCCAGTGGTGTGGCAAGATAAGGCATGCTTTGCCAGAAATTCCCATCTCAGGTGTTGTCATGTGTTAAACTTTCCTCTGATATAGAGAAAACATAAGATGATCCCTTGGCACTACTCCATCACTCCTGTGCCACAACTTGACAGCTGGAGCTGTCTGTGGGATGTCCTTCTGGTTGTGACCACTGACATGCTTCCAGAAAAAGGAAACTTTTTTGGGAGCAGATGGAAATCGGGGAAACTTGAGTGTTGGTGAGCTGCACCTTAAGGACAAGTGGGTGTGATGGATGAGGGAGAGTGGAAGAGGAACATAAGACACTTTTGCCATTGCAGGAAACCTTCATCTGTCAACAGCTGCCACTGCTCAGTGTTGCAGGGGAAGCAAAGAAAGACGTGATGAACAAACCAGGCCAACATCATGCTGTGACACCACAGCCACGTGTCACTCTGGAAACCATTCCTGCCACAAGTGTCAGGCTGCTTGCACCCCGAGCCAACACAGCTGGTCATTCTTTCAGATGGTCCAACTTTCCCCCATCCTTGTTGCTCATGGCATCGAGGGAACTGAGATTTGTTTCTCCCACACTCTTTTTCCCCTCTTGCCTTGCCCTCCTTGTCCCTTCTAGGCTCTCAGGTGTCAGGGGAGCCCTAAATGCCTGCAAGGAGCCAGCCTGCAGAGCCATCTGCACGCTCCTCCTCTCAAGTTCTTGGCCAGAGGAGACTGAGTTCTGACTGGGGACTGCTGATGTGTTACACAGAGCAAAAGCATAGTCCCAAATGTGGGATCCTTCTACCTCAGTCAGAAGCTTTGGCTGCTCAGCTGATTTAATTTTGTAGCTGAAAATATTATTAGCGGTAATAAATTTGTCCGCCCTTTTGGAAATCCAGCCAGTGAACCTTTACTCTCCTTTGTAATGGGATGGAAAAGGATGGGGAAGGGCTAAAGCCTAAAAAGTTACGGCACCAGAAAGCTGCAGAAAGCACAATGCACCAGTCATGTGAGAAGAATGTTCGCTGTCATCCCAAGGGGGTGGGTGATGTAAGAAACACCAGCTGAAAGGACTCAAACAGAAATTAGCACACACACACAACTCTGCATTCCCAATCTCATGAAAAATGAATACCAGGCAACGAGTGGCTCCTTTGTGCACCACAAATGAGATCAAACTTGGCCTTTAGCAGGGAAACACAGAGCAGACACCTAAATCTCAGGCAGACTGGCACAGAATAATGAGTTGTAGGAGATAAGTAGCAAAAAGCCTGCATAATTCAGCAGGCTGACTTGTGGTGTTCCCTTCACAGGTGATATTTGCAGAACACTCACTGAGGTGTGTTTTTTGGGTGTGTAACAGTGCGGGATTAGGTATGAGGGACTTGGAGCTGTGTATTCACTAGGGTTTGCGTTTTGCTAGAGAAAGATGAGTATGAATGCAAAGTATTCTGGCTTTGAATTTCTTTTCCACGCTCGAGTCCCTCTAACACATTCACATTTGTGACAAGTGATCATACATGTGAAGAAAAGTGAAGAAGCTCCTCCAGAGTGATAGTTTTACTATGGTAATAGGCAAATATTTAGATAGGCAACTAGTCTAGAAATTGTAATCATGCCATGCAACTTTACAGGCAGGAATAAATCTGCACTTCACAAGCAGACTCTGTGGTGGCATTCATAAAATGAGGTGGTTGCTTCTCTGCGTGGCAGGAGGACACAGGCATTCCTGCACCTCCCTGGGCTTGCAAGACCATGGGTTACTTGTGGAAGCTTCCTGCAGGCCATTGAGCCTGCTGGGCTGCACTGCTATCAGACAAATCTCTCTGACCTCAACAAAGGAACCTCTCTGACCTCCTCCCCTTTTGCACTTCTCCTTAGCTCTTTTTTTGGGAGAGATCCTGGGTCCAGGCCATGCACTGGCAGCTGGGAGGGAAGAGGAACACTGATGAGCCCTGCAGGTGAGCTGTCAAAGCAGCCACAGCAGCACATGCTCATGCCTCACTTTGAAGGGGGTGATCTTCTTCATTATACACATGGCTGTTGCTTTCAGCCATGTTTTCCTGTTGGGTCTGGGATTCTGGTTTTGCTTTTTCTTTTTCTTCCTGAAAGGAGAAAAACAAGAGAAGTCTGAGTTTGCAAGATATGTGTAATACCTGGCATGTGGAGGGTGAAGATGGTTTGTTTCTGATGAAAAGTCTTTTGTATGATAAATTGCAGACTACCATGCCATTGGGCTGATGCAAACTCTATCTTTCCAGTAAAATATGCTTGGACAGTTTTGCCCACATCTGTTGAAAGGAAACATTTTATTCCCAGGAATTGTTATCTATTTCTCATCTGCAAGAGGGACTTTTTTGGTAGACTAGCTTTTCTGACTTTAATGAGGGTCAAACTTCTGCATTGCATAAAGATCGAGTGGATTAAAGATCTGCTGTTGTCAATGGATGCCTTTTGAAGCTGGGATCAGAGCATCAGATATTCAGAGTCTCTCAGCAAAGAACAGTTATCAGTGATTATTAGATAACTTGGTGACCTGATGTTTCTTCTTTTAATAGGAGCAGTGTTGTGATGTTCTGCTTTCTAAACCGGGGAATGTTAAAAATGGGTGTAAGGAAATGGAGACTGCAGTATTTCTTTTGGGGGGCAATCTCCCTTCTTTGATTAACAAATACCTGCTGAATAAACTAGTGACATTTCTAATGAAATGTGGAAGTTCCTTAATAAACTACATCCCAAATCCATGAGACCCTCCATATATTTTCAGTCCATGGTCAGCACCAAGTTCTGCAGAGACGGCATAAATAGCTTTGGGGAAGACAGGTGTCTTAGCCAGCAGCTAAAAGCTGGGGAAGACCTAAAACAGGTTTTAACTTTTACCTTTTATCTGTCCTAGTAATTTTAATTAATTCTCCTAGTTCATTTGAATGTTTGCTTGTAGATCAGGCAAAATACCAATTGTGGTAAATTTTTCTGTTACCAGAAAACATATAGTGGTTCTTGGACAGAAATATAGCTTTCCTGCTCCAAGGATGTTAGGTTGAATTCCCCCACCTCCCTGAGAGAAGGCTTCAGTAGGCTGACAATTTTGCTCTAAAACAAATTCATTGCATTGAGGATGCATTCTAATCACGGGGTTAAAACATGAACATGCTGTTGTGCTAACCAAACTCTGAGGAATGTGTGCTAAAACCAGTTCCAATAAGTTGTTCTTTTTGAAGGACAAAGTGCTCCCTTCCATACCTAACAAAGTAAATGACGGCTCTTTCTTGTGTAAGGAGAAAAGACAGCTATTGTCATATCTAAAGCTAGAATAATAATTACTTGTTGCAGTAGGAATGTCAAAGATCTTGCCTGGTTATGTCCATTTGGCATAGAACACCTTTGTTTATGCCAGGCTCAGAGATATGATTGAACTCATTTCTTTTGATTGAACATTTTGCACACCAGAGTTTTCCTAGGACAGCATAAATCATCCAGAAAATAGTAATGTGATGCTAAGATAACAAATCATCATGTAATAAAACTACTGTCTGTCTTGAATTTTCTTTTCAATGTAGTTGATGAAATTCTAGCACTGAAACTCCTTTTGTCAGCTAATGTTGTCTTCTCAGACTGTGAGGCATTTGACTCCTCATGTGACAGGTGATCTTAGCAAAAAACTTTTTACTGATATGAGATTTGCTTGATAAAATCACACTTTGTGATCAGATTCTTTGTTTTATTCAAAACTGCTATTTTTATTCTTAGTGCCAAACTGGTTCTGGGAATCTCTGAATTCAACTAAGTTACTCAACTAAGAGAACTAAGCTGCTCTTCAGCTGTAGGTTTTGACACTTGATGGTTTCTAACTTTGTGGGCAGTTTGTGGTGAACAAAGGCTGGGTGCCATCCTCTTGCAATTCTGCTGGCTTCTGAACTTAATTTGATGTTCTGGAAAGATAAATCAGTGGGTAGGTCATGTTTCTTCCTGAAAAACAGACAAAGTCCTCAAGAAGGACATTACCTGGATATGTAGAAACCAGGTGACCTAGACTAATAATGTTTTGGGCTGCTGGCATCATGAACATGAAATACCCAAACTTGACCCTGACTGGTTACACACTTTGTCAGTTGCTTTTTAGTAGCTGCCTGCTCCTGAGACAGTCAGGAAATCTCTTTGCAAGGCTGAAACCAGCCC
Source organism: Zosterops lateralis (assembly GCF_965231275.1). Lineage (NCBI taxonomy): Eukaryota > Metazoa > Chordata > Aves > Passeriformes > Zosteropidae > Zosterops > Zosterops lateralis. Next base: position 40,700,855 of record NC_139764.1, on the reverse strand, counting down.
AAATGGGCTTTGGGGTAGGAGGAATGGGGGTAAAATTTAAAGAATGTGTAGAGAAAGTATCCTTTCCCGTGATGTCATTTTGTCATAAGTAGAAACAGATGTCTGGGTAAAGACCTTCTATTTTAAATCTTGCAAACAGAGATTTTACTTTGAACTTTTCAGGAAAAAGCAGAGACCCACTGATAGTTTTTACACAAAGGAAAAATTGGATTTTAGTTTCAGATCCAAAAAGCCATAACACATCAATAGCTGGGATCACTGTTCTTGCAGAACCTTATAGCAGAGTAAGGAGGCCTGTCACTTTGGCACAGAAAGAGCTCTAATATCCCTCTCCAGCTTCCTTCCTGCACTGTTTCTACAAACCAAGGAGGAGCTGACCCTCCATACAATCCACCTTGAGCTGCCCATTGCCTCTCCCTGCTTCTTCCCTGTCTTTCCCCATTGTAATGATGCTTTTTTTTTTCTTGTGACTTGGCTCTGATCACTGTGATTTGGAGACCTGATCTCTTATGGATCAGCGGGAGATGTATGCAAATAGGCACTCTGACATTCCCTGTGCTGCTGTGAAGAGTCAGTCTGAATGAGCATAAAAGGAAACTCTTGCAATCTGGGACTCCTCTCCTCTTCTGAAAAGGCACTTTTTAAAAAATGTGTTTTACAACAAAGTAGCAGCTTGGTGATGCAGTCCAACCTGACCCCTGAATTTCTGGCAAAATTTGTCCACATAATGCTTCCAGTTTTGGCCAGCAGTACATAACAGTTTACTAGTAGTTTGTGAACAGAAGCCCTCAAGATATTTCTGAGAATAAAATGTATGTTTGTATGGCCAAATAAGGGTAAATGGACGCATTTCTTCATTGCTATAAATTGTGGGCAAATTGGTGGGATATTTAGGAACTGGTAAATATATTGCCTTGGATCGTCATTACAGGCAGTCAGGAGAGAGGAATGTGCAGGCAGCAGGGAATCTCCACTCTTGTGTAAACCTCACTACCTCAGCTGCCCTGGCTGTCCTGCTTGGCCTTGGGCATGGGTGGTGAGTGATGTCCTGAGGCCGAGGAGGAGTTAAATGTTAAATTGCAATAGCAAAGTTCACTGGCCATGGATTTCACACTGGATTTCAGGCTGCTGGATACCGCCTCAGCTGTGAAGGCATTGCAAACATGGAGGTTTCATGGGCAGGTCTCTTTACTGCTCCATGGGAAGAGTTCCTTGGGAAAATGAGAGGGAAGCATGGTGAGCTCAAGCATTGTGAATGACCAGTGGTCTTGAGCCTTGTATGTTGTTGGCAGCAAGTGGCACCTGTGTCAACCACAGTTCTCTCAGGACAACCACAGCCTATGCAACCTGGCCCCTTGCTCACTGCAGACCGATGACTTCATCTCTTCTTTCTGAGTTTTGCCCATTTCCTCAGGCTCAACCCTTTGTAGCCAGATCTCTGGAGTTTTCTTACGCTATGTTAGGATTCTTTTCAAATGTCTCTATTCCCTCAAACCAAAATTGTCCAATTATTCTAGGAAGAAAGCCTCTCTAAACATGCCCATCAAGATGAATCTATCACAAAGAAAAATAAATTTCAAGTAGGATGGCTACACATACCCTTGGGTAGAATAAACTCCTATATTATTAGCTTGTGTTTCAAATGATGGGGTCAGAATGCATGCCTAGCCACTAAATAATTTGGTTTCCGGAAGCTTCTCTGGATTAGGACACAGTAATTCAAGTAGCTGCATATTATGTAATGTAAATACTGAAAAGCCAGCCCCACAGGATGGAAAATACCCCATGAGTTTATTGGGGCTTTTCTTCCCTTCATATTTGTTTTTCCTTTTGCTACATAGAAGTACATGAAGTTCCTTTCCTCACTGAACTGAAAACGGAGAGTGATTGTGGTATTCTTTCAGGTGCTTGGAGATATAGTTAAGGGCTGTAAGGGGCTGTTTTCTTCTTCCTCAGTGCAGCCACCACTTCGCATTTCTGTCCAAGCTAAATGGAAAATGCAACACAGACTATTCTGAAATCTGAAAAAGACTTTTTTCCTCCCAAAAACTGCTGTTTTATTAAAAGATCAGTTTACATGCTGCTACATTTATTAGTACTTTGACTCCTAGCCCCATAAAACTACATGAAAAACCATGGCAGTGAGACCACAGGCACTGAAAAAGTAGATCTGTGCTTGGATATGTGGAAATTGTTTGGCAACACATAAGAAAGCCAGAATCTGCCATTGTGCAAAGCTGATGGTTTTCTTGGCATACAGGTGGCCTCCAGACAGGATGGTTTTATGGTATAGTCTTGAGCAGTGATTCACTGTGGGAATTCCTCTTGATGTTATTTGTAGCTTTGTGTCTCTGCCTTTCTGCAAACCACATCTATAGATATCCAGTCTGGAACCTCAAAGCAAAGATCACACATTGAACACCACCTGAGAAAAGTCTGGCTAAAAAGTCTGGATGTGTACCCCAAGCACACTGGGCAAAGGAAGAGATAGAGTCTGGCACTGTGGCATTGTTCATCTGCCTCAGCCACGAGCTCACTGCCTCCTGACATCTCCTGATTATAAAAAAAAAAAGGCAGGCACAGTCCCCTACAGACAATTCCCCTACTGCATCCTCTTGACTTCTCTCAGTCTTGACTTGAAAGGAGAATATCTGTTCATTTTAAGGCATGTTGTGAATTAGGAGGCATAGGTAACCCTATCCAACAGTCACCAGTTTTGGAGAGCTCTGGATCTGGAGCTGGATCTGCAGTATAAATTAGGGTTTAGATTATATATTAATAAAGTAAGGTAAGGTTTGTGAATGCATGCACTTTGCATGTATACATTCAATTTCATAAAACTTTAAATAACCAAATTGAAAACCAGAACAATGACACAGATGCATAGTCATCATTTGGCACTTACCGTTGTCACTTGCCACGGGCTCCATCCTCAGTAAATCTCCATGGATCTCCACCTGTCCAAGTCTGATACTATCATCTCCCAGCTTCTCAGTGCTGCTGTTCAGGCCTGGTCATTCCCATTTTCCCATCATAACTTCCCAGGGCCACCACAGCAGATATAAGGATTTCCACTGTTTTTATCTCCTATTGCCTCATTGTATCATCTATCACCACCATTTTAAGTTTTACTTTCCTTTATTCAGCTCTTCTGCTAATTTAATTCCTTTCTCTCCATCCTTCCTCCCAGAGCACGCACCCATGACATGGTGCTCATACCATTTTTAGCTGTATTTCCATGTCCTGTTCTGCCACACCTCCAGTCCTCTAGCTCCTCAGGTCCATCCCCTTTGCAACCTCAGCTTGTATCGTGGCCTAAAGAGAATCTTTAGGGGAAAGCTAAAAAGTGTAGGAGAGATTGATGTGCCCGGGCTCAGCGAGGAGCTCTGTGGAGCAGTGCCTGCCTCACTAGATGGCACTGCAGAATAGCCTGGCAGCTGCTCCTGGGGGCTTTGGTAGATGGAGGCTCCAGGAAGGCTTTGCCTGTGGTGGGGCAGCACAGTGGAATCCACAAAAGGGCCTGGGTAGAGTCTGAGCAGCTTAAATATTTTCTCTGAACCGATTGAGGTGTGCCTGGGAGCAGGTTTCTATCCTCCTAAACTGAAATTTGAAAGAGAAATTTCCAATAGGTTTTCCAACTTTAAGATCTGACAACCCTAAAAGAGGACAGACAAGCATCTGAGGGTGTTTGTGGCCAAGAAAGGTGCTGAGAACTCTGATAATAATCTTTGCATTCTACAGGAAATATTCCATTATGGGCTCTTGCAAGCACTTATTACATGTCTTGTAATTCCAGATTCTCCTGCTGAGTGTTCAGTGTGCCAAGGACTTCTAGATTTTCTTTGTGAAACTGGGAATCAATTCATCTTAGAAGAGAGAGAGCTGGAGAGATTACATATGAGCAGACTGAAATGGAGCCATCAAATAGGAAACATCTGTCCCCAGGTACTGAAAGGGAGCACAAAGTATTTCCCCCTCCAAACTCTCCAAACACAGAACTCAAGGCACTGGGTTTGCAGCATCTGTTTGAGTCCTTAGCAGGTGAGAAAACTTGTGAGTCTCCACAGGATCCAGAGAGGGGAACAAAGGAGACAATGGAGAGAGGTCAATTTCATTTTTTTTCTTATTGATCCTTTGTTGGAAACCGAGGAATGAGCATCAGCTCCCTCCTTGGTGGCCTGATCATCTTGCTCATCTATCAGTGTGCTGCAAATTTGCTACAAAAAACTGCATTTCTTCTTCTCCCATGGTCAGGGTCATGGTTGTCTCCATGGCTGTTAATCCACTGCTGCTCTCAGTCCAAACACACAGAGCACTACATAAAGAGACTCATATTTAGTGGCAGTGTGGGGGAGCTGATATCATGGCCTAACTATACTTGAAGTCACCTGCATTCAACACAGCCTGTGAGTTGGGCTGGTTTCAGGCTTCACCAGCAGTACAAACACTATCTGTGGCCTGGTTTTCTTTCCACTGGTCAGGATTCCTCACATAGCAGCTCTGGTCAGGGACCCTCTCAGATGCCTTCTCTTGCAGGCAGTGCCCTGCAGGGAAGAACACAGTAAATTAACTTCCCCTAGTACTCCAGTAAAGCTAGCATCAGCTTCTTTTCAGAATGGAAAGGACAGATTTTTTTCCCTTCAACTGAAGTAATGCTAAAGCACCCAGAACTGGAGCCTTCACCTTGCCTTCAGTCTTAATAATGCTGTGAACACACTGTGCTAGTACAGACTTTCCCAGGTCCAGCATTTCCAGGAAGCCTCCCTGCCTTGGGGAGTGAGCACTGCTTCTCCAAGCCTTGTTCACATCTCTGTAGACATCGCAGCTGCCCCTTAGGGGAGGTGGCTGTGGGAAAGCAGTTCTTTCCTGCTCCTCTGTCTCTGGTCTAGCAGCTGGAAGCAGAGGGGAGTCCTGCTGCTGGGCTGTTTGTGGGCTCTGACAAGCCTTGCCTGGGCTGCCTGTGGTGGGTGTGCTGCCATGGGAGCTCCTGGCAGGAGGGAGGGGCATCCCGAGTGTGATGCTCTGCTGTACATTGTTGTTTTATGACCTCCAATCCCAGACATGCATATGTCCTGCCTCTCCCTGGTTCGAATTCAGCTTCCCCAAAATGATAACACTGGCCTAAAAACCTTGAACTCCAAATAAACTCCCTTGGGTTTGCTTCACTGCCATTTTATCTTTTGGAATTTAAATTTTAACTGCATCAAATTCTTCAGCCTTTCTCTGCAACTGTGAAACTTTGTGGGAAAAATAAAGTCACACCCTCTGTCTGTAAGGCTTGAAATAAGCACCAACATTTGTGACATGAAAGGAAAGTTCCTTGACTCAAAATAAAAGGCTAAGATCTGGTAGAGCTGTCCTCTTGTCACAGCTGTTTTCATTCAGAAGCAAGGATCCTGGTGCCCAGCAAGCTCAGACTAAGCATACACAAAGCTGTGTAGATTTTCTGATGCTAAGACATCATTCTATGCTATGGATACATCAGCTGGTCTGTTGTGGGAGCCAAAACATTGCTGACCCTTTGTAGTGTGGCCAGAGAGTATGTGCCTGAGGCCTGGAACAATTGAAAGTGTCTCAGAGTGATGCAGACAAGGCTGCTCTGGAGTTGTTCCTTTTTGTATTGTTGAAATTCATTACCTTAGTTCAAAATATGCATTAATTTATCAGCTTTACTTTTAATTTCCCCATGGGTCATAAATTTTCTAACATTATTTGAAGTAATATTGTCTGGACAACATAACAGCACACTCTAGGGGGTTGCTGCTTGATTTCCCCTTGAGGGCTAAACTAGTCCAGCAGCATTTTGACTGCTATAGGTAGCATTATTTGCATTGTGTGCTCCTGTTCTTGAAAAAGCACAGTGGAAGAGTAAGCAGATAGACCTCCCTAGCTGGGGGGATTGAACAAGAACACTACTCCCTGATTGCCAAAGCAAAGCTCTGTCTTCGATGTTTGCAGCTCATTTCATGGGGTAAGTCATTTTTAACCCAGGCAGAGCCTTCATGGAAGACAGTGCACTTTTAGGTGCCATACAGAGCCAGCTGAGGACCAGGGAAGACACATCAGCCAGCAGATTGAAAAATATTTTCTTTTTATTCCCTGAAAAAAGTCAAGATGACTTATATGACACTCTGTCTGTAACTGTACTGCTAAGGTGGGCTGTGCTTTCTATAGCAACCTGTAGAGAACACCAGGTGTTCACAGCTTCTGAAGAAAGGATTTTATTTCCTTCTTTCACAGTGCCAAAATTGTGCTAGGCATATACCACACTGCCTCAAGATTAATGAGGTCCATACCAGATGTGCCTTCTTAGCACAGTAACCTCCAGTTATTTCTCAGGGGTGAAATAGATACTTTTGGAATAAAAGAGAATAAAGGTCTATTGAAAGGCCAGTTCAGTACTGAGAAATTCAGATGTTCAGGACAAAATAAAGGTAACTCCACATAAAGAAAGTTTTGGGTCAGCTGACCATCATCAATTATTGTGAATTTTCATGGTTTCTTGCCAAAAATTCACACAGGATTTGGGGCAGGTGTTAACATTAAGAGTGTGAGATGACCTGATCTCCACATAACTGGCAGATGCACAGTGGGCTTGTCAGCAGAAATTAAAATGGAACTGCTTCTGACAGTGATGGTAAAACCAATTACTTAGGGCTCTTGTTCACTATATAATTGTAGTAATGCTATCTCTATGGAGTGTGACACTGGGTGTGGGCTTCTTCTGTTCCCCTTCCTCACTGCTCAGGTTGTTTCTTTCTTTGCAGGGAGTAAAGGTGTCACAACCCAGGAACACACGAGTCCTTCCCACCAAGGAGCTTCAGGGGTCAGGCACAGCTCACGGCTTGTTTGTCTACAGGTCAGGAGTGCAGCCCCGGCTCTTCAGCAGATGTGCTACTGGAGTTTTCTGGTGCAAGCAGAGTCCCTGTCTGCCAATGCAATGTAGTGTCAGCCTGTGAACAGCCATGCATTTCTTAATTACTTTCAAGATACTCCTTGCAAATGGTTTCAATTAGTCTAGCAGGGTCTAGTAGTTTTCCTGTGTGTACTGGGTGTGCTTCTGAGAACAGCCAGCCCTGAACAGCTACATGGTTAGTAGATACTCAGAAAGAAGAAGTAAACATGGTGTTCCATGGGTTAGAAACAAAGAGGAGCACCCCACTCCTTAGGGGTGCCTGACTCATGCTTTCACAGCTGTGAATCTTTTGTTTTGTTTTGTTTTGTTTTCCTGCCTCTTTTGTATCAATGAAAAAAAACCTCCTGGCTGTTAGGGAAAGGCTCAAGCTGAAGCTGGTCCCCACCTGATTCTCTTCACCAGCTAAGACAGCTAGATCCAGCCAGAGCTGGGGTAGGATGGAAGCCAACATGTAGCATACGCAGTTTGATTTTGTAAGGAGTTCAGATTTCAGTGTAAGTATAAGATCTGTTTTAAAGTAATGTAGCAGAGCACATGGAGCTCTTTCCCATGTGTGTTGAATATCAATATATCAATATTCTGTTAATACTGCTTGAACTGCATGTGTGCTCTTTACAGTAAGCCCTGGTTGTGTATACTGACACAGATCTAGTGATGACTTTGTTTCTTAGTGAGCAATACAGATTTTCTCTTTAAACAGGCAATCATTTACTGCCTGTTTGGGTTTTTGTGGCTTCTTTTTTAAGGTACTCAAAGATTTCCTTCATGTCAAGTTTGTCAGTCTGTGGGGACATGCTTGACTCACACCCTGAAATCAGGAAGCATGGCTGGGAGGGATGGGCTCACAGGTGACAATTGGCAATAGATACTGGGCTTTGCAGGCTGCACAGGAAACAGACTTTTTTACTTCAGGGTAGCAGGAGAAAGCAGGCAGATAGTCTCAGAACCCATGTCTCAAGTCTCGCATTCTATTTGTTATGCTGAGGTCAGGGAGTGATTTGTTGTTGCATATGAAATCATTAACAACAGGACAAGGAGGTAATGAAATGCAAAACAAAATTCCCAGTCCTGGGAATCTTATTATATAGCTCACAAGCCCAATCTCAGGGAGTCCCCAGAAGGGGAAGCAGCTATACTGGCAGAAAAGAGCCTGTGTTCTTACATACCATTTTTATTTTCAAGCATAAATAGACTGCAGAAGAATGAAAGCAATCAGCTCCACTGCTGTGATCAGCTTCTATGCACGAACTCTCACTCGTGCTGTCTGCATCCAGCAGCCGTCATTCAGCTGCAGTGCTTTACAGCAGGACTAGCAGAAATCACCCTTTGTACCCAGGGACCCCAAGTCAGGGCTCCTCCTCCTCCAGAACTCTCTGTGGAAAGCTGAGAGCTCTGCTCTCTTCAGCTGCCAGAAAGCCAGCTCTGAAATACAGCAATTCACTTTGGTAGCACTCACCTACTGCACCAAAGCAGAATCTCAACAGAAACTGCAGCTCTCCCAAGTAGCAAATGCTCTGGAGCAGTTTTGTTGGAAAGGAGTCTCTGTTTTTCACCAACCTGTGTAACCCTTTTGGAGTCTGTGTTCTCCACTAAATACCAGCAGAGCAGTCTTCACCCACAGCAGTGGGGCACAGTGTTAATTGCTGCATTAATCTAAATAGAGATGTGCTGGTGAGATGAATCCAATTCTTCTTTTATTCCTCGAAAAAAAGATATCAAAAATATCTACAGTGATATTCACCTCAATTCACACCTTTCTCAGTACAAGCAGAATTTTGTCTGATACAGCCCAGAGCATCAGGATAAGTTTAACCAGGTTAGTGCTTGATTTTGTGCCCTTCTAAGGAGCACAGAGGTACAACACCATGCCAGGAACACCCTTGTTTTTCCACCATTTACCTCCATCCAGGCAGGGGAGAGGATCTGGCAAGAGGCAGAGCACAGGGACAATGCAGCCCTCGTGCTGGTGGGAATATCTCTCTGACACACCAATTCCACCAGCAGGGTGGAGGAGAAGGGTGAGAGGAAATTCCTTGTCCTGCTTCCAGCACTCACTAATACCCATCTCTGCAGGAATGGGGCAGAGTCTGACTCTCAATAAATGGGTTCCTTGGGGATGAAAGGTGCTGTAAAAGCAAGACGACAAGCACGCAATAGTTTGTTGCTCTCTTTTTCCCCTTCCCTTGATCCTTTGTGGATTTGGCTAGTTGGATCTGTGCTGTTACTGTGTCGGGATTCAGAGAGCAAGCAAGCAGCAATGAATTTCTCACTGCTACTGCTCCAGTCCTAATAGCAAACAGCTGAGTGAAGAATGAAGTCCCGGCTGAAAAACAAACAGCGCTTTCCCTTCCCTTGCCTCGGCTGTTGCTGGAGCAGCAGCAGCTCCAGTGTTATTGTAAGCCCCTGGTGTTAGATGCCAGTTCTGGGACTCTAAGCGTGGTTATATTTAGCCCGTCGCCACTCTATTGTTGGGGAATGGTCCAGACTATGCTGCCTTTTTCTGGATAGGTAGAGCCCGAATTACAAGCCAGGATTAGTCAAATTAATTTTTAAGGTGGTTTCCCACATCTCATTTTACTAAGCAGAAAAATCATGTGGTACAGAGAAAACAAAGGAGAGTTTGATTGAAAGTGTATTTGCATTATTTTTCACTGGGTTTTTTTTTATAGCTGGTAGTTTTCTGAAGAGGTGAAGGCAACTTTATTTTTTTTTTTTAAAGCAGTCAAACGTTTTAGCATGACTTACCTTATTTGAGCAGAGTGAAAGTTGGCAGATTTGCTTTTAACTCTCAGCCTCATCAGCTTCTTGGGCTGCTCCACAGTAGTTGAAGTTATGCCAGCATTTCCATTATAACATTCCCCTCTCTTCTCATTTTCAGGGGTTTCATGCTTGGCTGTAAAAATTTTCTCTAGGATAAAATTTTGGCACTCAAATTCCCACTCCAGGTGTGACTTTTTAAAGTCATCATGAGCCAAACCCTGAAATTAGTTTCTACTTAGTGTTCAGTCACTCTAATGCAGTTGTATGTTCACTTCAAGAGAGCTCAACAAGAGAAATTATAGGCTACAGATTAAAGGAAGGTTGCTTTTCCTTAATGGAAAGTGAACTGGAATAAATATACAAATATTTGTGAGATATCCAGCTGTTGAACTGAAGTTATGCAATCACCTAGATTTTCTAAAGGGTTCAAGGAGATGCCATTTGCTTGCTTTCCACAGTCCTCATAGCCATGGTGAGTAGCTCTACACAAAGTCAATGTCCTGCTTTATGATTTCTATAGCTCTTGGCAAAATGCAGGAGAGAAGGTTGCCCAGGGTCTGGGTTTCTGCAGTCCTTCATGCTGTTTGCCCAAGACCAATCTGGGCTACAACCTTTTTTTCACAGTTCACCTTGTGGTGCATGCTTGTCTTCCAGCTGGGACAGAACTCTGTGTCCTTGGTCTCCTCACATTTATCTCCTGGCACTGAAACAATAAATCCCTCTCTTAGAGAGAGGTCACAAGCCTGGGGTGATCCTGGTTGAACTCAGCTACCCCCATGGGGTATAATGCCATTTCATTTCAAAGCTCTTGTGGATACCTGTGGGATCTGAGGTACCATAGTGCAAGTACCTAAGGGCTGAGTCCTTTAGAGGAATTAATGATCATATAGGGATGTATAGGAGTCTGGAATGCATGACTCTAGTCCCAGCAGGAGCTGGACTTCTACTGTTGTTCAAAACAGAGAAATAGCAACTTCTTTTCTTTACATTCTCATGAAAAGAACATGTCCTCATATCCAACCCAGAGAGCAGCACACTTGTGTCTTGTAAAGTACCCAGGAGTCACTGAAGGAAACCTCTTTTGACCAGCTTGCAATGCTCTGAAATGAGGTGCTTTGACACTGAGAGTTTGAACCAGTCTACCTCAACTCTTGGGCAGACTCGGCAAAGAACAGGCAACATCAAGAAAACCTATGCTGACACTTCCATAGAAGATCTGTAAATCTCCTATGTCTCCCTCCTTGTAACATTTGATTTCAATTAGCATAAAGAAGGCCACAGACTAGTCTGTCCTGCAAAGCTGCCTTGCAAAATTAGACTGAGGTCTGCCTGCCAAGGCACATGGAGAAGTGACAAAGCAGCCTATCCTTTCAAAGGCAAAGAAAGAAAGAGAGAGAGTATCTAGGAGCTCTCTCACCCCAAACATACATCCTTCTTAAAAAAGAATAGTTAAAAAATTAGGTTCTCAGAGCTTGTTAGAACAGCTGTCCCAGTTGCCTAGTCCTGTGCTGGTCTACACAAACCTTTTAAGAAATCTGTGTCTATGTTAATAACATAAGACTGTAAGGATGAATGTGAAGTGAAGAGTATAAAAATAAATGTAGTTATACTTTTCCTTCATATTCCCTAAATCCTTCTTATAGGCTGTAACAGCTTGTGCCTTACAAACCTTCTCCTTGTAGATGGAGCCTTTGCATTTGATGATTCTTGACAGCTTTTTCTTTCATTAGTTTGGTCAGTGTTGAACTCAGGTAACCTTTGCAACAGTTCCACAGGATAATTAAACATTGTGTGAAAAAAATACCACCCTTTCTTTGGTCTCACTGCATCATCACTTGGAGTTCCTGGTAGTGGGAGCAGGAGTGAGCAGTTGCTCCCTGCTCAGCTGTCCAGCCCACAGCTTTATGGACCTTGTAGCACATGTTCCTCCAGCTGGCTGGGGAGCAGCTGCGTGACTGTACAGGTGCTGTAAAGTCCCAGCCTAAATCACTGAGGCCATGTGCTTGCACATGTGGACACAGGGACTGAGGACTAGGTGTTTGGAAGGCATTGTTGCCTGCTTCTGCTTAGACTGGTCAACTTCCATTTATGAATTTCAGGAATCTTCTGGAGAAACATTATATAGGATTAACTAACTCAAGGAAATCTTGTGTTGTGGCGATGTGCTCAAAAATACTTCGAAATAACTAAGTGGCATTTCCAAAAATATTCCCGGTTTGAGAAGAGAAATGAAAAAGCCAAAAATTACAAGGGAATAATGGACAGCTATGCTCTTGCTGCTTTTATTCTCCTATTCCACACAGTGGCTTTGGAATGTATCAGAAGGGCAAATGTTGGCTGTCATTGCCCAAAAGAATGTTTGCCAAGCAACCTTGCCTGGGGATTATAATTTCAAAGAAAATAGATTATTTTCTCTGCTAATCACTGCTGTGGTTATCTAACCCTTGTACTCTAAAGATGCAACGACTGCAATCATTCAGAGGCAATTTGGATCTATGTTCTCTATGTAAATGTTTCATATCACCTGCTAACACTTTTCCCTAACCTCATACTTTCCATAGTTGTGTCTTTTGTGAGGGAATAGAAATCTCTTTCCCCACCCACACTACTACCACATATACCAGCTGACATCAGAGAGCAGCTGTTTCTAGTTTCAGTGAAAAACATAATAAAAAACCAAAATGTCTGATGTGGTATGCCAAAAAAAAAGTGCTATTCCAAATGACCCAGAGGTATCAGCATTTTTAGGAGGAAAACATCCTTTTCCAATCAGCTTTACCTGAAATACTCATATGCCATCACATGCAATTTATGACTATTTCTACCTGGGGTGCTGGTCATTTATCTGGTTGAGTTGGGGAAAAAGCTGCAACAGAGGAAATTGAAAGGATTTGTGGCTGTTCTTTTTCTATATGACACCTAAAAATCTTATGGAATGCACAAAATATATGCTAACATGCATATATTCTATCTGACAGACCACACTGTAGACACAGAGAATTTAAAAAATGTTATAAATAAGTGAAAAAAAAAATCAAGGTTCCCAGTATTCACTTCAGAATTTCTTTTATTCTTTTTTTCTTTCCTAGCTTAACTTCTAAGTTTGCTTTTTTTTTTTTTTTTCTTTTTTTTCTGCCAGCAACAGGGCAATTATGGGAAGGTTACTCAGCTGACACCCTTTTTTCATACTTATGGGTTTCCCTTCCTCTTCGAGATTTACAGATTCTTTGTCGAAAAATAATGCTCAGTTGGTACCTTCAGAGAATGGTTGTTATAATTCCTTTTTCCTTTGTTCTTGAATAGGAATGGATATTTCTGGAGGTCAGTGTATTCCAGTTCCTTCCATTTGTTCACATGCCCTCTTACAAGGAGCCAGAATCTCCTTCTAAGAGTCTTTAGAGTCTTCCTCTGGAGGACTCTAAATCAAACCAGCTGCAATGACTCACAAATTGGCTGACGGATGCCATCTTTGCCATGATATTTATGAGCCTGATATTTGGTACTGATGAAAAGTCTCAAGTTCCCCTCAAACACACCTTGATTGCACAAATTTCTTTTGTTCCTTTAAGCACAAAATTGAATGTATGTAAAATTAAAGGAAAAATATATACAGTTGCTTAAATTTCAAAGTTAGAAAAGCCCAAGAAGAAGAAAGATCTGTGCTGCTGGGGCCAGATTTGCAGCCCCACCTTCAATTTTAGCTATATCTAATGTAAACTGAGAATCAAAGAGCTCGTGTGTGAACCAGATGAGGGTGGAGTATGCCGTATGCTAATCCTTAATGTACACACAGATGAAAATTGAGTTTATGCTCTTTTTTTTTGGTACTTGATTTTGTACAAAGAAACTCTGAAAATTTTTGTTTAAAGATTAATATGAAAAATTTTTAGTTACTTAAATTTTTAGATGTTTACGTGGAGGAATGGAAGAGAGTGAGTCTCATGAGTCAGTTTCTCCAGAGTAATGGCAATGGCATATATCTTAATGTAAAAATAACATAGTTTCTAGTGAGCATATTTTACAATTTTTTGACAGGCTGAAAAAACACTTACACTTCTCTACCTGTGTTTTATCTCATGAATGAAGATTCTTTTGCTCTGGGGAAATAACTTTAGGATTTTCCTGTACATAGTAGACATAAGAAACCTGCATCTGCCTTTTTATAATGAACAGATGAAACACTACAGGAAATTCAAAGAATTCAAAATAACCTCAGCCAGAAAGTAATAAATATGGTGCATATTTGAACATGTAGAACATTCATTAAATGCTAATGGTGATAATAATGCCTGAAAAATGACTTGAAAAAGAACACAAAATCTCTTGTGAGAGACAGCTCTTCCAGCAAAGGAAACATTCCTTTGGTGGTCACATCAATCTGGTCCTTTGCAAAGGCACATAATACATCACGGCTGGCTGTCTCCTCAGGAACGCCTTGGGAACAGGGTCAGAGGAGTGTTGAGGAGGTCAGGAGAGAGGTGTTAGGTTTCTGCTACATGCAGAGAAATTTTGCACAATTCTTGCCAGATTAAGGGCGCTTCTGTCTAAAATTGGCAGTTTCATCACATCAGGAACACCTCTAAATCCCTATTGTAAAAATAAAAGTGAAAACTTTTTCCCCACCCTTAGGCAAAGAGTTTCACTAGCACTGTTTGAAGGTAAAAATGGCTCTCAAGTTCAACCAGCCCTAAAATCTGAAGAAGGCAATAGTCAAGGCCATCCCAAAGGGTTTGATGAATAATTTGCTCCTTTATTTACCTTTTTTTAAAATGTAAGCAGCTCTGTAAACCATTGTTACCAGTAGTTATGAACATTTTCACACTTTATCCCTGAGTTTCAAGAGAAAAAAGGTTTTTCTTATGCAGCTAAACAGAAAGGGAAGGGAAATACAGGTACTACAGCTCTGAAATCCCCTGGCTGATATTTCTATTACCTGTGAAATTGCCTTTTATTACAATGTCTAGCCTGGAAAAATTCTGGAACATCTTATGTTATTCTTTTTATAGTTATTTGAACAGAAGCAACTGGATCAAGCACCACAATTGAAGACAGGTTCAAAGCACTCTCTCTCCATCACTCATGCTTTAGAAAATCGGCTACCATTGGCAAGAGAATGTCAATTATTTCCTCTCTGGGATGAGGCTCAGGCTAGGACACTGTATATATATATATTAATAAAAAAGAATCCCGAAAATTCAAACCCAAGTAAGATCTTGCTAGGGGCATGTCTGTGGCACCTGGCTGTAACTAAATCAGTGATCAGAGTTGCTCCTGGCTCTGGAGCCTCACAGCCAGCACAGCTCTTCATGCCAGTGGGGAGAAAAATGCTTCTCATGTATTACAACTGTGGGTGAGTAGGGAATCCCCACATGTTGTTACAGAATCATAGAATGTAAGGGGTTGGAATTCACCATAAAGATAATTTAGTCCCAACCCCTCCTGCTATGGATAGGGACACCTCCCATGAGACCAGGGTGTTGCTGTTAGGGACATGAAAGAACTACATACTTACTGTCAGGTTGAAGTGAGGAAAGAAGGGAGGTTTATTATGATTTGGGGTTTAAATAGGATTTGGAATTTGATTAAGGACTGGGAGATGAGAAGAACACCTCTCTGAATTTAGTGGTCAAACCAGCAGTCTATTACACAGAGGAATGCATAAACAATTTACTTTGTTTTGAGAAACTCTAGAAGAAATATGTAAAGAAGATTAGAAGAAGGCTGAAAATCAAGGTAACACCAGGGTAGCTCAAAGCCTTACCCAACCTGGCCTTGAACACTGCCAGGGTTGGGGCATCCTCAACCTCCCTGGACATCCTGTTCCAGTGCCTAAATTTCCCCTCACTCAGCTTATACCCATTACTCCTTGTCCCATCCCTATAGTTCCAGCTTCCCTCTATCCTCCATCAGATCCTGGAGGGCTGCAGTGGGGTCTCCACACAACCTTCTCCTCTCCAGGCTGCACAGATACAACTTATCCAGCTTGTCTTTGTAGGGGATGTGCTCCAGTCCTCTTATCAACTTTGTGGCCTCCTCTGGAGTAGCTCCAACAGTTCCATGCCCTTCTTATGCTGGGGACACCAGAGTTATCCTGCAGTTAGCATGACAGTGTTTGAAGTTTTAAGTGACCAAAAGTTACACCAATTCCACTTCTATTCCCAAAGGCACATTTCCCCGACTACTTTCACTTGCATGTACATTCAGATTTAACCCCTCCTACTTCCATGCAGCTTCCTTAATATGTTCATTCTGATAGTGGGAGTAGGGTAGGATGAGGAAGCTGAAAGTTTGTAGAGGGGGTTAGTAACAATCAAAAAGCACTATTAAGACACTTCGTAAGACCTAGGAGCTGTGACAAATTTCACAGTGCTCGCTGGGTTCCCATTTTTCTCAGTAGTTTACCAGTACACAGTAGCCAAATTCACTCTGATTTTGGGCTGTAGCATATGGTGTGGCATGGTGGTAGTGTTTGAAACTGAGTAAACTGAAATGCTGATTATTAAATATTAGCTTCTCCCTCCACTCCTCTCCCACTCCATCCTCCCAGGGAATATTTCACTGGTGTGATGTGGAAAGCAAGCCTATATCCAAGTGGTCTCAAAGCTGATCCTTACATTATACACATTGCATATCCTTACTCAACTGAGGTTGCATATGACTTCAACTCTGTCTTTATCCATATTATTTGAATTTTTTTAATCAAGTGTTATTTGTGTTTATGTAATCCATAAAACATCCACATAAAATTAAAGCAGTGTGCATAAACAGCAAGGGATGACTGCCTTTAAATCCAGTAGACAGCTTTTTATCAGTGTGACTCAGTTGTGGAGGAAGCCTCTAGATAATAGTTGAATAGAAAACTAAAATCCAACTAAATCCTAAGTAGTGAGTACATAGCATGTTCAACATGTTATTTGCTACATGGCCAGTATTTAAGTTTGATCACGTGCTCAGGAAAGTTAGTGGAAATCTTTACACTGTTTTTTATTTAATGTCTGACTGTCTATTTAGAAGGTATATTTGTATTTAAAAAATAGTTTATGGTCAGAATTATATCTCTTCTGCTCTGAGTAAATATACACTATATAAAACTTATTATTTCTACTGTTCTACATATGCATTTCCTCATAAAATGCTTCATATGACAAGAAGTGAAGAAATCTATTCCAGCAGAAGCTGTGAGGGTAAAGGTCAACACAGTGTTTACTCACACTTGGAATTTGGCAAGGTAATTGGAATAATGTCAGATACAACACAGATCAAAGTTCTATTTTATAAAATTCCAGTCTTAGGGATAGCACATCCCAGGAGAGCAGGGTGTGCAGTAGGAGTTGTTTTAGCACCAGAAAGCATTACCAGCAATATTGTCTATGGCATCTAGTTTCCTTTGCAGACACTCAATCTAAACACTATCCATTCCTTATATCATGTTTGAGAGCCACAGAATTCAAGGGAAATTGAGCAGTTAGGTCTTAAGCATAAGATCATGGTGTATCAAATTTCATTATATCACTTTCTGCTGGCCTTGAGCTGAGTCTAATGTTTGGTGAAAGCAGCTTTTATAAAGACGGAAAGTTTGAAGCTGAAACCAAGAGTTGAGAATTCCTTGGTGCTTTGTTCCATTTACTAAAACCAGAGCTGCTGCAGCTTCTTTCTCAATTGCACTTGGCTGACCTCAGTCATCAGACATTGTTTTTCTGTCATTGCCTTCTCTTCCACATTATATTCTTCTGCTTCATATGTTCTCCTCATACAGGACTCTATACTTACTATGTACAAGGCATCTGTCAAGTTTCCTTCTGCAAGACAAATATATTGAATGCTTCTCATCTCTCACAATCAATTTTTTTTTTCTTTTATCCTTTTCCTGTGACTTTTAACTGAACTGCCTCTTTTCAGTTCTGACCACAGCATTGATTCAATTCCTGTCCTTTGGGTCTTTTGGGATTGTACTGCCCTCAAACACTTTTTAAAACTGCTCACTTGGTTTCCTAGCCTTAAACTTGAAAAATATCAGCAAAACCCCAGACCTTTGCACACACTTTTGATGCATTAAGCCTTGTGCATGAAAGTTTGTATTATACTAAATAGTCTTGTTGTTAAATTATTTATCTTGCCTCAAGGCAGGGGAATAGATCACCTGAGGTCCTTTTCATTGTATTTTACAAGATTTTTCCCTTTTTCGAGTCCACAGTTGTTGTCACACTAACTGATCATTTTTTTTCCTCTCTGTAAGTATTGGCCAAGTGTTAGCACTCTCTCAGTCTGTTGGATTTTCTGAGAGATTGGCCACATGCAGTGAATGGAGTGAAAGGAAGAGAGAAGGAAGGTTATAAATGTTCAAATGGAGACATTTCTGGCTAAAGAAAATACAGACAGAATTCTTCTTGAATCAGAACAGTTACTGTACTGGAATTATCTGTCCTTTCATTATTTATCTAGATTTCAGCAGTCTCTTGACTATAACCAGTTAAGATTAACATTTGGATGAATATATCCTCTGGAGGCATTTTATTTGTATATTTGGGTTTTTAACATATCCTTACTAAAATAGAAGAAACGGAAAAAATCTGCTGCTCTCAGTTGCTTATTCAGGTTTTCTGACAATAGAGAGGGCTGCTTAAGAGACAGTTGCAGAAGCTGAGACTTGCACTAGAAATTAAAAAGTTGTGACTACTCTTTACTTTGGCATGGTTACTCTTTTTCCCTTTTTTTTTTTTTTTTTTTTTTTTTTTTTCTCTGCTGCCAGGCAGTACAGCCATGTTCTAATCTTTTGCCATAACTTAGTAGATGAAGTCTTATAGTCAAAACTAGCCAGCTTTCCATGTGCCCTATCCCAAAGAGAAATGTTGGGCTGACGCAGAGACTACTGACTGCTACTTTATCTACAGTCTGCACTCTAAGTACCCACTGTAGCATCAACAATACTGGTGTAAGGAGGGAGCACCTTCATTACAGCAAACAGAGATTCTGCTGGTTTACATCAGTTCAATTAAGAACATAATTCAGCTCATCACTGATTTGTCTTTAAGTGTGGCCTTTTACATGTGACAAATGTTCCAAACTATTCTTCTATAAATGAAGATAGGACTTATACTGCCAGCAAGCTATTTTCTTTCTGCCACTTCTGGTTTGCCAAAGGAATAGTGGGAGAGAGACATTCTCATGGCAGCAAATATTTTTGAAATGTAGTATCTCCATAATTGCATAGTGTACAGGAAAGGAAAAAGAAAATGCCCATAGCCATATTCTAAGTATTGTGTCAGCAGTCTCCATCAGTGTCTAACAGATTAAACACATGCTATTTTGGTATCACAGGATTGTTTTTATATTTTAAAAGTTTACTGGTTAGATTTGCTTATTTAACAGTAACAACTTTTTTTAAAAAAATATTTTTGCATGCAGATTTTATTCTTTTTTTGCTTTTAGATTCAAGACATTCATTGGAAAAATTTTCTTCTGAGAATTTGCAGGTAGATGCATAATATATGCTGGCAAATCCAAATGTGTTGACAGTAATTATGTTTACTGTGTGTAAGTGAGGGAAATTAAAACTGTATAGAGGTTGCAAAACTAGCACAGCATGTACTATTAGCAGAAACACATTTCGCTGGGAAACAGATGGAGAAATATGCATCACTTGCTTAAATGCACATTAGCAATTGCACATGTTTGCAAAGGAGAAGTTTATGGACCAGAATTGCACCATTGTGTCTATAGCTGCCTGTGCATTAATACATTTGGATTATTTCTTCATGTGGTGCAATTTAGATCTTTTCTAGTTTCCTTCTTATAATAAGATTGAATATAAAGCATTAAATCAAGGATTTTTTTTTTTTATTCTGGTCTTTTGTTAGTCACTATAAAATTTTATTTTTTAGAAGTTATGGAAGTCTGGTGTTAAAAAATGTCAAGTACACATCCATTTAATGTAAAGCAGTTATATGATTAGAAATATATAGCCTGGTTTTCTTAGTAACACTAACACCCCAAAGGGTGTCAATGACTCTACCTCCATATAACTCCCTTTATAAAAAGAATGTAAGGCAAAGAAAGTAACTACTAGCTAAAAATAAATTGGACTTGCAATGCAGTCCAACATTGAAAGCTGTTGATGCATTCCATGAAGCTACTGAGAGTCCCTCAGAAGGCTTTCTGGACACAGCCAGAGATCACTTCTGTTAGGCATTAAGTGGAAAGTGCCTCAGTTTCCTGCCAAACTTCATTGCACTTCTGTCTGAAGTGTTGGGCCATGAGGCTGCTTCTACCTTTGTTCTCATCTTACACTTCTTTAAGAACAGTCCATTTTGTGAAGCATGATAAAGCTCCTTTTCATGTTTTCTGCTTTTGTAGCTGAGCAGACCCAAAAAATTGTGTGAATTCACTTCCCTACTCCTGTCTCCCCCTTCTCTTCCCCCCTCCACCCCCTTCCCTTTAAAGTTTTGGACTTTGATTTTATAAGTTCTATGACTTTATTTCACTTTTTTCCATGATATTTTGATCTTTTCCTACAGAAAGGCAGTACAGGGTGCATTTTGTCCCCAAAAATATCTGTCGAAATAACAGTTCATATGACTGACTAAGAAGATATGCCACCTCTGGAAAAATTAAATCAGCAGCCTTAATATGCAGCTGGAGAAAAAAATGTTTGGAGGGAAACTTCTGAGACAAAATCAAAGGCAGTGTTGAGGCAGACAAACTGGAGTAGTATAGAGACCCTGATCCTAGTAACAAGGTGACAGGATGGGAGGACACAACCTCAACCTGCAGCAGGCAAAGTTTAGGCTAGATATTAGAGAAAAATTCCTCATAGACAGAGTGGTCCAGCATTGGAATTGGCTGCCCAGAGAGGTTTCTGAGTCACTGTCCCTGGAGGTGTTTAAAAAAAGACTTGGTGAGGCGTTCGGTGCCATGGTTTAGCTGATAAGGTACACAGCTGATTCTGTGATTCTGTGATTGTTTCAAGATGTCTTGGTTTGGGATGGGTTAAGTCTTCATATTAGGTGTATATATGTCTTCATATTATTATGTGCCACATTCTGGTATCAGTTAAATTAAATTGATCCAAAATGAGATAATTGCTCCACGTATCAGGATGATTCACCTTGGCTGAGGAAGATTCTCTTACACAAGTTAAAAAGCAGAGTTTAAGAAGAACATATTTAAAAGGCTAAGACTTTGTTGATGTTGTTAGCAGCAATATTAGTACAAACATTTCACTGAAAAATGAGAAAGCTAATGCTAATCATTTTAGAACACTACATACCATACTTTTCCAAATGCTTTTTTTGACCTTTAGCACTGATTTTTTTTTTTTTTTCCTTGCTTGCCACTTAGCATTCTTAAATGATTGTGAAACAGAGGTTCTGGAGAATTCAGGGTTCATATCCAGAAGTAATATTATTTCCTCCTAATGCATCTAGAAATGCTGGATCAAAGGCCCCAAAATGGGTCAGGGCAGGATGTAGCTGGGAGTGACGCTCACAACAGGCATCAGCAGTATTTTCCCCACCAAGTGATACAGATGTGTCATAAACTGAAGCTATTGGCTTTGAAGGCTTTTAACAGCCTTCTTTAGCCCTCAGGTGGACTTTTCTCTGATCATTGAGTCTTCTTCAGTCTAAGATGCTCAGAACTGTGGTGAAACATTTGAATCATGGAATCATTTAAGTTAGAAAAGAGCTCATCGAGTCCATCCTCTGACCGATCACCACCTTGTCAACTAAACCACAGTGCGAAGTTGCTGAGGTGTCTTTTTCTGCCTCGGCTAGCCCTGACACCTCAACAGTAAAGGGGGCGGCTCGGTAGCAGGGTGAACCTCACCGACCCTGTGAGTTCTTGCTTGGTTGAAGGAGTGAAGCAACGACGGCAGGAAAAAAGAGGAGGCTGTTCTAGGTTAACTGCTGGCTTTAGTCATCAGGGGATCTGCCCCAGCAGACACCCCTCAGCAGAAGCAGCGGGGGAAAAACGAGGGAAAAGAATCTCTCTGAACTCCCCAATGCAGCACCTTTTATTGGGGGGAGGAACTCAGGGATGGGTCTAACTGGGGACAAATCAGGGGCCAAAGGGGCAAGGCTCTCTGGATAAATGACATACATACTAACAAATCAATAACTCAGGTGGGGAGACAGCTGAAGTCTTGTCCAATCACTTGGGGTTTTTCATGGAACTTTACAGACTTTTGGGAGAGACCCCAAAGTGACAGACAAGGCCCAGGGGCTGGATAACTTATGATTGACATAGAACTGGGGTTGGGATGAAACCAATGAGGGTGGAACATGGGTGCATGGGGCAAACCATTATAACTTATAAAAATGAACTTAATACAAGGAACAAATACATACATAAAACTGATAAAACCAAACCCACACCACTACACAAAGTGCCATGTCCAGCTGTTTCTTGGACACTTCTGGGGGTGGTGGCTCCACCACCTCACTGGGCAGCCTGTTCCAATGCTTAAAATGGATTTCATCCTTTCCATGGAGAAACTCTTCCTGAATTCCTTCTCAACTTGAAGCTCCCCTGGCTCAGCTAGAGGCTCTGTCCTCTTCTTCTATCACTTGTTGCCTGGAAGAAAAGGGCAAGCCCTCACTACCTTTCAGGCAGTTGAAGACAGTGACAAAGTGTCCCCTGAGCCTCCTTTTCTCCAGGCTCTGAACAACCCCAGCTCCCTCAGCCACTCCTCAGATGTCTCACTCTCTAAATGTTCCATTGCCCTTCTACAGACATGCTCCAGCCCCTTGATGTCCTTCCTGAATTGAGGGGCCCAGACCTGGACACAGAATACTTGAGGTGTGGCCACACCAGTGCTGAGTACAGGGAGCAATCACTACCCTGGTCCTGCTGGACTCCCTATTTTTGATAGAAGCCAGGATACCAATGTCCTTCTTGGCCATCTGGGCACATGCTGCCTCATGCTTGGCTGCTCTCAACCAGCACCCTCGGGTCCTTTTCCACCAGACAACTTTTTAGCCATTCTGTCTCAAGCCTGTAGCACTGCCTGGGGTTGTTGTGGCCAAAGTGCAGGACTCAACACCTCTCCTTGCTGAACCTCATACAGTTGTCTTCAGCCCACCAATCCAGCCTGTCCAGATCCCTCTGCAAAACCTTCCTACTCTCCTGAAAATCAACACTCCTGCTTAATTTAGTGTTGTCTGCAAAGTTACTGGGGGAGTACTTGATGTTCCCATCCAGATGATCAGTAAATATCCTGTACAGGACTGGCCCAGTACTGAGCCCCTGGCTAACCCTGCTAGAGACTGGCTACCAACTCCATGAGACGCCATTCACCACCACTCTCTGGGCCCAGCCATCCAGCCAGTTTTTAACCCAGCTCAGTGAACCTGTCAGTCATAGTCATATGCCAAGGAGTAATTAGTAAATATTTGGTTAACATTAATTGTACAAATTGCCCATGGTACAGGATATGTGTATGACTAGACCTAGAAAATCTCTTATGCCATATGTCTCTGCCATAGTTCCTATACATACTTATAGTTTCATGTCTACAAACAGCATATTTGCTAAAGCAAAGGCATCAACTTTTCATTTGGTGATGAAAATGTTCAATGGTTTCAGCTTCTCTAAAGAATAAGATCTTCCAGTAAACTTCTGGTTAATTTTTAGTCCATTTCCCTGCTAGCTGTATGCCATTTCCTTCATTTCTGCATCCAAATCAAGTAGTTGATGTTGGCCTATAGAACCTACTCCTTGCTGAATGTGCAGTTCTTTCTTCCTGCATTATTATATTTGAGTCTTCTCGAGGAAAATCAGAGGGCCTTGAGCAGTCTTAAGAAAAAAATCTTCAGCTGTGGAATTTTTTTAGTCTTAGTTTTGATAGACCGTGAATCAGGGAACCTTAAAGAAAAGGTATGTAATTTGTTGCAGTCTTCTCTGAACATGACAGTGGGTGGAACAGAATTTTTTAAAGAATAGAATCAATATGATTTATTAAGTTTTGGAAAGTGTGCATCTATTCACACATCAAACACATTTTGTTAATAGTAAAATGTCTTCTCAAGTAAGAAACTTCTTGAAGGAGTACAGTACACTGTGTGCCACTTCCATGTGCTTCTAGGTGTCTGAAACTCTAGTTCACCTAAGAATACCTCCAAATTCACATTCTATTTGGAGATACATTTACTGAGATTACAAAAATTGCTAAAATAGTTTACTTAGTTCACATAAATTCAAATACACCGAAATGCAATAAGAAAGCTGTTTGTTAACTTCACCTGGGGATCCAGGAAGGGATTCTCTGTAGCTGCTTTGTCATTTTTGTGGTTTCCTCCATCATTTATGCAAATGAAGCAACAAATTCTACTTCCCTGTACTAATACAGTAAAGAAAAAGTGATTAATTGCCCTGTCAGAGACAATATATATTCAAGATCCAGAAAATACATTTAACTTGTGACTTTTAATGATCTCATTTTTTTTTAGAAATCCGTGAGCACTTTTAAATTCAGCCTATTGTGAAAATTTTGATCCTACAGAGGTTTGTTTTTTGGGGTTTTTTTGTTCACAAAACTTATCTAAGTATCATTAAAAGCCTCTTCTTAAAACAAGACGAAAAAGAAGATTAAGGAAAAGGAGAACATCAGGAAAAACCTTTTCACTTTAGGTGTGGCTGCCCAGAGAGGTTGTGTAGTCTTCATCCTTGGTCCTGGGCAACTGCTTGTAGGAAGCCCTGCTTCAGCAGGGAGTATTGGACAAGATAATGCTTAGGAGTCCCTTTCAACATTCTTTTTTTGACTGTATTTGAGTATGCAGAGATTTTTCATACTTTCTTTTGAAAAGCTTCTAAATTGAAAGCTGCATAAGTTAACTTTTGCCACAAATTCACTGTCATTCAACCAAAGTAAAAGCTCATCTTGTAAGATAATTATTTTGGCCAGGTGTACCTATGAGTACTTTCAACTAAGAGTGAAGAAAAATGCTGGTGGAGGCCACACAGAGGTTTATATTTGTGTTCTGTTTGCACTAACATATCCCAGGCAGCCCAGGAAATGCCATATGGAAAGCATGGGGAGAAGGGAGTAGCTAGTCTTCTGAGATGAATCTTCATAAAATTACATTTCTTGGAAGAATACCAGGGAATGCTACAAATAAAGCACAGCATATGTGTAAAGATGCTGTTGTCTAGACCACTAAGGATTAGGTGTTCCTTCTTCTTTTTTCAAAGCAATGCTGTCTTCTCTGAAAGATGAAGCTCAGTCCCTAATATGTAGTTCATGGCTGTAAAGAAAACAACTTCTCATGGCATTTATTAGTTGAGCTCTGTTTTTAAAAACAAAACCAGACTGAGCTTGCCAGATCTTAATGCTATGAGAGCTCATGTCATTTCTGTGTTCTTGACTTCCCCTGGGTCTCATGTGAATATAACCTGACACCACTCGTTGGCAGCATTAACTAGCTGCTAGCTTGACAGAGTATTTTTTATAGTTAATTGTAATTAGCTGGACAAAATAAGAATAACTTTAGAGGAAGCTCTTTTACTTTGAAGTGATGAAGGAAATTTATGCATTCTCTACACAAATGCACAGACCCACCCAATCAAGTCACTGAAGCACAGGGAGGGATACAGGTGTCATTCTCCAAAGTACAGTCCATACACAATACTGATTGAGTGCAGTTTGGTTTTTTTTTTTTACTTTCTCATCTCAGATGAAAAGCATTATTAGTTCTGGCTTGTACTTAGCTTTGAATCTTTTTTACTTTATTATCCCCTTCTTTTTTCCCACTGAAAGAGAGTACAACTTAATTTTCTTTTTTCTTACACAAATCAAAATACTGTCTCTCAAGGTGACTAAAATGCCATTGTCCTGAATGGTCACACCTGAGGTTAGTCAGTATAGCTTTCTTCTGATATTTTCCTGATTTTCCATAGGCAGCACTACTGCAACTCACCAATGTTTATCAGCTGAACCACAAAAACTTAAGTAACTATTCAAAAAATATTCCCCATAACAAACAAATAAAATAAAAAAAGCCCTGAAAACATATCATGCGGTCTAGACCTATTTAATGAAAGTACCATCTGAAAATTGGCATCCCAAAAGATTTGCAAATGAGAAAAAAAAACAATTTTAACCACATCTAGAAGTTCTTAATTAAGAATTTGCAATAATTAATGCAGCACAGTAAACACACTTCCAGAATTCCTTCCCAGAGCTTCCAGCTTGATGCTTTTAGAAAAATTAGTCAATGTTTATTTCTTGCTGTTAGCACAGAAATTCAGACCTTTTAATTCTTTCACTGCTTTGCTAAAACAGCAATTTGTTGAAAGCAGTCATTAGGGTAGAACCAAAGCAACTTTATAGGAGAAAATTATTACTGAAGAATTAAGTCAATCCCTTAATAAATGTCCACAGTGGGGTTTTCAAGATATGCTCAGGCTGGTGAAACATCTAATGTATTCCAGTTAATAAGTACTGCTGCCCAAAGACTTGGTCTACCAGATTCAATTTGTGTCTGCAATGTAAGCAAAATGATGGTTAAGAGCTGGAACAACCTTAATGAGTCAAGACAGAGATCAAATTCAGAGCTAGTCACTATTTTCCTACTAGGCATCCACATATCGATGAACATGCAATTATACAAGATTCAACATTTTAAACAACAGAATAATTAGGAAAAAAGATTGTAGAACAGATTTTTAGTTATAGAGAGCTTTGGTTGTAAAACAGATGATTCAGTCTGTGAAATTGCATTAAAAATACTTGTATGGAGAATTTTTCCTTGTGCACAGTTCATGATAGCTGCTAATTATTTAGGAGTTGAGATCCAGATAAATTATCACATCATAAATCTACATAACATGTTATTATTAACTGTAAATTTTTTGTGAAGTAAATGGAAGCAAGTTGGTTGAAACTTTTAGTAGCTGAATGACACTTTCAGCTTACATGGATATTTAACAACCTGATCTCTGCTGTGACTTGGAACATGAAGGTGGAATTATTAATTTTGTTTCACGGTACTTGAAAGTAACTTAATTAACTTGTAGACTTAACATTTAAAAAATGGAAAATAGTCAGCTCATTCTTAGAGAATGCAGAATAGCAAACTGGCCAGATACTTGGAGACCATTTTCCTATGCCATATTTTTCCCTCCCTCATGTTACACACAACACATCATTACACAATTTTTTTCACAGCTTCCTTTCACAGTGCAGGTACTTCTTTTTTAATGGGTCCATACTCAACATGGTGGAAATAAAGTTTGAGTAAGAGGTTACTGGGGATTTTTCAGTAGTTATACACTGCCTCTGATTTATCCACGACTAAATAGTTGTTCCTAGTTTAGGAATTTGTTTTGGTTTTTTTTCTACCTGCTATTTTGTTTTAAAAAATGGTGTGACTAGGTTCTCCTAGAATCAACAGGGAGGCACAGAGAGCAATTCAACATGTGTGACAAGAGATCTGTCAAGGATGTAGGTAGGATAAATCACTTCCTGAGGAGCTAATCTCTCTCCTGACTGCAGGGTAATGCTTGAGAACTACCTTCGACAAGTCACCACAACTTTGGGTAGACACAGCTGTTCAGGCTGATCCCACATGTTAAGTGTCAGGTCAGAACTTGTCCCTTGCAGCAGTCACAAGTAGGCTCTGGCAAACTTGAACTTCCTTTTTTAGTATATGGTCTTATGGAAATACGGAGTAGCAGAAACAAAGAGAGAAGTGCATTCGCTATTTGGGAGCACTCAGCAGTGGAAAAGAGAACAAGGTAAAGAGTGTCATCATGCTACTGTATGTTTACAGTGCGTCCTGAACTTGGTGTGAGGTTTTGGTGCCCTCATCCAAGTGGGTATGAAAGGATGGGGAATGTTGTAATAGGGCCACAAGATTGCACAGAGAAGCTGTGGAAACTCCACTGCTGGAGGTACTAAAATGACAGCTGAAGCCTAACACCAAAGGTGACTGTCTTGAGCAGGATTTTGGACTCAAAGACATCGAAAAGTCACCTGCAACTTGATTTATTCTATGATGAAAGATAAGGGATAGCATCTGTATGAGGACAAAAGAGTTAAGTTTAGTCTCTTCAACTCTGGAAAATTTGGGAAATATTGTGTTTTAAAAGACACGAACAGCTTTATAGAGGGTGGATGGACAGGCAACTGTTTCCCTTTTCCACTCTAAAGGGGGAGGTCTGAAACTACGTGCATGCTGCCAGTCTAAAATGAAGAGGAGGAGACAGCTCTTTGTCACGGAGCAGGCAACAGACCTGTGGAACTCTGCTAAATCACACAGTGATTGTGAGAGAGTTACCTCAGGTCAGTGGGGCACAGAACACATATTTGAGAGGTATACCCACTGAAAGTTCCTAAATATGCAAAATTACATTTGGTTAAAGAAGACAATCATCTGGTGGCCTGGAAAGTATTAGAAGGAGCTGGTATATATGGTTGGCTTGTTCTTACTCTTTGCGTGCTGATGGCCACTATTGGAGACAGGCTTGTAGGCTGAACTACCCTTGTTTTAAAGCAAAACTGTCATTCTTGCATTGTTTTGGACCAACAATAAGGAGTCTTTGATTTTCATCCCTTCCTGGCAAAATGACTTATTTTTATTATGGCTGGCACCAGCATTCAAAAATAAATATTAGTCTTTAGATTCACTACATCTTGGCTATTTTGAAATGGGAATCCATAGTGGACTTCTATATTTAAGGGTATATATAACCCCCAAATTCTGTATATAATATATATTTAAGTAAAAAATATACAATATATGTAGAACTCATATTAACTCTAACTAATTTTTGTCTTTAGCTTTAGAATCTGTCACTTAGTATCACTCTTAAAGAATAGAAACTACATAAATTTTTGCTAGTTTCCTTATCATGTAATAGCAGTCTCAGAACAGTTTGTTCATAAATAAATTCACAATTCAGTATAAGAAGCAACTGTGGGCTGATTTCTTAAGTTTTAAGTTATCTAGGAGCATTCCTCATACTTATCTACAGTTGCAGTTTGGCTGGACACAAAAGACACATGGATGCCTTTGAATATTCCACGTCTGAATTAGAGGGTTTTCCTGATGTGTCATTTTTGCCTTTTTAGTTTTTTGGGTGGTTGTTGTTGTTGTTGTTGTTGTTGTTTTAATACAGTCATAGAAATGGGTCAGGTGGTATTCAAAGCACTGTCTGAGCATTGTAAAGCATATTATGTTGATTGTCCTGACATAAATTTGTTTCATGCTTAGGCTATTTCAGGAGGCCAATATTTTCTTCTTCATGGGCTACATTTGGGGCTAGGATGTAGCTTCAAGGTTGCAGCTGTCTGGCACTCCAAAGGAGCTCTGGGGAAAATAATTCTCATTGACAAATAAATCAGTCTGTTATGTTGTATCTCGATAAACTATTGAAAAGTTGCTACTGAAAGAGGAAAGCAATAATAGGTGATATTTTGCTTACACTGATTTAGAAAGCAAAGTAAAATATTGGAATTAATCTCAAAAGCTTTT
The DNA here is from genome assembly GCF_965231275.1 of Zosterops lateralis. Lineage (NCBI taxonomy): Eukaryota > Metazoa > Chordata > Aves > Passeriformes > Zosteropidae > Zosterops > Zosterops lateralis. The sequence continues at coordinate 40,671,710 of NC_139764.1, read as the reverse complement.
GCAGGAGTTTGGAGATTTAGGTTTATAATTAGGCTTAGCACATGTTCTGAGGTGTCCTGTATCACAAGACGAAGTTTAAGGTTTAAATATAGCACTTTATGTTCAAGATCCAAACATTGGCAATGGGCTTACTAGGTTAAAAAGCACCAGTACTGTAAGGAAAGCAGGTGAGATCAGGCAGCAAAGAGTTCTCCTGCAGACCACATCTGGAGGAGATGACTGTGAGAAACAAGATGATAAGAACACTGAAGAACACATGACATTTTCACCTACATTATGAAAACAACTCTTTGGAATGTTGTGGGATTTCTGGACATGATTAGTAGACATCTATCAGAACATTTTGTTCAAATTACTTCTAGTCAGACGGTAATTGTATTTAGCAGCAGAACAGGAGATTAATGGGTTTGGAATGATCAGACAATAAAACCAAAATTATGTAACATTTTATTTTGATGAATATTGCCATAAAATAATTCCTCTATCTCCTTGCCATTTATTGTTTTAGTATAAAAGTATTTCCAGGACAATATATTTTCTAACTTTCATTAAACATATACCTTTGGGTTTTCAGAAAATAGAAGTAAAACCATTTCACTGAAATAATTTTTATAAAATACATACCTTTCTTGCTGTCTCCCAAACATCAGATTTTAATCCACTAAATTCTTTCTAGTTCTTAAAATAGAAGAATGGATGGGAATAAAACTGTTACAGAAGCAGGGAGCCAGTCAGACACTCTAATCTCTCCCACTGGCTCTTGCACAGCCTGTGGACACCATGGGGAAACTGCTGGATAGAGTGTTATTGTTATTCAGACTGTTTCTTGGTTCCTTGTACCCACACTGCATCTAAGCCTTGCAGTTTCTCTCTGCTGTTCAAAGATATGGTTCTTTTACAAGCTTTCCTCCCTGCCAATTAAAACTTCATTTCCCACCTAAATTAATACAACATCTTTTTTTTTTTGCTCATCTAGACAAATAGAATTTTTCTTATAATGCTGCTCCAGGACATTTACTGCAAAGGAAAAGCACATTTGCTTTTCCCATTGCAAAAGCACATTTTCTTAAAGCACTGTAAATTCTCTCTCTGTTTGAATCCCTTTACTGGCTTCTGTTTCTGTATTCTAACAGCTGTAGATTAATTAATCATCTTCCCTTTTCAGGCCCTTCACAGCCAATCTCCACTTTGGACATAATTTTTGACACTGTCAAAATAACCTCATGCCGTTTTTGATTCTTTGCTGGAAAGTTCTATTCCTGTTTCTAATGAGTCCTGGCCTCATTGCCTGTTATTTGCAACAGTATGTTAATTCTTCCTGTTTTTTCATATTACTGCTTTTCCATGGAAGGAAAATAAATAAAAATTTAAAAAAAGGGAGAATTAAATATTGAAACACACATATTCTTCTTTTCATATAGGAATTATCAGCATTTCTACAAGTCTTGGAGGTTTCATTTTGAACAGGGAATGGGAATAATTCAGTGCTGAGGATATCACCAGAAATATCTGCTGTTCAGATTTGAAAGGGAAGGTTTTAACCTATGATTTAAATTATTTCCACTTGCAAGTGCAAACAGTGTCACATCCTATCGAATGGAAGCAGGAGAAACGCAAAAACTAATAATCAAAGCAAAAGAATAGTTCTATGCAGGTATGAGAACGCCTTAATTTTAATCACAAGGTTTTAATTTTTCAATTTCCTAGGCACTAAAGGAGCCAGATAAATCACCATTGTTGCTGCTGGCATTGTTTACTGCTGGTACTTCTGCCATGCCTCATAACCATTTCCCAAAGAGCAGATGAATGTGTGGGCAGATCAAATACTAGGCCAATGCACCAGAGTGCCCTAATATTCAACTTCATAAGCATAACATAGTCCAAGTTCCAGCATGATGTAATTGACAGCATCATTAGAGAGACAAAGAAAATAAATTATATAACAGCTGATACTCTTAGAACCAAAATATATTCAGGAAAAAAATCTTCAGAGCCAGATCAGTACTGCAAAATGCATTCATTATTAGTAACATGTCAAGTAAGTATTTCCTTTGCATCACTACATGTATTACAAGTAGATCCACACACTATCAGCTTCCTCCCATTTTTCACTGGTAGTCACGAGACATTACCTTATGATTACATTAATTTTACTTGTTTGTGCTGTTCCTCTCTAAGAATGATCACCTGGACTAAGTGCAGTCATATTTTTGGTCAAAATGTCTGTAGCTACAGCCCCTCCCTTCCAGTCTTCCATCTGTTTCTCTAGGTTTCTTTGGGTCCTTATCCTTGCATGTGGGTGCATAAGGTCACTTTGCCAGTGTGCCATACTCCCTGCCATGGGAGAGCTGCTTCCATGCTCAGCCCAGGCAATGAGGGCATCCCTTTTGCACAGGGAAAGCAGCACTAACTGAGGTACTTAAGGAAGATCTGTGAAAAAAAAAGTAGGCATTTGTGGCCTTTAGGCACCTCAGGATGCTAGAGAGGGTGTTTGTTTCTTTATCTTGGAGTTAAGAACATCAATGATAATTTGTATGCTTATAAACTTTTTTTTGGATCTTATCCTTGAACACATTACAAAGGCCAGAGATTTGTTTAATCATCTTTTATTCTCTAGTTTCATAATATTTCCAAACAATTTTCCATTACCCTGTTCTGTGAAGCTCATCCCAAAAATATTTATCTTGGCTGACAGCAAAATGAAGCAGTGTAGCTGACATCTGTCACAGATTAGTGGATTGAAAAATTACAAGAAACAACTTTGGTTATCTGTGCCTAGTACTATTTGAGATGTCTTTTCAGTTCTTCGTGACACCAGCTCACTTGTGCCTAAGGCTTTCCAGCTAAGTAGCAACTACCAGTCCTTCATATGTCTGTTATGTTTTCTAAAATGACCACAAGTCAAATATGCAAAGCAAATCTATCAACCAGCTATTGTGGAACAAAATTTCTTTCTCTTCTAACCAAAAAAATATTTGTGAATGATGCATTCATTGCCTTAATCACATGGCAATCCCTGAAGAGGTCAGAGCAACTTGTGTTTAGCATTAAAAAAAATGCAGACAAAAGCATCCACTCCACAGTATCTATTTAAATGCAAGGACATGAATTGTTTATTGACTTCAAGAAGGGTTTGTAGGTTCCTAAAGACATTCAAATTCACACTGAATAAGAGAAGATGTATATACAATATTGAAGAAGCATGGTTTGTTCATTTCCTGTACTAATCTTAAGAAAAAAAATGCATTTCAAATTGCTACGTTGTCTTTTTATTTGTGTTTCGCTTCTTTTAATTTCCATTTCATAGCTCCTAGAGGAAAAAAAATCTTAAAATAACCCCTTTCATACTCTCTTTTATAGAAACTCCACAGATTACTACTAGAAATTAGTTTCACCACTCTTATAGACTTATAATATCTTTCAGTAATCTTTCCCAGAGTGGTAAAACATGAATTTTACAGTAAAGTAAGTAAACATAATATGAGACACACATAGGCTCAGAGATGTTGGGTTAGAAGCCACTGGACTGACTTTAGGTATGATTTAAGATCTGTGAAGAAAGGAAAAGCTGAAGAGGGGGCAAACATTCAAATATGATTCAGCAAGAAAGGACAGCCCAGAATGGAACATATGAAATGAAGGTACTCAGACCTGGTAGAAGTAGTTAAGACAAAAAATTACAAGGGGAAAAATTCAGAACAGCATTAAAAGCTTGAGGTAACATTTGAATGAAATTGTTCTGAAATCAACAAAGACCTCTCATGACTTATGTTCTTTGACTTTGTCTTGGTAACAATCACAAGAAAAGATGTGTGATTGGAATTGCCTAAATTGTTTTGAGAAGTATTTCACTTCAGTTTTGATAAAGAAAAAAAAAAGTGTGTGCTAAGCATACTAAAACATTATATAGATCCTGGTTTTTTACAGATACATTTGCATGATCCTAATTTGATGCCAAATACAATTAATGGGATTGATTTAGGAAGGGATTAGTTGAATGTAACTTTAGCCGTTTGAAAATAAATATCTACCCTGAGCTACTTGTATAGGCTGTCCATACTGCCAGTGCAGCAGACAAATAACTCCAGAGTATGATTCATCCTGTCCTGAGTTTGATGCCTAAGATAATTGAGATCAGTTACCATTTGGAGGTGTCACTCTATCTCCTGAATATAGATAGTGTAAGCATTCACTTTTAGACACTTCAGTCAGGAGATAAATTTCATTTTCTCAGTCTACATGAACTGAGATTAAAATACTCATCTTTTCCTAAGTGAAAGATTTGTGTGGTTGTCAACACCTGTTCAAAATTTATCTCTTTGTAAACAGAGAAAATACAATGTATTTTAACTTTTATTTTGTGAATAGTTAATTAGCAGCAATAAAAAGGAATGTTGGGAAATTACTCAGCTTTCTAATGAACTCACAAGCTTCATTAGGAAGAACTTCCACAGGATCTTCAGACCAGTTAAGCAAGTAGGATAAGAATTCGATTTTATGATTTTTTTATTCACATACATTCTATGCAACAATCTTATACAAAGTAAACCATTACCCATTTTTTCTTGAACTCTAAAATACAAGTCCTTATTACGTGCTGCATGAGACATTACACCTGTTTTTATGACATGCCCTGTGAGATGGGACATAAAGTTCCCTTGCTTTTTTCTCTCTGCTTTCTGTTATTTAATATTATTTTCAAATTTTTTTTTCCTCACAGAAAATAACAGTGCCAAACATTGCTGATGATGTTGAATATAACCTGTGGTAAGAGGCTGGACGTGAGTTTTATTGCTCCATTTAGCATTTATAACTGCTCCATTAATGTTAGTTGTTCACTCTGTGGAATTTTAATAGTCTAAGCAATGAAAATGGATGAAATGGGCTCACTTTTATCCCAGAATTTAATTACTCCATATCATCCCAAGAAAAGTTATCATGGTATCCTTTCAACTCCTACTGTGCCAGTGTTACTGTACTGGAAGATGGTTGAGGTCCTGGGCATTCGTAACATTTATAGAAACTTTGTTATTCCTTCGTCTGGAACCTTCTGGTAGCTCTTACTTAAAGAGTAGATCTCTAATTAGTCTTAAAGAGGGACCCTCACCCAGAATTCAAGTGAAAAAACGACACACTGCTCCACAGCATGACAGGTCCAGCCTTTTTTATACCCTGACATGCTTTGTCCTGCTCTGCTGAGAGACGTTTATTGGTTCATGCCATCTGAGAATTATCTTCTCAAATGCCTAATACACAGTTACTGCAGTAAGAACCAGGTCACAAGTCCTTTCTCACAGAATAGTTCAACACTAACTGAGGTACAGAACTACCTCCCTTTTTTAAGCTTTGGTTTTCACATGAATATGATTTAGATCCAAAATTTAGATTTTTGGGAGAGCAGGATCTGAGTGAGAGGAGGAAGGTGATTGGTAGTAGAGGATTCTTCTTCCCTCCACAGCCAGCTATTCCACTTCTTGCACACCTACCATTCTATAGCAGTGGTTAGGATCCTTGCTGTAGGATTTCCACCTTTGTATATACTGCAAGAGAATAAAATCACACCTTCTGCATACTATATTTTGGCTTTTTAATTGTTTTTCATTTGTTTGCCTTTTTTTTTTTTTTTTTTTTTTTTTTTAATTGGTTTTAAAAGAAAGTAGTAGCCATGGTTATGGCTATTTCAAGTAGCATCCAAGTATTTGTGATGAGGGCAACAGAGTTGAGCCCTTACAGTTCTTAAGGTTCCTAATATTTGTAGACAAAGAAACACGTTTTACTTTAATTTTAGTCACAGTGATTTAGGCACTGATGTACCTTGACAATCTTCCACAGTTCTCAGGAGAATGTGACATACCTTGGGAGTTTTAGAGAGTCAGCCCCTGTAGGTTGACTGCCCACAAGTTTGTGTAGCAGCAGGAGCAAAGTCTTTCAGGAGTACAACCTTGGATTTATATCCCATGTTAGGCCTGCAAAGTCCTTGAACAACATTGAAACTTGTGATACTGATGGTGTTTGCAGAGACCTGGGACATCAATTATGCTAAGTCCTTCTTCTGCACTGTTACAGGATTCCAAGATAGCTGACCTGAATCTGTAGCTGCCTTTATATCTAACAATAAATTATAAACACAAACATTGCCTGGAATGTTTTGGAAGAATCATAGGAGGACCACAAGTTGCTCAAAAGCCTGCAATTCACGTAATCTACAGATGCTGAAAAAATTTTCCAGATATGTGTGGTTAATATTTATCATTATGTGCATTTTTTCCAACATGACTAAAAAGTTTTCAGGCCAGTCTTGCATTCCTGCTCACCTAATTCAAACGATGACCCAGTGCAATCGGTCACAGTGAACAAAGTGTGCTTTGTAAGCAGTAAACACTCTTCATTTTCTGAGCCCAGTCAAGATCCACCTGTCATTTATCTGCTGAGAAACATGGCATTCCCCTTCCTGATTCCTGTTGGCTGTCTCTGCTTGCAAATCACATTTCAAAAGTGCTCTCTGACAAACACAACATTATCTATGGCATTGCCAATGTAATCTGTGATCATTTTTGGGTTTGTATATCTTTCCTTGCAGATATATCTATATAAAGGTGAATCCATAATACTATTGTTTTCTTCAGAACAATGGTGATGTACTATTTGATATGGCATGGCAGAATGATAATGGTTGCCAGGGAAAAATGGTCTGAAATCACCAGTAAGGGACTAGGCAAGAGCTGGAGCCAAAGCAGAAGCAGCTTTGGGCCAAGGGCTTCCTGGGGAAGGTGGGGGCTCCCCATGGGGGACCTCTGGGACAGGGCTTAGCAGCCAGAGTCCATCCTACCCCCCAGCCAGGAGCAGGACAGCCAGAGGCATTGGTGCCTCTGGGGATGGTGATGGGCTGGGGATGGGCCAGGACAGGATGTGCAGGTGATGGTTGAACGAAATGAGAGACAGACATGGGTGCAGGAAAACTCAGCCTCAGAGGGACAGAGGAGCCTGGATGCAACAAACCCATGCACCTTTCAGTTTTCTTCCTAAGTGCTGCCCAAAGCTTCTGGCCCCTGTGCAGTGCAGGGCCTGCTTCATCCTCAGCTTCTTGCTCCAGCCATTGTTAAAAGCCTTGCAGAATCAGTGCCCCATTGGGACAAGGTTTCTCACACGAAGGGGAAGATGAAAATGTAGATGAAGAAGCAACAAGAGGGACATATCAACAATGAAATCATCTGTGTAGAAATAGCAATTCACTGCCTTACTGTTGTGTCCAGTGTATAACACGTAAAAGGAAAGAAGCAAAGGTATGTTTCTGAGCTCCCTAAGAACACTCAGAATTCACAGCTCCTGCTCCTATCTAATGTCTGTCAAACTGGCACATCCTGCCACATAAGAAGACAAAATCTGAGTTTCCCCAAGGGCACCTACTTCTAGATTACAGAAGTCTATGATTTGGTCAGAAATAAGAAGCTGCTAGGGAAAAGACATTTTCCCTATGGGTAGCACTGGCTGCCAGTTCTTGCTACATTCATACCCAAAGGCAGCTGTCATTCAACAGCTCTTGCCTACCAACAAAACTTACTTTGCAACTAAGACCAGCAATCGATACACTGAAAAAAAGATCTTCAACCTAAAATTGGAGAAGTTACTGCAATCCAGATGTCACTGTAATTTTCACATTACCCAAGTGAAAGCAAAATATCTCTTCCTTCTGCTAAGCAACAGAAACAACACAATTGAGAAAAATAACTTTAACATCCTGTATTTTTTAATTAATTACAGCTGATTGACTCAACTGTATGTTTGGAAATTTAATATTTTGGTCCACATGGAAATATTCACTGCATAAAACAAAGCAATAAATAATTTTTAGTCATATGGAAATACTGTACATTAGTAACTACATTAACATGTATTAAGAGAAATGGCTTCTAAGCAACCATTTTGGAGCTCTGGCTTGGGACTGTGAACCTTCTCAAGAAGGAGCTGTTTTTAAAGCATCCTTTCTCTCCTCTTCTCCTGATTAGTAGGTATACTGAAGATATTTGCTTATCACAATGTAGTTTGTTAGTTTGTTTTTTAAGTTCTGCAGACCTTAAACCAAACCACTTAAAGATGTAGAGTAAATTGTTTTCCTAGCGTAAGCATATATATCTGTTAACAATGAGGTAGAAACCAATCCTTTTTATGGTATTTCACTATGATACATCCTTGATGCTCTTTGCCCAGCATCATAACGTGTCATTTAAAAGACAAATTAATTAAATAGGGGCACAAAGGGTAGCTCAATGTTGGAATCCAAGGTGGTAAGCAACCACTGCTCCAAAGTTCGGATGTTCCTTGTTCCATTTAGAATTCACAAGCTTTCTGGCCAGCAATAAGCTGCCTCTGGGGTTTCTAATTAATAAGTGCTGAGACCACAGGATACAAAGCAATAACGTGCCATGTGTTCATTTTTCAAATGAATCAAAAAACTTTCAGTCTGTTAATTTTGTCCTTCCAAGTTTAACATTGAATCAACCGTTTCCTGTCTAAATCATTCAAGCTTTACAAACGTCATCTGTCTCCCACAGCTGGCACACTGTTGGCTTAAAAGCATAAAGCTGGCATGCAATCTATATCCTGTGTCCTGAATACTTGGGCTGAAATTGTGTACCCACAACTGATTTTTCATTGGATGTATATGTTTCAGGGAAATAGCAGCACACAGATCTGATGTGAGTGACTTGAAAGCCACAGATACTTCTGATCTCTGCCTAGCTTTAAGTTCTGTCACTTTAGGTTCAAAAGATAAGCTGTAGTTTAGTTTATGGATCAGGGTTAGCTGTATAGGAAGTTTAAAATTGACTTCATGGGTTCACTTTCTCCTACACAAAGAAGCCCTGTGATTAGTGATAACTCCGTGATTCTGCTTGAACTCCTAGAAACATCTGGCCTTTTACAGTTTCCTGACAGAAGGCAGGCATTTTTGCCTGATGAACAGTAATAGAACATGTTATTATAATGACTTAATTACCCACAAAGCAAAGTGATGGGCTGACACATTTCAAGTCCATTTGGGAAAAAAAATATGCCTGGGGAAAAGATCAAACAGTAGCTTTTTTTCCCTTTTTTTCTTTCCTTGAAAATGCTTATGGTAAATAAGACTGAGGAGACCTTACAGTATGAAAAAATCTTAATCTACTATTCAATTGCTAGGCATATAAAGTGACTATGGGATGAGATTATTTTGTCACCAATTGAAATAAATTAATATATCAGAATTTTTTATGCAATCTGTACAAAAAATCACAAGAAAATATGTAATAACATCATTGCTATTAGTTTGCAGAATATGAGAACTAAAATTGAGGCAGTATAAAACATAATATAAAGTATGATCTAAATGAACACACTTGACCCTGAGGCTTGATAAAGTGTACACAAATCAAATGACACAAAATCAAAATGACAAAAATCAAATTGCAAAAATCAAATGACAAAAGAGTTCAGTCAGATGCCTTTAATCTTCTTTTTGGTTTTAGCCATTTCTTTTTTTCACACTAGTGATTAAAAGCAGCAAAGAACACATGATTTGGCTTATGCCTTTTAACTTGTAACATTAGAAGAGCACTATCAACTTTGGAAGTTATTTTACATTCACATTATGAACATTGCTTGCATTCCTAGCTGTACTAAAATGCATGGCAGTTTGGCAGTTCTCTTATTAAGTTTAGCTGGGCCTGTTTCTCTCCTTTTTTTCCTCAAGAAAACTTGAGCACCAACACACTAAATAGTGTCACAAACAAAATGACACATAGAACAATGGACGTTTTCGGAACTTTAATTTCAAGTCACATTAGTGACCTACAGGAGTGTGTGCTCTGGTACCTTCTCAGAAATATCAGTCACATATTCTTGGTATTTTTCATTAATATGAATTTTCTACAGAGCTTCCCTTGACCAATTGGCACTGGGATGCACATCTGATGCATCTCAACTGATGCACATCTGATGCAACAATGTATCTTAATACTACAAAGCAGTGGACAAAACTTGATGGATGGATGTGCTGAGCTTTCAGAGCTTCCCTACCTTATAGCAGCAATGTGAGTGGTTGGAAACAAGGAAAAACCCACTTCACAGAATTTTCTCCTGTTGGGAAAGATGGGACTCCATGGGTGTTCCTACATTCTCCAAGCCACCTCTGTTTTTTTAATTGGTGGGCAGACATGAAAAGTGTTCAGACATTACACAGTTATTTGTCCTTCTCCCTGTAAAATGCTAACCCTCAAGTAGAAGAATCACTGTTGAAACTACACACTTCTAAGTGAAACACAGGTGTTTTAACAGTAATTATGAATTTACCATTAAGGTAACCTTACCTAAGTGCTTGGGCACATGTTAAGTTTCATTCACATGGGTGAATCTGTTGAAAACAATGAATTTATTAAGTTTTTTTATTCATTGTCTTCTATGCTTTCCTGAAATGAAATATAAGGTGGGAGGAAAAAAAAAATGGGGGCAAAAGATGGAGATGTAGTATAATTAAACTAGCAGAAACACATCACTCAGAGTTATTGCAGTCTACTGTGTCACTAATAATAACTTTATACCCAAGATCATGAAATGCTGTTCATATTGGGGGATCTGCACTCCATGTATTGCTAGCAGGGAGCTCTGGGGTGGAGCATTGCAGTCATATTGGAAAGTGGCTCAAGAAGTAGAGAGAACAAAAGAAAAATGTCCATTACAAAACTGAAGGAGGATGGACACAGTTGTGCTGTCTGCCTTTGCTTTTAATATTGAAATTGTGTGTACACAAGGGCACACAAATACACCTGGTGTGTGCCTCCTTTCTCTAATTAAATGCTAAAAAATAAAAAAGGACTGGAGAAATGTATGAGCAGATTTTCATGAACAACAAGAAAAAAAAGGAGCAAATTCTACTTCCCAGGCTCAGTGTTCCTTGCCATATCTTCCTCTCTGGAAAACATATGGACTGGAAAGGTGTGAGGTCTGAGGCTTATCTGCTGAGTATGGAAAGTGAGAACATTTCTGATATTCAAGCACAACAGTTATTCTGGATTAGCACCTTTAACCTGAATGCAGACAGATTTTATAGATAGCATAGAGCTACAGGAATAACAAGATTCATCAAACTTATGGGCAGCACAAATATGTTATTGATAATGGTGGCATATTCCCATTTTGCAATTTATTTAAAAGCAAACTCACAGTGAGGGGGTGAGGAGGTTCCTCAATGCAACTTAAGAGAAAAAAACCCAACCAAATCAAACACAAAAAACTGACTGGGATTTTAAAGCAATTCCACTACTTAGACCTACGTGATTTAGGAAATTGGTTTGGTCTTGGAAGGTTCTCAGAGATTAGGTTTCTCTTGCAAACCAAGTGCTGACTGCAGGGCAGTTTGCAGAGAAGACACATTCCTTCTCTAGGAAAAGTCAGGGGATTTAATATGCAGCCAGAGCTGGACAAAGAAAAGCAGGTGCCCTTTGCTAGAGAAACAAAGTGGGGGAAGATTATGATTTATGTTTAGAAAGGTTAAATGTTTTTTTCCAGACTTAGGAATGTTCTTTTTTTCATTATTATTACTTTCAGTAAAAAGTTTCTGAGAGGAAAAAAACCTGTGGTTTCAAGAGAATTTTTTCCCCAAGACACATTAAAGTTGTGCAAGAAATCTTTATTTCTTTTCTCTCCAAAAGTTAATTTTCAAAACTGGAAATACTTGCTTTTTATTTCTTCACTCTATGCGCCTTATGACACCATTCATGTTCCTGCTATTTCTTGGTAGGCACATGAGGGAAGCCACAGGCACAGTACTTCTGACATTTTACCAATGTGTAGTGCCCCTCATCTATGTGGGTATTTGATCTGTGTGGCTATTGCCTTGAAAAGCTGCATTAAATTATTTTTTCCCCCAAGCATTGGGAATACATTTTTACTACTATTTTTTTTACCAATAACAAATTCCACAAGTAGACCTCAACTTATTTTTATTTATTTTATTTTTCATTCTATGTACATGCATACATTCATGCACTCACAAAAACTCTATCCCACAAGCTCTGTCTTATCTTCAGGGTGGGCTACATTTTTAAGAAAATTATTTTACAAAAGACTAAGTACTTACCCTCTACATAACTGCTACTCAGTTTAATCTAGAGTAGTTGTGGGGGAGAGTCCTGCATCTCTTTTAAGAATTTTGATTTATTCTATTGAGTTGCTTCATCCACTGACTATGTAAAGTATGGAAATGTTCTCAGAAAGAGCTACTACTCTCCTCTTCCCATTGATGCTGCTATTTTCTATTTCCTCACAAACCATTGAAGAACAGAAGAAAAAGAAGAAACAAGAGTCTCTCCCTCCTTATCCCCAGAACCTCAGAAATTGAATCTCTTTCATCTGCAAAAACCAAACTAGTATGCTACTTTTATCTGTGGGGAAATTTAAGTTGATGTATAATGACTACTTAATTTGCTTAAAAAGCTTTTTTAGTCCTAGTCACATTTGTTATTATGACAGTAAAGACTGTCTGTTGTCATACCTAGAACTGGAAAACCTCTGTAACTCCACCTTTCTAGATCTAAGTGGAAAGATTGATTTATGTTTTTCCTCTGTCTTTCCACTGAAATTTATAGAAAATGCTGCTACCATGTAATTATTAAAACACCAGTCAGGTTCTTCAACTGGTAGAATGTATCTTTTGTAGCAGCACTAGCACCATGCAGAGAAACTGTGTAATTAGAAACTCTGATAATTTGTCACAATAGAGTACTTATTAATAGAGTTACTTATTTCATTCTCTTCCACTGAATCCTCTTCTCTATTTTATCACTGTTTGGCATTTGTGGCTTATTTGGATTATATGGTCAGACAGTATGGCAAATGGCCCATGAGGAGATTGGTCTGTGAAATAACATGATTTCAGCTGAATGTTTATCTGGCTGAGATGGTAAGATACAGGGAGCCTTATTCCACTCAGCAAAAATATGAGTGGAAAGAATGGGGTTTATGATTTCCTTTCCATGTCTACATAAATGAAGTCTTTACTTCCTGACATGGCATTTCTCAAAATATGGGGTTATGTACATACCAGGTTCACTCAGGTAGAACATCACTGCCATCCAAAAATGACATTGCTTTTCCAGTAGGCCAGAGAAATATTTCTTAAATAATGCATAGCAAAAGAAATCTTTTTATAGCACCTATTTTATTAATGGGTTTTTCCCCCACTACTAGTGGCTTACTTTTTTTTTTCTCCTCTCTGCAATTTTCTCTCTCCAACTTCTCAAACTTTCCTTTTCTGCCTAAATTTTATTTTATTTCTTCTGTAGATCATCACTTAAAGGAAACATCACACGCTCTTTTTGCTGAATTCAGCCTGAAGAGATGACTTGATGGCTTTTGCGCTGCAAATCTTACAATTATATAGAGAAGCTTGTGATTCATTTTTCATTTCAGCCACCATCATTGCCATTGAGGAATACCAGTGTCAGCCTTTCCAACTGGCTGCAAAGGATCACAAGCAGCTGAATCTTAGGACTACAGTAAACAGAACAGTTTCTGCAGGAAAAAACCAGGGAAATTTCTGTGGCTAGAGAAGAATGATCTAGACCCTGTACCTTTCTTGCATGTTTGGTCTACTCATAACTTTGATTCTTGCATCTCTCTTGCATATTCCTCCCCCTTTGCAAGCTTCTGAAAACTGATACAATTCTCAGTCTGCTTCTTTAATTCCTCCTCAAATGACAGCCCCCACCCCTTAAAAATTTTCTTTGTTATGTTTAGAAAAAATAGGATTTGGGTGTTGATCATGTGCAGGGCAATGAGGCAACCAGAGATAAAAGAACTAAGAGCAAATGAAGGACGGAAAATGGAGGAAAGTATTGCAATGGTCTTTTCATTAGTGCATAGAAGGGAAGGTACTTAAGGAGTTGCTATTTTCTTAATGTACTTTCCACAGTTCCATATAGCCTTTAAAATTATTCTGTGCACAAAACTTGGACAAACAGCTGGAAATACAGAGGTAACTGTATCCAATATCACAGAAAGCACTACAGCTACCCCAGGCCCTGCACCTACAGCATGCTGGTTCATATATCAATAACTGTTGGTTCCTGTTCGTGTCCCTGAGGGGTCTCAAAATTCACTATTTATTTCACTATTCACAAGTGCATGCCAACATCTTGGTCTCAATCTCATTTCAATGTCTGAACCAAAAAGAAAGCACAATGACTTTTGGACACATCTAAATCCCCAGTCTTTTCAAAAGCCAGGAAGCCTGGCTTCCTGGTTAAGTGACCAAACTACTCCTGAATCTGGGCAGGAAGCAGAGAAAATCTGCCCTCTAAAGACCATGTTTGTGGGCTAACTCTCAAAATCGGCTCAGAAGGATGTGCTGAATAAATAGATCATTCTAAGTGGAACATGGAGATCCAATGCCGTCAAATGAAAATGTGTACTGCTTTGCAAGAGAAACGTGTACTTCTTCTGTAATGCATATCAGGTTCATTCCTCAATTGCAGAAAGCTGACCCAGCCTTAACACAGTCACTAGAGAAAAGCCAAATTAGGCTGTACTGAAGATTTTAAATGGGAAAATTCTCCTTCTTCCATTTGCAAATTCAGTGACTAGAACAAAAAATGCTGGCTTGTATTTACAATATTTTTTCAGCAAAATGCAGCACTTGAATGTGCATTTGCCTCACTTGACGTGTAGTTAGTGTAGGCAGCTTTAGCTGAGCTTATCCAGAACACAAGTTGTGCTTTTTCTTTACAGCCTTGAGGTCATCTAGTAGATGGCAGTTGCATATTTTTCATTGTCTGTATCAAGGATATCAAGGAACATTTGCTCATTTGATAGATTCAGAGACCACAGGTGTTAGTTTGTTTTGGTTTTTTTTTCTAATGAACTATTTTGTTTTCTTCTTGGAAAGGGCATCCAGGGTTTAAATATAATCAGTCCCACCTCAATTGATTTCAAATGTTGAGATTCAACGTAACATGAATTGAACCACTGAACTGTACTTCACCCACCACAGATTTTCTTTGTAGTCCTAGATTTTGTCATCCCTTAAGGCTATGGGATACAGAACTGATGCCGTACTGCACTCCTGGCACAGCAGTGTGTGCTGAAGTGAAACATATTTTATGGGTCATGTAAACAGAAGTTCTCATTTCCCTTGGAGATAGTGACATCTGGAAACCCTGCCCCTCATGTTATACTGTAAGAAGGATCTCATCTGGGGAAAACTAAGAAGTTGCAAATATCATTTCTGCATATTGTCATTTTCCCAGGAGGGAATTTCTCTTAGCATCAAACAATTCACTTTTCAGACTCTTTTCAGAGGCATTTAATGAGACATAAATGCTATGCAGGTCCAAAAGCACTAGTTTACTTAATTTCAAAAATTTCATTACATCTACCACCATCACATGTAGAACTGAGAGAAGAAAAAGAATCAGGAGTAATCAAAAAATGATAACAAGTAAGAGAATAAGGCAAGAAAACAACATGCAGCCTATGAGGATTGGTTTGTTCTGGAAATCACTGAACCAACCTCAGATGATTTCTTTTGCTAGAGTGCTAAAGAGAAGATTTTCTTTTGACAAATCAGATGTAAAGTAACATGGCAACTGCAAGGAGAAATTCAAGGAGGGAACGGAAGAACAGAGAGAGTCATTACAGTCATCACTCATGGAGACAGAAGAGAAAGTGAAGGGAATTTTACTCCTGTCGTGTATAGCATCAATCACTGCACGTCAGTAAAGACTTCTTTGTGCCAAATCCAAAAAGCTAGTTAATGAAAAAAAAATTTGCTTGTACTATTACATCAGCCAAAGAACTCTTATATACAATGGAGAATGCTTCACACCTTTAATTCCTTGCTCAGTCGATTTTTTTCAGATATGCATCTCTATTTTTTTTCTGCAGAGTTGTCAAGATTTTTTCCAAGACTTCTGACACAAGCCAATGAGTATTTGACTAGATGAATCTACTCCCTGCTCAACTTATTCTCCATCACTTTCTTGGACTGAGGAAATAATCCTAATGGAATATGTAAAAAAATAGTTTAATATTTCTTGTCTAAAATATTCCAGGAGACTTTTTGCAAACCATGACAGAGAAAGGAAATAGCTGATGGAGATATTTTTCACAGTTGGCTAACCACAGTATATAAACATACAGTTATGATAAATATCTATAACATTTTTTCTCAATTAAAATATGCATTACATAACAACCAGGGGACTGATGCACTCACAGTATTTGCAGACTTTTTACTTTCCATGGTTTGTAATTTTTAAATTACATGGACTTGAAAAAGCCATGGGACAGCCACTGTCCTCAGTGGCTGTCTGACTGGTTAGAACTCAGACACAAATGATACGTTTTCTTAGAATATCAAACTTCCTACAAGACACTTCTAAGAACACTTGTAACAGATACAGTGTCAAAATTTTATGGTCTTAACTATATTTAAATAAAAATTCTCTGAACTTTGTTATTACAGAGCTCAGGACACAAAAGCTGCTATTCAATGCAATATGAACTTCAACTTCTGAAAACAAAGAAATGCAATTAAGGTACCAATTCTCTTCTCTTCTGTCTCTGGAACACCCTCTTTAACTGTACAACCCAAGAAAACATCTGAGAAGCATCTGGAAGAGTTATGAAGAGCTTTTTCTACAGGATCTGTATGATGGATCCCTTGACCACACAACCTAGTGACTTGTGCCTTGTTTATATTCAGCTCTGGTTGTCAGGAAGTATGCCAGGATAATCCTTGCTAGTACATCAGTGTTAATTTCCTTGAAAAGCATTTCTAAAACTGGAATCTATATATATAGGGATCTTCAAACACTTTGAAAAAGTCTTGTGCCGAGAAATGCAAAATTGATTTTATATGCATTAGGCTATAGCTACATTATAATATCTTTGTATGCTCCAAGCTTTCAGCTCTGCATGCACATACCAGATGTATGCATTATAACAGGGGAAGTGATGGATTCTGCACCTGGAATGGGGCAATCCTGGCTGTATTTGCAGGCCAGGGAATGAGGGGTTGGAGAGCAGGATTCTGCAGGGTACCTGCAGGACCCTGGGAGTCCTTGTCAATGGCAAGTTGAACATGAGCCAGCAGTGCCCTGGCAGCCAGGAGGGCCAACCCTTGCCTGCGGGGCATCAGGGACAGCATCACCACCTGGGCAAGGGAAGGGATTGTCCTGCTCTGCTCTGAGTTGGAGTGGCCCCACCTTGAGTATTTTGCACAGTTTTGGGCACCACAATGTAAGACATTGAACAATTACAGTGTCCCAGAGAGGGCAATGAAGATCATGAAGGGCCTTGAGGAGCAGCTGTACGAGAAGCAGCTGAGGGCACTTGGTCTGTTCAGCCTGGCGAAGAGGAGGCTGAGGGGAGACCTCATTGCACAACTTCTTTGTGAGGGGAAGAGGAGGGGCAGGCACTGATCTCTTCTCTGTCGCAACCAGTGACAGGACCCAAAGGAATAGCTTGAAGTTGTTTCAGGGAAGGTTTAGGCTGGATATTAGGAAAATTTTCTTCACCCAGAGGGTGAAGAACAGGTTCCCCAGAGAAGTGGTCACAGCACCAGCTTGACAGAGTTCAAGAATTGTTTGGGCAGTGCCCCAAGGACATGGAGTGATTCCTGGGGCTGTCCTGTGCAGGGCCAGGAGTTGAACTTTGATGATCTGAGTGGGTCCCTTTGAACTCAAAATGTGATATGATTCTGCATAATTCATGTTTCAAACAGCATCAGGATGAGATCCATGCAAATTCTAGGCCCTTCCTTATGACCTCACGTATTCTCATTTTTTCATTTTTTTGGAAAAGAAATCCAGCCTGCAGGCCAGAAAGTAGGCAAAACTTCTTTCTGTCATTGCCTAGACTCGGCAACCCATGGCTCAGTACACACATTCTGTACAGTTGGACATGACCATGGGAAACTTCAGGTTCAAAGAGACAGGTAACCTAAATTTCATGTTTGGTTCAGAGGCACCAAACATGAACTTTAGGTTATTTGTTTCTTTGAGCCTCACAGACACGGAGTCAGTCCACGTGTGGAGCTCCTTTGCTGCTCAACACACACAAAGCCTCAGCATTAATGTGTTGCTTCCTTCGGATCATTTTCCTGGCTGGCTTTGAGCTTCCAACTTAAGCCTTGACAAGGTTTTTATGTGAACCCCCTCCTACTACCTCACGGCCTAAAAGGCCATGGCTATTGTGTGCTTGAGACATATGCAAAAGGTCTTGGTTCATTTTTGAGAAAGGTTGAGCCAAGGTCTGAGGCTTAGTTATACATAGAAAATGGAGGATCAAGTGACTTTCTGTGCTGTTCCATGGGTATGGGAGAGGGGCACTTTGGAATCAATTGCTTAAATAACCTTGGACTGGGACTTAAACCCTACCTTCAGCCTCAGGAGTAAAATTTTCCAAACAGCCTGGGTTATATATGAATTTTGGAGTATTTGGAATAGTCATCTTTGAAACAGTAAACCACTGTCAATCCCAACTATAACTCAGTCTTTATTCTGGCACTGTTCCTGTTTCGTTCTGTGACAATTTTGACTAAAGAATGATTAAAACTGAGTAGGGACATCAGAATTTGTTCCATACACCATAATGCTGAGACACTGCACACTGCTGTGTCAATTACAGAAATGCATGTTTTCCTGGCATGACTTACCAGTTTGATGTATAGTTTAGTGACCTCCACCAACTCCCTGCCAAATGCAGCTGTAATGAGGAGATACTTATGGCTGCCCATTTCAGTTGAGAAGTTCTTTTCATGTCTGGCTCTAGTATACAATATAGTAGTAACCATTTGAGACTTCCCAAGTCTCACGGGTGAAAGAACCAACAAAACAAAATCTTTTATGTTTGTGGTGCAAGAAACATCAGACATTTCACCTGTAGATTTTACTTTTAGCCAAGCATTTTTATGTAAACTGAATGCATAGAACTGACAAGAAAAAATTTCAGGCACGTAAAATTTTCCTGAAAATATAAAGGATGAGCTTCAATTTGTGAGCAGTTTTTTAAGACTTTGTGATTTTCTGGGATATCGAAGTTTTCCTGCAAAACTCCTATTTCTGGAGGTTTATACAATGAGGATCACTTTTTCTCTTTATGCTGCCTGCTTGAAATATGAACTGTGTATTAACTGCAGATTTTCTTTCATGCTTTAAGATTTGTATCAATGCCAGTTCAGTTCATGTCGGTCCATAAAATAAGTCCAAATTAATTTTTTCATCAGTACAGGATGCAAGGATGATTTTGTCAGTTTTTGGGTTGGTTTTGTCAGGTTTTTTTCCCTCAGCCATTCTTAACTCCAGCCTTTGGACTAGGCTAAGATTTAGAGATAAATTTCTTTTTAGAATAATAGCTCAACAGGTCATGGTCTGACTAGGAGAAAATTCCTTGATCCTCCCTTCCTAGGAACATTCCTACACAGTGAGGGTCAACTTCTATTTCCTACTGACATAAATCTCTTCTATTTGCTTAATATTTGGTAGTGTAGCTAATCCGATACTTGTGGATTATCCCAAGGGATCCAATAACAACAGCTATATACATGATAGAAATGTCACAGGCAGTGTAGATATCCACATTTCAGCATTAAGGCTATTTGATTCTCTTTTTGTTAGATTTTAAGTTTTTCCTATGCTAATACTCTCCACCAAAAATTTCTGGTTTTGAGGCTGTCCCAGAGACATTTTTTTAGAAATGTTCAAGAAAAAAATACTTGGGAAGGTTGTTTATAAAGTTGGAATAAGCACATCTTACATCTGATATCCTCAACTCATACAAACCTCATCATTTAGAAGCAGCTTTGCATCCCCATTTTTGCAATACAATATCAAAATTCAGTTTAAAGACCAAGTTTTACTTGGAATGCTGAGAAATAAGTTAAGGAGTTACTTTGAAGATCAGAGGAATCAGGAGCTGGGGAAAGTAGTGCTGATCAGGAAATAGAAGAACATTTGGGTACTCGACAAGAGAGATAAAGGCAGGAAGGACATCATGTGATTGGTGTCACACATGAGGGACAGACAATGGCACTTCTTTAAGAGAAAGACATTGGAGTATAGTAGCAAGAGAATAAGAAATTACATCCAAGAGAGACACTGACTTGATAGAGAATTTTTATACATAATTTTAGCACCCTCACTGCAGAATCGAACTTTTAGGAGTTTGAGTTCATGGCTCCCAACAGGTATTTGTGTGAAACCTGCAGGAAAGGGTAAGACCACCCTAGTCCAAAGCCTGTATCATTACTCAGCCACTGCTTTTCCCACTCTTTAGTATCTGCAATTTTTGTCAGAAGTCTGTACTGATGATCCAACCTGTGGGCAAATGTTTCACATGAAGGAATTCCTGGGTATTTTCATTGGGTCTTGTATCACTTTCAGAACCTCTAAATGATGAGGTGTGGTACAAGAGCTGGAATAATTTGCACTTTTTACCCTTCCAGCCTGACTGTCTTGATTTATCTCGCTCTTACAGAGCTTAGAAGGTCAATGGGAAATTAACTCCCCTTCAGAATCTGAGTCCAGCATTGACCTAAACATCCAAATCTATACCTGAATTTAGCACATTCTCTGCTTCTTTGTTATGGACT
This sequence comes from Zosterops lateralis, assembly GCF_965231275.1. NCBI lineage: Eukaryota > Metazoa > Chordata > Aves > Passeriformes > Zosteropidae > Zosterops > Zosterops lateralis. The sequence goes on along the minus strand of NC_139764.1, from coordinate 40,651,087 downwards.
TAGTGTCCTCATTCTTTCACTTGGGGATTTTAGACATTCCTTCTTTGTTATTCACTGTTACTTCTCATTATCGCCATTTTTCACATTTGTTCTTTTGGCCTTATGTTGAATTGAGAAGAGGTAACAACTTGGTAGTCAAATAACAAATTATTAACTCAGAGATTAAGCAGGAAAGACACAAAGGGCCTTCAAAATGTTGGATACACAGCAGCACTAAGGAAAAAACTGTGTTCAGGCTTTTCAGAACAATGTGTGAACTCTGACAACTCAGTCATTTACTGTCACTGCAACTTTTAAAGGCATGTTTTGTTAATTTTGGTCTTTGGTAAGCATTTTGAATCTTGTTCATTTCAGACTAGCTTTTAAGAGAGGGAGAGTCATCCTCTGGAAATGCCTGTGTCTCTCTGTTGACCACAGAAAGACTAGAAGTTGAATAGCTAAGAGTTGTATAACAAGCTGAGTTAACTGAGGAGAAAAAAAATGGATTTTTATAGTTAGGGCAGCTCTCAATACATCACAATTGGAATTTTCCAAAATCTCAGTTTCCTATTAGACATTTTTTTCTGTCTCAGCAAGCATAGTCCAATTAGTTTTAAAATTCTCCTTCCATGGTGTTGTGCCATGACCTGCTTACCACTTTTACAATGCACAGACGTACACCAAATATGCTTTTTATCATGAAGACAGATGACTAAATGCAGTTGTGAAATAGGTTGCCTATAAAGCAATCCAGTAAAGTTCAAAGAAGATCTCGGGCTGGCCTTCTGTTATGAAAGTTCTAAAACACATTTTCTTTTGGCTGTGTGTTCAACCTAACACAGACCTCAGTGATGCAGAAGTCTGATGACGTTTTAATTATATCTGGGACTGCATTTCTATGAAAATCAGCATTCTAACCAGCCAAGCCTCAGAACACAGCTTTCATTGTCTTTTTACCAACAATAAATGGAGATAATTTTGCGTTCTTCCATAGATTTGACTTTTGGAGACCATATATATAAGGCAGTTGAAAGCTACTGATTTTGCTGTTAAAACTTATCATTGGAGATTTATAAGACAAAGTCAGACTGTGTCCTACCAGGAGCAAAAAATCACTATTGTATGTTTAAAAGATAATAGACAAACTCTTAATTGAGATAGTAGCAATGAACAAGTTATACACCTATGGCTACACTGCTCACATAATTTGCCAAATGTCTTTCAAGTTTGTTTGAACCAAAACCCTCTAAGTTTAACTGTTACTGTCTCTCTGTGATGTGTTGAAGCTGTCAGTGTACTGGTCATATCACAGCAGTCTTTTCAGCAGCACATAACAATAGAGACACAACTCAAATTTACATCCTATTTACACTGGACTGCTGCACACACCTGAGGAGAAAGGAAAGAAAAGTTTACACTTCAGCATAAAAAAAGCAAGCCTGTGAAAGCCACTTAGGACATGTGGTGCAAATAACCTCATCCTCTGGTTATGTGTCATCCATCAGCTCCTTTCAGAAAGTGGTTTAAGAGACTGGAAGCAGTATTTGGCTGAATATATTCTACTCCATATAAGGAACCCCAGGCTGGATGAAGAGATTGTACCACTTCCGTTTACAGAGTGAAATGCATTCTTTTAGAGGTGGTGCCTAGTTTTACTTCTCAACCCAAGAGGCTAAATTAGTAATTTTAAACAAAGGTGAGGCAGCTAGATTTTTATTAATTACTAACAACTTGATTTCCAACAAACAAAGAACCTTAATCTAATTTTGGATCAAAAAATTTAGACACAACCAATATTCCACTAACTTACTTGTACTGGAAATGATTCTGAGAAAATCACAAGACAGTATTGAAATTAAGAAAGGACACAAAATAGGAGTTAGTTAACCATCTCTGATGGTGTAAAAAATAACCAAATTTTAAATATCTAATAAACTTCCACTGAATTTGAAATCATAAACTTTATTACATTGAAAATGGGTCCTCTTTACAGATAAGAATGTGGTCTCAAGAGGACTCATACAGGTATAAACTATTGAAAGTTGTAGCTACAGTTCTCAGTCAAAGGTTGATGCAGGGAATATACTTTAGTGCATACTTTATGTCTGAAGAGAAATGCATAACAGTTGTTCAGGAATATTTCTTCGGGATCAAATCAGAATAGGACTATGGACTATCTAGTAACTTCTTAACACAAGTAATAGATAAAAGTTAAGCAAACTCTAAAAGTCCTTAAGAGGAGCTACTCCAAACAGCCATGTTGTTTTACATTTAGTATCCAAAATTCAGTGGCAAGAATATCACTTTCTCTGCAAAGTTTTATTAAAAAAAATTGAAAAACCACCCCTCATAAAAACCTGTTTCTAATGAATTATAGAATCAATTTTCCATAGACTTACACTATAGGAACTAGTCACTTAAAGGTGTGTTGAGTTGCTTAAAAAACAGAGGCTCAGTTATTTATTTATTTGAATGTGGGAGCCAAAGGCATTTTAGTATGTTTTCGAGTGTCAGAAACAATAAATAAAGATATATAACCAGCTTTCTGTAAAAAGCACTTCAATACTTCTGGGATGCAAAGGGTGGTAGTTGGTACCTCCCGCTGCCACTCTCAAGTACATTAAAGTGCCACAGAAATTCTGGGGCCCAAAGGAAGCAAGAGCATTTACATAATTTAACAAAATAATTGATCAAAAATTACATTATTTACATTGGAAGAAAAATATGGTTGACCTTTTCTATCTCAGTTCTAAGGGAACACTTTTAAAGAAATTTAGTAGGAAAGCTAGTACAAAAATATGTTCTCAAATACAGAAATTTAGTTTTCCTTGAGAGCAGGATCAAGAAAATAATTATAGGCTTTTCTGAGCAAAATTTAATTTCTGCTGGCATTTATATTAAGAGTTCATCAGTTATTGTCTCAAGAACCTTCTCACTATACATCCTTCTCACCATAAAATCCATAGATTAAAAGCAGTAGTAAATTGAGCATAGTAACTCTTTTGATCACAGTAATAGCTGTAAGTGAAAGATTTTCACTGTGGATGGCTGAAGAGTGTACTGCAGAACGGTCCTACAAAGGGCTTTTCTCTTTGCAGCCACCTCCAGTAGTTGCATGTACCTTAAACAAAATACCAAAACTGCTGAGGTCTTCAGATTACATAAATATTTGAGGTGGTGTCCCTTAAGAACACACAATTTAATTCAATGAAATATAAGAACATAAGAAGCAGTGACTCTAATTACTGTAAAGGATCATAATACAATAATACCACATATTTCACTGGAGAGCTATATCTGCTTCTGGTGTTCATATTTCAAAAATATATATGGAGGAAAAAGAAAAGGGAAAAAAAAAAGGAAAAAAAATAAATTAATAAAGGGTATTGAAAAAGAATATAACATCTAAGGTGGAAGAAAAGGCCAAACTCCCAGAATCAGACTTTCCCAAAATTTACATCACCAAATAATTTCTGCACCAGGACTTTGAAGGAACTGGCATCAGAGGGCCCAAACCCAGAAGTAAATAATTTGAATCTGTCTTACCTGGGACAATCTCACAGGAAATCGGTAAAATTAATATATATTTCATAAAGGAGAAGAGAGAGAAAATCAGGACTCAGAAAAGCACAATGCATTTAAAAATACTGAAACCAATGTAGTAAATGAAGAAAGGGAGAAAAGCTGGATAAAAGCAAGATCAAAAGATCTTGCTATTTACCAAAGGAGCCTCATGGCTTTTACACTAAGATAGACCCTTTAGAGAAGGAAAATGCAAAATATCTAATTCTGCAGTTGTTAGCAAAACATTAAGGCCCAGTGGCAAATGGAGAATTATCAGTCAAATTGCAGGAAATGACTGCTACAAGAGCTGGAATTTTGAATGAAGAGTCATCCAGGCTGGCAGATAAGTAGCTACAAAACTGCCTCAGGCACAACTTTTTCTGAAGGCTGTTATTGAGCTGGTTTCTAGATGGTTTTTGGGTATAGATTACAAACATGCAAAGGATTAGATTTATAAACATACAAAGGATTAGACCTTTAAGTGGGCACAGAAAAATAAGGAATAACAGTAACAACAATTAAAAATAAGTGAGTAATTGCTTGTTTGCTATTTCATTTTTGAGAAAAAAATGTATTAAATTCAAATAAAAGGCAAATGAAAGGCATTTTGCTGTATTTGAATAAGAGGTGTCTGATGACAGGATTAACACGTAGTATATATTTAACCAAAACAAAAAGAAGTAAAGTTACGTATTTGCACCCAGGCTGAGTCTGAACTTCAGCATCTTCAACAGAGAGTAACATAGGGAGCTTAGCAGGTTAATGCAATGAAGGACACACCTTTGAACAGTCACACACTTGTGCTCACACAAGTGCATTAACAGAACCCCACACAAACCTCACCAACATGCAGGATTCCACAACCAGTGACATGCACACAGGATCGCCCCAACATCTGCAGATCATTCATCCAATTGCAGAAGTGCCACAATCATCAACCGTACTTCTTCTCTTCCCCTCATTGCTGTGAACCATGCAAATTGCCATGCAAATTTAAGATGCATTATGTGGTTAGCTGAGAGAAAAATTAGAGGCTTTATGCTCAGCAGAGCTTTTCTTGAAGTAGAGCCAGCTTTTTTTCTTGTGGTTTCATAGAAGCAAACATTAAGAAACATAAAAAAAACCCCTAAATAAATAAACGCAAGACAATAATAAATACTAATGTGCCTCTTCATCTGACCAAGTGTCATTCCATTGCTGTGCCCCCATTTCCAACACCTCATTGTAGGCATTAGTGGAAAGGAAAGTAAAGCAATGCCAAGAAAGCAAGAAATGCCAAAAAATACCAAGAAAGTATTTTTCACTTGGGAAAAATACAGTTAATTGCTGTGAGGTAAGTAAACAAGTAAAAATATTAATACCAGTAAATCAGGTTGAATTACATCACTATTGTTTAGCTTATCATTTTCTTATTGTCAGAGAACAAGTATAGAGATAGCAAGAGAATGTTTCATAGCAAGGGGAACAAATTCCAGTTTCCTTGTAACCTATCACTGATGTGAAGGCAATTAGTTCTTGAATAGAGCAAAACACAAAACTAATTACAATAAATAAATAAGTTAAAGGCTAGTAACTTGCAGGAAGTGGCAAGTCTGCAACAAATGTGTATGAAGATACGTGGCTTTGTTCCTGGTGTATATTGTAAGGAACATTTTTTCAGCATTCCATTATATGACAAAACCAAATTGAGTAGTCTATGGTTATCACCAGAGCAAATTTCTCCCTGCTCCCTTTTCAAGAGTACCGGACACAATCACAGTGGAACACAGAACACAACAGCAAAACTGACTTTTTTCACCTTTGAACTCTTTCAGAGGGAGTTTGAAATTATTTAATTCCATGTGGATGATGTCTTTCAGAAATATTTCATAGCAAAATGGATATTTGTAAGCATGAGTACCATAAAAGGTCCCATTTTAACAAGTATAGCCAAGTATTTGTTTGGGAAGTGATGGTGTGCTAACTAGGGAACATGAATGCTGCCATCTGACTCCTCTAACCATTTACAGCTAGGCAAGATGATTTGGATTTTAAATAATATTTATCAACAACACAAGTAACGCCTATATGAACACACCCAGATAATTAATGTTCTAGGGGAAAATGTGGTCTGAGTGTAGATGTTCTTACGAGGGGAAAAAGAGGCAAAACACATATTAGAGTTAAAAAAAAATATATGAGAATTATTTGTTTAGCTTTAATCTTTATAATCATTATCAGGCCACAGCTTAATGACGCTCTTTCTTCCAGTTAGAGACAAAGCCGGCAGTAGTAGTTTCATGAATTGCCTTCTTTCATCTCTTCACTTCATCCTGTGGGACTCATGACTCCATCTGTGGGAGTTTTGAACATATGGAGAGATATCAAACCCCACAACTGTTCTCTGTGGCCTTTCAGATTTTTGCAATCAATTTCAATTCTTTTCAGTACTTTTTGTTTTTCTTGGCCTGTTGGAACTTTCTTCCATTCAATTTCTCTACTCAGTTGTGCCTCCTATTATCTCCAGCCTCTGTGAATCCCATGTTTCAGGGACACACTATACCTGGTGAGACCATATTTTGCTGTCAGCCAGCCAACCTGCTGTACCTACAGAAAAATGGGGGCCAAGGAGAAGAGTCCAGATGTCCAGACCCTTGCTGGAAAGAGAGAGAAAGCATAGCACAGGCAGCACCCTTGGTCATGGGACTGCATGTCTGCCAAGGAAAGGAATCCTCTCCTGTGTTTGCACCTAAAGTTCCCACAGGATGGGCCCCCTCAACACATGCAGCAGTGGGAATAATCCACATTTCATAGGGCAGTTGTGCAGGTAAGGCAAGGACCCATCATAATTCTGGTGAAACAAAAGTGTGAGTCTCATTGCAAAAAAAAAAAAAAAATTCTTTTTAGACTAAGATCATTCAAACATTTGTTATAGCTTATTGAACTCTCAGTAAGTATTTGGCATTTTGTTTCACCTAACTAAATGAAAAGAAAGTAGGCTCAAGCCTTCAAAGGTAGTTTGGCACTACATCCTCCTGAAACGAATGGCATCTATTCCCCCAAACAATTTTTAAAATCCAGCTGGACCACTGAAGTTATAATTTTAGTTGTATTCACTTACGTCTCAGCTAAAGCTACTGTCAACTTCAGTATGTTTTACTTCTAAATATGGATTTAATAGAAATAATCTAAAAGCTTTGAGATTGAGTTGGTGTTGAACATATGTAGATACAACAGACCAAATCCCATTTGACATACGGAAAGCATAGTATTGGAAATATAATACAAATTATAATATTACAGCCTGGATAATAAGGATAGTCTTAGTTGTTTAAAAGTCAGTGCTTCAGTGACTTGTCCTGTTATAAGTGAAAACATCAATACTTGTGTGATAGAATGTGAAACTATGTAACAAATTTGAATAAAAGCAGGTCTTTAAGGAATAAATCTATTGTGAATCTGGCAAAAGGTTTGGGGGTTTTTTTAACCCAGAGCAGCAACATGGGATTTACCGAGCATTTTCAGTGCTCATTTGCACTGCACTTGGTAGGGGAATGTTCCTTTTTGGAGGCTGAAAATACTTGGCAGTCTTAATACGTTCAGCAGCTCACGTGGGGAGAGAATTCAAAAATTCTGTAAAATGGTTAAGGACACAGTTAACTGTTTGTAGATGGATATTTGTTTTGTCATATGTACTGCAAGAACAGGGAATAAAACGAGTTTCCAGATCCAAGTTTCCGACCATGAGTTAAAAGCCTTGGGTTCCACTTATGTATAGGTCTTTCCATAACCTACTGTGTGACACCAGTTAAATCATGTAGGAACCAATGTAGCAAAACGCCCAGACATGGACTTAGCTTTAAACTCAAAGTCTTCCTGCTGAAACCACTGTGTAAGTTTTTGTGTACAGCCCTTTTCTGAGTAAAGATGAAGTTTGCAAATGGGTGCAAATGGGTGGTAGCAGTATTTCCTTTTTTGACAAGTTTATTGTAAAATCATACCAATTGGTGCTTGTGCAGTCTATGGCCATTTATTCAGACAGAATGCACTAGCACTTGTATCTGGATATACTTTATACCTGGAAATTACATAAGGAAGGTATAAAACAGGCCAAAAACACTTCTTCCTCTGAAACAAACAACGGAAGACTAAGTACCTGATTATGATACCCATTTTTATCAGGCACCAGAACTTAAACTAAAGCATACACAAAGCTTTGTCAAAAGTACCTCTCTTCCTCATCACAGATGAATTCACTCTCCCTCATGTATTCTGTTCCAGAACTCAAAATCTGCATTTAGCTGGAATACTTACAACACGTTGTCAGAAGAAGCACTCAGGTCTCTCTCCCTGTCCCTACAAGCTCATTCAAAAACCTCAATGACTGAATCACAAGCTAATCTGAAGTGACTTGTTTCAGTTTTGGAGCCTCAATACAGCGAATTATGAAAATCAAATTCCACCACAGGAAGAAAATAAAAGAAAATTTCTTCATGGCTTTTTGACAGCTTTTCTGTAAGAATGTTTATCAGCATCAGGTGAAATAGAGGACTGCAGGATAAAACCTGAAGGATGTTCACATGCTCATGCAACTGGATCTATTCCAACTAGTGGGGATGCTTTTGTCAGAAAAGGAAAAAAAAAAAAAATCAGAATTTCACCCAGCAAAAGTCACAGAATTTGTCTTTTGGATCATGCCAAAAGCACAAAGTTTCAATTTTATCAGAAAAGCAGTAAAAGGAAAAAAAAAAAATCACATGTATAGCATATTCCACTTTTTTGGGATTTCTTCTAATGTAGGAGAGTTCAAGTCTTCCCCGAAGTCAAGCTAAGTCAGAATTTCAGTGATAAAGTCCTAGGAAAAAACATGGAATATTTGGTGGAGATCCATCAAATCACAGTTTTTTCTGAAATAGTGCCGTACCAAAATCCTGCCATTCTCCAGGGATTTTCAGTCATGTATGTTATCTTGTACAATGTTTATATGCTCCAAAATGGAAGGTCTCTAGGGCAGGTACAGAAGGAAAACAGTAGACTGAAAAAGGCAAAGGGAGGTGCATAAAGATGAGAAGTTAATGACCTGTGCTCATGTCTGATGTGCCGGTCTGAAGCAAAAGGCAGTGAAAGGTAAAACAGTATGGAAAACCATCAGTATGAGATCTACTGTTACCTCAGTTATGTTCCAATATGTTAGCAAATCTGACTTTACAACCTCTCTAATTACCATTGTTCACTCTCCCTTTGCACTGAAAAATCAGGTAAACTGAGACATGTGAATGTTATTCCAATGTTTGCATGTGTACATTGGCTCTCTGTGGAAACCAGAGTGCGTATTTGTTTCTTCGAGACTTTCCATCAGGAATTTTGGAAAGATGTTTACCTCCTCCAAGGTGGCCAGGGGAAAGTGAGCAAGTAAGCATTTTCATGGTTGTGGAAAGACTACAATCAAAACTGTCTTCTCAGATGTCATCATCCTATAAATAAACCACTCAGCTCAAAACAATATGCTATCGATCCTTCACTCCTATAACACTCACAGAGATGGAAAGGAAAGATTTTCTATGAAGCAGCTGGTTAAAAACTGTCACAATAAAATTTGTCTCTTTATTGTTATTTTACTGACTTAAAAGTTTCTATTGTAAAAAAGTCTTTCCATATAAATGTAAAAATGATTAATGAAACTATCTCAAAGATACCTTCTTGGTCTCTTAAACACTTTGCTACATTCTCTTCTCCAGCTGTAATCCCAGAGCAGCGCCCCGATGAGAGTTATCCCACCACAGTTCAGTCTAGTGGAAAACAAACCATACAGCTACATATATAGATATAAAGACTAAGTCTTAATATAGCAGGGGGAATGAGTAAACCCACTAGAATTTGAGGTTTTGTGAACATCATTAACTATTTTTTTAAATTCTTGAGGTTTTGCAAAGCTGAAAACCAAATGTCTTAGGAAGACAAAAAAGCCCTCTCCCTCCTATCTTGGCTCAGTCCCCTGGACCCTGTGAGAAAGGGGAAGGCTCCTTGGCTCCTGCCACCCTGCAAGGCCAAGGCCAGCCAAGTTGGAAGGAGCTTCCATGGCAAAAGGAAAGGGAGCAGTGCTTGCATTGGCATTTTCTGTTGCAGTGACAGATTGAGCCTTTTGAAGTCTTCTCAGCTCTGAAATATCAACACCTTTTTCTAATGGAATTTCAAATTGTGATGGGCAAAGTTAATGACTTCCTGTGCTGGTTCTTCGGTGTGGGGTTTTTTGGGTTTGCTTTTTTTTTTTTTTTTTTTTTTTTTTTTTTTTTTTTTTTTTTTTTTATTTGGTGGGGGGGCGGTGGGGGGGGACGACGACTGTTTTTGTTGTTGTTTTTTTCTGGTAAAACTTGTGAAGTCTGTCCACCTATGCATTTGACAGGGCTACATTTTTTGGATTCTGCAGGCAATTGAACCAAATCCATGTCTCTTCACACCAGCTCAGGATTCTTTCACAGATATTCTGCAACCCCAGTTCAGGACTCAGCAGCTGGGACCGTGGTCTTCCCCTTTGACTTCTGAAATGTAACGGCATGTCAGGGCAGGTTCTGTGTGCAGACCCACTACAGGGATGCATCCTCCTGCTCCCTTGTGGAGCATGATGCTGGAAGCTGTGCTGGCTGCTCCTCAGCATGCTGACCTTTAAAATTCAATGGTTGTGACTGGAGTCCTTGTGGAGATAGTTCCCAGTTCTCCTAACGTGACTAGGACCAGCCTCAGAGGGAGGTTTCTTTTGTGCTGCTTTCACCAGCCCCGAGCCAAGGCTCCCTGCACACGGAGCACACCTCAGAGCCCTCACGCCTCCCATGGAATAAAGGGGATGGTGCTCCTCGGGCAGAGGAGCGGGACTGAGGCGCTGGGCTCACTCGGGGAGCTGCTGGCCGACACCCAGCCAGCACTCTGCCAACTGACCGGGGGACGGCGCGAGTCTCGGCTTTGGCCTGCTGTACAGTTTAAAAATAAAAAGGGTAAAAATTAAACAACTCGAGAAGGCCGGGTTTTGCCGCCGTGGCGGCAGGAGCACCGCGCTCTCAAGGGACAAGCGCCCCCGGGAGAGCCGGGCCGGCCGGAGGGGCCGCGGGCACCGGGCCCAGCTCGCCCCTCAGGCGCGTCCCGGCCGCGCTCCCGCCCGCCACGGGCCCTGCGCCGCCCGACCCCGCCACACCGACGGCCGGCTCCCCTCTCCTCCCCGGGGCGCCCTGCCCGCCCCCCGCACCGCCCCTGCACCGCCCTGGGGCGGGCCCGGGCCGGCGCTGGCCCCGCAGGTAGCGGCGGCGGGGAGGGGGCGGCGGGGTGGTGTCACCGCCGCGGAGGGGCGAGCCGGGGGCGCGCCCCGCGCCGCTGATTGACAGCGGGGCCCGGCCCGCAGCCCATAAAGGCGTCGGCGCGGGGCGCGGGGCCCAGCAGGGACTTGTGGCGGCGTCGTCAGCGGCACAGCGCAGCCCGGAGCATCTCGTCGCGCTCCGCTCCCCACCGGCCCCGCCGCACAGAGCGCGCCGTCGGCTCCCCGATGCCAGGTGAGGAGCAGGGCGGGGAGGGGCCGTGCCCGCGCCAAGCCCCCTCAGCCCTGTCAGCCGCTGTCCCGCCGCCCGCCCGGGGCTGGCCGTGGGCAGCCGCCCCGCTGCCGGCACCGCCGGGGACTCGGTGAGGGGAGCACCTGCCCCAGCAGCCCTGCCCAGGCCGGGTCTGACCCGCACGGGACCGCTGGGCTCCAGGGGTGAGACAGGAGACAGTCCTGGCGGCTGCTGCTGGCTGGCTTTAGCGGTGCTACCCTGGGGATGCCAGGGAATAAGAGTTCCATGAAAAACAAAGAAACCGTGGACAGGAAGCGCTGGCGGCATCCCCGAATCCTCGCAATAATGTGTGGAGTTGGCAATGCTGAAATTATTTGGCTGTATGTACCCAGAGAACTCGATTTTTACACATTCCGGGGAATGCTTCTGCTCCATTCATTGTGAGCTGAGACACGTACGGAGATGCAATTATGTGGTTTGTAACTGCAGGGCAAACCTGGCATCACGTTAGGAGTTACTTTATCCAGCTATGGCTGGGTACAGAGGATTGTATAAATATATATTTGGAAGAGAGAGGAGTTTATATCATGGCACTGAAAAGGATACTGAAAAGTACTCCTGTTACTCAGAACCATCATCTAGCTTAGATCCCATTATCTTACAAAGAATTTTGGCTGAATGTTGTGCTCCAAAGTAAAGATGTGCTAGCAATAAGCTGTATCTCCTGTAATGTCATATGGTCTCTATGCCAGCTACTGAAATTTCATTAAGAAAATAATAATGTATATTTTCTGTATGTCTTTACTTTTTATTAAGGACATTTCCATAAAAAGGATCTTTTCCTTTTTAAATTCCTCTTCCCTTCACCTGATGCCTCATTTTACTTGAGCCACCAGGAATAAATATCACAAGAATCAGTCAAAATAATAATTTTGTATGTATAGTTGAAGTTTGTGGCCTTTTTTGAGGAAAATTGCACTATTTGTAGTTGATAAATTATCATTTCCCTAATACTTACTACTTTTTGGTTTATTCATAGGAGTTATGCTGAAGAGGAGAGAGTTTTGGCTTGCTGTCTTGATAACCCTGTGGGTTTCCTCAAATGCTCAGGGTAAGTTCAAACACTTCTTAACTGGATACAGACTACCTCCAAAAGTTAAAAGTTGTAAAGTGTTGGCTTACCTGAACTACAGTGGGCAAAGTAATCATAAAGGATTTTTTTAGAACTGCCTGGAGTATTTTTGATGGATATAGCTTGCCAGTGCTAAAGGAAGATTTCACAATATATCTCAAAATTGCTTTCTTTAGAAATTACTGATTCAAATGTATATAATCCTAGAAATAATTGATATTATAGTTTTCTGTGTGGTGGAAATGTATGGTGAAAGTGACATGAACAGGATCACTGAGTGGGATAAACATTTTAAAAAGATAGAGGTAGAGAAAGAGACATCTACAGACCAAATATAAGTAGAATAGAAATTGGCACAGTGCCAGACCCTCATTTACGTCTAATTTCTCGGTTGCGGTCTTTAAAAAGCATATTTTTTTTCAGTCATCCTGTAGACACGTGGATTCTCATAATTGGATTCTCATAATTTGATTTTCCATTATCTAGTAATGAAAATATGCAAGTTGCCTCAAATTCCTTATCCATTCATAGATATTAAAATATTTAATGAATAAATTGCAACATACATCCATGTGTAGGCATATACATGGACTACAGAATATATATGTATGTACTATATAGTGCTATAAAATATGAAGCTATATGTATAATAAAAAGTATTTGTATGCACAGAAGGAGAGAATTGTCATGTAAATGAAAATGTCAGGTAGAAAATACGATTCACTTGTAGGAATAGTTCCATTTGTGGAAGCGGGAGAGTGCTGGGTTTACTCTGTCCTTAATGTCTGTCATATAACCGCAGTTACTAAGTGTACTGTACAGAGCTGTTTCTCATAAGAATTTTTGTAGACACATTGTCACACACTGTTAACTTTTTCAGATGGTGACAAGGAAGAGGAGGCTACCTTTGATTTACTTCAAGTCAGTAACATAAACCGAAAGACAATTGGAGCCAAGGTGTTCCGGGGCCCAGACCCCACGGTGCCAGCCTATCGTTTCATTCGGTTTGACCACATTCCTCCATGTAGACCGGAGAAACTCAAAAAGATCATAAAACTAATACGGCAGAATGAGGGCTTTATCCTTTCAGCCACCCTGAGGCAGGACAGGCAATCTAGAGGCACTATCCTTGCTTTAGAGGGTCCTGGCATCAGTGAGAGGCAGTTTGAGATCATTTCCAATGGCCGGGCCAACACCCTGGACCTTATCTATTGGGTGGATGGCTTCCAGAACGTGATTTCCCTGGAAGACGTGGACCTTGCTGACTCACAGTGGAAGAACCTCACCGTGCAGATAACAGGGGAGAACTACAACCTCTATGTTGGCTGTGACCTTATTGACAGCTTCATCCTGGAGGAACCTTTCTATGAGCAGCTGAAAGCAGAGAGCAGCAGGCTGTACGTGGTGAAAGGGTCCGCTCGGGAGAATCATTTCAGGGTAGGTGACCTGCAGAAGCTTGGCTCTCTGGTGTGGTGAGAAGGTAACTGCAAGTAGTTTGGGAAGATGCAGTGGGTGCAGTTTTGTTGTTCCAATACCTCGTGGATTTGATGAGGTCACAGGTGTTCCCAAGCAGAGTGTGCTTTTATTAATTGCTGGATCTGTGTTGTGTGATTTTGGGGTTCCTGAAAGCACAGGCTTTTCAAGAAAACCCAGAAAATGTGTGCAAAACCAATTTTTGGCTTTCCTATGCAACCATCCCTTTTCTCTTCCAGATGTAAGACTTCTTAGAGATGTTGGGTTTTTATGGTGACTTGTCGAATTTTTTGCAAATTTCTTGAAGAACTGTTTTTACATTGAAATATATCTATTCAAATCATGAGAACACGTCATGAGAAATTTTTTTTTGTTTGAAAGAAGAAGAAAAAAATTTTTTTCTTAAAGGAGCTGAAGCATGTGGTGTTGATCCATCCTGGAACAGAGCACCCTGGTTTCCCGTTTTGAAAATTTCTTTTCAATTTAACTTTAAAAAAGAGAAAAAAAAAAAAAAAGAAAAAATAAATAGAATAAAAAGTTTTGATCAGTCCTGTAAATGAGATTATTTTTCTTTTTTTGTGGAAAAAAATTGAGATGGAGCAATTGTAAACTTTCTGGTTTTCCTATCTAATGAAAATGACCTTCTGCCTCATATAATCTAGTGATGTGATCTGGCCCAGCTGCTCCTTTTCAGTCACAGCGGAAGTCAGACTTGAACTCATTGCTTCAAAAATCTCAAAAAGCCCTTTCTTTCTCCTCATGTTGTGCCATCTAGTTTTCAGCCAGAACCTGACATGCTGGAGTTTGGCTCTGTGGGATGACCAGTTTTGGCAGGGACTTCAGAAGTGCTTGCCCACAGCCTCTCCATTCCTGCCTCCATGACTCAGTTACTCCAGCAGTAGTGCTCATACAACTGGTTCTGAAGCTGTACCATTAAGTGGCTCACTGAAACAATCAGGTTTTTAATTTTTTTCTTTTCTTCTTTGAGGGTTTTTTCTTTTTCTTTCCCAAGTGAAATAGATACCAGTCTGGTTTTAGAGTGTTGTCTCAGTGTAGTGTCAGCACAACTGAGGAGGCAGTGAAATATGGTGCATGGGAATGACTGGCTAAGGATGGAAGTGGGATGGTGCAGGAAAGTTGGCTTTTTCCCTATGACAAAATTCACTGTGAAAATGGATATTTGAGCTTGTAGCAGATTAATATCTTTTATTATGACATGTTTCAGAACATATCTAGCTTTGTGGCTTGTAATACTGAAATTGTATATAACAAAGCTATAACCACTTTTTTCTTTTCTGTGTGTCGGGTTTAATGCCTTGTAGATTGTTTTTTATGTACTTGCTTATGTCTGAATCCAGTCAGTAGCATGGAATTGAGACAGGTCGGTTATTAGGTACTCAAAAATTGATCTTACTGCTTTTAATTTCTTTTTAAAATTATTATTACAGGGTCTTTTGCAAAATATTCAGTTAATCTTTGATACTTCAATAGAGGATGTTCTGCGTAAGAAAGGATGCCAGAGAAGCCAGTCAAGTAAGGCTTTTGTTATCTTGTTAATACTGTTCAGTTGAATCTCAAGATTAGAAATGTCAGTCATGAAGTATTATCCTGAAACCATGCAACAGATCCCTTTGAAGTGAAAAAGAGAATGAGTTGCTTTTTGGTGGTAATGGTAACTTATATGTTTATATTATATCATTTCTACTCTATAGCTTATTATTTTAGTTCAGTTACTCAGGTTTATTACTCTATGTCTCTGTTTTTAAGTTGGAAAAAAAGGTGTTGAGCAAGAAATTAATAAAGTGTAAGGGAAAAAAAGCATATGTAGGAAAATATATATTTTCATACATGAGTTTTCTGCAATTCTTTGCACACAAGACAGGTGGTGTTGGTTCTGAATTCTGCTGCCAACGGTCAATGGGCCCATGAACTAGTCTGCCATTCTTAAAGACACTGAATTCCTTGGCAATACCTTTGACTGAAAGGGGTTTTGGGTTTGACTTCCAATATATTGTTAATCAAAACAAGCTCAGGAAAATAAGAAATCAAAGGAAGAGATATGGAAGGCATGTGTGTTATGGGCCAACATGCATTCTTGTTAGTCCAGTTCATGCTTACCATGCCAGGAGGGGAGCACTGTGCACTCTGTGTAGGAGTGTAGTGGATCTTCCATAAAAGAACTAGGATTATTTGTCAAACATATGCTAAGGGTTTGTACTCAAGCTCATAGGAGGTGATGACTGTTTTACTTCCTAGTGCTTGTAGCGACAAGAGCTTAGTCAAGAATCAGAGCCAGCTCAATCTGTCAGAGGAATGTTGTGGGTGCACAAGGCAGGATTTCAGGGTTTTGTTTGAAACTCTTGCCACCTGAAATGCCATTATTTCTGTTACTTTACTAAAATATGCGACAAATAGAAAATCAGTTAAGCAGATTAAACTCAATTTTTTCCTTGTTTATTCAAAACCCAGAAATTAAACCATAGCAGATCTTGACTTCGTCAAAGGAGTACTGGATGTTTTGAAATATCACCAAGTACAAATGGGATATTACTGGACCTCTGCCATGAAGAGGAAACCAATGGGAGTCTAAAGGAGTAGCTGAATTCTTCATGCTAATACATACCTTAAGAGGAATTCTTGTACAGCTAACCAACAGATAATATTTTCTTAATGTATTTTGATCACATCTGTCAATTGCCAAATCTTCAGTTCTATAAATTATACAGATTTGGGTTTTTTTCTTTTATCCTTCCTGGGAATTATTTAGTAAATAATTCAATTTGCAGTATTTTTACTTTTACTTTGCGACACCAAGAGAACACTAAAAGATGGAAATTTCTTGCGCAGTAATAGAAAGGAGCCAATAGCACCATGAGGCCATCAAAATTACTTGAGAGGTTTTTCTATGTGCATGTCAGATTCTGACATTGCCTATCCAGCTTAATTACATACTCACAGAGTGGGTCAGGTTGAAAAGGACCACAGGGCACCACCACTGTAACCTCCCTGCTCAAGGAGGGTCATCCAAGAGTGCATGGCACAGGAATGTGTACAGATGATTCTTTAATGTCTCCAGTGAGGGAGACTCCACAATCCAGTGCTTGGTCACCCACACAGTGAAGAAGTTCTTCCTCTTATTCAGATGAAACTTCCTGTGCATCAGTTTCTGCTTGTTGCCTCTTGTCAACAGAGCCTGGCTCCATCCTCTTTAGATATTTATACACCTTGATGAGGTCCCCTCTCAGCTGTCTCTCCTTAAGGCTGCATAGGCCCAGCTCCCTCAGCCTTTCCTTATAAGAGGTAGGCTCCAATCCCTTAATTAACTTTTTAGTCTGTGGCTGGACTCCAATCCAGGAGCTCCATATCTTTCTTGTACTGAGGAGCCTAGAATTAGACACAGCACTCCAGATGTGGCTGAGGATGAAGAGAGGGGAAGAATGGTTCTTCTCTGCCCATCTCTCCAGCCTGTTGAGGTCCTTCTGAAGGCCTGAATATCCCTCTAGGGTACTGGTCATTCCTTCCAGCTTTGTCTCATCAGTAAACTTGCTGAGGGGGCATCTGTCCCTGCATCCAAGTCATTGCTAGATGGTTTAAATAATACTGGGCTTGGTATTGAAACCTGGGGGATGCTGCTAACAACAATTACATTTGAAAAGCCATGAATGATGATACTGAGCACATTTTGATGGCTCACTCGTTTAACTGAAGTGCAGGCATTAAGATCACATATTTGTGTGTTGATGTCCCATGAGAGCAATGCTGATGTTACCAATGAAGTTCCTTGAGCCCTAAGGACATGAAAGGAGACAGGACTGTGTCTTCTCAATGTGTCTTTAAGCCTAGTATGGGAATGTAACATATGGTGAAATTGTGGCTTGGGAATGCTGTTTGGTTGAGGGTAGGAAAGTATGTCTGTAGTGTGGTTGCTGCAAATCCTTTAGGCAGGATTTATACACTGCACTGGATAGGAAAGATGACAAAACCACGCCTAAATAAGCACATCAATAAAATCCCTTCTTGAGTTATATCAAGAGAATGATATTTGCATATGGAAGGGGATGCACTTTTTTGGCCTTCTGGTTTCTCATTTTAATCATCTGGTCCTTAGGAAATTAGCAGGAAGCCAGCAGCAGAGAACTGATTTCCCAGTGATCCCCAGGCATCTTCTTTCAGTCACTGCCAAGTACCAGTAGGAAGTGAGGATTTAGTTCTTCTAACATAGTTTTGGTTTACGTTTCCTGCTGAGATTGCAACTTTATTAATGTCCTCAGAATGTTCCGGTCAGGGCACACTCCATGTTGGCTTGAAAAATATGAAATTAATGATCTGAGAAGTGCTGTGGGGGGATCTGAGAAATCTAGTGTTTCAATGTGGTAGGAAAATTGCATTCCTTCCAGGGAATCAAAAAGCGGCTGAAATAAACTGTTATGACACAGAGAGGTCTGATTTGCTATGTGGTTTTCTCCCATCCTGTAAATGAAACTGGACAATTGCTTCAACTTTGGAAAACTGCGAACAATTTTTTGTAGACCTTGGCTAGTGGCAGATGTTTCATAGCTAATTTAAAAGCAAATCAAGCCAATAATGTTTAAGTTTGGTTGAGAAGTAATCACTTAATGTCATATTGTGGGTTGGTTCTTTTTTCTTTTATTTTTAGCCTTCCAAATGGATGAAGAATACTTTGCTCCTGTTTTCATTTCCTTTTATATTTATATATAACACTTAACATTTCTTGGTAAAACATCAAATCAAGCCCTTAATATTTCTGAAGCTTTGCCACCTTTGGTGTTTTGTCAACACTGAATGGTATTGGAGTTTTGACCATATGTTTTATGGCACATGTTCCTGTGCTGTTTTCTTCTTTTTAAATTGCTATATCATTTGTTTGTCTTTTCTCTTTGGTAACTTCAAGCTATTCCAATATCAGTAAATCTGGCAGATAAGTCTTTATTAAGAGATAGAGAAGTATGGATTGCTGTATAGCTGGTACCAACTTTAGAGAAAGTGTCCATGAAATCCATAAGATACTTACCTGATGAAGATTTAAATGCTTAACTTCTGTTGACTAGGCAGCATATACTGTTTTATTTAGTTAGCTGTGTGCTTTTTTATTAATTAAAATCATGCCTTCTGTTTTGTTATTTTTCAGGAATTTACTGTAGACAGGAATGTCTTTTAAAATTATATTAGATCATGTCCAGTTCTCCCTGTCTAATGCATACAAAGTTCTGTTTTAATTACAATTTGCCTTTTGAAGGAGTGTTTGGAGTGACAAATCAAATCTGTCTGATCTTAGCTTGACCTCTATTTCACTTCAGAATGAAACTATTGTTATAAAAGCTCCTCTGAGCTTAACACTGGGTAGTGCAATATAGAACAGCCCAAAGTCTGGTATACATTGCATAATGGTCCAAATTTGATCCAACCATGGAATTTATGGACAGAATAAGGACAATGACTTTCTGCAAGGAAACTTTCTCCTGCCTTTTTCTCTGTCTTGAGGAAATGTGACAGGTCATGAAAATATCTGAAACCTTTTATGTCTGAGTGGATAAAATAGGTTTGCTTTTTTGATGTCCTTTTGTTAGACTTCTTCATAAATGAATATGTTGCAGTGCCAAAAATTTTGAAGTGAGGGCCATGTGAGACATAGCTTGGTTCGTAATTTTGAAAAGGGAAAGCCTATAATTGGAACCAGCTGACATCTAACCCCTCTTTTCTTGGGTATAATAAGCATGAAGCTGTGCCAAAATAAATGTGTTTAAACCCTACCCATGGGTGCCAATCTGTGATTTCAGCAGGAATCTGTAATCTGTGGGAGAGCTTTGTATATGCTGCTCTTCTCTTTCCTTCTTTTGCTACCAGCTGAAGTGAACACCATCAACGAGAGCACTGAAATCCTTCACTTGAGCCCCGCGGTCACAAGCGAGTACGTGGGTGAGAAGCCGGGGAAGGCCGAGTTCTGCGACCGCTCCTGCGAGGAGCTGGGATCCATGTTCACGGAGCTCACCGGCCTGCGCATCGTGGTGAACAACTTGGCTGATAACCTCCAAAAAGTGGTAGGTACCTGCAAGTCTGGAGGAATAACAGAGGTCTGCTGTGCAGTGCTCCTTCCTTCCTTATTTTATGCTGGGGCATTTAATAGATTTTTGTATCACATATGAACACCTGTTAGTATATCTACATAATGTAAAGATGTCATTTTTTCATTGAGACTAGTTTGGTAGTTCTTGAGTATGGCAGTTTGGGCTGGCTTGGCTTTCACAGACTGGGTTTAAAAGAGCACACATACACCTGCACTCATACACAGGGGAAATCCTTCTAAAGGTTTGGAAATTGAAAGCTAGCAATCCCAACTTTGCTTTCATACTGGTAAAACCTTATCATATTTACACCATTTATGAATACATCAGTAAGTGGCTACATGGGGTACCTAAACTGCAAGTAAATGTATGGGATTTTCATAGTCGAAGTATGATGGTGATGTTTTGCTGAAGTCTGCCCTTCTTATTCTGAATCAGCTAATTATTTCTGAAGGAATTTTATTAAAGATGCCATATGTATCGAGACTAAAATCTTCTCACCTAAAGATGAGCTGTATTAGAGAAAAGCAAAATGGTTAAGAACAGATTTTCCTTAGTATTGTGTGACTGTGTTTGTACCATTGCTAGAAGAATAGCTCTGCAAGACTTCAATACTTAAGATCATCTTCCTTGTGTACATAAATATATAAAAATACATTTTTTGATGAAAGAATAAAGTCCAGTCATGTCTCAGTTTTGTGTATTTAAAACAGTTTGCTTATGAAATACACAATTTCTTTTCATTAACCTCATCTTCTAGTCTGAAGAGAACCAAATTATGTGGGAACTGATTGGGCCTAACAAAACAACGAAGAACCAACCAGTTTGCTGGCAGGATGGCCGTGTCTTTGCAGATAATGAAAGCTGGATTGTGGATAGCTGCACCAAGTGCATTTGCCAGGTAAAGTTTTGGAAATATTCTTCTTCTCTGCAGAAATGGAGTTCCAGCTCAGCTGTCCACGTCAGGTCATATTTACTTAGAGCTTGGCTGGACTTAATGACATTTATAAAAAGTAGTTCCTATGCCCATGATAGAACAAAGCAAAGCATTTCAACACATGAAACTTCTCCAGATGCCCATTGTCATTTACCTCTCTGTGAGCATAAATCAGTAAGTCGATTTCTTTGCTTTTAGGATTCCAAAATTGTGTGCAATCAAATCACCTGCCCAGCAGTCTCTTGTGCTGATCCAGCTTTTGTTGAAGGTGAATGCTGTCCAGTCTGCTCTCACTGTGAGTATTTAGCTGAGGAGAAAGATAGATAATCTTCAGCATTGTTTAAAATTACAGGTAGTGTTTTTGAAAGCTCAAAACAAGTAAGATGTCAAGGCAGGTAAGATCAAATGTAGAACTTGTATGTATGCAAATATCATACAAACTAACTTGGGTGCTTGAAGTTACCCTCTGATCTATCTTCATTGATTACATTGGTTGCTTAGAATTAAGATAATAACCTGCTTAGCTACCTTGTGCCTAAAATGTTAAAAGCATGCTTCTCCCCAGTCATGTTTCACATTTTTTTGCCCATTCAGAGCATGGGCATATTCTTACAGTGTGCTCTTGATCTTGTTCACCATTACACAGTTCTCAAAGGAGGGGCCACATCTCATCTTACTGACCTATATTCTGAAGCCAAAGGAAGTTTGGACTCGGGTTTTGGCTCGGTCCATTCTAGAGATAAGATGTTCTTCCCTCAAAGATCAGTGCTTCCTGCAAACATACTGCACACAAGTTCATGAAGATCTAGGACTTTTATCTGAACTAACTGCTCATTATATTACATCATAATTCCATAATTTCAGTGGCAGCTTGGGAAAGCAAAACTAGAAAAGGAGAGATCTAAATGTTAGAGTACATACTCTGTACAAAAAGAGAATATCTTCTATATAGGATAATGGAGCAATTCTCAAAGCTGAGCACTTTCTCTTACCTTTTGCTCTGCAGCTGATGACAGTGAGGAGGGCTGGTCACCGTGGTCAGACTGGACAAAATGCTCAGTTACCTGTGGCTCTGGGACACAGATGCGAGGAAGGTCGTGTGATGTCACCAGGAGTGCTTGTACAGGCCCACACATCCAAACTAGGATGTGCAGCTTTAAGAAATGTGACCATCGCAGTAAGTAATAAATTGCTTCCTTTTTAAAAGCTTCTTTGCACATTTCAAAGCAAAACCAAGTTTAGTCAGGACAGTATGTACTTGACAAAGCCTATATGCGCAACTAAAGTAGCTGTCATTAGATTCTTTGCCAATTTTCCCCTTTCAAATATTCCTCCCTTTCCTGACAATTTACTAGGTATGTACATTCTGGGATCAGCTATATTAAAAAGAAAAAAAGATGATGAGTGATCCTTTCTTTAACATTACGGAGTCTTTTGTTTGAACTCAGTTTGGAGACAACACTTAGTTTGTAAAGGCTGTGTTTACATCTGCCATTCATTGATTGTTGGGCCACTCTATTAACTTAGCTGTGTTTTAGGAATACAGTAATCAGGGAAGATTTCTGGAAAATATCAAACTGCTTTTATATTTAAGGCACTTACAAAGATGATTTTCTGGAAGTGTAGTTAATGCTATTGCAAGGGCCTGTGATATCCAGGCTAATACAGTACCTAAAGCAATATCTAGCCGCTAGATGTCCAAATGTGAATTTTGAACGAATGTTTGTTTCATTGGAAAAGTTTATTTTTGAGTAAAATGTCTGACATAATTGTTAATCATACATTGGTTACTGAAATTCCTGAGAAAACTCTTCTTGAGTACCTGAGCTGTTATGCTGGGCTTTTCCCACAGTGAAATGGTGGGAAAGAGATGGGGCATTCATCAGATGTGGTGAGAGGCTCATTAGAAGGCTGACCTCACAAGTGAGTTTGTTTTACTGCTGCAGGTGGGCTGTTTGCTTGAGTTTTGCTCTTTTCTCTGGCAGTACGTCAAGACGGTGGCTGGAGTCACTGGTCTCCCTGGTCTTCCTGTTCAGTTACCTGTGGGGTGGGAAATATCACCCGCATCCGCCTGTGCAACTCTCCTATTCCCCAGATGGGTGGGAAAAACTGTGTGGGGAATGGGCGTGAAACAGAGAAGTGTGAGAAGGTTCCATGTCCAGGTATGTCTGTAGTCTGGAGTCGAAAGCAACACAATAATATAATGAATTCCTTCTCTTTATTCAGATCTTAATGGCAGTGAATTTTTATGATGGAAATTTTATAAAACCATTTAATCTTATGAGTGAAATAACACACAAGGGTGTTTTGAAAATGAAGACAACAAGGCAATCTTCCAAGTTATAATTTGTCTTTAAGTATTAAGAGTTTGAGAAATTTCCTTTTTTGTGTGTATCTCTGCATATAAAAAATAAACACTTCCTTTCTAAAAGGAAGCTGTCTCTGTACTTGTTAGGAATAGACATTATCCCCCAGTAGTCAGATATCTTTGATATTTGTGCATGCATTTTTTACACATTTGACACAATTAATTGCTATTATAATTCTTTCTTATTTGTCTACACTTCAAAACCTTTTTTAGAGACCTTTCATTCCATATACTTTCACTTTCCTTTCATATAATTTCTCCTTCTTTTTTTCTCTTTGCATATCCAGTAGGCATGGCATGCTGTTTTGAATTATTGGCCAAAAAATGCCTATTGGGTTTTTTTCAGAACTTGGGTATTTTGAGCAGTTGGGTATTTTTCATTTGTTTGTTTCTGAAATATTGCTATCTCAGTGCAAACATCTGCCATCATCTTCCTATGTACATAGTGAGAAACTGTCTCTAGTTAGGGGTCTGATGAATAGTTGTTGTCATTGACCCCAGATGTCCCCACTTTATTGCCTGTAATTCTCTGCTCTTTCACATATCTTAGTGAATGGCCAGTGGGGTCCTTGGTCTCCGTGGTCTGCCTGCACTGTTACCTGTGGAGGAGGAATTCGTGAGAGGTCTCGCCTCTGTAACAGTCCCGAGCCACAGTATGGGGGAAAGCCATGTGTGGGAGATACCAAGCAACATGATATGTGCAATAAGAAGGATTGCCCAATTGGTTGGTATTCATTCTTTATTCAGTCTCAGTAATTATTATTACTGTTATCTCTTTAAAGGGTAAATATGAAGTGACACTACAGGAATCTGCTAATTATACCTTTGTTTTAGTAGAGGACCTTTAACTGTTTTGACTGCAGTTTAGTGAGTTTTTATAGATATTTGCGATACCAACTTTCTTGGACGAGTATTCCTTTCTTAAATAGGGATTGAATATGCTATTCTGTCTTCAACTGGATGTAGCAATCTGTAATTTTTTTCATATTAAATCAATAGTAATTAGTCTTAAGTGCACTTAATAACCCTAACTTTAGGGGGTTTATATGAGTCTGTTGCATCAAGTGTGATTTAAGCTAATGATAAGACAATGCATGTTTCTTAAATGAAGTTTTACATGCCTTTTATGCTCCTTACTTAATTTTCAGTTTTGTGTGTCTTTGCTAGATGGGTGTTTGTCAAATCCTTGCTTTCCTGGAGCAGAATGCAACAGTTACCCAGATGGGTCTTGGTCATGTGGGGCGTGCCCAGCAGGATACCTTGGCAATGGGACTTTCTGTGAGGATCTTGATGAGGTATTGGCTTTGTTTCCATTTACATCAGGAAATCACCATGAAAAAATTCATTATTTGCGAATCACACAACCATCTAATTGGCTTCTCCTTTTTTCTTTCTTTCTTTACCTACAGTGTATAGCTGTGTCAGATGTTTGCTTTAAAGTGAATCAGGTCCATCGCTGTGTGAACACAAATCCGGGTTTCCACTGCTTGCCGTGTCCTCCACGCTATAAAGGAAGCCAGCCCTATGGAGTAGGGCTCGAAGTTGCCAAGACAGAGAAGCAAGTAAGTGATATTGAAGGCAATTTGATGGCTTTGAGTAATTCTCATCTGAAATATCTTTGAATGACGGCGTAAGATAAACTTGGGTACCAAACAAAAATAGCCTGAAATAAATAACTGTTAGTTCAGAGTATTTTTGTTTTGAGAAAGAAAACACTGAATTTGGGGTTGGCTTTTTTAAGGGTTTGATTTTCTTTAGGCATCTTCACAGTTGTACCAAATGAGACTAAAATTCCAGGAGCAAACATTTCCCTGCTTTGCACTCCTTTCTCTGAGATTAACGTAGTTGTTCTGGAGAGTGGAAACTGAAGAAGTAGGATTGTTTTTTCATAAATATAATGCTATTAATCTCAGTATTATCAGACAAATGTTTGAAGTTCTCCCTCCCTAAATTCCGTGGGGCCAAAGCTTATCAGCGCTGAAGGACAGCAGGAAGTAGAAGTGAGGTTGAAGACTACAGTTTCCTAGAAAAGACAAAAAAGTTAAAGTCATGATTTGCCTTCTCTTTGTTGCTGGTGAATCAATCTGTGGTTAGCTCAGCTTGTGAATTCTGCATGTGAACCAACCATGTAAGATTGCCAAATACTGTAAATGAAAAATAAAGTGAGAAGGAAGAGGTAACAAAAACCTATGTGAGGTGAACACAGGAATTCCTTAGGGTCTCTGGTTTAAGAAAATAGTCCTTTTATGCTGTCAGGCAGAACACTAAAGAAAGGAGATGAGTACAATTTCTTTTCTGTGGAAGGTAATTTCTGGGGTTTAATGACATCTTGAAGAAGGCAGATACAGTGCTGAAATTGTTAACCACTTTAACTGCTTTTTAAATAATGTTCAATTTTTTTCTGTGGTCTGTTTTAATAATTTTCATTGAACATATTTGTTGAAGTTGTGAACTGACAGAGCAGTATGATTTACTAACCACAATTAAAACAAAGTTCCTGTCTTCAGACCTCTAAATAACTGGTCTGATGTTGACAAAGTTGAAGCACACACAGCTGGCTGTGATTATCAGGTTTCAGTAAATATGCTTCATCCTTTACAGGTCTGTGAACCTGAGAATCCGTGCAAGGACAAGACACACAGCTGCCATAAGTCTGCAGAGTGCATCTATCTGGGCCACTTCAGTGATCCAATGTACAAATGTGAATGTAGGACAGGTTATGCTGGTGATGGACGCATCTGTGGTGAGGATTCAGATTTGGATGGCTGGCCTAATAATAACTTGGTCTGTGCTGCTAATGCAACATACCACTGTGTGAAGGTAGGTGAAAAAGGTTGATCAAAATGCCACGTGTTAGCAAAATGTTCACTTTTTCCTAAATGGTTGCGAGTAACCCTTTTAATTCCTGAAGTTGTGGTTGCTTTCAGTAAGCTTTGACTGTTAGAGCATGCTGGTTATCTAGGAGATGCTGTTATTCACTTAATCTGTATTAAATGTGTATTCACTTGATCTGGTAAGATACAGTAAGGAATTCTCAAATTTAAATCTAGAGTCCTCTGCTTTGGATTTCTTCTTACTCAGAATACATGGACAATTAGGATGCTTGTGAATGGAGTTAGCACACTGAGCAGGAGTTGCCTAAAGCTTGGGTGTGAAGCACAGCTAGTGAGAAGCAAGCAGGAATCTCAGGGCCCACAAGAGTGTGAAATCCTACCTGCAGGGCTTGTAAAAAGACACTGGTAGCCATGTAAGGGCTAGAGTTCAAAATGCTGTCTTGAACTACCCTTCCTTTTAAAGAGTTAAGCTGACCACACATTGTGAAAACTGGATTCAGAGCCTGAGATAATTTTTAACAATAGGAGCCTAAGAGAGGAATAATGTGACTAATTAGAGGAGTTCTTATTGCAAAGACTCACAGGGGCAGGATGAGAAATTCAGCTTCTCTCACCCTTCAGAGATGTGAAATCCCAACTCTCACCCTCCCAAGGGGAATGACCTGACCATTGGCTCTACACCTGGCTAATGGGACCTGTCCGATCTTGTTGTGCTGTTGTAGTGAACAATGAAATATTACTACATCAGTGAGAAAAATCAGCATCAGGGAGCCTAAAAATGGTGGCATGTAGGTTTAGGAGGGTGTGTCCACATGGTATGTTCCCTGGGACCTGGTTCTGTTCTCATCTGAAGCACACAGTAAGTCCTTCTTGGTTTATTGGCCTGAGGTTCCTTCCAGTGGGAATTGCTCAAAAATGGTGAACCTCCTCACAGAGGCAGATTATCCTGATGCTGTGTGAAACCAGGCTGAAAGTTGTTCCACCAGTTTAACAATGGCCCAAATAGCTGAGGAGTTAAGGCGCTCCCTGACACGCAATTCCCTGGATCCTAGTTCTGAGTGGTGGCCTTGCTGATGGTTGAATGACAGGCACAATACAGAGGGACATACAGTGTTTGCAGCAGCAAATTAAGCAACTGGGATGGAGGAGTTTTGTCAGAGTAGAAGGCATATGCAGGGGTTTAGTTTTAAACACCTGCACTTGGGACCTCTGACAACACTGTTTTACCTGTATATGTTCATCTATCTGCCTGACACAAGTATTTTGCTTATCAGTGATGGCTGTAAGGGCAAGCTTTCTCTTCTGAGGTTTTGAGGGTTTCTTTTCCCACACCTGAAACATTTTTGCTTCTCTTTCTTTCTCCATGTTAAAATGATCTACCTATAAATCTTCTTAATGTTCTAGCGCAAAAACTTCTGCTTAAAAAATGAGGAAAGAAATGCAAAAATGACTGAGCTCTAGACTACTATGGTTATTAAAACGAATACTGACCAAGAGACTAGGAAAGCTTGAAATCAAGGCTGTTGGAGAGAATAAGTCACTCAAGGGAATCTGGGCTCTATCAGCCAAAGAGTTTCAAATATTGGTGGAAATTTGGGTCTCAAATGTTGGTCTTCTTCTCTGTAATTGATACCTGTTCATTGTGGATTCAGCCAACTTAGCTGTTGCAGCTAATATATACTTCTTTCAGTTCCTGTCATCAGAATTTGCACATGTTCACTCATGATGTAACACAAAGCATTAGTTTTGATTAAACACAACATGCTGAACCCATTGAGGAAAAAAAAATGTTTTTCCAAAGATTATTCCATGTTTTGAGTAATATGTGTTGATCTAATAGATACAAGTACTTCATTTAAAGGGACCTCTCCACCCACCAAAAAAAAAAAAAAAAGCCCTTAAAAATGCCACAAATTTTCAAGCCCTTAGGTAAAAATTTTGGGGATTTGATATTTATCACAATATTTCAGTTCTCTTTTTCTTAAATTGTCTACTATTAGAACCACTGAGATTGAAAACATCCTACTATAATATTAATTTTTTAGAGTATGCGTTACAAGAGATATTTCTACATTCTTTTGACAGATTCAGTTTTGAGTGAAATAGATCTGGAATGTGAGTAAAAATGAGAATAATGAAGTGTGTTTTCATAGATGTTTTTATGCCTCGCAAGTGGTAGAATTGCAATCTGTTTTAGCTGATTTTAGTATTTTAAAAAAATGCACGTTAAAATTTGGCAAGCTATTTTACTCTTATTTTTCAGTGTAAGTTAAGAATTGTTTATTTGAAATAATCGTTCTTTACAAAGCTGTGATGTGAAATAAAGAGATATGTTTGTCTATTATTTTTAAAGCCATGGGAATACAAAGGTACTGTTTTGCAGAACAGTATAAGGACACTTTTCAAAATCCTTTCTTAGAGTGTTCTCCTTCATTGTTGTGTAGTACTTTCCATTGCTATGTAGTAACTTTTTATATGAACAGCTGTTTCTGAAGACCTTCTCTTGGCTTGTTTTTTTATTTTTCTGGCAATAAAATCTGGCCATTTTTTATGTAATCTTCAAACATATCTCATGAATTGTCTATAAAAAGTTGTTGTAAGAGTGCATGTCTGTGCGTGTGGTGTGTTTGTTCTCTCCTAGTTCCCTCAAAAATTTACTAGAAACGTCACTTTAATAGCAGCTGGGAAATAGCATGATTTGCAGCTGCATTTCACTTACTTTACAGTATGAAAGCAGCAAATGAATTACCTTTGGCAACAAAAAAAACAGGCACTTTGAAAAGTACTTTGCTGATTGCTCTTGTTTTATAGTCTCTGGTGTACCTTTATCTACTCTTCTACCCAGGCAAGTTATTGTGACATAAAGTAAATGTAACTTATTGATTATTTCTTTTGACCAGGATAACTGTCCCCTTTTGCCTAACTCTGGCCAAGAAGACTTTGATAAAGATGGCAAAGGAGATGCCTGTGATGAGGATGATGACAATGATGGTGTTGAAGATGACAAAGTAAGATGTGTATCTTTCTGCAGTACATTTGACCTAAACATCTGATTTTAAGGAAAACCCTTACAATAGATGTGAACTTTATCATTCAGAGCTTCAGCTGAGTTATTCTGCACTTCCTTCCCTAAATGATGCGTAGTGCAGAGTAAAGCTGTGTTCAGTCAAAGGAGAGTAGTACTGTACAGAGCAAAGCACTCTGGGGAACCCCAGGAACTATGTTCTCTCTATCAATTTAGAGTTCAGTTATGTACATGAAAACAGTTTAATGAAAAGTGGAATTGGATTTTTTTATGTTATAATGGGAGAATGACAAGTCTACTGTATTTGAAAAGGTAGTAAATATTACATATATGATGTTATTTTTATTCTTTGTAACTGCTGGTACACAGCTGGTATCAAAGGAAAATGATGGGAGAAAAATAGCCTGATTCATACTTTCCCTCAGATCTGCCCAGAAGACAAATTCATTTACCTGCCGAGCCTAAAAGATAGATGCTTAGTCTAAAATTGTTGTCTTGTACATTCAACAAAAAGATAGAGGCACTTTGAGAGTTTGCTTCACCCTGGCTTTTCAGAACATGTTTAGGATAAGTGAATTGGTGTTAGAATTTTACTGTTCCTCTGTGTTCCCTTCAGAAGGAACCTAGATGATCCAGAGCTTCAGATGGTTGAAGTTGGGTAAGAGCTATGTTCATTAGGTCTCCATTTGGAAAACTTTAAAAAAAAAGCCACCAAGAATCATTTGATAAAATAATGATTTAGTATGTGTATTTTTAAAATTGTAGATAGAAATTGTTTTATGAACAGCATTAGATTTTGACTTGCCTCTATATATTGCCCTTGAATATATGAAATGTAGGGTTTTTCTATTTAGCAGAGGAAAAAGTTGTTTAACATTTTTTTTCCTTATAGCCTCCCTTCAGATTCCATGCCACTGATGTAGCCCTCACTCCCACTGTTTTGGTTTTCTCACACTGAATACTTTCTTATGCCTGTGCAAAAGTCCATGTGCAATTTGGGAATGTGTGAAATGTAGGAATTATTCTTCTGGCAGATCTTGAAACTAAAGTGATTGGAAATTTTCAAAATTCCATTAAGAGGTCTCAGGTGTTATGGTCTCAGAGAAAAAGATTTTTGGTAAATGAGAGTATCTAATTTTAACATTTAAAAAAAAAAGTTGCATTTTATTATCTCGTTCAATAGAACAAAACCAACAAAAAGTCAATACTTGTTTAAATGGAAAAATCAAAATATGTGATAGAAACTTGAAAATACTAACACTGGTTTGTTCAAAAAAAGTCAGAGTAACAATGCTAGTTGTTTCTTTTTCAAAAGTTATAAAATGCAGCTGAAGTTGACCTGACTTGGTAACATATTCTGATTTTTTTTTCCTAAGTACATGTACCAGTGATACACCTTTATTTAAATGTCTGAGTACAGTTTCAGTTTGGCATGAGAAATGCCCATTTCTCTCCCTGTAAGATATGGAACACAATTCCCATGTTTTGTGCAAAACAGACAGTGAACCAGGCTGTCCAGATGCCATCCTGTTACCATCATGGCCTTCAGTATAGGTGCACCTTGTCTGTTGAAAAAATAATGGATCAATATTTGATTTTTAGATTCTGTCCAAGATGAACAGGGGTTACCACTTCATAGTATGCTCTCACAAGTTGTGATTTATATTGTGAAACCTATTTTTTTCTTGCCAGGACAACTGCCCTCTTCTGTTCAACCCTCGCCAGTTTGATTATGACAAGGATGAAGTTGGTGACCGCTGTGACAATTGCCCCTATGTGCACAACCCTGCTCAGATTGACACAGACAACAATGGGGAGGGTGACTCATGTGCTGTGGACATTGATGGAGATGGTATGATTTCACTTTTGAGAATTAGGTGCTGTTCCACAAGCGCACTTTGCTTTATGTCCAGTAAGATGGGCTACTTGCTTTTATACATGGAATAAAATTTGGTCTAGCAGCTCAAAAATGTAGGAGAAAACAGAGAAGGCTGAGGTTCATCTGTGTGGTATAGTTGCCCATACAGTTCCTAAATTACTACAATTAATATTACTAAAGAATAAATCACAGCAAGTCTTTATCAGCGTAATCTTAAAAAAAAAAATCTGCATCTGTGTTCCAAAGTAATCAGGGTCTGATATGATGCTTCTGTTGATTTTTCCTTTTAGGGAGGGAAAAGAACATCAGAACATTCACACAGATAAGACAATATCCATAGTAAAGTAATCTGCTTTTCTCTGAATGTATAAGTATGCAAAACTCACAGTAATTCAAATACACATTTTTTTGTATGTCTTAAAATATTGTTAAAAGTGCTTATTTCCTCCACCAGTACATTCTTGTATAGCCCAAATCTGATCAGAATTAAGATACGGGGAAAACACCTATATTGTTCAGAAATCATATCCCTGTGGCATTTCAAATGTATGAGGATACAGAAATACTAAAAGTTGACGAAATCTACTTTGGGTTTTCCTCGGTAGTGTTTAAACATTTGGATGCTTATCTGACCTTAGCTTCTGAAGATTTTGAAATTCTCTCATCCTCCTTTTGATCATCATTCATACTAGTACTTATGGTAGTTCTGCATTTGAAGAAAAATACAATCTCATGTTATTGGCTGAAAGATTATGGAAATATACAGGGACCATGTAATATGGGGAAGTGTCCTTGTATCTTTCACAGACAGATATGCCAACATGTGTTTGTTTCTTTTCTTTTCATCTTACAATTTTGAGGTAGATTGTTTGTTTTATAATGAAATTTCCTGAGGAGGAACAGTTTCTTTTGAAAATTTGGCACACTATACAATTAATGATGCACGTGTTCTGGTACAATAAAGTTATTTAATGCTGAGGCAGCTGAATATTAATACAGTTGTTTCTATACAAAAGTTCAGAAGTTTGAACCTGATATAACTGTGTGTTCTATGCCATTTCTCAGAGTGTGGGAATAAAATCCAAAACAAATTATTAAAAAAAAAAAATACCCCACCTCTTTACCTGTTATTCCATGAAAAGAACTAAATTCTTAAAACATAATCAGCCCTTATTCTTCCATAGAAAATACATACAGAAAACTTTGCCATAACAAGAAAAATGGAATTGATACCATAATTTTTTTCTAATATTAGTCTTAACTATTTGTAGCAATGATGTTGTAGCAGTCAGAAAGCTTATGAGCCCCTTTAGAGCCTTGCTTCTGTATTGGTGACTCCTACAGTCTATGGCTGTCTGCATTGGATGTTGTATCATTTTGATTTTTTTCAATATTTTGTTGGGTTTTTTTCCCCTAGACATTTTTAATGAACGAGATAATTGCCCTTATGTCTACAACACAGACCAGAGTGATACAGATGGTGATGGAGTTGGTGATCAGTGTGATAATTGTCCATTGATGCATAATCCAGACCAGGTAAATGATGAAAATAATTTCCTTAATGGTAACATCAGAACAAGGACAGAGAAAAGAACACAGGAATTGCTATCAGTCCCTGTATGGAGCAGCTGAAGAGGTGGATCTGTATTGCTCAGTTTCGCATCTCATGTTGTGAGATCCCTTTGTATCAGAGGAAAGGGATGTACAGTGATTGCTTTAATCCATCTGCAAATAAAGCCCTGTCCTGCAAATACCCTGGGGACCAGACCTTACCCACTGATAGAAGAATAAGTAACCATACTAGCTTGAATATATGCTTGTGCTTTAAGCACTGTTGTCATTGTGGTATTTGTCACTACAGAAGCCCTTCAAGAGAAATGTTGAACAGTTAAGTACCAGGCTGTACTTTTGTATTGAGTAAAAATAATAAAATTACTCTGTACAATTCTTTTTTTGGGTAGACTGATGCAGATAATGATCTGGTTGGTGACCAGTGTGACAATAATGAGGACATAGACGAAGATGGCCACCAGAACAACCAGGATAACTGCCCTTACATCCCCAATGCCAACCAGGCCGACCACGATCAGGATGGCAAAGGAGATGCCTGTGATCCTGATGATGACAATGATGGTGTCCCAGATGACAGGGACAACTGCCGCCTCAGATACAACCCTGATCAGGAGGACTCAGATGGTAAGAACAAGGTCGTATGAATCTCATTTGGCTCTTAGTATCTGATTTTGGTCTTGGAGTATTAACATCTGGTGAAGAGAGACTTGACAGCAAACTGAGCCCCTTTTGACATTTGAGACACCATGGAATTTGATGGAACTGAACTGGTTGGTTAGAGCATTAGGAAACATCTTAGACAGGAGCTCAAACATGCACATACATAATTATAGAAGAAAATCTTTAACAAAATTTTAAAACCAAAAGATTCTGTGTTTTTGTTAATATTCTTATCTTCACATTTAATTGAAATACCAAAAGTGTCAGAAAATATTTCAAATAGCTTGAATTACAAATGTCTTAAAAGTGAGCTGTTTCACTTTCAAAACACATTGCCATCTGAAAATTAAAATGGAAAAAATATGCTTTGCTGCTGTTTTATTTTGAAAAACAGATTATTTCTTCAGGATTTTTCAAGTCTAAAAGTATTGTTAATTTTTAATTATTTTTTTAATTGACTCCTGAGCAGCTCTTCTTAAATTTTCTTTACAGACTGTTTTAAATGTCTCAATGATATATATCACAGTTTCAAAAATGGATATGTAATTGCTCTTTTTTCTATTTTTTTGGTTTCACAATTATAATTTTAATTTTGAAAATGTTTATGATCCTTTGAAAACCACCAAATATGTTTACAATAATGACCCTTGCATAAAATGCAGGTAAGCAATTTCTGTTCCAAATTAGACATCTTGCTAAAGCCATTCCTTGGCTGTGCTGTAGCAATTGAAAGCAGAATTGATTAGCTACACAATATGTCTTTAGGTACATTTCGAAAGATATGAGCCTTGTCTGATTTCCTGGTAAGACAATGGCTGTCAGTAGGAAGTTTCTGGTTGGTAGTCACTAGTAGCTCTTAATTTATAAAACCTTTCAGTCCTATAATATATGTCCAGAATATCTTTGTACTTGCCAGTCCCTGGGATAGGGCCTTAACTTCATAAATACAGAATAAGGGTGACCCCAAGATGAGATAGTTTAAGTCATCCATTACCTGGTTCTTGTAAAGGAAACTACATTGTTGTATGGATTTAACGATTCAGAAAAAGCATATATTTAATCAGTTTAGCCAGCTCATCACTTTCATTAGCAGCAGGTCCAACAGAAATCTTGGAAAAGGGGTAAATAAAGCCAAAACTTGCTCCCATGCTCTTGAAGATGTGAGTTTTAGCATATCAGGATGAGGCCCTGGAGAGAGCTATTGGATGTGACTGGATAAACAAACACTTTCTAACTTTCCTTGACAGGGAATGAATGTTGTCAGCAGCAACTCACTACCAAATGAACATCAGCTGGACTTTTAGTGAATAATTAGATTCTTCTGTGAATTATCTCTTTGATTTGGCAAAAGAAACAAAATAGGAATTTTCTCCAATTTCCCTTTTCTCCAATGAAAGCAAAGACAAACAGGTGGAAGAACACATAGCTGGTCAGGATTTGGAGTTGTCTATGGCAGATATCCAGGGTGGAAAATGGGGCCATTTTACCACGTATCTGATCTGCAGAGAGCCCTGAATTACTAGATATTTCAATTTTCTCTAATTACTCTTTTCTTTTTGACTATTGCCTAAAACTCATTCTGCTTTCTGTCTGAAAGCTCCATACTTGGGTAGTGCTGTGTTGATTAGTCCTGGTAATGTGGCTTTCCATTTTTCTGTGAAACATCTAGTAGTAGGTCAATATTGAATGAGCTGGGTCATTGCTATTTCCCACTGTGTTAATTCCCATGTGCTTAAGGCAATATAAAATATTGGGGGGAAAAAAAGCAAGCAGATGTTCTGCTACGGATAATACCTTATTAGTTGGCAGCACTGGTTTTGCATTAGTACCCAGTGTAATATTCCGTAGTTTCTGTCATAAAAGTTGGAGCCATTTGGGAAATTGTTTCTATACTTGTCTAGCCAAGCTTTTCTACATTATTTTCAGGTCTTTGTGCTATTGTATGCCATGGAATAACAGAGTCATTGGCAACGAGCTTTTTAATAGATGCCTCCTTTCACTTCTTGCTATTTGAGGCAAGTCACATCTCCTGGTTTCCATTAATATTATAGGTACACTAAGAAAGGAAATAATTTTTCATTCTAAAATATTGAGTGTAGTAGAAGTGTTGAGCAGAAGCACAACTATAGATGAGCTGTACTTTTTTGTTCTCTAAAAAACTTCCTGTAATTCATATAAAAAAACTTAATTTTTTCATTCCTCTGAGGCTAGTCCTGTTGAATGCAGTGCTGCCTTCTTTTCTCATGCATTTTTCTGAAGCACTATGTTTTTATAAGTCAAATTGTTCTACCTACAAGTGGAAAAGTGTCTAATCATGTATGCATATTTTACTGCAATACTCTCCCTCCTTTTTGATGTAGAGGTGACACATTTGCAATCTGAAGTATCTTAGATGGATCATTGCCAGAAGAATCTTAAGACAGTGATAAGAGTCTGAAAAAAGTTTAATATGATCAACAATATATTAAGATTTATTAATGTGTGGAAGATTAAGATTTTAATGGTATTCTTTGAATTGATTTGCACAGCACATATTAAAATGTGGTGTTGTATCCACATCTGGAAAAAATCAAACTGAAAATGTAGTGCAAGCATTAGTGAATTACATCAACATAGCAAACTTCCAGCTTTTCCCACCCTCATTCCAAAGTGTTTAATAGACTGGGGCTGGATAAATTGCTAACAATTGCCTCTGCTTATTCACATTGCTTACAGGTGATGGCAGAGGTGATATTTGCAAAGATGACTTTGACAATGACAATGTCCCAGATATTTATGATGTGTGCCCTGAAAACAATGCCATCAGTGAAACTGATTTCAGAAAGTTCCAGATGGTCCCTCTGGACCCCAAGGGAACGGCTCAGATTGATCCCAACTGGGTTATTCGCCACCAAGGCAAGGAACTGGTGCAGACTGCTAACTCTGATCCTGGAATAGCTGTAGGTGAGTATCAGATGTCAGTCATCATCTTTGGAAAAATAACCAGTGATTCTGTGATAAGGGGGGAAAAAGGTAGATAAATACACGTTTTTGGTGCTGAAAACTTCGGACTAACCATGGAGCCAGTGTATATGCCCAAAGTATAAACAGCTCTATGCTGCCTGCATTTGTTGTCCATTCATCTCATCAATGACTGTAACATACATTAAATACACAATAGAAAAAAATTATATAAGTATAGTGCCTGCTGTCTTCAATGCCCCTTGTAAGCAACTTCTCTCCAGAAGTCTCCATGCAGGCAAGTGTTATTACCTCCTCTTCTACAGGCAAAGAAACTGAGAGCTACCACTTATGTCTCCTGCCAAAACTCAGGATGTAGCTGGGATTCTTCAGTATGTAACTGGACCCACCATGGTAACTCAGTGGTTT
Source organism: Zosterops lateralis (assembly GCF_965231275.1). NCBI lineage: Eukaryota > Metazoa > Chordata > Aves > Passeriformes > Zosteropidae > Zosterops > Zosterops lateralis. Next base: position 40,614,698 of record NC_139764.1, on the reverse strand, counting down.
GTCCCTGTTGTCCCCTCCCAGGCTATGACGAGTTCAGCTCTGTTGACTTCAGCGGGACATTCTACGTTAACACAGACCGTGACGATGACTATGCCGGTTTTGTGTTTGGCTACCAGTCCAGCAGTCGCTTCTACGTCCTGATGTGGAAGCAGGTCACACAGACCTATTGGGAGGACAAACCCACCAGGGCTTATGGCTATTCTGGTGTGTCTCTCAAAGTAGTGAATTCAACAACTGGTACTGGTGAACACTTACGAAATGCTCTCTGGCACACAGGAAACACTCCTGGACAGGTGAGAAGTTAAAAACTTCAGGCCAACAAAAATATTTTAAAAATAAGGGACATGTCTCAAAAAGAATTTCCTTTCACACCTCAATTTTTGCAGATGTTTATCAGTTTTTCTTCAATTCCCTTAGTAGTAGTGTAAATAGTAACACATGCATTGTATTTCAAAGAAAATCACATGGATAAGAGGAAAGATGAGGTGTGATCAAAAGGAAAATGAGGGAGATGTCTCAGTTATGCACAAATCCTTTGTTACTTCTGTATTGGCATTTGCTTCTTTGGTGTTCCAGCTTGTTTGAATTATACATGGTTTAGAGTACAGTAACCAGAGACAGAAAAAGAGAAAAGACTTTAAAAAAAATAGAGAAACTGCAGCTGTTCCAAATGGAAGAAATGTTCCAATGGAAGAAACTTGTGCATTCTGGAAATTAGGTTAGTAGGGCTTCACATGTGGATAGGAATTGACAGGATTGATACTGAGTGGAAATTTTCAAGGAGCAGCCACAGGCAGTAACATCCGTGCAGGCTGCAGTTCCTCTCTGTCACTGGAGGCACTCATGCAGCATCAACCCTGTCAGCCTGGTTGTGTGTATGTGCAAACCTGAAGAGTTACAGAAGCATTTGGACAATACTCTTGGACACATGATGTGACTCTTGGGGATGGCCGCGAGTTGGATTTGATGATCCTTGTGGGTCTCTTCCAATTTGGCTGATTCTGTGGCATCAAAAGGAAGTCAAGGTTTGATGCTGCAATGGTCTTCAGTGACTCTAGCTATGAAACTGCAGATCAATAGCTGATCAACAGTTTAAGACAGAAATTTCCATTACTCTCACCCCATAAAAGAATTCTTTTGATGATACAGTCAAATGTTAACTACTTTCAGTTCCACACTCTGCAGAAAACAAGCTTTGGCAGTTACTATGGTGGACGTAGAGTTACTGGGGCAGGGTGTGTTTCTAATAAGGCATTTGTATTTCTGCTGTAGGTGCGTACTTTGTGGCATGATCCCAAGAACATTGGCTGGAAAGATTATACTGCTTACAGGTGGCATTTGATTCATAGGCCTAAAACAGGATTAATAAAGTAAGAAATATTTCCTCTACATTTTCTAGTAGCAGTGCTTTTGTCTCTTTTGATTTAAAAGCTATGTTACCAGTTTCATTGTTGTTTCTGATAATTTTGTTACTTGTGTGACAGTTTGCCCAACATTTTGGGAACATTTTGTTATCTTCAGAGTAAGTTATTTTCCTTTTCAGATGTATTTAATTTAGTCTGGATGGTTCAATATTTACATCAGCTAAATACCCTTAAATTAAAGAAAAAAAAATAGACCTCTCTCTCAATAGCTTTTCTGTCAAGAGACCAAAAATTTCTGAGCAAAACTCAAAGCAAGATTAGAACATGAGATTGCTCCCCAGCCTGTGGAATTTCAGTGAATGAAAATAATTATAAACATGAGCATTGCCTCAGGGAAGTAGGCCAAGGGCCTGTCTACTTCAGCATCCTGTCTCCCATAGTGGCTTAAATAAGACACTGCAGAAATGGCCATGAGCACATCTGTAATGCACACAAGGAGCTGTGGCAAATGACTTTCTGTGGAGCCCAGCTGTTTAGCTTATGTTCCAAAGACTGAGCATTAACTGCCCGTGTCAGTTTTATCTTCTACTAACTACTGGAGATGTAATGGATATTTTTCATGGGGTAGAGTCAGACCTTACCTCCAAAAGTCTTGCTTCTGCTTATGTGCAGGGGGTTTTCATTTGTCTGTGAAAGACAAAGTGTAGGCAAATTAGGATAGACTAAGTTACTCCTCTCTTTCCAAGAAAAAGGTTTCTTTATGCTTCAGTGTATAGTGCAAAGAATTGACTGATATAGGTCAGAAGGAAACTTGATTTTTTTCATTCATGTTGCTGTTACCTGTAACAGCAGATTCTTCCTTTACAGAATGTACATAGTGTCAGACAAATGGTGTTACCACTGGTATCACACTGGATCAATCTAGCATGGCAAATTCAGTGCTTTGGGACATTAAATTCCTTCATACTTCAGTGTTTTCTGATAGAAAATTAATTTTTTCACTAACGTAGTCATGAAACTACAGAAATATCAATTCCATGTGAACATGATCAGAGCTATGTAATTTTTTGATAGGTTGAATGAACTATTAAACTCTTCCCATATGTTTTGGATTCTTGATATTTTGAGAATTATATTAAATAGGATTACATGAACATGAAAATCTGTCATTTTTTTTACTGTTCTTTTCACCATCCATTAAATACTGATCTCATGGAGCCATTTCATACTTGTCTTTGTGCACTTTTCAGAAAATAGAACACTTTATTACAAGTGCTGGACATGCATTTCTGTCTAAACAGAAATCTGCCCCCACCTAACCCCCTGAGTTCTGGGAAGCTGCTCAAGTGTTTTCATCCTCATGTGAAGCCATCTTGCTGTGTGTAACTAATGTACTGTCAATTGAAGCAGGACAATAATCCCTGCCTCCAAAGACTAGTCTCATTAACAAACTATAGAGTAATTTCTCATTTGGCCCAGGAGACTGAGAGCCTAAAAATCTAGACTATCTCAAGGTCTCCCAGGAGAAGTAGAGGATACAAGTTTGCAGAAATGCAGTCTCTCTGATAAGGAAAGAAAACTAAGTGCTGCCTTTCGAGGTCTTTTTGTCTCCAGGGTGTATGCCTGAAATACTAAAAAGACCTCCAAAACCAAAAAAAAAAGAGTTCTCCTTTTCCAATTTAATATTAGTCTAGCTGTTTGTGTCCAAATCCTTCCAGCTTTCATTAAGCTTTTTAAATGTCTGAAATTGAGATTCAGTATGTCTCCAATTAATTTTTTTTTTGACTCTGAAGGGATGATTCTTCTAATTTCTGATGTTGGCCCTTGCACCTAAAGATAAATAAATCAGCTGTTCACACAGCTGCAAAGACAGCTTTGCTCAGTGATGTGACGAGGCCATGTGCTAACCCCTGAGTTCATTGAGACAGGGGCTTATCAGTGAATGCTAGTACATGACATAGTTCATTCCAGGAGACATGACTGTTCTAAATAAAGAACTGGGAAATCTTTTGCAGATGGTGTGCATAAAATCACTTAAGGAGCAGCCCCATTGCTTCTGATTAATGTGTTGTGGCTGCCAGCCAGGTGGGTGTGAGATAGAGATGAGAAGTGATCCCTACAATGATTTTGGGTTTTCTGGTGCCTTCTCAAAATTAATTCTGTTCAAGTTTTAGAGACTGCTATCAGCTCTTACACTGGACACTGTAGTAGCTTCTTTGTTTAATTTATGTTCTTCTTTACAGAGTTCTGGTTTATGAAGGAAAACAAGTCATGGTGGATTCTGGACCAATTTATGATACAACTTTTGCTGGTGGACGATTAGGTCTTTTTGTCTTCTCTCAAGAAATGGTCTATTTCTCTGACCTCAAATATGAATGCAGAGGTTAGTTACAAAAAATGTCTGGAAGATGCTTATGCCTTTCATAACTTGTGGAACAAGCACAAAGTGTCTAAATGAGAAGTATCCTCTAAATGAAAAGCAATCTGTAATATCATAGCATGGCATAAACCTTTGGTGAAATGCCATGAATGCCCCTTGACCCTAAAAGTAATCTCAATTTGAATAATAAACCCCAGATGTTTAATACTATGCACCTGGAAAAAATGAGGTAGAAATTTCTGAGAAAGACTTGCTTAGAATTCCGTCTGTATATCCACTGTCCTCTGCAGGCTATTTCAATATGTCCTGCAGGCAGAGAGATACTTCTGGATCACCCCTCTTTCAAGAGGCATGGAAAAGAGAGCAGAGCTTTAATGAGCATGTCTGTCTGTAATGCCTTGTCTGAAATATTTTGAAATACAGAAAATGCTTTTCCAGGTTTTCTTGTATATGGTTTTCTATATACATTTACATACATACCTCCACATACACATGCTTGGCTCTCTCTATATGTAGGCACATGTGTTTTTATATAAATGTCCTACCATTTGTAGGAAAATGAGGAACAGAAAGTATTGTGCTGCATCTCTTTAGTGTATCATGGTGGAGTTCTTGTGTGATTGAATTCCTAACCAAAAAAAAAACCAACCGCAATTAATACATTTTTTCCCATTTCTTTCAGATGCTTGAGCAATGGTTGCTGCATTACCAGCAAAGTACTGTAGATGCTATGCAACCCAGACACCTCAGTACACCCTGGTACTCCCAGTTTCTATTTTTGTGTACCTCCTGCCTTCTCTCCTCATGCTCCACTCTCCAGGATCCTCCCAGTTGCCAGGAGTGCTTCAGCCACCCTTCCACCCAAGTGCCTTCTCACAGCTAGGACTAATGAAACCTAAACGTGAACGTCGGACCCACCACTGAAGCAAAAGCAGATTGATACATTAGAACACTTCTGTAGAGTGAAAACTTAGCAAAACTTGTTTGTTTACTTGTCTTTTTTAAAGAATGACGTTTACATATTAAAATGTAATTACTTAATGTATTTATATATATGGAGAAAAAGAGGGGGGGATGATGATTATCAGTCGTTATGTTTAAGTGAGGAAAAATGTGTCTTAAATTTTTGGGTGCATGGTTGACACTTCCTTGCTCTGATCAAGACTGGACTTTAGTAACACAGAGCTTCTGGGTCTAATTTTAGCAAAGTAATGGAGGGCCACAACAACAGTGAAAATTACTTTGTATATTAAAGATTAATTATGAACGTTTCTTGATTCAAAAAGGTGCTTAGTTGATAAGGACACTCTTAGTAACACTCTTTAAAATTATTATTGGTAGAACTGTGAGATTTGCAGCCTACAGCATTCTTTAGTAGGGGCTTTATTTAGGCCAAACAGAAACTTTTATGTGAAAGAGAAGAGTGATTAATTTAAACAACTGAAGCTATCACTATTGTCTGACTTTAAAAAAAATTATTTCCAGTTGCCCTGTTTTGATCATATTCTGCATTGCCTTGTAATAAAGAATATACCATGACCATGTGGAGCAAACTGAACCTGAACCACTCTTCCACCTCTGCTGCAAAAAGCACTTTGACCTCCTGAATCCTGATGTGGGTTTTTGAAAAGGTGGCAATGCCACCATTACCTTATTTGGTAACATATGAACTTAAGGTTCCATTTATAAATATTTTGTTAGTATTTATTGTGATTATCACACCAAGCTACTTTCTCTGATAAATGATTTTAAAGCATATAATCCATCAATAATGCATTCACAAATATTGATATTTTAAAGCTATTTTTGAAAGTATATCACAATATGTAGATATTGTCTAAGCATGGCCTACACTTAAGTATAGTTCCATGGGTTATAGTCATGTATACTTTAAAGTTAAATGAATAATAATAAGGAATTTACAAATGGAACCTTAATATATATCCAGTTACCCTAATTTTAATATTTTTGTGTTGTTACCTATGTCTGCTGTATATAGAACTTCTTAAATGATGCTGAAGGGGTACCAGTGTTTATTCTAAATAGATACAACAGTTACTCAGATAAACAATAGTATAGACGTGTTTAACATTTTTTGTTTTGTTTAAGATGTATGAGCTTTGTTCACAAAAAGAACACAGGCTGGTGTAATTTTATTCATGGATGGGATACCTGGTAGAAGAGTACAGTACCTCTGCCTTCTTCTAGGGCACAGTGAGCTAAATGTCGAATCAATTTTTCCCTTGAAATAGATTTTGTGGCTATATTCATTAGACAGGAATCAACAGTTGCTGGCTTTATTGCACATTTTATAGTACTCATATTATCAATTTTTTTTAAAGTTTATTTCAGTTTGTTTTGTTGCTGGTTTTTCTTTAGTTTTGGATTTTTTTTTTCTTGTTCTCACAAATTCTCTTCATGAGGTTTTTAAATATTTCAGTTTCTTTCAGTGTTTCAAATGGCATCCCCAAGTTCCAAGCAGAAGGGAGGATGACTTCATTAAATGTAATGAGTAATGGCTGTGTAGGGTTTTTTGTTTTGTCAGAGAGAGACATCAGTTTAGGGATGAAGATGTTAATATTTGGACTGTATCATAATTTTCCTATTCTATGTAAATTATTTATGATGGGTTTTTTTATTTCTTTCTTTTTTTTTCCTTGCAAGTGTGTGTGAGAGAGTGAGATTGATGAAGTTTCCTTTTGTTTTGCCAAAGATTGTAAATAATTATTTATTTGTTTACAAGGACGGACATTTATCAATTGACGTCCTGATTCATTTAGTCAGATCCTCATTTTTATATATATATTTTAAGAAATTAATAATAGGAAATAAACTGTAAAAAGGTTTTATACTCCAAAATCTCTTTACCTTTTTTATAATTACAGTTTTTCTTTAAAGAAAATATTCCATTCCGCTAAGCCCTTAGTTAAGCCTCTTGCCTTGCTGTAAACCAGTTCACTTCAAGCAAACCAGGAAATATGTTGCTTTACCAAAAAATCACTGACTGTCTTCTAAGATTGTAAACAGCACATTTCCTAGTATCTCTGACAAGACATCATTTCCCATGAAGTCTTTATCTGGCAAACAGTCACAAATTTTATTTATAGCATTGTGAATGAGAAATTTTGGTCCTGCTTCTCTGTATTGTGTCTTGGCCCATGTGTTTGAACAAATATATCTTATTTTGCAACTGCTGCTTTTGAGTCCCATCTGAGTCATTGGGATTCGTTGGTGTGAGTTGGGAGTGCCTTCCTGCTGGGGAATTTCAGGAACCAGTGAATCATCACAAACAAAAGAGAATAAAATACAAGAAAATACTTCTTAGCAAGAGCCATCTTTCCGATGAGTAGAAACTAGTCAAGGGGAATTTGAATTGGATTAGGAAAAATAAGAATGCCCAGCATGTCAATATGCCAGTTTTGAGATGTGAACACAAATTCTGACTTTTCTTGGCCTTACAACTCTCCCAGCTATTTTATTTCCTTGGCTTTTGATTCTCATGAGAATACTTGAAACATTACACAAGAAGGCCATGTACTCTTCAGTACATTTTTTGATAAGCCCTTTAGGACAATACAAACATTCAGTCTTACAGACAGCTGTAAGGACATCAATGATTGACATTATTGAGCTAAGAGTGATCAAGAACTTGTTATCCACTTTCTCAAGGGTTTTGTAAAACTCTGATATGGATCTTCATGAGAGTTTTGAACATGAGAACTTATTTATGCTTCTATGGGAAAAAAATCTCTTCATGGCACCAAACACAACCCCCCACAAAACTAAAAAAGGGAAATAAAATTACAAAATGTGTGAAAACATAACAGCACCACGTTAGCACTAGTACAGGGTCTCTCAGAAAAACAGGAGCGAAGGACCGAAAAAAGCAAAATTGCTGTAAATGAGCAGGTTCACCTAAAGCAGCATTCTCTGTCCTGTGTCCATTGTTCTATCTTTTTTAAGGCTTTTGAAGATACTCAGAATTATTTCCATAATCTGGTAAAAATACATATTTAAAAGTTTCAGAGTCTGCACGATTGATTCCCAAAAAGAGATGGGTATGGAAGAAGAAGCTCTGAAATTCCTGTGGACAGGCTGATTTTTCCTCACAAGGGGAAGCTGAGTAGAGTAGGTGAGGATTCTGCCATTAACACATTAGTAATACTGGGCAGATTTTTTTATATTTTTTTTCCACTTCCCTGGGTGTCAGATTCCCACTTACTAAAATTCAGTATGAATTTCCTCACCTTTAAAATGCCTGTTGTATCTTGTATGTATCTAACTGGTTTTGGGACAGCCAGAAAACCAGGAAATCTTGAAATCCCAAAATCTTCCTAAGATTAAGCTCTGATGAGACTTCTTGACCACTTCTAAAATGTAGGGGGTTTGGGTACTTCAGATAAGCCACTGAATTCTGAAAAGTTAAGCTGAACTCGCAGTATTTAAGGATTTGTCCACTGTAAGAGAAGCAGGTTTGCCATGGTTTCTTTCAGAAAGAAAGGAAATAATTCCACCCAAGAATTATACCTGTGATTTTGCACATCAGGCAGCCCAAATAGTATCATGGATGTTATCATATGTGTGTACTCCTTGCCAGCTACACGATGTGGCAGGAGCTGAACAGACCAGACTATCACCTTCATCTTGGTCAGCTCAGTGAGAGTTTTGCTATGGACTTGAGTGGCAGCTGGATGAGATTCAGTGTTCGGTTTGTGCTGCAGACATCCAAAGAGCAAGATCTCTAATGCTTGCATGGGAACATCTGCTCTCTAAAGCCATTTGAAAAAAAAAAAATATACATATATATATAAAACTATGTAATAACTTGGCATAGGATTGTTTCCATTGTGGAGAAGACCACCCTTGTAGATCAGGAAGGGGAACTTTGAAGGAAAAGAAACCTGGTGCTGATTAAACCAAAGGTTCTTCTAATCTATTATCCTGCTTTTTGAAAGCTGCCAGTATCAAATTCACTAGAGGAAGGTGTCAACTATTTATCATTAAAAACCATACCTTTAGCACTCCTGGAGGGGAAACATCATTTTTGGCCCCAGGCAGTTAATGGGTGGGTCTGCCTTTGTGCCTGTGTGGTTTTTGCACTAACATAACTGCAAATACTAATGTTATTCATATAAATATCCCAGATTTTTAATCTCAATTCTCCTCCTGTTGAGACCTCTAGATGTGGATTATACACTCTATTCAGTATAAATTTCCTTTTTCCAATTTCAGGTCTGTTGCTGTTTAATTTCATTGACAGGCTTGATTTCTCACAGACTTTGGAAAGGAATGAATAGTATATATTTAATAATAAAACTGTGTGTTAGAAAAACAATATCCTACTTTGCTTTTAGTGCTTGTGTGCATGTGTCTGTAATGGGTTCATGTGGTACATCAAAGGTACAGGAATTTCCTCTGCTTGCTGAAAAGGTCAGCTGTTGTGTTGTTAATACATTCTTGTAGGTACAGGACACTCCCCATGTTTATGGCCTTCTCCAAATCTATCATTTTAGCTCTTTTGCAGATATGTCATATATGCACATGCGCACACAGAGACAAAAATCTATGTATTTGCAAAGGTTAAGTACGATTCTGCACTTGGCTTGTTCTTGATGCCTTACCTAGCCAGCTGCTACTGGCCACAGTAGGAATCAGGCAAATGAGTTGGACAGATACTACAACCTCTTCTCTTGTCAGTTATCACTGATCTTTACCTATTCTTGATATATTTAGAGGTAGAAGTGTTTGGTGTTTCCCCTTTAGAACCAAGCTAATTTCTTTTCAGATATCTGCTGCATTTCTGACCCCTTTTCAGCACTGCTAAATGCACCAGTCTCTGGAAGCTGGAGGGTTGCATCGCAAATCACATTTCAAATCTTAGCAAGAGCTGTAATAAGGTAACTTGTAACTTAGAAAATTATTTTAGTCGTTGAGAGTACGTAGTCATTTAGGTGACTGGCAGATAGTCTTGACACCCCCTTTATGAGCTGATTTTTTCTCTTTAAATATTGATGGAAAAGAAAAAATATCCTAATGGTTTCAGTTTCATGCAAGGCATGATCATTCAATCCAGTTTACTTCCTGGAGCTGCTGCTTCTGCCTTCTTGCAAGTTGCAACAACCTCCAATAGAAAGACATTTTCAAGGCACTCGCTGGTGACACTGGAGAACTTTTGAGTTGACAGTATTTTAGAGCTGGAGCCCAAGCAAATTAATCAGTCCTGGTTTTTAAAGATTCAGCTCAGTGTCTGGGATTTTGCAGCCAGAAGCAAAGGACCACCCATCTGGATGTGGATGTAATCCAGTGGGTTTAACTATATGCAGTAGCTCACCCGGGATGCTGAAGAAATAGGGACAGTGTTTTGAGCTGAAACTAGTGACAACTGGAAGATCAATTGCTTTCTCAAGTGAGATTAAGTTCCAAAGATATTGTCAATCACTGTTCTAGAAAACAACAGTGCTCCATTAATAAAGTTCCAATGCTCATAAAAGAGAGGGAAGAAAACCAGAACATGGTTAAATGCTCAGGTTAAGATTTGCACAATTTTCTGAGAAATGGAGCATACACAGGCAGTAAAATGGCAATAGACCACATTATTTCTTTGTTTTTTTTCTTCTTGGAAATTCTTCCTTTTAAGTAACTGTTTTTTTAAAAGACAGAAATAAAGAGTCACTTTGCTCTCAGATTTGTTATTAATATATCAATGTAAAGCTCCCACTTATTTGAGAAGGAAGAAAATTCAATTTTACACAGAGGGTACTATTATTTTTTACACAGGGGGTATGATTATTTTTTTTCTACAGTTCCAAATCCCTCCACAGGAATTAATTCATTGCTTTTGGTTGAAGACTTTATAGTTTCCTTTGGTTTTTTTACAATATTAAAAGGGTCAAAAATGATTTTTTTTGGGGATGGGGGGTCAGCTTACTTGATGTCTCCACCAAAGACTGGTGTCCAAACTTGAAATGCACCTTAAATCAGTATTATTCATTAAATGGAAAGAAATTAAGACACTCGTGTTAATAGTTAGATTACCCAACTCTGCATAGAAGCTGTATTGTCCATCACTGGGCGATCAAGAAACCTATTGTTCTTTTATGCCTAGCATCAGCCATCTTTGTGGTGTGAGAAGATAATATCCTAAACATAAGGGAAATGGAAGCTGTAGATGAACAGAAATGAAACAGAGAGATTATGAACACTAGGGCAATTATTTGATCATAAACCCATCCATTTTAAAACAAGAAGACACAAGTCATTATGACAACAATATGAAAAAATCAGCTCCTGCTATTTCCTGTCCAGAATTTCCTCTAAAAATGAATTAACCTCCCTTTAAGAGAAATTAAGGTATTCAATCTTTACTGAATGCTTTCATATTCCCTTGTTTACCTTCTAGTTATTCATTCAACCATGGGGCACTATGTTGGAGACATAGGTCTAAAGAACTCTTTCCTGCTATCTTGTTAGATTTGGCAGGTCAAGAGCAAAACACTATAACATCCATACTTTCAAACATATCTGCAGTTTTGAGTACAGAAAAATGTTTCAGGGCTAATGCCTAATTTAAGAGATGACTCTGGTATTTAATTTGTTATCCGAGTTTATTTTTAAGACAAATAATATTTATGGAATATTTTCAAAGTGTGGGTGAAATATTTACTGTTTTATATTTGAAGATGTGTGGATAATATCCACTTTTTGCAGTGATTGAAGGGTGTTTCATGTAATCTTTTCAGTCCTTAGTGGTTTTTTTTCTGTTTCCATCTACAGTGGAAATAGAAAGTTTCAGTAATATAAAAATGAGGAGATGATTTTTACTACTAGCAACTATTCTTAAGAAGATATACTATCTGTTTTTTACTGAAATTAAATTCCCTGGGCAGGAATGTTTGTTCTATCCAGAACCATTTGACTCTTTTGTGGAGGGGAAGAGCTGTTCTCTTCCAATTCTCTTCCAGAAGGTATTAACAGCCTTCTGATGAGAGAGACAGTACAACTGAGTTACTGAAATCAGAATCTGGCATCTGTGGCATGAATCCACTTGACCTGTCATGACAGCCAAAGAAACAGCCAAGGTAAGAAGTCTTGTTGCAGCTCTCCTGTGTGCAGTCTTCTACACAGAAGGGAGAGATATGTGCCAAGGCAATGGATAGTTACTTCAGACACTGAGCTTTGCAGATCAGCTCCATGGCTTCTGTGTTGTCTGTACTAAAAATACTTTCCCCTATCCTTATGCCAATGCATCTGTGTACAATCTAGTTCCAGATTTAACACCTGAATACTGCACTTAAGATTTATTTCTTTTCTTAATGATGCATACAGACTAAAATTAAACAGTCTTACTTGCTTATTTCTGGAACATTTGTGCCAGAGCTGCCTTGTTTTTTTTTCCTTCAACAAACTGGGGTTTCAGAGTGCTCCTGTATATCCAGGAGCATGGAATCATTTGAAAGACTTTTTAGAGAAACTCCAGTGCAAACCACAGTAGTGTTATAGTACTGGAAGGATCATTGCTTGTGCATTTTCATTCCTGTCCAGGACAAGTTCATAATGTGGTGGGTCCTATTTCTCAAAAAGTGTGCATTGTTTAGCCCCATAATTATATACATACTTTCGTCTCTTTGTCATTTCTCCTGAAAGAGCAATAACAATGCAGTTGGTAAATCATAACCTATTTCGTGTCAGCTATTACTTCATATCAACTTCTTTGGTCATGTACAATTCCCAAAACAGAGTAGAGCCACTGTAGTTTTTGTAGTACTTTCAGAAATAAAAGATTATTTGTAAAACCATTGCATCAATTTCTATAGTTTCAAAAGAAATTAAGGTGTGTGTTTGCACATATGGCCTTCTTATCAAGAGGAAGTTCACTTTTCTGTCCAATTTTGATGCTACATTTCCATATGGATATGGAAAAGACATTATCAATGTACATTTTTGTGTCCCTTCCTGCAATATTCTAGTAAAGTTTTAACACTGAGGAATGGCTTGGAAAATCTTTGGGCTGTGACATCTAAACAATTCAAGACACAGAAATGGTATTTCTCAAGAAGAAAGATGAATTTTTGCAAGAAACTGTAAACATTTCACTGTGATTTATTAGTAAGGTAATAAATGGAAGTATCTTTACCTCTTCTACTGTTCATTCAATAGTCTGCATAGATGTGTCCTTGTGGGATAAACCAATGTTGGCAATTTGCCTTATCATGACTGCCAGTTTTCCATTGACATGTTCCAAATTTTGATACAAACATCATTTTTTAGCAAAAAGCTTGACACTTATGTTGCTAATGTTTTGCATTTGAAATGTAAAATAAAACTGAAACTGTGAAAAAGTTATTAATTCAAAAGGAAACAATCTCAGAGTGTTTTAATTTCCTACCATAACCATTCTTTTCTATCTCATCACCTGGGGCTGGTACACATATTTATGTCTGTGGCATTCCTATTGCATGAGAAGCTGTTCCTTTTCTCCTAGGGGTAACCTGTACTCCTAGGAGAGGGGAAAGAAAAGCCTCCCCTTTTTACCTGCCACAGATCTTGGAAGTTCATAGGAATTCCAAGGTGGTTGGAGTCAATCAGCATTACAGACCACCAGGTTCTGAGAAGGAAACAAAAGAAAAATTGAGATAAAAAGGCCAGTGGTAGGAATTGGTTCTGCTATTTGCCAGGTCCAACAGCATCAAATAGCAGTTCCTGATGGAGGCTTTTAGGGATTTCTAAATTTTCTTCAGTTTAATTTCCTGAAGTATATTAAGCCAAGGGGATTTTTTTTTAAAACTTGTCTAATACAGAACTGTGAATGCCAAAATATCTGTTACATTGTCTATCTAAAGTTCATTTTCATTCCCTTCTATTGATGATACTTCACTTCAGGGAGTAAATTGCAAAAAAACAATCCTACTTATTTTCATACTAAATGAAACACATTTTGTATACTATAAAGAGAATTGTCTAACTGTCAGGGAGACCATTTTTGCTTATTTAGAAAGTGTTGCAGAGCCATGAGGGCCAGAGTTGCTGCTGTGGAGGAAGGGAAAAGTCCAAACCTTGTGACAAGACTGAGATAAGGCATGGTGAGAAGCAGGGAGAGTGTGTCTGAATTTGTGTGGTTCAGCTCTGACACACAAAGCCTTGGGAAACTCAATTAATAAAGCCTATTAATATAGATTTTCTGCTGATTACTGAGTCAAGGATATTTGTTGGAGTCCAGGGCATCCCTCTGGGCACCCTGGAAAGTCACAGACCTCGGTAGAGAGTCTGGGACCCAAAAAAGAGGGTCTGGGGTCTGTGCAGAGGGGTTTGCCTGGCACAGAGCCCAGGAAGACACAGGCTTTGATTTTGGTCCATGAGAAAAACTTCCAAGCAGAGAAGAATTGCAAGTCACAAATGTTTCACAGATAGTACTGTAGTTTATCACTGTGTAGAAAGATTCTGTAGTTTGGGGATTTTTAGAATTGTAGATGCAAAGGGACAAGATGGAGATTTTAGGTTGGTGCCCTGAGTTCTTCTTCTTCTCCCTTGGCATCCATCTTCTGCAGTGACGTGGGCACAAAGTAGTCTCTGTGGATTGGGTCAAAGTAGACACGACCCTGTTAGTATAGGTGATAGACATTGGTATGAAATGGTAAATAATAAGTATGTAGTGATCTGTATAAAGGCAGAGTGACCTCCTATCACAGGGGGACTCACATCATGTCTGAGCTGCTGTGAACACCTTGGCCAGACACAGAGAATTGTAAGATAAGAATTAATAAACAACACGAGAAACCAAGAAAACCAAGACCTTGAGACTCCACTTCATTTGCACACCAAGCCCCACATCAGATTCAAATCCTTCAGAGGTGGGAGAGGGAAAAACACTCCCTCGGACCCACTCGAACCATCAGCCTTGAAATCTTGGGTGAGAGAAAAAACCATAAAACCCAAGAGATATTAACTTTACTACTTTACTCTCCCTGTGAGTCAGTCACAAAGCACTTGTGACTATGTCTGTACAAACAGACAAACGTATTTAGACATATTCAAAGTAAACGCTCACATGCACAGGGCTTTGCATGCAATTCACAATAAAAAATGCACAATTCCTGTTAACAACAGCATAGCTGCTGACTCAAAATAGTCAGACACCAAAAATATCAGTACTAAACTTTCAGGCTCAGTGGCAGATGGAGACATATTGTGATGATTTGTGCTGCAAAGAGGCCTCCACTTTTTTTTACAGTATTTATGCCAATATCACTTTACTGAAGCTATTGAAAAGCCAGCAGAAATCTGTCAGATGGAGACATGTAACATTCCAGATGTGGCTTAGAGGAATGAGTATAGGAAAAGCAGCAGCAATAAAATTGCTGGAAATTTTATGGTGACAGACAAACCACACAAAAGAGGTGAGCAGAGGGAGAAAAATACTCTGCTCAGGTCATACTGAGTACTTGCAGAAATGTATGGTCTAGTCTGCAGAGACTATCAGCCAGTATCTGAACCACCTAAGATGCCTGGCAGGATACCCTGGGGAACTGCTGTGCTGTGTGCATCAGAAGCCAGCTGCTAGGCTTTCTTTGTTGCTGTGCATTTTTTTTATTAACCAACTATAAAATCAGAAAGTCAAATTCTTGCTTCACTTGTGCAAAGACAGGATGAAGAGTTTGATGTATGCATAAAATACAGATGTTATCTTCCCCAGTGTGAGTTTACAGAGATGGCAATCTTCACTTTTATTCCTTTTGCTTGGGAGATTTTTCTCTTTTTGTTTTTTTGATGCTTTCAGAACAGTATGAAGGCCACTGATCCATGTTCATAGCTAAGAAATACTGAAGGTTCTTAAAGATGAAAACAGAAATTATTTGAGATTGTTAATGTTGAGCTGAGGGCAACTGTTAAATTGTATTTCCCAAAGGAATGCTGGTCATAAAGGATTAGCTATTCCATTTTGCTGTATGTATCACAATGCCTCATTTGCTGATACAGAAAAAAAGATTTATTTCCATATATGTGAGACAGATGTTGTGGTAAATAAATGGGAGGAGGGGAGGAAGGGGAGAAGGCAAGAAGACCAACCAAAAAACCCAACCAGAAATGGCATTTATAGATCTGAGTAGATATCTACACCTGGCTTAACTTTTTATACATTCTTTTCAGTTATTGTAGGAAAACAGTCTTTCCTTGGAGCAATTTTTTTTTTTTTTTTTAATTTAGATGTATAAAATAGGACAAGTAAAGCTGGAAGGCTCAAGTCCAAGCCAAAAGAAGTACGCACTTAAAAAACTGGGTTTTTTGGATGCAGAGGGAAAACACCATTCCTGTTGTGATCTACTGTCTTGGGTTGCAATGCAAGATGTAACCAAAAGTATGTATTCTATTGCCATCTGTTGAAATTGGTTGGGGAGGTGTTTTCTTTATCTCTTCCATGACCCATCCTCCCTCCAGGGGGATATCTTCTGTTAATGGGCCATTAAGGCTCACTGCATGACTGGTAAAATTACATCATCCCATTGCGAGATGTTCCACCCAGCGGAAGGAGCCAAACATTCCTACCTGGATAAAACCTACAATTCAGAACAGCAGGACAGCCTTTTTCCACTGAATTCCTAGAGGAAGACTGGACCCATCTTGCCACCACTGGACTCTTCTACAGGATCATCTCTACTACAACAGAATCACATCTGTCACTCCACAAGGATTTAATTGGACTGCTACCAACACTCTGACCAACAGGGTGTCAGGTCATGTTCTGATTCTGGCAGTGTTTACTTTTTTTGTTTGTTTGCTTTTTTGTACTACTACATTCTTATTTTTGATATTCCTAGTAAAGAACTATTATTCCTATTTGCATATCTTTGCCTGAAAGCCCTTTAATTTCAAAATAATAATAAATCAGAGAGAGGGGGTTTACATTCTCCATTCTGAGGGAACCTCTGGCTTTCCCTGTCAGAGACCTGTCTTTTCAAACCAAGACATCTACTCAAAAATGAATATGAAATCAGAATTATTCCATATTTTTCTAGTGCAGCCTTTAAGTGAGAAAATTTATCTTACAAACTCTAGTGGAATATAAATAATCCTTTTTTTCAAGGTACACATAATTTTATCCAGCCAGATGAGAGCAAGTGTTTGTTTGACTATGTAGATTCAGGATTCACTGCCTGTGTTCACTGGATGACTTCATCCAAGCTGACCTTCTGTTGGACTCACCTCCTGCACTAAGGCATTTGAATAGAATGACTCATTAATGACTTATTTCTGAGCTTAGGCAAAAGAAGCCTGACCAGACAGAAGGACCCAAATGCTTGTGATTCTGGATCCTAGCAGCTGCATTCACCTGACATTGCTAATTTTAGAGTTATTGGCAATATTGGAATAGATATAAGTCATCACCTAAAAATTTAGTAATGCTGCTGTGATATATAGGCCATTCTTGGATATAAGAAAACTCATCTCTAAACCAAAAAAACAGTTTTGAGTAATTGTTCCAGCTGGCTCTGCATGGAGCAGGGGGGTTGGGTTAGACATTTTCCAGCAGTCTATTCCACTTCAGCCACTCTGTGACCCTACATAAAATGATGGAAAAATAAAGGAGCTCTTACACAGACTGCTAGAAGCACTGGATTCAGGTGCTTCATTGTTAATGGCAAAGCTCCAATGGCAATTTAGACTGAGCAAGAAAATCTGTAATCAGTGGTGAACTTAGATACATTTTAAGACATGTGGTATGTGTGAGCCTGTACAGTTATCTTATATTTAACCTGTATTTAGTACCACATGCCGACTATCCAACTACACAGATCTTGAAGGAAGACAGGGTCCTGACAACTCTATTAGACAGATGCAGAAAGTGAATGTAGCCCAATTTACATCAGTAGATATCTAGATTTGGAACTGGCTTTAACAACTAACAGAACTACCTGAGTGGTCCTAACATGCCTGCTTTCCACTTGGAGAGAATTGTGATGATGCATCTTTGCAAGGACTTCTACCTCTTTATCCTTCTGACAGAAAATCATTTACTTTGACAGTTGAATTAGGAAAAGTTTAAAACAGAAGAAAATACAGTCAAAAGAAGTAAGCCATTAAGGATACAGAACATGCTTTGTATCAATTTTACTGCGAAAAATTAACTAGCAACTGAAGTAAGGTTCTTACAAACCCCGGTTTCTCAAAGAAATGAAGCTGGCACCACCATGCTCTCCATCTGTCTATCATCCACTAGTAAATAACTTACAGAAGTTTAAAGCTCATTGGACCATTTTTAAATCAACTTGACAGCTGAATTTGACAGACATTTTGAGGATTATAAAGTACGTATGATTTTTGTGCCAATAGGATCGATTAAGTTTTCTCTTCCACGTGGATTCTCTTTTTACTAGTAAGTTACAAAAAGACTGAAGTCTTTCCTCATAATTAGCAGATCTCTAATCTCTTTCTCTTTGATGTCTTATAAAACTCATGAGGAATGAAAATTCAGCTAAAAGACATAAATGGATTGGAAGCCAGTCATTAGTTCCAGTGTCCATGGAGTTGCTTGTGTCCTTGGAAATACCTCAGAACTCTCATGAGTGGTCTATTCATGTGAAACTAAAACGAACAAACAGAACCAAATTGTAATTCTTTATTCTGTATTAGTACTAATCAAGCCTCATGGATAACTTGCTAAGTACTACACAAGCACAGTTTGGGGTGCATTTTGCTGTCCTGGAAAATCTGTTAAGTGCCCAAGATTAAACGTACACATGTTCAATCCTGTGTGGAAGCCATGAGTGGAGGGAAGGGCAGATGGAGAATTGTGTAATAGGCAGGTCAAGGGGGTTTCCCCTAATTTCCATAGAAGGTCAAAGAAGAACAGAACAAAACACAATTTTCCCAGATGCCAGGTCTTGTCCTTTCTCATCAGTATCTAATGGGAAGTCTTAGGAGGATTTGAAAAGCCATGAGGAATGAGTTTAGTTGGTCCTCTAGCAGGTAAGATCTTTTAGACTAATTATCTTCTTTCATGGTATTGGACATTGACATTGTCTATGGTAATATGGATAAAAGTAAAATATATTAATTCAAGGGGGAAAGGTAGGAAAAGAGTTAGGGGAAAATACTTCATACTTTTCAAGGGCCTGCTATTTCTATTTCAATGAAAAATAATTTTATACTATATCAAAACATTGCTGTAAAATAGGAAAGATCCATGGCCCAGATCCATGCTTCCTCCTCAAGACAGGGCAGCCTCTATCTAACCCATTCCTGACAGATGACTTTCTTGGTCCATTCTTCAGAGAAAGAATTTCACAACTGCCCTAGATATTATGTTTTACCACAGCTACAGACAGAAGAATTTACCTAATTCAGGAAGTATTTCTATCTGCTCTTTGAACCAATTGCTTCTTGTCCTATCCACAGTGAACACAGACAATACTGCCAAACTCTGTGGTAACCTTTTACATATTTGAAGCTCTATTTTTTTCTATATCACTTCCTTCCATGCAATCCAGTATCAATTTATTCTCATAAGTAACACATTATAGGGCCCAAAACACCTTTCTTGTTTTCCACTGTAGTGTTTTCAGGTGGCCTGGTTTTTTAACATGCTTGTTAAAAAATGCCCCAAATCTGATCAGAAGCAGAGGAGAAGAATTGCATCATGTGTCTTGCAAAATCACTCTCCAGTTTATAAATATCCAGTATGAAGTTTAATTTTTTCAGAAGTTTATTTTGTGGTCATCTCTCATGTACAGTACTGTCCAAAATCTGTGCAACCTACTTTCTGTTTGGACAGTTGCTTACTTTTCCACTTGTATCAGCTGTCCCCTGCTATGGGTGTACTGGAGGAATGGTTGGTCCCTTTGAGAGCAGGACTTATTTGTTCTTTCAAAATCCAGATGTCCTTTGTTGCTGTGATTCTACTCAGTGCTGTGAGTTCCTTTCTGAGCCAGCATGGACATAAGATAAAGAAGCAAAAGTATATAATGTTGATTTCCTTTTTATTTTTGAACTTAACAAAGCTGCTGGTCTCTGTAAAAAAAAAGCTTAGCAGTTATTCCAGTCTCCACATGGATAATTAGGTAAGGGCATGGCTACAGATGTTGACTAGGTTTCTTTAAATACTTCTTGCAGTTTCTGAGATCCTTCTTGGTAAAAAGGTGCTTTCTTTAAACAAGTAGTAATTTTGTCTTAAAAGATGGGCATTGTTTCAATCCAGCAATCCAGTGTGGAACAGCTTATCCCAAAGAAGGAATTTTATTTGAGTTCTGACTACTAACTAAAGCTGATTAAAGAACTGTCAGGGAACATCTGCCTAATTAGCCCTGTTAAGCTAACACTACTGGATCTATTGACAATACTACCAATTATTTTCCTGGGACAACATGAAAGCTGAGAAGAAATTGTGCTATTATACATGAACTGCCCTGCACACTTTTGGCATCGCAGCAGGTGGACATAGAAGAAGTAGGAATGTCCCCAGCAGATCCTGCTGGCCAAAGATTTCAAATTGCAACCCCATACTGTGTGTGCATACCAATAGGGGAGTACACATATGGACAAATACTCGAAGTGGAAATAAATGTTTCAGCAGTCACACTTCATAACAGTAGTGAGAATCAGAACCTCATGTTTGCAACTCTTCATCACTTCTGTGTGGGAATATCTGAAAGTCTTAATTGTCCATGGACCTAATCATGAGGTGATGATCACTGCCAACAAAGTGCTGAGAGCTCTCAGCTCTCACTGCAGTCAGAGTGGGGGCATGAGGATAATTGGTGCTTCACAGCAATGGGCAGCATCATCCTGCCTCTCCAAAGACATGCTGTTTTCTGAAGTTCCTGACTGAGCACGATTGTTGTTCCTAAACAAACAACAGCAGCTCAGCTGGAGTCTCAGCTGTACTCAGGCCAACAGCCTCAAATCCCTAGTGTTCTTGCAAAGAGATCTGTTTCTCGCTCTGGTGAAGAAAAAACACATTTGATCTGTGACTGGAAGAAGACCATTCTTTCCCCCATCCTCCTGCGCCTGTCACATCTCCTTGAATTGCATCTCCTACCACCAGTGTGCAAGGGAAGCCAGTTGTGGTGATGTCAAGACTCCTCCAAGCAGACTACGTGTCATGAAAGAGCTGCTCCTCCTCGGAGACCTGGAGCAGCGCCTGGAGTGAGCACAGGCTGCCAGCCTTGGAGAAACATTCCTGTTCCTGAATAGGGTCAAGGGGCAGTGGCAGCCCAGTGATTCATCAAATCAATCAGGCACCCAGGAGCAATTCCAGCAAAAGGATCCAAAGTAAACACTGTGATTCTGAGAAGGATAAATGATACAAGAAGCCAAAGGAGACCTTGAAGAAATGGTACGGCAGTATTTCATTAGACCACCTATTGCCACAGTTAAACAGCTCCATTCTGTACAAGCGTAAAGTGACGAGGTCTTGAAAAATAGAGAAGCTCTGCAGGAAGGATGGGATGTGTTCTCACTCAAAAAGCAGACCTAAGAGCTTCAGAAATCCTAGTCCTGAAGCTTAGGGGAAAAAAATTTAAAAAATGAGGCAATTTTGCCCACAAGAATTCTTTGAGGTAGTTGCTCTTTCTGAATGTATATTGACATTAGTTGTTTTGGGTTCTTTCTAACTCACAACAAATGTTTACTGATGCCAGGACTATGATAATGGGATTACTATCAGTGTTTTAAATCCCATAACAAATGACTGTGTGTACAGTATATTATTTTCATTTTTACTGGTAAAGTTTTGTGCAACTTGATAGAAAGGACATGGTTTTTTAATGCTAGTCTCCTCAAAATCTGTTAGGCTAGATTTATTCAGAAAAGTGAGAGTCTTTAAAAGCAAAGTCCCATGTTGCTAAATTCATGGTTATCTTGTAGTCCTAATGCTTGTGGTCCAAATCTTTGACTACTGTCTTTCTGACAGTGTGGTGATTTTAAAGGGTACAAGAGCCCAGCCTCCCTCCAGATAAATCCCTAGGAGGGAGGGAAGGAAGGAGGCAGGCCACACAGGGCCCTGAAAAATTGTTATCCAGATGCACTCAAATGTTATTCTGAACTTCTCTGTTCTGAAAGACTTGGCAGGGCTGACTTTTTTGTAAAACTTGAGGTCATTTGTGGTTGATACCAGGTTTGGTAGTCTTTTAGTGGAGCACAGAAGCAGGCCTGCCAAACCAGGTGGTTCAGAGATGCAAAGATGGTGTGAGAGGTTTCTGCCAGCCGTACAGACAAAATACAGCTGCATTCCTGCTCACTTTTTCAGAAACCAGAAAATCAAATAGGAATTGGAGCCAGAATTTGTATCTGTTCCTTAGAGCTATTTTCCCTGCTGTGCTCTTTCAATACGAAGCTTTGCCTTCCAGCAGAACAACAGCCATTGCACTGCATGAATTTCTGCTGCTTCTTCACTAGGGCATTAAATAGGACATGCTGTGCTGCAGTGTAGCTTCAGCTTCACTGGCATCCCACTGGAAATGACTTTTGGCTTTCTCAGACAAGTTATGATATCGACACAGGCTGTGCTGGTGGAGGAGGCTTCATCTTTTTGTTTCCAGATATTCTGTAATGGAGAAACAAAGTGGTTTTGTGTGTGGGTTTTTTTTTTTTTTTTTTTTTTTTTTTTTTTTTTTTTTTTTTTTTTTTTTTGTGTGTGTTTTTTTTTTAATGTCATAAAAATTGTTTACCCAATTTCATGATAGTCACCTCTGCTCTTACTGATGCACTCTCAGAAATTAAACCTCAGCCCCCCTGTTCTGTTTGGATGGATGGAGGAACCATTCTCTATCCCATCACACCTGTTGAAAGGGTTGTGAATGTGTTGTGTATGAACCAAGGAGTCCACAGCAATCAGGTGCAGCTGCAGATCAGTGTGTTCTCAGGAGTGCAAGGAGTCTTTGGATTAGTCTCTTCCCAGAGCAAAATACAGTTAACTTTGTAGACATATGTGTTGCCCCTGACTTTCCTGCTTTCAAGTGTTTGAGTCTTTGCAGCAGCTTCTCATGCTGCTTCATGTAAACAATATTGTATTCTTAGAATTTATCAGTATGTTTTGCATAGTTGTTCTCTAAGAGAGAATTTGACTGATGGTCATAGTGACCAATGGAGTCAGGAGGTTGTAACCTCCTTGGGCCAATCTTGGCCCTCTGTACAAAATGTATATAAGTAGAATTGGAGTCAGATAATAAGGAGCCTTCCATGTTTGACCCTGCTGCTGCCTGCTGTCTTCTGTGAGGGTCCGCACCACGTTGCAATGTGTTGCCTCTCTAAGGGCAGGGGTAGCACATATGTATTTATACTATTAAATCAATACGTATTAAATATATGATTCTATGAACTTGTTGCTTGGGACAGTTCTGCCGTGCCTAATTTCAGTGAGATGGCTGCTACCTGTCAATGATACTTATGGTGTAACAAGGTTTTCAACATAATTTATAGTTTCTATGTGGCAAGAAAAGTGCTTAATATGAGCACTGGCTGATAAATGGCCTGGCCTCAGATTATGAGCCTGTAACCAAAGAGCTCTGAAGGTAGGGATGGGATTGGGTTTGTAGGGACTGAAGAATCAGGTAACAGGGAAACCTGTGAGAAAAGTGTGATTAAATACCTGCTGTTTGATATTTAGGTATAAGTGGATAATAGTAACCGGGAAACATTTTACATATTTTATTAGATGCCTAAAACCAAAAGTGCATTGATCTTTATTTTTTTAAAATAGAACTAGTTTGAATGGAAAGTAGAATTCATATACATGCTTGCAGAAGACATGGATGCATGACTACACATGATTTTCTTTTTCAGGTCAATGGATAACTTTGCAGGTGTTTCACACATTCATGAACTTGACAGGACAGGATGTGCCCATATTATCACAGAAAATGTCACACACAATTAGTGCACTTTTATATTATTGAAATTAAAATAATATGGATTGACGTTCAGACATTGGAAAAGAAATAAAGGGACAGTAGAATTTACAACTGAAACATTAAATAGATTTTCTCATTACTGTATAGGCAGATAAATCCTAACTTGTTGGGAAAGATGAGACAGGAAAAGCTTACAAATATGATTGCCTGGCAAGAAATACTAAAGATATAAAACCTGTGAGTAAAATAGAAATGAAAGCCAGCTTTGAGATGTGATCATAGCATGTAGAAACACAGTAATTAACTGGACATAGGTTGAAAGATAGAAAACAAAAGGACCCAAGAGTGTAGCATCTCTCCACCCTGTCAAGGTATCAGGGAAAAGGTAGATAAGAGAGTAGCCTTTAGAGTTTAGAACACAGGATGATATGGTGATATAGCAGTTCTCACAGGCTGCATGCAGAGTTTGTAGGTTTTGTATCTCATGCCAGTTGGTCGCTGTAAATTAGAATATTCAACACAAAAGGAGATACAATGTATTGTAATAAGGTCCTCTCTCTCTTAGCTCTCTTAGCTCTCTTATCTCCCTTACCCCCGCGATCTCTCGTACCTCATACTCTCTCCCTCTCCCTGTGGGGCATCCCTTCAGCCCAGGCTGGTGGCTGAGGGCAGGCCCTTTTTACCCATGACTCTTGCAATAAAACCACGTTTCTAGAATATCTCAGGTCTGCAGAATTCCTTCTCCCTGCCATCCATGGATGCTCCTACACTAACTGAGTAGTGGAGAAGAATTAAGCTGTCATTTGTAATCCATGTTTGGGTAGGAAAACAGATGTTGTCATATACAAGACAAGAACTAACTCTGATTGTCTCATAGATATTTACCATTAGATAGTATATATTTATCACTGTGAAACTGGGTAAAAGACTTTCTTTTAATAAATTCTGAGTAGCAATTTAGGACTTTTATGTCTTCCTGTTTTCTGTCAATCTCAGTTTTTTTAATCTTTCCTTTAAACTCAAATTTTCCAGAATTTTTCCAGACAGTTGAGCAGTTTTCAACTGTCTCCAATTAGTTCACATCTTTCTTGAAATACAGAGCTCTGCCTCTTACATAGCCCTCTATTAAGCAGTGTCTGCATAGCACAGCAGAAAACAGAACAACTTCATTTATTTTGCAGGCTGGGTTCTTATTTGAATATGCATACATGCTTTGTTTGGGTTTGTTTGACTGGTAGTTTTTTGAATCTGTAAAATGATGCTGGTTGTCATTCAACCAGCTGGTCACTGTTAGACCCACATCACATTTTTTGGTAGTTCTCCATCTTGTATATGTCAGCTTGATTATTTCTTTCAGACTATTTCAGATTATTTCTTTCTTTCACTACCTATTGTACATGTTCTGATAAATTTCATCCAGGTTTGTTTTTTGGTTTTTTTTTGAGAGTAGCCTATACTGTGATATGTAACTACTGAAATTGGTATAGTTTGTTCTGCATTCTGCTTGGGTTAGTTTGGTTTCTAAAAAGGCATGTAATAACACATCAGCAACACAGATTTTTCTTTTGTGACTTTTGAGGTCACATACCCAGTTTCAGCTGCTCTTCCTACTATGCAGACAGGAAAATGTTTCCCTTTGCCAGAGTTCCTTAGTCTGATTTACCAGACTCTTTAGTCTAGGTCACCTTTGTTTATGAAAAATTACCTTGCTGATTCCAGTATTTGACCTGAGCTATCCTCTTGTGCACTAGTGCAGAAGTCAGCTCTTGGAGAGCTTGGTCATGTAATCAGACTTGCTTCCAAGAACAGTGAGATTTGTGTAGCTAGATAGATTGAGAGTTTTTGGCGAAAAAACACCCTGACAACTGACAGCTGGAGCAAGCACTGCATAAGTGTTTCAATAAACTTTGTGGAAAGAGGAGGAATGGCTACCATCTGGAGATATGTCTTACAACTTAACCAGTCTTCAGCATTGGGTAAAAAAGAGTGGCTCATCTGGGTTTCTGAGGGATGCTGAAGCAATATGTTCCCTTCCTTTAAAATTCTCTGCTACCATTTATCAGGACATAAGAGCTTTTTTTCATTATCTTCATGTCTCAAGCAGAGTAAAATATGTGGAGAATGTGTACTATGCACTTCTACTCATCAACCTCCCAAGTTGCTTCATAAACACACAAACACAACATACTGTGAGGGGATTGTACAATGCTATTTATTAATTCATCTTAAGTCTGTAGTTTCAAATGTCATAATCTTTGGAAATCAATATGAGGGCTATAACCCTTGTGAGATCCCAGAACTCTTTTCTCATGGCTAGTGAGGGTTAGATAAACCATAGTGGGGTTCTGTTATTCATCTCTCTTATAATTGTTTTATTTACTAATTTTTTGATTCACTCCCCTTGAACCTTTCAGAATGAAATAGTATTGCTATTAAGTCAAGGAAAAAGAAATGCAAGCCAAGGTTAAAGAAAGAGGAATATTTATAGTTCAGACAATTCTGTAATTGTTTTGTCTGGGTCAATATGATCTGCAAAAACTTCCTTGGCAATGAAAATTCAAATTAAAAATTTTGGTCAAATCTGATTAAATTTATGCAATAGGGATAGAAGAACTAAATACTTCTGTCTCATAGACACATCCCTCTCTTTTGTGCATTATTGTGTGGTGGGTTTTTTTTGTTTTGGTTTGGTTTTTTTGGTTGTTTTTTTTTTTGGCTATGCAGTGGTCCCTGGAGGTTCCAGTGGTTATTAGGGCCCATTCTGTCAGAGGAAGGTAAGAAAGAGTCTTCTCCTGAAAGGTCCGGTAAGGGAAACAAGCAGGCTTAGGAAAGGGTAGAAATGCATAACTCACATGATGATTTGCAAATCTGTTGCTTCCAAATTATTTTTTTGTTTAGCGATTCCGGTTTTTATCCACTGGGTGGGTTGGACTAGAGTTTATTTCCTGTACCCTAGTATATCAAATGTGAGCTGGAGCAATGGTGGGTACAAAAAGAAAATAATTGGATAAAGCATAGGCAGAATCAGATGAAAGTGAGGTGGGTGATGATGGTGAAGTTGATGTTCTCTGGACAGATAGGTAAGCTTCTTAAGAAACAGAAGGAAAAACCTAACTAGGTAGAGAGCATATTTTCAAAACCATATCAGTTCCTGAAGATCCCTCAGAAAATGTTTAGTGCTGGAACCAAACCTCAGTCCAGTTTTTCTCTCTACTGTACAAGTCCCTACAGGGCAAGAGTAGAATAATGCCTTGTTCTATCGTTAACCTTGTCTGTGCAACTTCAGTAAGTGAAAAAGGGAGGCACAACTATTTTAGAAACTGACTTTATTCCCTCCTGACTGTATCTGCCAAAGTCTCGAAGATGTAAGTGAAAACCCTGGAAAATGAACTCATACTGACTTTAGTGCCTTAGATGAGCTCAGATGTGTATGCTTTTCATGGACATCTCCTGATGTCTCTCACTAGTCATGTAGTGGTTCTTGCTGCGGAGTCATCCCAGTGTGTGTGAACTGGTGCCTATAAATAAAGTGAAACCAACAGATGTGCTACAGAAGCAAGGACGTGCTTCTCCCTATGACCTGCTGCTGCCAATGAGATTTCAGACCACAGGACAGCCAAAATCCAGAGCATCCTGTCTGACATCCTTGGAACAAATGCAGCAACGTGTTCCTCCCCAAAATGGCAGATCTGTTGATCTTTCTTCCACTTTTTTGTCTGCCTTTACCTTCCAAACAGAGGTGTGTTACTTCTCTGAAGGCCCACTGCGGTTGAACTCAAATCTTGCCTGGGTTTCATGCTCTGAGCTAACTCCAGGGCACATCAGACTTTGAGGCGGGTAATCAGAAATGTCCAGATGAGTCCATTGTTACTTGTAATTACTACTGCCTAAAATATTTGCATGCCTCACACCAAGACAAAATAACTTAAAGGTAGTGACAGTAAAAATATGGAAGAGTGCAGAGGCAATAAAATAGTGCCCTCATCATCCTTCTGCTTTAGCTGTATGGTGAAGCTGAAAAAAAAACAAACCAAAAAAGCTTAAATAAACTTCAAATACTGAGTTATCATTGGGGTAGAGTTAAAAATTCAAGCTGGCATGAAATTCAAGGTGACATGACTAAAAAGTGTTTCTCTCTAGAGTTTGAGCTGTATGGACACAAGATTTTACTGTTTTTTTCCTCCTCCCCTGTCTTGGTTACTGCAGTGACATTGTCTTTCTCTTTTACACTAAAACTTATGAACTACTAGGGAAAATATAAGCTCACTCAGTCATACAAGGCAGCACCAAAACAATCCATGCAAGTTTTGAAAAATGTGAACAACTAACAAACAAAAACATATCTCTGCATCTCTACAAGTCTGTAGATCAATCTATTTCACTATAAATATCCAATTTATTAAAGGAGTCAAATTATTTCTTTCATGTGCATAAGGAGATTTTGTAAAAAACCCCAAACAACCATGAGCAGAAGAGTAGCAACAACAAGATGGATTTTAGCCTTAGCCTATTGCTCCAAAAGCATTTGGCCTTGACTCCTGTAGCAGGGCTCAGCTGGTAAGTATTCAACATATTCAATTTTTTCTGAACTCTTTTCTTTCCCTAGTGTGTATGCTTATGCTCTGTTTTTCCACAGAACCTTCTACCCATTGTATATTTTTCGTTCCCTCCCTAAAGTTTGTTTGTCAGAAATATTTCTGTTTATGCTTTGGTCAAGCCTATGAAAACATTAGGTCATTTTCACCTTTTAAAGCCTGGTCAAAATAAGCTAATTGACCCCTTTAATTGACAAAAGGTAATTTGCAAAGTGGGCAACCCAGTAGAAATTCTCCAGTGATATATTCTCCCTTGGTTATACAGCCTGTGCTTCTAAGATATGTGATCAAATCAGACCAGCCACGAGAAAATTTCAATTTTATTAGTGTTAAAGTAGGCTTTCAGCTTTTGGGGTTGATATTAGCCAAATGAATTTTACTAGCAGTGAATGCCCTACTGCATTTATATGGAGTCAGGCCAATCTGTGAGCCAGGTGGAAGTAAGGGAGGGGAAGGAGAAAGGGCTTGTCTGAAGTGTGAAATACTGTGATGTACTTGGGTCGGACATAAGGAGGAACCATGAATTTCAGGAGATGGGAAAAAAACCCTTAAGTATGCACTTTGGGGATTTTTGCCTGAATTAGGACACGGATCATTATGTACAATCCCTAACCAGTGCTTACTTCTGGTGGGCTGCACCAAGCATGTGCAAAAACTAACAATCACTTATGTTTCTAAACACAAGTAGAACTCAAACATGACTAATACTGTGTAGACCTGATGTATATCCCTTTCTACCTGGACTGATTTCATTTTAGGAATATTAAGAAGCGACCTGCTCAAGGAAAAAAAATCAAGTGACCTGCATTTTCTTTATTGTTGTTCTAAATAAAGGATTAAAAATCAGGAAAGCATCTATTGCCAGAATATTTTCTCAGTAAGAACCATTTCTGCACTTCATTAAGATGGAGAATTATCAATTCTGTGGCAGGGAAGCCCTATAAATGAGGCCTTGTAAGAAATGAAAAAAAAAAAAAATAAAATCAGATTTCACTGGTTTCAGCCTATTTCATATTCATTTGACAAAAAATATTGTAATTTAAGTCCTGAAAAAATTTCTTCATGGCCATTAAAGAAAGACCAGAAGAGCTCTTTCAGAAAGCTTAATAATTTTATTATTAAGCAGGAATTTAGACTAGTTTGAATATTCTGCCTAAGAGTGTCTTGAATTTGTGGGTGTATATATTGTCTTTAAGAAGTTCTATGGAAAATCTGCTGAAATTACAACTGGAAGGTTGTCTCTTAATTGGCTAAAAACCTTGACAAATTAATCACAAAATCTAAAAGTCTATCTGAGCTCCTTCTGGCTCCAAGGTTAACAATAAAGATTCTGGAATCACAATTTATGCAAAACCCTACTGAAAAGATTGTACACTGTGGCCTGCAATAGAGAAGAGAAACAATTTTTTAAGCACTGAATTTAGAAGATCAGAGGTTGATACAGGGAAAGAGCAGGTACCTTGAGTAGAACAATGTCAATTTTGCATAGCTGTACTTCAGAGTAAAAGATGAACTCAGAAAAAAATTAATATATTTTCCTACTCAAGTCTTCTTAAACAGAAAATGTGCTTCTGTGCCCAGCTATACACTCCTTTATGTGCTGTGCTAAATCATCCAGGGCATAATTGTACCTATGTGTTCCCTGCTTTGTTATGGCATCTTTTGTTGGATAGGGGAAAAAAATCTGACTTCAACCAATAGATTGTGCTTAATCTTTTAAAATGGGAATGTATCTGTTGTTTCAGAATCTCTGCATCGGCCCCTAAAAACAATTAAAAAACTCCAATCCCAACTCTGAAATTCTATTCCCAACTCTATTCTTTCCTGATGTGTGTGAAGTGCTCAGAGCTAAAAACTTTTCGTTATTCCAGCCACAGAGAAAGGCTTCATGGCTGGTGATGAAAACAATTTCATGACTTCCAGCCATGTGAAAGAACTAAGGAAGTCTGTGTCTGAACCTACCCCCCTTCTGATTCACAAGAGCATTTTCCACATTCAGACTTGCACCACATTTTGCTGTGTAGTTCCTTTTGCTGTTTCCAATTCCTATGCAAGAGGCATTCAAGGACACATAATGTGGTTTGTAGGTTTAAAAAATGCTATTTGTAATGGAAGTTCTGTTCTCTCAATATTGCAAAAATTTGGTCATGTCCACTATAATTTTTTTTTTTTTTGAGTTCCCTATTTGTCTTGGATTTCAATATGTATTCAAATCCCTGACAATGGCTAAAGCCACTGGCGATTTTAAATGTTGTATTGTGTAGTTTTACACCAAGTGTTTGTGTAGTAAGTGTAATACCTCCATATATATCGCCCTGAAATACATTCTACTTCAGGTAACTGCACAAGTTTGGAGTCAGACGACAAACTTTGGACAAATTTTGTGTGAAAGATACCACAGAGGAGACAACAGGCATGAATCCCTCATCATTCAGATCTGCTTTCACCACAAGCTTCAAGTCACTGCCTGTCTGCCTGATCACTTGTGTTTACCAGCACTCAAAGAATAAAATAAAATGAAGTACCTTAGGCTGCTTTGTCCATCCATACGTGTCACTTTCAGGGATTTAGAAACAATTAGCTTCTCGAGGCAACCAAAGCCTGAAATCTAAATAAAACAAGACTACTAACACACCTTTGCCAATAGAATCATCTGTCTGGGTGCTTCTCTGTAAAACTATGCATTTGATTTCCAATTGTTCGTATTATCAATGTCTAGGGAGATTTTTAAGCAATGGTGCAGAAACTGCTTGTGGCAGAGGAGTGAGACTCTCTAAAGGAGCATTATGATCCACAGCCTTATGAGGATTACCAGAAGCTGGGAAGTTGGTCTTTCATGGCCATTAAGTAAAACTGTCTGTAATCGAGGTTGCCTTGTCCTGAGAATTCCTAGTGAGAAAGATTTGCATATGGTACAGTTGCCCAGAATAGGGAATCCCTAAAGAAAGGCTAACGTGTTTGGCTGTCTGTTACACAGAAACAAAGCAAAGCAAAACAAAGAAGGAAAAAACAAAGCCTTTTTGGCAGGGAGGTAAATGACTCATTGAGTAAAAATCCTGCAGCTGGATAGCGCTGTAGCTGAGACAGTTAATTACATCCAAGGAGATGTCAGGATATAGGTCAGACAGCAAGAGGGAATGGAGCAGAGTTTTGGTCATGGCAGTCAGTGGCTCCTCAGCTGGGAAGTGCTGAGCCTGCAGGGACAGCCTGGACACATGTCCTGCTCAGAGGAATCCAGCCTGTGGCAGTCAATGTGGGCTCAAAGCAGATGTGGCTATCTAGAGATCTGAAAATTCCCAAATAAAGAGGTTGAATATGGCATTTGGAATTAAGGCTAACTCTGCTTTTAGACATTCTAAGGTGAAAACAAATATTCGGATACTTAATACTTAAGTGATTAAAAGCACAGAACTGTAAAACTGATATCTTGCTCTAAGTAGGAAAGAAGATACATGTCTCCATTGCAACATAGCAGGATTAAGATCAAGAAAGAATTGAGTAAATCATTCTGGGCTCTGCTCATTGAGGCTGCGATTCAGCTCTGGCTTTATTTAGGCTTCTGTATATGAACTAAGTCTGAGCACTTGCTGACAGTCCTGTCAATAAAATTAATGGAACTCATATTGAATAATTAACTTGACCCTATGGCACATACTTGGCAATAGTTAATAGAACAACTTTCCAGACTTCATCACCATCCATACTGCTGCTTGTACATGAGGATTTAATACCCCAAGGCACCCCACCTGTTCACCAGGAAGGTATTAATCCTCCACAGGTCCTGTAACATATTTGCCTGCTCTGTGTGGATCCCTTGGGTCCACATCTCCAATGTGTGTATCCCTCAGCACATCTCCAATGAAGAAGCCTATGTGGGGGCAGCAGAATAAAGCCTTCTTGGTTATATAGACTAAAACACTATTGACTGTAATACCTAAGCTCCAGCAAGGAGCAGAAGATGCCTTTAAGTAGGTGCAGCAGCTGTTAGACAGCTATTGACTGGAACATTCTGGTACTCTGTGGTTGGACATCAAATTATTTGATTGCCTCTAGCCCACTTCAGAAAGCATTGCACTAACAGCATGTATTAGGAAAGTGATTAGGTTAGGGCTAAATATTAAGTACTGTGATTCACTCACACTCCTGAGGCCCAGCAGACTCTTTCCTGAATGGATTATCTTCTGTATTTTAATGAAAGACTTTTTTTAAAGTTTTCACTGTATTTTCTCCTTTCTTGAGGAAATGAGAAATTCATCCCTTATGAGGCACATTAGATCATCTCCTCCCTTCCCTTAAATCCGCTTGTTGATTTCAAGACAGATAAGAAATATTTTTTAGCACAAAGCAAAGCTACAACAAAAAACATCGAACAAGCATATGGCTAGGCATTTTAACCTTTACCAAACCCTGTAAATTTGTTATGAGGCAAAGATTAATATTTATGTTTTTGCTTCTTCTTCTTCTTCTTGACCTAGCATTTGGCAGATGACATGGGACATGGCAGCAGCAAGAATGAACTGTGGTGCAGTATGGCTAGAGAAGTTCTCATTAAAGAAAAGAAAAGGTCCAGCTGCCAGTCCTATTAAGCCAGCCACTGAAGTCTGGCCTTTATTTACTTCACCACATTCCTGCATTTGAGGTCCATAGTCAAAAGTACATTATGGAACTGCAATGCCTGCCAAAGGTTAAATGATTATGCCAGTCCAATAATGGTTTGATTTCCTTTTACCTGTACTTTTGAACCTCTTAATCATAAAATCTCTTCTCCTCGTACACTTGCTTGCCATACATTCCCAGCTTGGCTAGTACTACCCTTGGCCATGTCTTTGTCCAGTTTGTATTTGCATTTTAAAATTATACTTAAAATATGTGTCTTATGGAAACCTATAATGAGTAAAGCAACAAGACGTCAAGAGACTCCTGAGCTAATAACAACCTCAACTAAGATTTCTAGATGAAAAATAATAGCATGGCGCTGATTTGCCAGTTTGTGGCTGGCAGCTAATGGAGGTTTTACTAGAAAAATCAAGTTCTCTCACCCATGAAAGTAATAGTTTAGAAACTTACGAGTAAGTGGTCTGAAACCCCTATGAGAGATTATTTTGATTGAAGTGCTTCAATTGTAATGCTTTAAGCACATTTGCCCAAAAAGCCTTTCAAATTTGGCAATAAAGACACAGAATTAAATCCTGTTATCACTGGAGCTAACATCAACCTCTTCTTGATTTTCCCTAGAGTTCAAATTTAACTTATAACTAGTTTTATTTTTTTTTCTTATCTTGCCAGCGAAAGCGATAACCCATTATGACTCCACTGGCATGTTTTCCCATCTCCAGAGCAGAGCATGTTCCCCTGAGTTTGTTCTGGGATGAGCCATTCTGGGAACTGTTTTCCCTTCTTGCTGGAATAAGGACTTGGGATGCCCATGTCCTGCCATCAGCCTGGTGAAGCCCTTATGTCTGGTCCAAGTCCAGGCCATGTATTGGATGAGGAGAAGAGACATGCCAGAAAGAGGAGTAAGTGGGCCAGGTGCCACATCCAATACTGTTTCCTCTTCACAAAAATCAGTGTAAAAAAGCTACATACGTACCTGTTCTTAGCAACCAGATAATAAATTTATTTCTCTTTCTGTTCTAGTGTTTAATGCTCATTGTTGCCTTGTTTCTTAAGTGAAAAATCTCCAGAGCAAACTTTGATGATATTAGGGACCTTTCTTCTGCCATGCACTGTGCAAGGAGCTGGCAAGCAAGTCCAAATCTCCTGTCTTCTGGCTCATATCCCACAGCTGCAGGAAGTCTCAAATTTTTTACACAGAAAGAATTTCTGACTCCAAAATTATTTCCAGGACCTCTCCAGTATGGGAACTGTCTAAAGGAAAGAAAACAGCAGGAACAGTTAAAAGAACAGCACTGCATATGGTCACAATCTATGTTCTAAGTAAAAAATGAATTTTTCTACAGTGCCAGATATAGTAATTCTGAGGGGAACTTTTTTTTTTATTCACGTATATTACCAGCATTATCTCTGGTAAGAAGAATATCTGAAAGGCTCAGCTATGCCCTGTATATGAAAAAAGCACACAGCTGCTCATGGTGTGACTTTCCTGGGTATTTGAAAGAGAAAAGTGGGCTAGAAGTACATATGTTCGCATAATGTTAGCTACTTATACTAACAACCTGATTTTTATTTTGCAGTGAAGATGATCCTTTTGATGATGGCCCATTTTAAAACCTGAGTTCAAAGTTTAGCAACTGATCTGCAGCTATCACTACTACTTCATCTTTACTGCTGCATTTGGGCCCCTCATAGGGATGGTTTTGAGATTATACCCCTCTGAAATGTTACTGATGAGCATCAGAGGAACAGCAACAACCTCCAGGGCAAATAAATTTTTTTTCTATTTATCAGTCAATTTTGTCCAAGGTTTGTTTTTCTTTAAGTTCAGTATGCCCCCTATTTTCTTGTTATTCACTCACTTACAATCCAAAGAGTCAGCAGTGATATCTAAGACATTCTTGTGCAGTCAGAGGAGACTGTTTTATCTACTACACTCAGCAATGAGTTTTTAACACAGGTGTGTCACAAAGCCCTAAGAGGAAAGAAAGGGACATTAGGAGGCAAAGCAGAGCTCTGAGAGTATG
Source organism: Zosterops lateralis (assembly GCF_965231275.1). Lineage (NCBI taxonomy): Eukaryota > Metazoa > Chordata > Aves > Passeriformes > Zosteropidae > Zosterops > Zosterops lateralis. The sequence continues at coordinate 40,579,877 of NC_139764.1, read as the reverse complement.
GAAATAATTTTTCCTACTAAATTTCCTCTCATAATGTTTCGTGTCTACAAGCCAAAAAACGTGGTAAGAAGAAAAAACACAAAACAAAATCCAAATGCTATCTGTCCCAATCAAACAAGCCGCCAAACAAATAGGAATTAATTCCAAAATATTCCATACTATTCACTCTCCAATATCCAAAAATAATACTTTACCTCATGTTTCCATTACTTCCCTTTGCAACTCAGAGCTGTGCTTGGCAACACACCTCTTTCTATTGTTCCTGTCAAAACATTTATCAAATTACTGTTTGCACTGCAGTGCACTCCTGTGTTTGAGCCTCATGTAGACAAACCTCTCTAAGATTTCAGTTAGTGATGGCAAAAGAGCTATGATAGCACAGATGCCAGCTTGGGAATTCCTACCAAGTGTCCAGGATTTCCTGGGAATATTTTTTTTTCACCTTGAAACTTTTTTTGAAGTGGAAATGCAGTAGATGCCTAGGCTGACTTGTAGCCTTTGCAAGGCAGATGGTTTTATCAGATTTTTCATCTGCAGACCCCAGGCATTCTCTCTTTCATATGTCCCAAGATTCCAGACTGCTGCGTGCCTTGTTTGGAAGTGCAGTTCCTACGTGCTGCAGTGGATTACCATGTGCAGCCAGCCCAGCACTGTGCAACTGCACAGGTTCTGGGAAGGGCTGGCTGAACCCCCTGAACTCTCATGTCTCCATCTCATGTGGGCTGCACATGCAGCGGAAGTTCAACGCCTCCTGTGCATGTCAGATTTACTACTTGTGCTCAGAAAAAAATGCATAGCAGGTCTGAGTCTCATGGATGGGCTGTTCCCTCTGTTCACTCACATTATACTGCATACAGGATAATGTGCCTCCTTAAAATGAGGCCTTGGACTAACATAGAAGACACAGTCTCAGGCACAATTCACTGGACAAATTATGTTATATAGCAGGAAATATTTTTTTGTCAGTTAGTATCATCTCTCCCGAGTGCATCACTGTGGTGGTGCTTGAATTCAATTCCAGTTGGGTTTTCACTGCTCCAGTTTGGTTTTATAAGTTGTGTTTTATAATTGTTTTGGAAAATTGTAATTATTACTATTGTTTAAGATGGCCTCTCCTTCCCTCAGACTTTCCCGCCAAACCTTGGTTGTCCCGGTTACCCCATCCCATAATAGTTGTTTACCAGTTTTTTGTTATATGTCAATCTTTAAGTTATATAACTTCCCCACCCCCTCATCATGCATTCCTCCTCCCCAAGTTACTTATTATTGGTTCAAAATTTGTTCATTCCCTTGTTACAAGTTGGCAAAAGGTTATGATTGGTCCCACTCAATCCCACCCCTGTAACCCACTCAATAAAGAGCCGTGTCATCCCAAGGTCAGCGTCTCTCCGGAGCACTGCCTTGGGGACCACGCACCCCCTTGGTTGCAAATCCTGAGAGTCCCGCCTCTCTATTCTGCGCACTATCCGCACCGTGGTCAGGTTTGCTCACTCCTCTGGCAAAGTGGCCCCCGGGTTGTGGTGGCGGCAGGGCTGGCCGGAGCTGCACCCTTGGTAGCCGACCACTGCACATCACCTCACAGCTTTTTGTGCATCCCAAATTTACTCACTGAGGGGAAGAGTTAGAAATACTAACTTTTTAATGTTGTGCAAGAACTGTGCAGCAAAAGCTTCCCTAATATCATCTTTTTTTCAGTCACAAATTTGAAACATAGCACATTACAGGTTGCTATGGAGAAAATTTACTCCACCTCAGACAGATCCAACACAGGATTAAATTGAGAGAACCTCTTTCTGTGGTGAATTGTGAATACGATACAGTAAAAAGTAAATGTACAGGTGTGTTTCAGAATTAAATTGTGTTCTTACAGTGTCTGAAATCCTTATTCCGACAAATACAATACAGAGAGAAGCAAACAGGGAATACATTTTCAGAAATTATATAAAATGCTTGTAACTGTAATTGGACTATGAATACCCTGCTCCAGAAAAATATGGTTACTCTTCAGGGTGTTACGAACTTTATTGTAATAGGCCTATTACTCCTCAATCCTGGCAATGCTGAGACACTTCTAGTCAAGCACATCCAGCTCCTCCATAAATTAATCTTTTCCTATTGCTTTGGGATGGTATTAGTGTTAAAGTAGTGACAAGTGATAAAAAGATCAGAGAAAGTTCCTTTAGTCCTGACTACATTGTGGATTTACAGGGATTATATAAAAGTGAACAAAGGACAAAAGGGTAGACATGTTTGTACGGGTATATATTTGTATAGAAGCTGAGCTAGGCCCCTCTTCTTCATTTACTCACTAGTAATAACATAATTGAGGAAGGGGAAGAATGGCCAGAGTGATTATTGGAGAGTGGATGACATGATTAAAGGGAATTTCTTTTTCACAAAGTCTGTCCATGTTGTCCTGGTCCCTAGCAATGCCAGGGACAATGCACTTTAGGCTACTGTGTATTCATTTGAAATCTGTTGGATGTATGAAGAGCCAGTTAACTCCAGAGAAACACTCCAATTGCAACAGAGGAGATGAAGCAAAAAAAAAAAGAGAAGAGGGCTTTTTAAATGTTATTTAGAAACAAATATAATTCTATAGAATCAAATTGATTTAATTATTCCTTTTTTTGATTATCATGCAGATGAGATACTGTCCTGGTCACAGAGTGTGGCAGAGTTTAATGCTGTGTGGTTGTGACCATGCTGTTATTCCACCTACATTATCTCTGGGGGTGCGGTTTTTTTCCCAGGAAAAGCCTGTCTTTTACTGGAAGTTGACCACTTTTCCTCACTCTGGGAAGGTGTCAGCATCAAACCCTGCAGATCCCTCTGCTGTCCTGCTGGTCCCCCCTCCCGTTCTGTCTGGAGTGCGACCGCAAACCTTTAAAGTGCTCAGAAAGAGACAGAAGCCAAAACACGATCAGATGGAGTGCTGAAATGGCAGCACCAGCAGGGAAGCTGCGTAGAGGTGGGGACAATCTCAACCCAGTTGGGTCCAGCTGAGCTGAGCAGAGCACAGATGAGCAGAGCAGTGGGAAGAGCAGCAGTGACCTGCAGGGTGACCCCACAGTGTGGTGCGAAGTTCACAGCGGCAGCAGGAGCACCTGAGCCCAGCAGAGTTCTACAACCCCTGCTTGGATGATGCAGCTTCTGGGGGTTTGTTTGTCACTGCTTTTCATCACTTTGGGCTGGGGGGGCGGAAGCATGAGCCACAGCATATTGCCTTCATTCCTGTGGCGTGGTGAGGGAATGGTTGCGTATTCCCCTCGTCTGGGGAAAACACACACACTGACCTGCAGGGAATGTCTGTCAGCTTACTTTACTTTCCAGTGGTGAATACTTTTTTGTGGGTAAAACACCTTCTCTTTCTATTTTCTTTTTTTTTTTTTTTCTATACTTTTCTATTAATACTGCTTTTGTTATTATGCATGTATCGTTCTATTGCTTTGCACTTTTAGTAAATTGCTATCTCAACCCATATTCTCTCTTTTTGTCATTATCTCTCCTATTTTTGTCCCTCCCTTACAGGAATGGATAGGGAAGGGGAATGACTTGTTTAGAGTTTAGTCTCCTGCTTATGTTAGAACCAGCACAGATTCTATTACTAATTAAAAAGTATGTGATGAGAAAAAAGAAACCCGTATAAAAACATGTTCACTCGTTAATTCAGTAAATTGCTTAGACAAATATCAAATTTCTTGCTCTGTTGTCACAATTTCATCATCTTTTCTATTTTCCAAATTTCATAGTCAACTCTGTGGTTAAAAAAGTTTAATATTCACCATAAAGTTTGTCTTCTGTAGAGTTCTGAAGTGTTTTAGCCAAATCTTATTCCTTTGTCTCATTGCTGTCTGTTTTTCAGATAGTTACATTCATATGTCTCTTGTCTCTATTGCACTCATATTGCACTAGCTTCCTTCACACTTTCCTGATATTCTGATATTACTGTTACTTGCATTTTAAAACAGGTGATTCAGTTGTTTATTGAAACAAATTTTCATGTTTTCACAGTAATACAGTTTAATGAGATAATATGGCTTCTGATACCTTAGAAAATGTAACAGAAAAGTTTCTGATGGTAAATTATAATGTTGAAAAATGGAAAAGCTCAAATTAGGTTTCCAGATTTGGAAACCTAATAATTATGGCAATTTAGACCCAGAGTAAACCTGAACTTCACTGACTCTTTACAGTGAGATAAACCAGGATTTGAACACTGTACTTTCCTATTTTATTATATGAGACCTTGTGATTTCTAATTGTAATGCAAGGTTTCAGTAATAAGCAATTCTAGCAAATTATCTTAAAGCTAACATAAATTAGTGGATATGATTCACATGTTAATCAGTTCAAACCCTATAAAATAATGCATTCCTAGGGAAAGAACAACCATAAATTTTGGTCTCACATACTCTGTGATGTGCAAATGGGGAAAACCATTTCACATTTAACAGAAAATTTTAGGAATGACTGATAGATTACATATATGCCAGTGCCTTAATTTTTTGTTGGCAGAAAATATTCAAGAGTCAGAGTTCACATGTCCTTGTAGGCTGTAGACATGCCACTGACAGCAAGTGAGTAAAATTTCTCATTCTATAGGCTTTTCTTGTTAGAAGGACATATTCTGTGAGATAAAGTGAAATAAAAGTCTAGAAAATTAACTAGAAACAAAAAACAAGGAAAATAATCCATTGCAATAGAACTTTACTTTTCAGTGTAGTTGCTTTAAAAAAACCTCTTCTCATTGTCGAGAGAATACTGGCCCATACTGGATGCAGGGATTGTAAATAAAACCTTTGAGCAGCATTACCACTGCTAGTTGTTGACATGATCTCTAGTGCTCACTAATTTCTACAGTCCTGGATTTGCACAAGCAGTCTCAGTTCAGCTGCTCTTGGTTTGGAAACACTCTGCTGAAAGCAGGTGTCTTTTCTGTCCTAAGGGAGCATCGCTTCTCCTTTCAGTTGTGTCTGACCAGAACACATGCAGGACAGGCATAATTTTTCTTCAGATGAAGTTGCAATCTACTGTTTGTTTCATAAATTCTATATTTCTTTTTGTTCAAGTTAGACTTTGAACAAATAAAATTGGAGACTGCTTCATTATTCAGTAATTTTTTTTGAATTTGAAACTTTTTAGAAGTATTCGAAATCTTGACAGTACAGGGAGGGAAAACACTCTAAGAAACCCTGGGAAATCCTGCAAAGGCTCTGTAGTGATGAGAAAGGATTTTACAGGCTTGGGATAAATATATCTGGGAATTCTTTCTAGATATTTAGACAACTTCTTAAAGGTGGACTAAATGAAAACAGTTTTGCTGCATTGTTTTTGCTCTTTGCCTTTCTTCTCTTGGCAACTGCTCTGCACTTATCTTTATCAGATAAAACAGCATATGGTAAACCAAATCACATGTTCTCTGGCATAAATCTTTTTAATGCTAAAATTTTCTCAGAGCCGAAGTGATAACTCCGGATGTTGACTCATTTGATGAATGGTATCTCATGATCATGACTGCAGCCTCAAAAACTCCCAGACAAAGTTATGTACCATGCTGTGAGGTTCTGCTCTGTGCTGAATAGGAGAAAACTGAAAATGATCTGCTTGGGCAAGGCAAAGGGTGAGCTCGAGTGTAGCACATCATTCAAGGCTCAGTCTCCTGAGACAAATACTGGGACAACTTTTCTCCCTGCCAGGCCCCGACACTGCTCTCCAAGTAAAAGGCAGAGTATAGACTCTGTCATCAAAGCAATTGTGCCAAAGTGCTGCTACTTTTCTGAGTGAGGCAGACTGCAGCCATTTCTGTCAGGCTATGACCCACACAGCAACTCAGTGGCTGCCTCAGGCCACAGGCTTTTTTATGCCACATGAAATTCCAGGCTGGTATCAGCTAGTGGTGTTCAGTGTCATCTAGTCAGCAAGTCAGCCTATGTGGCCTGTCAGGTGCTTGGAAATTACTTGTAGAAAAAAAAAACATACCTTGAGGTGTTGCTCTGTGAGTAACAGGGCTAATAAAATCTACCTTCATATGGGGTTGAGTCCTATGAAATGCTCCAAAAATCTTAATCCCAAACTTCTCCCACCAGTCATAATATTGTTTAGGGAAGATCCAAGGAAGATAGGCAGACCATGCAGTAGCTGATGTCCAGCTGGGCACCTCCATATTTTGGTCACTGCTTGCATCTTCATTGGTGAGTCAGTTCCCGGATCCAAGTATGTTCACTCAGGCCTACTAACACAAAAATTCACCAAGTACAGACAGACAGTGAATAATACTCATTTTAATTAAATAAATATTAATAAACTAGTGGATTTTCAGTGTAAATCAGTGTTGCTGATTTCGAGGCTATTTGTAAACAATTCCAATGGACCACAGAGAAGTCCAGTTTTATAAACACCTCCATACTTCACAATGTACTTGGTAGCAGTTTATATGTTGACACCTGACTTCACAAAATCCACTTGTAGGGTGTTTTCAGCGGTTTTTACTTGAAGTGTAAACATAGCCACAGTTCATTTATTAGGCATTCATCTACCTGTACTTCTGATTCCAAGAGCTACTTTCAGAAGGGTCAATTTAGTGGCTTACACCTATTTACCAAAATAATGTGTTTAATGATGTGTCATTCCCTATGTTGTAGCATATTGCAACTATTTTGAAGCTGAATGGAAGGACACCAGGGAATACTTTTCTGAATACTCACTCTTTTCTGTATTTATTTATTTATTTATTTATTGGTTGGTTGGTTGGTTGGCTGGTTGGTTGGTTGGTTTTTTGCGTGTGTGCAAGGCATTTAAGAAAATATGTTCAGGCACAATATTGCACAGGAATATCTGGTCTCCTTCTTAGTTACTGTACCTTTGAATAACAAGAGATTAAAATTAATCTGGATGATTTTCACATTCATCCAAAGAAACAGAGAAAGGTAAAAGGTTGTGTGACCTACTAATTTAAAAAGGAGATTTGGACCTTACTTCTGAAGCTCGTATTTCTTAGTTTAGCTTCTGCCCTACCTTGTGACTTTAGAGATCATTTTGGTTTGCTCTTGGTGTTAATTCATATTTATTAGTTGTTAAATTATTTCTAGATAATTATTTAGTCTGCACCATAAATTGAATAGAGCCAAGAACTAGATATGGACATGGGAGTTCATTCTTATCTACTGGCAAATTGTTAGAATAATCCTTGTTATGGGTTTGATTGAGTGGAATTAACGCTTTCCCAGCAACTCCAAGGCCCAGTTCAGGACCCAGCCTGCATGTCTCCTGATTATGCCTGGGACGTGCCAAGGAGGCACAAGGCCCATGTGCATCCACTGAGCAGATGGACATGGTACGAATTCATTACATAAGCTGTATATATGTAATAACATGTCCAGAGCACATACAAGACTGGTTTGAGGTTCTCTGCTATAGCCCAGGCAGCTGGATGTTTCCTCTTCCCAGGTGAAAGGCCAAATTTATAAATTTCAGTGTTCTTTTTTTTCCAGTGAGAAACTTTTCAAGGTAGAAACAGACCCATGCTAAATGCAAGCTTTTGATACCACCACATTGTGAGTTCATGTATCTTTGCTTCACTCTTAATCTATGACTGTGTCAGTCACAGAAAAGAAAGATACTAGATTGGTCAGGAGACTTGAGATAATCCTGACAGTTTGCAGTCTGGGTTTTAATTGGGATTTACTAAAATTTCAGAGACCTTAAGCAAAACATATGGAAGCTCATTAGGAAGCCTCATTAGATACAGTGTAACAGCAATGGAACTCATTACTCATCTCTTAAATGAGATTTCCTAAAATACTGAAAAGAACCAGGTCTGCAATTCTCATTGAAATCCAGTGGGAAATGACAAGCATCTAATTTACCTCAAGTGATAGGACAAGAGGACAACTTCAGATTACTAATTAGGAAGAAATTCTTACCTGCCAGGGTGGTGAAGAACTGGAACAAGTTGCCTAAAGAAGTTGTGGAAGCCACATCCCGGGAAGTGTTCCAGGCTATGTTGGATGGCTCTTAGAGGAACTCTGTTTAGTGGAAGATGTCCCTACCCATGGCAGGGGCTTGGAACTAGAGGACCTTTAAGCTTTCTTCTAACTCAAACTATTCTGTGATTCTATGAACTCCTCTTGAAAATTCTGTCTTTGTAACTTTTTATAGACTTTTCTACATGCCATGTTTGTAAACACTATAATTTAACTGCACAGGTACAAGTAGACACTGTAAAAACTATCCAGCATTGGATTTCTGAGCTATTTGTTGTTTCCTTTGTCACAAAAAAAATATGGGAAACAGAAGATACACCAGACACAGTGCAATAGTAGGAGTACTGGAAAAAATTTGCACAGCAGTATCTATTGCCAAATGTTTTCATTGAAAACAATCTGCTGCAAACAATGAGATTTACTACATTAAAAAAAAACTTTATAATTTTTCTCCCAGCTAGTTTTATATAAAAATTATGTTACTACTAGCCTCCTGTAAAAATACAGCTAGAAAGAGATCCTTGATAAATATTTTTAAAGCAGGAAAGTTTCAATTGATGTAAATAGCATGCCCAGAAAATGTGCAATTACAAGTCCTTGGCCTCATTACCAGAGGATTTAATTGCATTTATGTTACATAAGATTTTTTTTCTCTGTCTGCCTTCCTAGGCGTTCTGTGCATCCATCTGTCCAATCGCATCCTAAGGGACCCAGGGAGAGTGAGAGAATGAGAGACTGTTTTGTGTCTGTGTAAGCAGTTGTTCCACATCTACTTTCCTCTGCACCACACTGTAACTGAAAACCTATTCATTTAAGTCTTGAAATATATATTTCAAACTGCATTCATTAGAAATGAATCTCCTTTCCCTTTCTCAACCACATTCTTACAGGGCTATTGAAGCTTGAGCACTGAGTTCAGTCTTGGCAGGTCCCCATCCCCCTCCGAGTCCAGGTTTCAGCCGTATTTGGGTTCTTTTGTGCTGATGCCTCCAAATTCAGTAGGGAAGTTCAAGAGAGGATAGATGAGCCCTTACACTGCTTAGGCCAGTCTCCATTTCAGAGCTGGAAGGTGACAAAAAGTGCAAAAGTGAATTTGGTCCAGGAAGGTTTTGAACAGAAAGCCATAAATTATCTTTCCCTTTTTTTCCATTCTTTCCCCCTTCTCAAGAGAAGGCATTTCCAGTAAAAGCTAAATTTGTCTCCGGAATTGGCTCTGCTCTTTTCAACGCTGCTGAATGCTTCGTTGCCAAGAGGGACCCCTAGTGTTTTTTTCAGGTTTCATCTCTTTCAAGCTTGTGGGATTTTGTGTATAAAATACACATTAATGCAAAAATAATTAGGAACACATTATATACACATGTACATAGACAGTGCAGGATCAATTTTTTTTTTCTCCAAGGGACTCAAAACCTGCACCTAATCTCTGTCTAGATCTGCAGGGTTGGCTGTTTTCAAAAATGTACTATATCCTGGGGAAAGCAAATTTTATAGATTTATAATTTTGCAGTGATGAACACACTGAACAGGTACACTTGGTTATACCATTAGCACAAACAGCAAAGGGCATTACCTTTTTCCTACTATTCTCGGGCATCTTTTTTCAAGAGGATGAGAAGACAGATAACATAAATAATAAATGTCTTAGTGTGCCCATTTGGTGACAAGACAGTCCTGTAGTCAGATGGAAATTTCTTTAAAGTATCAAAAAAAAAAAAAAAAAAAAAAAAAAAAAAAAAAAAAAAAAAAGAATATGACACTCGTTTAACATAAATTTTCAATATTTAAGCTTCTGCTTCTGTACTAGTCCCAGCATCTTCCCACCTTTTCCTGCTTTGCTCTCTGAGGTGCTGTGGTAAATGTGTTTTATCCATATGAGATTTTGATGTGAGGTTTCTCTTAATGTAAATAAGAACTTCTCCCGTGTCCTTATGAGATTTTTTCAGCTATGTCAGTAGTTTTCAGGTGAAGCCTGTTTTCTAATCATGAGCAATTCCCAGTTCTGAAATTTACACTTAACTAAAGGAAAACAGAATTTTAAAAGTAAATTTTCCTACATCCAACCTTGAAGATGAGAAAAGTGATAACTTTTACATTAACTTGATGGCAAAACTTATCTCCTTTAGCATATCAATAGAACAGAAAAGAATTGCACGTAATGAGTTGAAATTTCTCTTTAAAACTTTCTACAGAACAAAACTTTATTATCTTCTATTTTAGAAATCATCTTCTAATTTATATCTCCTGCAGGTAATAAGAATTTTGACCTAATTTCTAAAGACATCTTAGCAAGTGTCTCTTTCTCCTCAGATCAAAGTTTTTTTCCAGTGGGAAAAAAGTCATTATTAATTGTCTGTTGACACTAATGAAATAAATTAGCATAAAAATGAATAATTAAATCATAGCCAATATAAAAACACTTTATTTCCTATTAGGAAGCTTCCCTTGCTCATTATCCTGGTAGAAAATAAACTCCTGCAATACAATAAGACAGGAACTAACCCACGTTTGTATCCAAAACTTTGCTGGAGATGTTAAAGGAGTTTTTAAGCTGCCTAAACTCATTTATGTTCTGTAAGCCACATTGCTGGAAAAATAACCATGCAATTAAAAACTTCAAACAAACAATATTTAGACTAGATAGTGATAATACATCAATTTTTGCCATGCATGTCGTAGCTCTTTCTTCAGGAAAGAAATCCAGGTTGAAACCATGCTGGGGCCTGTTCCAGTGTGAATCACTGCTTCCAAAGATTGTTTCACTTTTTGGTAATATTAACTCTGTCTAACTAATGTAGACACAGTCCTCATGTCCTGCATTTTCTGTAAGTTTATCATAAAATTCAGTGTTGGCTACCCAGAGAGAAAAGACTACTCTCTGAGCAAAATCAGGCATCAGATGCCAGCTGCTAGATGAGGAAGGGTTAATTTCTTTTGCTCATCAGATGAATAGTTGACAGTGTGCTAGAATTTTTTAACATTTACTGGGTATTTGGGCAGATGTTAGAGCAATGCATAAATAATGAGAAAGGTCTATTAATTATTTGCTGCAATAACTATGCAATACTTTTGCCCAGTCTTTAAAATTCTGGCACTCAATGGGTAAAGATGCTTTGGAAGTCCTAAAAACTCCAGGCATACACAAAAAATAGCAGACTATTACATGTGAGCCTAAAAGAAAGGGATACATAATGAGAATATTTTAATTCCCCATAGCAGCATAATTAGCTAAGGTCAGCAGTCTGGTTCCAGAAATAATGGGATCATAATCTGATTCACTTTAATAAATTTTATGTCCTTCAGTAAATATCTTGAGGATTTTATCAATACTGCTGTGTTGTTCCACTTCAACCTTGGTGTTGCATTTGATTTCTCTTTTTTTTCTTTTCCATCAGAAGTAGGATTCCTTGATCAAACGACCAATCTATTTTTACAAAAACATGTTTAATGTAGAGCATGGATATGCATTTGCCTGTAAAGGAAGTTACCTAGAGGAGAACTCAAGAACTCCAGTTTTGTTAGCAGTACCTCCAGTGTGTTGCTGTCTTTTAATATATATTTAGAGACTGGAGAGGGGGGCATGATTTACAGTAAAGTTTTCAGCTGACAAACCCTGGAGAAAAGAAGCCATTTGATCAATCAAACCCAGATCATGGAAAGTATCTCCTCCAGACAGAAAACCTGAAATCTAAAGCCTGGAACAGTAACTTTGTGCTCAGAAGAAGAGACTACAAAAAGTCAACAGCTTTTATTTTTTAAAGAGCTCATGGATTTGGATGCACTAAAATATCTCAGCTTTTTCCTGAAAGTCAAAAACATAGAAAAGACGAGGGAAAGTAAGGGTGGAACAGAACCTATTGCAAGTCTAATTGACGTTATATAACTGAGTTAATTGTATAATTTACAAAATCATGTGGGTTTTGTCCTTTGTCTACTGTATGAAAGTTCTTTTATTGGGACCTCATTATTTAAGAAACTGAAGTGCTTTCTCTATGCTTTTCACACTAACGCAGTGAAGTCATTTTACTTTCCACTGATACTCTCTGCTTTCTGCTTATTCTTTTCCAGCCTGATTTTTCAGTAAGCAAATTCCCTCTAACTTTCTGTAGCCTTTTAAAAACTTATTTTCTTAGGAAAATAAATTTTCCAGATGTCAGAGATTTTAAAACACCAGCATATAGTCATCTGATCAGTGTTTTGGCAGTTGTTTAAAAATGTTGACATAATATGTAGAGAAAACACATGATGGCAGGTGGAGATACGAAGATTTTATATTCATTAGGTTGTACTGGCTGCATTGCTTATATGTGGTGAAGTTACAAAAGTGTTTTGTTATCACTATTTATTATTTATGAAGTGCCAAGAATGTGTTTGACAGTACCTTGTTATGAATACAATAAAACATTTTTATGACATGGCCTATCATATATTTACATTAGACTCTGTTATAGAGATATTTCAGAGCACATTGTAGGTTTTTAAATTTGTGTGATTTTATTTTCCAATATCCTTCTTCCTCTAAACTCTGGTGGCCTTTCCTCTTATTTTCTATTTTAGCACATTCAAGACTTACTTTTGTTAAGTTTGCAATTTGTCTGAGATAGCTATTATTGCATCTTGGTGCAAAGGTGGGAATCAAGGTATCCACTGGAACAGACCTAGTATTTCTGGCTTCAAATGACCCCATGCTCCAGAATAGGAAGTTTCTTGTAGTAAATTTAGGGGGAAAAAATGGATAGTTTTTCTACTTTAATACAAGAAAACGGGGAATAAATGTGTTACACTTTTCTTTTTAACCTTTTCTCTTTTTTTCAGAGCAATTGTTTTTTTCTTTAAGTGTACAATCCTGCACACTTAAACCAAATGGTGTTCCTTGCTTCCAAAATTATTTTATATATGACTAAAATGTTCCTGGTAGTAGTGCTACAGTGGATGCATGCCACAGATCTGTGTATGAGGCTCTCATTCAGTAGAATATGAGGTTGTGATTTGAGAGGGATGAAATGAAATCAGTCAAGAAAATAAAAGGTTCTGAGAAACCATGGAGATTGCTCCTGACACTTGGTTGCAGGGTGAGCAGCAAACATGCAGTGGTTGCCAGCACTCGGGGAAAGAACCTTCCTGCAGTGCTGCTGTTTTGCAAGGCAAAAAAAGTAAAACTGCAAAGCAGTGAAGACTGGTGGTGAGTGTGACCTGGATGTCAATTGTACCTGCACTGCAGGCTGAGGAAAAAGGGAAGGAAGTTGCTGCCCTGGCAGCTGAACAGGATCTGTGGAATTTCTTTCACTTTTTTTGGCATGAAATTATTCAAAAGATAAACCTTTTAAGAGAAGTCACAATGCCCAATAGACCATTTCATAAAACCATAGATCTCAAATCTACAAGGGAGTATTTGACTCATCCTGTCTGATTTCCTTCATAAAACTCACCATAGTGCTTTCCTAAATTAAATAGTGCTGGAATGAAATGATATCTGTCTCTCTCTTACACTCTTACTTACTCAGAATTCAATCTTTATTTTGAAACTGGCATAGAGAGTGATAGTCCACTGCATGTTGAGGTAATTCGTTCCACTGAAAAAAATGTTCACACTTAAAAGCTTGTGCCTTATTTCTTGCCTGAATTAGTCACACATGAGCTTCCAGGTACTGTATCTTGATGTATGCCTTCATCTACTATAGGATGAAAGTGCAGGTTATTGCTGATATTTTGCTTCCGTGTGGGTGTTATGTACTGGCTGTAGTCATATCAATTCTAATTTTTTATGGCAAAACAAATAGAGTTTCTATAATTCTTGACTAAAAGACATGACATCCAGTCATTTATTCTTTTCCTGGAAGAAGTATTATTCCATAATTTAATCATTCATACAGTATTTCTCTAAAATGTTGCCTATCCATTAATATCCTTGAGCTATGGTCCTCATCAAAGATGATAGCAGAGGTAATATTGCAGTAGACATCACCTCAGGTTCAGGGTTATGAAAGAGTCTCCTCCTCTCCTATTCTGTATTTCCTGGATGCCAGGTCATCTGTGCTGCTGCATCCACTTGGAGGACGATGATTTTTCTGGTATGAACCTTAGGCTAAACCTTTTTTTTTTCAAAATGCCATCATAATGATTGCACTGCTTAACTTCAGTCTAAAAAGTATGAATTTAAACTTGAGAAGTTTATGTGTATGTAATCATGGAATGTGTCATAGCATCAGAGAATCAATTAGGTTGGACAAGACTTCTGAGATCATTGAGTCCAACATATAAAATTAATTTCCCCGACTGGAAAATTGACATCTTATTAACCATAAAGAACCTAAGAGATTATAACCTAATTTGAGCCCTTAAAGCTAAATTGTGTGAACACCTTCTGCAGATCTCCAATCCTCTCTTATGCAACAAACACCAGATTCCACCGCTTTGTCAATGGGTGCATCCCATCTCTAAAGCCACTCAGTACTATCACTGAAACAGCACCTAGCAGTCAAGTAATCTGCCTGAAGCTAATCTCCTTTGAAGCATACACTGTACTTAAAACATGAGTAGCTGTGTCCGCTACTGAACATTCTAAGTGCTGACCTGTGGTTTTCACACTGTAGGTGCCCAGCATTTTCCCTCTAATAATACACCAATTAACACAACTGTGCCCTCAGTTTTTATCTCTACTGGACTTAGAATGTCATATGCTGTCTGAAAGGACTCAGAGTATTTTTTGGGTTCTGCTTTGTTGGTCTAAGTTCCAAAGTGGAATCTTTTCCTTTTGGATTTCCTTTTGGATTTCCTTATGATTCTTGTGTGGAAGCTGTACTTGAAACTCATTTGCTTCACATCTTTATAGTCATAAAATGTTTACCTCAGTGGCTGTTTTGTCTCTTTTAAGGTCTGCTTCATCTTCAGAATTGCTCTGAACTTCTTTCAGCAGTTATGTTATTGCTAGGAATTAATATACTGCATTTAATAATGAATGGCATTCATTTAGTTTTATGGGGATTTTTTTTCCTTAAATATCTCTGTGATGTGCTGAAGGTTGCTTTATTTTGTAGCATCTTATGATACAGGGTTTTCCTCCAAGAGGTCCACACTTCAGAGGGGCGGGGGAGGATCCTAGGCCATGCAGTCTCTCACTGAGTGGTGAAAGGAAGAGGGGAGAGGACCAGCATCACATATCCCTCTCTTTTGCTCTGAGACAGAAGGGGCTAAAGAAGCTCATTAATCATAGTGTGGAGTTGGTCAGACATTTGTAGTTCAGTAATACTTAGATCACAATGACTTGGGGTACGAAAATTATATTTTAATTTGTTAAGACAGTTTATAGTTGCAGGGTGAATGATTAGAGACAGGCCTGCAATAGATTACTAGGCTTGAATTTCTCTTAAAAAATCTGCAGTAGTTTGGATTTGACTTTATAGTAACACTAGAGCCAGTGTGTTAGCTTGAGACTCTTCTGTCAGTCTGAAACAGGTCAGGCTAAAATTTCCAGGGCCAGTGTGCACATGCAGAAACCCCACCCCCCACCCTGAACTCGGTCTTAATGAATTTTACAGCTTGGATCTGTCTTGGGAAAACTAAGGTCTCTTGGTTTCCTGGGAAATGTGGTTATGAGAACATTGATACAACAATGTTTGACCTTCAGCCCAAAATGAACATCTAAGACATATATTGGTACGTGGTTTTGCCCATAAAATTATATGCAAATGATTTTTTTAAAAAAAATTTTAGATCAAGCAGTAAAATCTGAGGTGCACTTTTGGAGTCTGTAATATAAAAATAAATAGTCTTATACCAAAACTGATTCTCAGTCTGGATTAATTTCTCTATAAAATTGAATCACTATTCCTATGTAAAACAGTATCATTAACCCTGAAGAATGTTTTCATTGAAGTACTGGCTTTCCTATGAAAGTTAATGTGCTGGTAGGGTTTAACTACTGTGCCAAAGCAGCATTTTTTTAAACACTAGAAATTATAGTCATAATAATTACAATACAAGACTCTATAAAGTGCTCTGCCAGTGCACTCAGTTCTTACCAAAATGTGCTGGGAAATCATTTACTGTTCACGTTGTGTTTGGAACATCCCCAGGAGCTTAGCTAACTTTACACCGCAAATGATGTCCAATTTAGTGTGGGGTGTACTGGCTAACAGAATGGCCAGTACAGAGCTGCCTTTCCTTTGCAGCAGGTAGGAAGTCCTCCTTCTTAAGTGGAGATTCAGTTTTGAGTTGGTTTCAGTCTGGCCCTGTCAGCAGAAAGGGATATTTTATCTCAGCAGGTTGGCAGCTGATGACAAGTAAGTTCCATCACATTCAGTGTAGCCATACTGGTGGAGGTGCTGTGACTGTGATGAAAGAGGAGGACTGTGGCAAGACAGCTTCAAAAAAGTTGTATGCCTAATGCTTTTATTTGTGGCTATAATTTTTATTAATGGATTAGAAACTGCATCAGATCCAGATTCATACATTCAAAATTTAAACATGCACACCCCTGAAGTTCTGAAAGCTCAGCCATTCACTTGCTGCTGCTCTTCTCTTTTGCTTCTTACTGAGTGTACTTTTCAGGAAAAATTTTCTTATCCGGGGAATAACGTAATGTAAAATACTAGTAAATTAATTAATTTTTTAATACTAGTAAAAACATACACTTTCAGCTCAGACCAAGATGTTTACTCACTCATTGCTCAGTCCTTCATTAGACAATCTGGACTTTGTTAGATAAAAGCAATGTATACAATTCAAAAACCCGTTCCTTCTTATTTGGCAAGATAGATGTTTAGTGCACGGAAAAAGGTACACTTTACACTGTACACTATTCTTATATTTGTGTTCTGTAGAGAAGAGAATAATTTTTAAGTTATTTAAGTGCTAAGAATGAACTGTTCCCAGAAATTTCCTTCTGTTTGGCAACACTTCTGTTGAAAATCATGAGCACTCTAACAGATTTGGCATCTGCTGAGACAGTTCTTCTCCTGAACTAATTTAATTACTATTGTTATTGTGAAGAAATAAACACTGACTTATTACTGATGTGTCTGGTTTTCTATTGAGATATTATTGTTCATGAGCATGCTGCTTACTCTTCTTTCAAGGCACAACTTTTAAAGTTGGTTCCTCTGAAATCTCTGCTTCTTCCCTGCAGCAGTCTTATTCAGGCTCTTACTTTTTAAACCTATTTACATCATTTGTGGCAGTAGGACTCCCTAAGCTAGAAAAGGTTGTGTAAAATGTAGTAAGTTTTTCTTCCACTAATTTACTTTTTGAACATGTAATCCTTTAACATTTAAGTGTGATGTAGCAAAACGTACCCAGAT
Organism: Zosterops lateralis; assembly: GCF_965231275.1. Classification (NCBI taxonomy): domain Eukaryota; kingdom Metazoa; phylum Chordata; class Aves; order Passeriformes; family Zosteropidae; genus Zosterops; species Zosterops lateralis. The sequence goes on along the minus strand of NC_139764.1, from coordinate 40,562,596 downwards.
ATTTAAGCCGTGCATTAAGTAAAGAAGAACTTTTTATTATTTTATTTTGAGTATTTCGCAAGATAATCTCCTTTGGTGACTTGTAGTTCATGGATTGGAGCATGTATTAAAAACACTGGTAAGCCATCCTGTGTTCAAGTGTGTCCAGCTGTCCTTGAGCTGGTATAACTTACTCCTCTTTAACATTCAATTTCCTGGATTTTTTGAAACCATGATGTCTAGTTACATGTCTTCTGCAGACTGAAGTCCTGAAAGAAATGTCCTATCTCAAAGGGGTGGAAACAGAGAAAAAATACAAGGAATCCATCAGATGTAGACATTGATGTATCTGTGTGGCTGTGAAAGGAAAAAAATACAAAAAAAATGAGGCTAAATTCCATGCATTGCTGAATCTTTCTTTGAGAGCTTGAAAGACTTACACTTTTTTCTGGTTTTTTTTTCTTGAAGTAATTAAGTACAGATGGGGTTTCCTTCTAGCAGGTTATCTTTCTCTCCCTTTTCAGACTTTTTTTGGTTTATTCATTGTTTTAAATGTATGTAAGTTTCATGGTTAATTGTGCAGAGAATATTATTTAGCAAAGGTATTTTAATATTATTTTCTATTTCTTATTCTATTTCTTATTCTATTTTCACAAGTTATGAAGTAGTTGAAATTAACTTTTTTGGGGTGTATGGGGGGGTTTTAGGAGTCTATTATGTAAAATTACCATAGGATTAAATGGATTATTTTGCCAAAGCAAAATCAAGGTTGAGAAATCCATGTTATGAATACATTTCTGAATACAGCAATCTGAAATTAGAGAGGAGTATTCAGGGGCCAGTTAAAGATTCCCAGTAGAGAACCTTGATTTACATGGAATAGATTTGTTATTGAGATGCTAAGCTCCTTGCAGATTCAGGCCTACTTCATGTTTATCATTCTAAAAATTTAAAAAATCCCAAACAACAAAACAACCAAACACAGGTTGACTATTTTTATAGCAATCACATGGTTGTGGGTGGAATCGTGGTTAAAAGTGCTCACCCTGTTTCCTTTTCTGACAAGAGGGTAGTGATGCAGTGCGACTGAAATGTGACACACAGGTAACATCTGTGGCCTTCACTCACCATGAGAATCACACAATTTTATTTGCAAGAGTGATTTTAAAAATAGTGTATTCTGCTGATACCATGTAATTGCATAATTTCAAATGATGCAGATTTAACACTTTGTTTAAAAATTAACTGTAATGTGAATGGGCAGGACCACACTGAAGTGGACTGATTCCTAATATTCCTGGAAGACACTGGATTTATTGCTTTGGAAAAACCCCCAGGAAATTCTTTGCACTAAAAACAAATAAAAGCAAAGATCTTTACAAGTAGAGCAAAGTTACCAGGGTGATAGAAAAGTACCCTTGCATGAACGATAAATAGGGTCTTTGGCTGTAGATGTCACATTCGTAGAGAAAATCTGCAATTGGGTAAAGTCCAGATACTGTGACATTGTTTTCCTGGTTGAGCAGGAAGTTTAAATTGAGAAGACTGAGGCATAAACACTCTCCCTTTTCATTTCACAGAGCATTAATTTATGAAGTTGCTTCTCTGTTTTACAGTTCATAAAGGAATAAACTAGAGAAGAATAGTATATTATGGACACATAGACCACACCTTGTACTATGATTTGCAAGCTATGGGAGAGAGGGAGTCCCTGTGTATCATCCAAGAGTGTTGCCTTAGTGGGGAATGAGGCAAGGAAGGGTGAAAGGAGAGCTGAGCTGGTCATGATTTGGGTGAGTATGCTAATATTTGCAGGGTTTGGAAAGTTACCCTTTGGAAAATACTGCATACTGGCTGTCTCTTTCAAATCTGAATGGCAAAATTGTAGGTGTTAGGTAGGAAGATAACAGATAATATATTCTGTATCTGTAAAAGTTTGTCAGTGAATGGCGTGTATGTATAATGTTAACTAGGTACTAGTTTCCCTAATTTCCTAATAACCCTAATTTCCTGGAAATGCCATTGTTTTTATGAATAAATTTCTGTATGTCTGTTCATTTAAAAAAAAAATTAGCAGCTGTAAATTTAGAAACAAAATAATTTTTCAGTGAAGCTTAAGCTAGATATTCCTCTCTGGTGAACAAATAAATAGGTAGGGAGTTATATTGTTGTGAGGATGAAATATATGGGAGTGGGTCTATCTTATCCTTGGACAAATAAAGCTCAGCACCTTTTACAGGATTCCTAGTCTATCCTTTCTGGAGGGTGATATGAGTAATAAAGAAATAATCTCCCTAAAGACCAGTAAGGATACCTTTGTTGTTCCAGATTTGTTATATTTTCAAAATATGGTGAACATAAGTGTTAAACTCTAAAAACAGTTCAGATCCATCTTGACAATGGAACCCAGCTCCTGCAGAACAAACCAGACATGGCTTGGGCTGTCTTTTGGATGCCTTTTCCTTGAAGAGAAGCTTAGTGAGTTCTTCCTTGTGTTGTAGGTTATTTTCCTGCAGATTTGTGCTAGAAGCAAGCTCTAGCAAAATGTTGCAATTTTCCTGGTGATGAACAACTTGTTCAAATCCCTTAATCCTTGAAAACCCCCTCAGCTCCTTTTTCACTTTGCTGGTGCTTTTTGTTCATCTGTGTTTTCAATTTGATTAGAAAGATGAATCACGTTTAAAAAAATCTTAATGTGGGTTTGCCAAAAAAGCAATTGTAACAGTGAACCATTGCCTGAGGCAGGAAGCTGTAAGGGTGAAGGAAATGGGAAGTTAGCAAACATGTCAGCACAGAGACGTGAGAACCTGTAGAGACAAATACACAGACCTATGTGTTGTTTTGCCTTGTTTATGGTGAAAATTAGCAAGACTGAAATGGAAATTGTGCCAGCAATACTAGGGATATAAAATTTGTTGCAGGAAATGAAGATTATAGGATGTAGGGATGTCAGAAGACTGGAAATACAGCTGAAAGCAGAAAAGGTCTTTGTATAGGTCTTTGGGGAGATGATGAAGTAAACAACTCTGAGATTGAGCATGAAATTACAAAGCTGCAAATCACATCTGTGGAAACAGGTCTGTGTGACAGTTTCCCAACAGGAAAGGTAATGAGTAGTGATGTACTTTGGCTGAGTTAGAGGTTAAAGCAAGCAGCATCAGGTGATGTTTAATCCCCCAAAGAGGAAGACCACCAATGCAAAGAAATATATTTGAGTTAAAAGAGGAATAGTGTTTGTGTCCTTTAGATATGTTAAGATAATGGCCAGATAGAAGATAAGCTTGAAAATGGAAGATTGGAAAGTATATCCTCACCCATAAGAATCAGATCTGCCTGACTGAGGGTGTAGGTATAAGAAGAGTATGACACATTTCTGTAAGAAACGCTGGAAAACAGATGCATAAATAGAATTTAGGCTCAACAGATTTATGTTGTATCCCAGAAACATAGAAGATCCTGATTTGGAAGAGACTCACAAGGATCATTAAGTCCAACTCTGCCTGCACACAGGACAGCCCCAAGAATGACAACCATGTGCCTGAGAGTGATGTTCAAACTCTACTTGAATTCTGTAGGTGACCCTTTCAATGGAAGAGAAGATTCAGGTGACTAAATCTAATGACAAAAATGAGGCTGTGAATATAGGGGAGGAACAAAATAAAGATGTCAAGAGTTTTGAGGAAATGTTCATAGAAGATTTTGAAACAGAGGGATGGATGTTGTCTTGGTTGTTGCATGGGAATGGATCTGGTTCTTGAGACCAGTGAATTTTATTTACACCTTACTCCAAGAGCCTTTGACACTGAGGATATTCATGACTTTTCTGTCTCCTGGTGTAGCATTTAATCTTTTATTGCAATCTGTAAGTCTGCTATAAACTCCTGAGATCTACACTGAGGTCTAGGGCATAGAGAAAAGTGCAGAACAGATGTTGAATGATTTTCTAGAATTACCTGGTTGCTTCTAATTACAGAGGACTGCTGTCATTAAAAAAAAAAAAAAAAAAAAAAAAAAAAAAAAAAAAAGTTATTCAGAGAATTTATTCCTGTTTTCCTTTCCTTTTCTTTATTTTTTTAATATAACTTAATCTTCACATCCAGAAATATTCTTCATAAATAAGGAATAATGCCAGCATTCCAGTGCTAGCAGATCAGTTAACTCCACCATATATATTTATTTTCAAATATATGATTTCAAATTCACATGGACATAAAAATATAGAGAATAGAAAAATAATATTTTAAGGCAAGTGGTGGAAGACCTATCACTTAAATTATGTAAAATATGATTCCATCTGAAGGGTTCAGGCATGTATTAAAGGGAAGAGTCATACATTGGCCAGGATGGGACAAAATGACCTAAGAGCTCTTTCATCTATAATTGCATGTTTATGTTCCCAATGGTTTCCCATAGTTTGGTAACAAGACAAGCATGCAGCTGGATTTAATATCCAAATTACCTTTAAGACTTTAGGCATGATACCTATGTGAGTAGCAGAAATATGACATATATAATATCATGAGTAATAGTACTTTTACCGGAAATGCCGTAATGAAGGAATGAGATGTGTTTTAAATATCATCTGAATTGCCAAGTTCATATTAGTACCTATTTGTTAATGTGTTATTTAAGCCAATTTATGGTATAACTTATGGATATCTATAGATAAAACTTGTAGATCTACATATGATTCTGTGCATATGGATACACACCCACTCACACCATGCTGTTCACTGAAGTCCTGTTCAATGTGATCTCTGATCTCCATTATTTTTAGCAAACCCTGCCACCAGTAAGTCTAAAGAGAGGAAAAAGATAGAAATTTTAAAGACTTTTAATGAGAAATACAGAACTCCAAGAGATCATTATATCATACAAACACTGACACTTCCAGTAATCCTTTTCAGAAATTTAGTAAAATTCATCTTTAAAATTAACTAGGTTTCTTTCCTCCACTACAGTCACAGGAATGGTATTTCAGAACTGTGCATATGAAAAATTACAATTTCCTTATTTGTAGTGGAAAAGCATCCATTGCTAATGTCTTCCTGCATGTTTTGATTCCTGTTCTCAGAAGACCTTTCCCTCCTGTCTACCATTCTTATCTTTGTCCAAATGTCTGCAGAAAGGAATCATAACTTCCTTACCCTTTTTTTCTGACAGGCTACAAAGTAAATGATCTTTGAGTTTCCCTATTTCATCTCAGTTATGCAGTACAGATCAAAGATATTACATACTTAATTTACTTTGTTACAATTAATAGCATAACTTGAAAATAATATAAAAATACATTTTATATTTTATCAAAACACTAGTGACTTTAAAAAATTGTCTTTTTTGACTTTTTCATGGTTATGGCAATTGGATAACTGACAATGAAGAATGGTGACATTTTGAAGGCAAAATTCAAAAAGCTGTTTTGATTTTGAGCAATATATATTAATCTTCCTTAGAGAGAAACATAACTCCATATTAACAATTGGCCTTTTTGTTTGTACAAGTTAGGGAACAGGTTGCTAGGAATATCTGCTTGATTAATAGAAGTAAGACAACTGTATGTTCATGCTAAAATAAGAAACAGCTCTCTTTGGGGGTGTGCTCCTGTGGTAATGAATCAGGACATGTGCTGGTTTCCCCCCTGCAGCAGCACTATACCATGAATAGAAGTCTCCTCTCTTTCTGCAGTCTGTCAGTATTGCATCATCATTATTCTTTATAGTCACTTTTAATTCATGATAGTCCAGTTTACAGGATAAATTCTTATTTGCTCTTGCATTAACCTGACTTGCACACATAGAATCATATAATCAATAAGGTTGGAAAAGACTTCCAAGATCATGGAGTCCAACTTTTTACTGAACAGCACCTTGTCAACTAAACCATACCACTAAGTGCCACATCCAGTCATTTCTGGAACCTTCCCAGGGACTGTGATTCCTTGACTTCCCTGGGCAGCCTGCTCCAGTTCATAACAACCCTTTCAGTGAAGAAATTCTTCCTAATGTCCAACCTCTACTTCCCTCAGTTCAGCTTGAGGCTATGTCCTCTGGTCCTGTCACTTACTGCCCTAGGAGAAGAGACCAACCTCCATCTGGCTACACGCTCCTTTCAGGTGATTGTAGAGGGCAGTAAGGTCACCCTTGAGCCTCCTTTTCTCCAGGCTACATCACCTCCTTCAGCTGTTCTTTGTATGACTTGCTTTCTGTACCCTTCACCAGCTCCTTTTCTCCTTCTCTGGACATTCTCCAGAACCTCAATGTCCTTTCTGAATTGAGGGGCCCAGAACTGGACACAGGATTCGAGGTGCAGCCTCATCAATACTAAGCACAGAACAATTGCTTCCCTTGTCCTGCTGGCCCTACGCTTTTTGATATAGGCCAGGATGGCACACCCAATGTTGTTTTCATCCTGTTTTCTACTCAGGTCCTTCCAGCTCATGATATCCCTTTCCTCCTCCAGAGTGGTGATGCTTCCTGCAAATCATGAGCTTGTTGCTACTGTCTTTGAGGCAAAATCATTAATACCAAAGTTTCATGATAATCCTCCATCCGTTCCTAAAGGACCTTACTCCTCCTGCAGGATTCAGAACTACTTTTTTCATGTTCCCCTCATCAGTCCATTTCTCATCAGAGAACTTACTGATCTCCATTTTAACTAATGACTTCCTGTAGTAATTAATATCAGATGCCAAAGGCCAGAAAAATGAGGTCTATATTATTGTCTTTACTTAGACAATTATTTCATCAAAAGAAAGACATCAACTAGTATTGCGTATTTTATCTCTCGTAAACCCTTGTAATAACTTTTTTTCCTACTTGCATCTCCTAATATTTATTTATTTATTGACTATTTTTCTCCAAACCTGATATACTTTAAATATTTAGGCAAACAGGCCTTTTCAATAAGTGCACAAACTTCTCTGCTTAAAAAATGTGTGATACTACCCCATCTTGAAGTAATAAAAGAAATGGCAAAATATATACTAATAGTTTCCAGCAAAGTAATGTAAACAAAGTCCAAATATTCTCAGGCTCATACATTTTCTCCAAAGACTTGCATTCTTTCTCAAGAAAGATAAAATTGATGATAGAGAAAATATGTTGGCAAGAAAATTTTAATTACTTTATTTTAGCCATTAGAATTGGATAGTCCTTCAGTCCTGAATTAAGAAGATTCCCTTTGTAAAGTTTGGCAGAAAAGATTCTCCATATCATATATTTCCTTTCAAGCTAAGGCCTGAGGCTGATGCCTGATTACATCAATCTATCCCACAACTGGGCTCTGGAATGAAACTTGCAAATCAGGACAGGATTCCCTTATGGGTACATCGTGTATTCTGGAAATGTTTATAATTGATAAAGATTTTTTTTTTATCTGGTCCTAGTCTCTTTTGCTAAATCTTAGACAACTAGATTCTTCAAAGTCCTTTCTGCCTCAGGTTTTTTTAGGTCAGATTCAACTGTTCTTGAACTTAGTTTGCAAAGACACCAATGCTGTCTCTTCCTGTCTAGTCTCTACTACACTTCTTTGTGTCATCTTTTTACTCTTCAGTTTGGAAATGGTACTTTGTGGTTCTCAGATCCACGTAAAACCATCTCTTGGCTCAATTTGTGCAAGAACTTGTCCAAACCCAATCTTTGTGAGTATATGGTTTAATATGGCCCTCTTCAGTTTTTTTTTTTTTCTTTTTCAGCTCATTCCATGGTATCTCAGAGAGTTTTTTCTCTTTTACTTTCTTTCTCTCAACTTTAAGATTAATATCAGGTTCCCCTGTTTTAAAGTTGAAAGAATTTTCAGTCCTTTAAGCCCAATATATTAGCAAGAAAAATGCTATTTCTTTGTTTTACTCATCTCTGTTCATTGACCTGTGAGGAAAATTTGTCGTTGTATCCAGCTAAACTCAATGTCCTGCTGGACATCTCTTTCACTTTCATGATGCATTGTTTCTAACTGAAGAATATAGGGGTTTTTAGAGCACAAGAAAAGTTGTGCATATTTTCTACAGGTAGAAAGAGAGATCTAGTGGTTCTTAATGAGAAGTCATTGTAACTACTCTAGGCAAATTTTTCAGGTAAGTGAAACAAATAAGAAACATTTCCTTTATTTATCTGAAATGAAACATTTCAGTATTATACATTAAGTGAATCTCTATTTTAGTGTGAAAATAAAAAGTTTATTTTTTTCCTAGCTTTGAAATAGCTAATTTTGGAAAAAAATTGACAAATAGTAGCCAATTAAAATGTAGTAATCCAAAACATGTTTTATTACTTTTATAATAATAATTTTTTCTTTTTGAAAAACCTGTCTCTTGGTAAAATATGTTCTTCATTTTGAAAAGCAGTCAGCATTATAGAAAATGTTACTGCTTTGAACTGCCAAGCAATTACAGATACTCAGACTATGCTAATGACATGGTACGTTGAAGCAATTATATACATATTTTCTCTTTTTCCACACAGAATCCTACAGTAATTTACTTATTCAATTACTCCTAATTTTTTTTCCACTTTATATTTCCTGGCACACGGAGCAGTATTTAGTTTACATACTTCAGAGCTAGGCACTGAAACAAATATTCCAAACAGCGGGTGTGGAAGACATAGCCCAGCAAAGCTTGGAGGGTTTTATCAGTCAGCTTAGGAACTCATCTAGGTCCTTCCATCAAGGCTAAGAGCTGCTGCAGCTTGTGGAAAATTATCCCTGGGAAACCCCTCAACCTTTGTTCCATGAAGAGGCCATTTGCTGCCCTTATTCCAGAAAGTTTCTGCATCGTACGATCTGCATATGTGCATGTGATCGTATTTTTGATCCTTTTAAGCCAGAATTACCACAGTGTTTAGGATGATGAACATCAGACCAAATTCACCTAAATTTTGGTATACAGAACAATGGATAATGGTGATACATATTGTTTCATGGATAAATGCTCAGGTTGCTCTCTGGTAATTTCTCTTATCTAAAGATAAGAATGGTAAACTCCTTTTAGACATATTTTTGCTGTCAGAGAATGACAGCTACCTCACCATTTCCTTGAGCGTTTCATGACCAGGTAGGATAAGAGATATTTGAGGATAAGAGATATTTGAGGGTATTTAATTCAACTTTAAATTAACAAAAATCAGGCTATACAATGTTTGCTGAAGCTTATCAATAGTGATTATGCCTATTATTACTCTACAATAGATATTTCAGATATCAATGGAATCTGACTTTCAAAACCAGTACCTTTTATTCTTTCTCAGTGATTTAAGTATTTTGAGAGAGAAGTATCAAAAATTCCATATATATTGAAATTATTATCAATAATGGCACCACTGTTTATTTGATTCTTCTGAAGAGTGACTTTAGAAATTTCCAGGAATACAAGTTTTTTGGTTTTTTTACTTTAAAAACTCTGTGCATTACACAGTATTTAATCACCCCCATGGTTATTTAGATTTTTCTGTTTCCCTACTTGCACATATAGCCCTAACACATAATCCACGAGTAAAACAGGGTGGATTTACATGACAGTATAAGCACAGCTAAAAAATTCCAAGCATTGCATACCTCTCTGATTTAGTGTATATGTACAATTCTAATGTCAGTGCATGCTTTAAATGTCAGGAATCTGTGTTGAAGACTGCCTGAGGGCCTGAAGGTTGGCAGATTTACATTGCACAGTTAATCAATTTTATTTTCCTAGCGGTGTTAAATGAATTCACAATAAATCTCTTTCTAGACTTTATTTTTACATTTCTGTATCTGAATTGGGCAATTTGTACTCTGAATCCTTAGCAAAATGTAGTTTGAGCAGCTTATGTGTTATTATTATTTCTAGGGCTGGATTTAGTCCTACATGGAATTCAGATTCACAATAAATTTTTGTCCGCTGTGGTAAGGATAGAATCGTTTGATCCACTTATTTTTATTATCACTGAATGCTCTGCAGGGATAATTCAACTGTCTGTCAATCTGTTTATAAGAAAGAAATAACAACTTGAAAATTAATTTCCAGTCAGACCTGAACCTGTTATTTGGTTTTGTCATTATTCTGGTATGCAGCTTCATAAATCATACATCACTACAAAAATCTTACACGGGCATATCAGAAGGAGCATTTCTATGTATAAAAAACTTTTAAAAATATTTATTCATCTTAACATAAACATAAAACTTCTATATCTCCAATATCAGTATTTTACTTTTCTTAATATTAACAATAGCATCATCCTTTAGAGGTTCACAGGCTCTTACTGGGCATTTGTGTATTCCCATCAGGGAAAAGCAACTTGACTTGGCAAAATTTGCTCCAGTCTGGCAAGGAAAGTGTGAGAAAAAATATGTGCTATGAAGGCTGGATGGCAGATTTCAGGGACTATCTGAGATGCCCAGAAGGCATTTCAAGAGCAAGGATGCATTTCAGTCATTCAGAAGTTGATGACAGAACAATCCTTAGGAACTATGGCTTTCATTACTAAATTCTGAATTTTCTGTTGCCTTCTGCCCCATTAGGGATTTATTGATTATTTTACATTGAATGTCATGAAAAATTATTTCATTGACGTGAATGGAATACCTTCAGTGGAATACTTTCTTTTACTGGGGAGATGTGATTATATACTAGAAAATGTGAAGCTCTTTTCGGTGCTGTAAGCACTGGTTCCAAACAGCCTTTACAGACTAGTAATTCAGAAAGACAAGATCATGGAATAAATTTTAAAACCCAACAATAAAACCAAGCAAACAAAAAAGGTGCTGGGATGATTTTAAACCAGGAAGAATAAAAAGAGGCAGTTATATGCAAGCAGCTGACAGTAAACCTGGGAACAGATGGAAACTCTTGGATGCTGTAGCACTGCAGGTGAAAGGAACTTTCACAGAAAGTTGTGACCGTCCAAAAGGTTTGTGTGAGGGTTCTGAAGGGCTGAAACTGATCACCATGAAAAGTTTCACAGGGAGGAGGGAAACAGGCAGCAGCAGGAAAACAGAAGAAAACAATACCGAATCTCCTTGTGGAAGACTTGTGTATTCAGTAGGAATAAGACCTGAGACAGGACTAAAAAGAAGAGATATTAGATGGTGTAATCAATGTTTTTTTAGTGCATGGATACATATAGTACATTTTATTACCTGTGTATCTAGGTAGTTAACTTTTTTGCCTTAAAAAATAGTTTTGATGAATTTTTTTAATGGAAACACTGAGACAAAGTAAAGCTTTGGTGTAATTCCATTTATGTCAGTGAAATAGTAGAACTTAATCTCACTTTCAGTGCACAGTTTTGAAAGACGTAAATTTGTGGTCGATCCCTGCTATTCTCAAGTTTCAGAGAAGGTGCAAAACATCCGTTTTTTAGCATCAAAATTGCAGTGCAGAAAGAGTTGTACTACAGGGCATAGGAAGCTTAATTTGAAGGAGATCATGGTTGATTTCCCAATGACTTTTGAAGCTAATTTCCATTTAGCTGCTGGTGGATAGAAGAATTAAGAACATTAGAAGGGCCCCACTGGCCCAGACAAATAATCCATCTGCCTTTATTCAGTCTCTGGAAATAGGATCTGGAGATTACAATGGGGAGAGGAAAAAAAAACCCCAAAACTGGATACTTCTTGTCATCCATTCTTGACAAGCCTTCAGCATCCAATTTTTTTTATTAGAGTGTAAATTTCCTGTCCTATGCTTTTAAAATCCATTTCCAAATACATTATCCATTAATTTGTACAATGTTTTTTTGAATGTGGTACCATTAAAATCTATTCCTCCACTTCCTCTGGCAATAAACTCCTGAATTACCCACCAAGTAAAGACATTTCTTCTACCTTTTTTCTACCTACTGGTGACACTGAGTGTCCCTCAGTTCTTTTGTGGCAGGTTTTGGTGACCAGCTGGCTATCCAGCTTGTTCACAGCTTTCACGGTTACATAAGGCTACCACATGCTGCCCATGAGTTTTCCTTTTCAAACATGAGATTAGTTTGGACAACTGTTGGTGATGAACCAGTACTCTTCTCTAGTTATAACTCCAAATATAAGACAAAGTATATGTGTCAAGGCTATTTTTCCTAATTTTCCAAATTTCTTATGTTGGCTGCATCTACAATAAGATGCTTCTGCTGTATTTTTGCCCTGTCTATCAGTTCTGTGAGTTTTTCTGAAGTTCCTCATTACTTGACTACTCAGATCATTACCTGTGGACTTTGCAACTTCAATTCTCACTTCTATTTCGAGGTCACTGATGAAGATTTTAATAAAACCACTTCCAGCAATTAAAAGACTTGGATCTGACTTTTAATATATGCTTTCCTCAGTTCCAAGACTCCTGCTTGCTTTTGTAGAGGCATGGCTGCAAAAGAGAGGGCAGAGCACAATCTTTACCACAGTTTGGCCTGAGGCTGATAGACTCTAGGGCTGTGTAGACCCCAGGTCACTTCATTCTTTACTGAATCTTTTCTGCAAATAGATCCATACTGGTATCACTGCCAGTGTGCCTTGGTTGGTTAGGCACTCCTTGTATGACGATGTTACATGGATCTCTAAACTTTCCTACTGGTTGCTTACAATGTAGTTGGAAATTATATATATCTCACTAAATTAACTCTGGGGATACACAATTTTCTCTGCAAATGTCAGATCAGAGTAGGGAGACCTAAATGAAGCAAATTTGTTGCTATTCATCCTCGACACTAATGTAATTTTCTGTCTTCATATGGCATGTAGGTGTTCAGTGAAACCATGCAAAGTACTACACTGACAGCTGTGCTGGGCCTGCTTGATTCTCCCAGCAAGAGTGTGGAAAAATTATTTGCTCCACCTGAAGGCTTTTGTTTAACATTTACTCTTCTGATGATTTGTTCCTACATGAAAAGTATGGCTTCTTGGATCAATTCAGTGAAAGTTTATCTTCAAAATATGTGTTGGTGATGTAAAAACTGATTCATTTTCCAAATTAATCACAGGATGGTAATTATAATTATCAGAGTACTTCACATGAACTCATTCTGTCTTGTTTATCACTAAATATTGTTTGCATTATGTTTTCTTGCCCCTTTCAAATAGTCCTCCTTTGTCTTAATCTGGAAGAATACTAATGAGTGATTTATTTAGTTTCAAAGGAACTTCAAAATATTCTTATCATGTCTAACTGTGATTTGTCAACACCAACTCTTCCAGAGCATTAGTGTTGATGAAACTGTTATGGTATAAAGGTAAAAGTGAGAAAAGCTTTTCCTGAAGGACACCTTATGTTAGAATATTGAATCTCAGCAGAATAAAGCAAGCAGTGTTTTGAATATCAAGAAAGATACACTGGAGAGCTGGAATTTGCCCTGAGATGGTTGGTGAGTCTCAAAATCTCCTTTTTTTTCTTTTTTTTTTTTGGTGACTGATAGTTCCCAACTGCAGTGCCTCTCTACTGAAAAGTTATACTGTTCCAGTGACAAAAAATCACTGTTTTAAGACATATTAAAATCTTATATGAGAAATGCTTTTTAGAAGTAGACATTGCATTAATGGTTCAGTCAGTTTAGACAGTGTGAACACTGTTTGAAAAAGGCATGGGTTGAATATATACAGATTTACTCTAAGTTTCTATTTTACACAGAAAAAGAGGTATGTATAAGGGCCATATTATTGCTAATGTCTTGCAGTGGTGGAATAAAAATGTCAATAAAGGAGGTAGGACAAGGACAAAGAATGAGAGTGGGTGACTATTTTTGTAGAGGACTGGTACCTAGAATAATGGGGCTCTGGAAACAGACATTTTATGTGTTATAATGATAATCACTATTACTGCTAATACCCAATAGACTGTAACATATGAGCTCATTAAACACAAAAGTCCAAATAGCTGAATGTGATCACCTACAGCAAGGAACAGATTCTGAGCAAAGTGTGATATCTTGGGGGTGGTGGAGGAGGTTTGGCTGAGATGCAAAAAGGGTAAAAGGTAAAGGTATAGACAATGTGCTTTGAATATGCCAGCAGCAGTTCTAGACCTCCTAGTATGCAGCTGTGCAAACAACTGATTTTTTAGTTAGGTGTACGAACCCAAATACACTCAACATATAATTTCTGCTGATCCAGGATGAAAAAGTTTCCAATTGCTTTGTGAAATGGAGACCCTCAACACTTTTCCTCCAGTTTAAAAAATGTTCTCTTTGGCTGAAAAAAGAATTGCTCATTTGAAGGGGTTTTTTGGGGTTTTGCTTCTAAAAATATTTAAAAATCAAACATCACTTCATGTGATCTCAACTCAATACTTGGAAACAAACAATTAACATTTCTTACCCTCATTCAGATCTTCTTACCAAGTTAGATACAAATTTGTGAAGAGTTTCAGTGGTCACGAAATTGCTGATTTCAGTGAACAAACGACTTGAGGAAAGTAGGCATTCACCCAGTTCCTTTTATAGTACAGCCTGCCAGGGTATGAGCCCGCTCTGGTGGCGTGGTGTGGGCTGGCCTTCTGTCAAATCTGCAGTAGCTGTTCCCTTACTGGAGGGTCAGAGCTGCTGGAGATGAATGACCATGATCCACATTTTGCTCTCAATTTTTAGATGAACCATCAACTAAAGTAATGCACAGGCAAGCCCTCCATGATCTCAGTGCTCTGTGCATTTCAAGGCTTCGGAGCCTTCTCTCTTGTCAGGTGCTCATTTCCTGATACATCTTTTCTGCAAAGACTTGGGAATTGTTTCCAAGTATCGTGAAAATTGTCATTTGGATGTTGTCCAGGAACAAGTCTGTTAGACAAAAAGGTGTGGTAGGATAGTTTACCCTTTAAACAGCAATCATCAACCTTAAGCAGCGTCATGCACTTACTGGTTTGGACGCTACTAATCCTGATTTATGCCTTACTGCTTCACATGAATGAGTCTGCTTGTAGAGTGGAGAGGATTTAGTGTGAGTAGAGTGCCAGACCCTGTTCCTTGAAATAAGAAATGTTTATATTGTTGGGAAGTGATGTAATGGCAGCTTGAATTATGTTTATTAGCATGTGAAAAGTTTTAGCAGTATTTCTGTCTGTTTTCTATTAGAGATTTGTATCCAATAACAAAAATTACCCATGGATAACAAACTGGAAAATGGATGCATATTTGGCTGGCTGTAACTGTTGGGGGTGGAGGAAAAGGATGGGGCAGGAGAAGAGCTGTGGGGCTTTTTAAAGTATTTTTCAGTAACAAAACAAGTTAAATGAAGGTGTAGAGACACAATTTTTAAAATTGGAAATTAAAAATAAAAAGTAATCTGAAAGCAACCCTCACTTTTCTGACTGTATTGGGATGTATTGTTACTTATCTGAATTTAAAATTTGATCCAATATCATTTCTTTTTTTAAAAAAAATTATATTACTGAAGGATATCTCTACAAAGTAATTACAGACCTCTTTTACTGGATAATCAGCTGGTGCATAGTGTGTTTCCTATTCATCAAGTTAGCATCTCATATCTGTTTCACTAAAAGTGAAGTCAAGGTGTCTGCTACTTTTGGAATCTAGAGTTTACTACATTAGAAGAAAAATGTACCACAGATTAAATGTACTGTGTAGTTAGAGATTCTTTTATTGACACATGCATGTATAGTTTAAAATGGTCTTTTCCTAATTAAAAACAAACAAACAAAAATAAACATTATGAGTGCTGCTTGGGGTTTTTTTTCCTGCATTTGTCAAAACTTTTAGTGGTCTAAATAACTTGAGGTTTTTATTTGTTTGTTTTGAGATAAGTAATTTTACAATTTAAAAATCTTTGTCTTCAGTGAATGTTGAAGGTTCCATATTATTATGGCATAGAAAAATCAAATCTTTTAACCCAGTAAAATGCATCAAACAAAACCAGATATTGAAAGGAGATGTTCCATTTGAATGGAATGCTGTTGAAACTAGTGTCCTACATTACAGGTGATCTAGTGAACCTTTAGCTTTAGTGCAGTATAGCTAAAGGTCCATTTAACATGGGAGGTGATGTTAAATCTGGCTGACAATACAGGAGATATACATATATAGATAAAATTGGCTCCCAATGCATTTATAGATGCCCTAGAAAAAGAATTTTTCTTTTCCCCTGGCAAGAAATCTTCTTGCTGTAAATTCAGTCAGGAAAAGAGTTTATTAAATAATAGTTTTCTGCAACAGTGCTTTTTTTTTTTATTTACGGTAATAGATGATTCATAAATAGTGTGATCTGGAAAATAATAGATGTGCATCCAAGTAAATGGGAAAACTGAATGGAACCATTTCACTAGAGTTCAGATCTGTGATGAATATGCAGAACTTAATTAGAGTTGGGGATTATAACTCATGTGTAAATGCAGTCAACAGAAATGACTGCTTGTAAAAGCAATAGTAAGACTGCAGGGAGCAAGAGAGGAAGAAAGGCTCACAGAAGAATAGATGAAGTGGCCAGAGTTGCAGGGAGAGAGGCAAAGCCTCTGAGGAATTGTCTATTGGTTGAAGATGTCCATGTGGCAACCTGGACACTTGCCTCTGGAGCCCCTCTGGAGATTTTTGCTCATTGATCAAGACATCTGTGGAAATATCCTTAGCTGGGACACTATGAATCAATACGGCAGGATCATAATAGAATCACATCTGGTTGTTTTGTGATTGCAGCTTTCCCACTGGTTTTATATATTTGGACTTTATTCACAATAAGCCTATTGCCATCAAATCTTTGTGTCTTTGAAAATTAAGAGAAAATTGCCTACCTCAACTGTACTGGAATGCATGTAGAAGACATGAGAAGGAAATACATTGTCTTATATTAGAAATCAAAGACAAATTTTATAATTTGTTTTAATGGTTTTTGTATTAAATTTGAGGAATCTAGAATCATGCAATCATAGAATCATTTATGTTGGAAAAGACTTTTGACACCACCAAGTCTAAACATTAACCAAGAATTCTGTCCCTATGTGCCACATCTACACCAGATATACATCAAGTACATCCAGGGATAGTGACTTCATCACTTCCCTGGGCAACCTGGTCCAAATCTTGACAAGCCTTTCAGTGAGGAAATGTTTCCTAATATCCAGACCTAAACCTCTCCTGGTGCAACTTGAAACCATTTCCTCTTGTCCCACCACTTGTTATTTGGGATAAAAGATTTTTTTGTACCTTCCTGGTATTATTATGAAGTTATTATAGCAGTGACTTTCAGGAATGATTCTTTACAACTGGGGAGTCATTTTCCCATGGAAAACCACAAGATAAAATCTGTTCTGGTCTTCCTTTTAAGAACAGATTTGTTCTGTAAATAACTGTAAAATTCCCGTCTTTTAATAAAGAAAGAAATGTTTGTTCAAAGGATGAGATTAGAGGAATGATAAAAGAGATGCATTGTACTGAATTCAGTAGAGCTACAACTTTGTTAATATCTGCTAAAGTCTTACTGTGTATGTCAATACAGGTTGCTTGTGATTGCACCTGATGTGAAATATTTATAGGATCATTTGGAGAGGTGAAAAATCTTTGCAATTGTCTGTACAAATCAGACATGATAAGAGTCGTGTTGCTTAAATGACATGTTGTCTTTATTAATAGGCTGCATATGAGAGGGAAGTAACAATACATTCAGTATATGCAATGCAGAACTTCTTAAAAGTTACATATCCAAAATTTTCCCCCTGTTTTGTTCTGATTCTAGTTCATGGGTATGTCCAAAGAATGAATGAATGGCTGTCTCTGAAGACCAGTATCTCAGATGGCAAGAACCACCTTTTGAAATTTCCTCTTTCCACTCTCTGCCAAAGCAATCTTGGTAACTAATTTGAAAAAACACTTTACAGGGAGGTATAGGTCTTGCCAATTCTGTTTTACCTGATGTGAAATATGTCCGTATCCAGAAAACAACCTTTGCTATATTAGTTCTCTGTATAACCATCTTTGTCTGTTAATTCTAAAATGATAGGAACAGTTCACCAGATAATCCACTGATTATATATTATGAATATTTTGCTCAGCAATGATCTCCTTCCTGCTTACTTAGGATAAAAAAAATTGTGTAGAAATTGGCAGCAACTTGCTCTAAAAGTAATAGAGAAATTATGCAGCTCCTCAGCATAAAAATTTCAGGTGCATTTTTATTCCATGAAAAGATAAAAAAACCCATCAGATTCCAAATAAATTGCAATACTGCATTCTGCTCTGCAATCTGCAGTTATCTGTTGATGATGCAGGCAGTAAAATGCGAGGCAAATCCTATTGACTCTGATAAAAAACCTAAGATTGACTAGCAGTGATGTTATTTTTGCATGGACTAGAGGTTTATATTTCAGACCTGAAGAGACTTGACCTAACAGGAAGAGATGAAAACTCTGCAATAACTCTTAAAATTAGCAATCCTTAGAAAGGATTTGCTTTTGTGAGAGTGTTTTGTGAGATGTATTATCTGTATGGGATATTTGACAAATTTATAGGTAAAGAAGGTTTTATGAGTATGGTGCAGAGAGGCATCTTCTAAAAACTTCTGGTTCTTGGAAAAAGTTCAGAAGTGCTTTCATGTACTGAAACTTATCCTCAAGATCAGAGTTGTTGTTGCTCACTGCAGAAACAGGTCTGAAATTTTCCTAGAGAACTGAACAGAACTAAACAGGAAATCCTGGTCTAACCACTGAACTTTTTCAGAAATTATAGCAGATGAAGGTGTTACCTCAGCATGAAACCTGACTAAAAATCATTATTTCTGAACTTGCTAGAATGCCAGAGATTCTACCCTGTATCAGAAATAAAAGTAATATTACATATCTCTATGTGAGAATATCCTGGAAAATACTGAAAAAACTCCAACTAACAGATGTTCAAAAGCAGTTGCAAAACTTCATGAAACTTTATAAGGGGAAGATTAATTGTTAGAGATTAGGAAGTATATAAGGAAATTTTATAAAGAAAATTAAGTTTTCTGTGTTGATGTGTTTTCCTGTCAGTCCTCAACATGTCATAAATTGGCAGTCTCACATCTAGAGAAGCAGAGAAATGGAGGAAAGCATTTTCCTTCTGTTGATCCTCTTTTTTAACCTCTTTGTCAAAGGAAAGCAGTAAGGTCACTTCCATTCAGAGCCCTGCTCAGCCCAGCAGAGCTACGTTTTCCAATGTCTTCCATGTGCAGAATGAAGTCCTTGCTCCCCCCTGGGAGTCTGCCTGGCCCCGAGAAAGTGACATCCCAACTTCAGTGAACCTATGGAAAATTTGTAGTGGCATCTAAGTATTCCAAGTTTCACCATAAGAAGGTATCTTCGAGCATTAAATGACCTAAGAATCTCAATTCAAATGCATTCAGAGTTAATTGAAATAAATGTCAAATCATGGTCTTAAGGGCCTGTGCCATGTGCAGGACAGAAGAAAGAGAGCTGCAATATCTTCTTTGAGATAAGTACAACTACTATTGGAGTTGGGATTTTTATTTAAGTAATAGAATGCAGACTATTAATGAGAGGAAATCTGAAATGCCCAGGAGTGTTATGAACAATGCAGAATACAGAAATTACTTGTGCTATAACTTCTTTTTCTTTCAAATTCTTCCTGAACAGGTAGTCCTAAAGTAGAATATAATTTTCTGAATGAACGGAATCCTGAATTCTTCCTGTTTGGCTATTCAGAAAAGTTGGCTATTTGATGAAATTTCTGAAAAGCCTAGGATTTGTTTCGCTTGTGATCCTAATGACCCTACAAATCTGGCATGAAAAGCAAACTGATGTTCTTACAGAGAGGGAAGATGGAAAACTGGAGAAACCATACTTTTCCATAATGGAAGATCTGAAAAGAAGTTAATACTCAAATACAAATTGGTGCTTTCGTTGTACTGCAAACCTCTGTGTCCTGAAACCAATTTTACATGCAGTCAGTGGAAATGAACACTTCCCATGTGTGCTGGCCTAACACTAGAGAAATGTTTAGGGCAGTTGGAGAACTCTTGGGTGAAACACTTTCCTTTGGAAAATGGCAAGCTGATGAAGTAGAGTTTTTTTTAAGACTTAGTTCCTTTAAAAAGCCTTTTGATTTTTGAAAGAAAAGTATTGACGCTGCCAAAATTTTTTGGCTTAAGTTTATTAATACAAACTTTCCATTTTTAGTTCAAGGCAACTTTTCATTCCCCTAAATTAATTAATGTGAGACAGTAATTAATTCCCTTCAGACACAAGTATGAGAGCATTGTCTGAACAACCTGCTCAATGTACTGTTAATAGAGAATGATTCCGTGGCAGAACAGAAGAAATAGCATTTGAGTATTCTAACTGAATATTCTTGGGAATATTAATGGTACTTTATAATATAAGTTCTTCATAGCACTAATTATGTTTAGCATAACATGAACACAACTGAGCACAAATAAAGTAGAACACAAGTAATGAAATAATCTAACAAGTGTTACATTAGGATTTTTGCTGATAGGCAGCATCTTGCACCTTTCATATTTCCTACTTTCTACACAAGAAGAATGTGTATTTTCCAAGCATCAGCCTGTGTTTAACTTGGTCACTTGAGGACCAGGTGCTCTGTCCATCTGTTTCTTATTTGGCTCTTGAACAAAGGCATCATTTTCTGAATCAAAAGTCTAAAAGTCTATTCAAAGAAATTATGTTTGAATAGACAGATACATGACTATTTTGGAGTATGTTGTAGAGAGAGCAAGAAAAGAAGAGTGAAGTGAAGTATTTCTTTATCTGCTTTTGGCAAATCCAGAAGATTGTTAAGCAGACTAGACTGACAAAAAATAAATTAGATTCTCCTGATCATTTCTTATTTTATTCCAGTTCAAAAATAGATAGCCATCCAGCAGGCCAAATCTCAGATTATTTGTTTGGAAACCATTTTGATGTGTCCCAGTTTCCTGAGCCCTGAGATGCTGAATTTTGTTTAAATTGTATACAGATTGTTATAGGGTGGGTTTTTTGATAAATCCGAAATGCACTAGGGGTTTTTCTCATGTTGTAAAGTCAAAACCAGGAGAGAAGCAAAAAATCTCAAATTAGTAAACATACAATGCGAAACAGTATTTTCTCCATATACATTGTACCAAAAATTAAATAAAGCAAGGCTATGGGATCACAGACAAGTATTCTTTTCTGGAATAAGCTTTTTTTTGGAAAAGCAGATGTAAAGTGTGAAGATATTGCCAAGGCAGTTGAGTGTGTCCTCATGCTGGACCTGAGGAAATGTGTTGTATGGTCATACTCAAAAAGCAGAATATAGAAATGTTAACTAAAGTGCTCAGCAGTTAAAAAACTCAAACCAAATTAAACCAAAACAAACTTCCATAGTTTATTATTATTATTATTATTATTATTATTTATTTATTTATTTATTTGCGGCTTTTAATCATATGACAAAGTTCCACAGCTTGGACAGCTCTTAGGATCCATGGAGGAAGGTTTTAATTTAAAATTAAAAGAAAAATATAACAACTGGAAATCTGATGCATTGGGAAATGTTCTCAAAGGGATGTGTTTAAAGTACCACATCTAGATTTCACTAAAGCAATTTGGAGTGAGGTGCAACATCATCTCTGTGCTCAAAATTATCCTACAGTGCAATCTCTTGAGTATTCTCATGCCTATAACCTAAATTCTGCCAGGTCCTGTGACAGTTGGTTGGTCTACCACAACTCACAAAAATCAGAACAAGCATTCACAAGCTTCTGCTAAAGTTGTATCTTACACATATTTTACACTGATACATGCTGCACATCTATTTTTAAATAGAAATAAAGAGAGTTGTGTAGCTTTTAAACTAAAATATAAGCTGTGAGTCCTGAAGCCTTGAATTATTACCAAAAAACTGGGATTTCCCTTTCCTTTCCCTTCCTTTCCTTTCCTTTCCTTTCCTTTCCTTTCCTTTCCTTTCCTTTCCTTTCCTTTCCTTTCCTTTCCTTTCCTTTCCTTTCCTTTCCTTTCCTTTCCTTTCCTTTCCTTTCCTTTCCTTTCCTTTCCTTGCCTTTCCTTTCCTTTCCTTGCCTTTCCTTTCCTTGCCTTTCCTTTCCTTTCCTTTCCTTTCCTTGCCTTTCCTTTCCTTTCCTTGCCTTTCCTTGCCTTTCCTTGCCTTTCCTTGCCTTTCCTTGCCTTGCCTTGCCTTGCCTTGCCTTGCCTTGCCTTGCCTTGCCTTGCCTTGCCTTGCCTTGCCTTGCCTTGCCTTGCCTTGCCTTGCCTTGCCTTGCCTTGCCTTGCCTTGCCTTCCCTTCCCTTCCCTTTCCTTCCCTTTCCTTTCCTTCCCTTTCCCTTCCCCTTCCCCTTCCCCTTCCCCTTCCCCTTCCCCTTCCCCTTCCCCTTCCCCTTCCCCTTCCCCTTCCCCTTCCCCTTCCCCTTCCCCTTCCCCTTCCCTTCCCCTCCCCTCCCCCTCCCCCTCCCCCTCCCCCTTCCCCCTTCCCCCTTCCCCCTTCCCCCTTCCCCCTTTCCCCCTTTCCCCCTTTCCCCGTCCCCTTTCCCCGTCCCCTTTCCCCGTCCCGTCCCGTCCCGTCCCGTCCTGTCCTCCCTTCGGAATGTCTTGTGAACTGCAATGTCAATTGAATGACTGGATGAGTAGCAAAGGTTTTACATTAGTTCAGATCCCTCCTCTTGTTCTCTCTGTTCTCTCCTTTCCTTGGCTTTTATAGCTGTTGTTTTTTTCTTTATTACTTATTGTACCCTGTAGATGTGTTTTCTGTTTTATATGGGAAGGTTTTTCTGTAAT
This sequence comes from Zosterops lateralis, assembly GCF_965231275.1. Classification (NCBI taxonomy): domain Eukaryota; kingdom Metazoa; phylum Chordata; class Aves; order Passeriformes; family Zosteropidae; genus Zosterops; species Zosterops lateralis. The sequence goes on along the minus strand of NC_139764.1, from coordinate 40,539,974 downwards.
AGATTTCATTGTCATATAGTTTAATTCAATTAAATTTTATTCTCTGAGTATTTTTTATTTAATTCTAACTGGTGAAACTCCAATTGATAAGGGAAAAAGTGTTAGCCATTCCCTTTTCCCTTTTCTTCCTGTGAATTATGCCGGGGTGCAAAGGGAGTGGCAAGACTTGGTTTTTGTGGGGCTGATTTTTGTCTTTCAGGGACCACTATAAACAGAGGAAGACAAGTGCTCAAGTCAGTATTTTGAGTGATGAATCAGTCAAATGAAAAATCCATTTGATATTATGCTGTTCTGCAAGGATTGCACATATGGAGCTTGCAGAGGATTTGCTGAAGGTTCTTATTAACATCATGAATCACCTGTTGTGTGGCCCACTAAAAATTAATATAACTTAAAAAAATATTTACTGCCTTTGGAAAGGGCTGATAGGAAGAATCCAATATTGTGAAATGTCTGAACTGCTTAAGCATTGCATTCTGCATTTCAACTGTGTGCCTAAAATGATGTGTTTGATATATTAGCCAAATTTTATGTACTTATAAGGATTATCAAAGCTATGCAATGAAATAACTAAAAAACCCAGCATTGTTGATTTGATTTAAAAATTCTCCTTTTTATCTGCTTGAGAAAAGACATCATTTTTTGTAGCATCTGTTATGAATGAAATGTAACTTTCAGCTCCTTTTTCACAATTCCTACATATGCATTTTCCTTTATAACAAACAAACAGTTACAAAGTTCTGAGAGGCCACAGCTGTTTGTGTTAGATGGAGAAAGCATGCCTCTTTTTTGTTCCTACAGGAAAAAAAATTGAGTTAAGTTCAATGTGCTGATAAATGTAAAAGCGGTAATATTCCAAGGTGGGGTTATGACAGGCAGTTTGTTAAACAGATCAAAGCACACCCCAGATAACAGCTGAATTAAGCTGCATGGTTAGGATTTGATTCTAGTTGAAAATATACTTTCTATACATGAAATTTAGCTCCACCACTACATACCCCACCCAAACATTTGTTTGCTTTCTAAAACTTGGAGTAGTGATGCATATGGAAAAAAAAGCTAAGGAGTTTCATATGTTCAGAAATTGTGCAGAACAATTAAACAAGATGCCATTCAGATTTAGCTGTTGTGACAAGTAAGAGAACAAAATGTGAACTGCGTGCAAAATATTATTCCCCTTTTGTGAACAGCATCAGGATTTTTTTGGCTTGCAGGTTGAACAAGTGACACGGTTAGCTGAGTGACACTTCACTTCCAGCTCATTCTTGGCATCAACTTAAAGTATTCTTTAAGTACAGCTGGATTGACTGATATAAGCTCTACCATGAGATATGGTGCTCTTAGATCAGTGCTTTGGAGAATCCTATAAAAGCCTTGCATTCCAAGCTAGAAGAGAAAATAAAGGGGGATTTCTTACATTTTGTCTTTTGGGTTGTTTTTTTTTTTAAAGCCTCAAGGGTTCATTTCTCATCTCATTAAAATCAGTGGGAATTTAACATTAAATTCAATGTCAGTTTTTATTCTCAAATGACAATTTATTCATTTTTGAGAACTTTTCATGAGCTCTGCTGGGATGATGCACTTGAGAAACTGAACACACTCCCTTGGTTTTAAGTAGTCTCTGAACACATGATGAGGTTAAGGAAAGTTTTGAGATTTATGTGGATTACTGAAGCAATGGTTAGGATGGGAGGAGAGGCAGCTCCTCAGTGCTGGTTCTGTCTGGGATAGAGTTAATTTTCTTAGTAGCTGGCATGGGACCCTGCTTTGTATTTGTGTTGGAAACAGCGTTGATAGCCTGTTTGTGCTCTGGCTGAGCAGTGCTGGCAGAGCACCAAGGCCTTTTCTGCCTTTTGTCCCAATCCAGCAGCAAGTGGGCTGGGGGTGCACAGGAAGCTGGGAAGGACTAACTGGGGCAATTGACCCCAAGTGACCCAAGGGATGTTCCATGCCATATGGCCTCAGGCTCAGTATATAAACCTGCAGAAGGAGAAAAGGGGGATATTTAGAGTGAGGTTTTCATCTGCCTGAGTCACCATTATGGCTTTCCTGTAGGCAGATGAACACCTGCCTGCTGATGGGAAGTGGTAAATGAATTCCTTGTTCTGCTTTGTTTGTGCACGCAGTTTTTGCTTTACCTATTAAACTTGCTTTATCTCAATACATGGGTTTTCCCATTTTTACTCTTCCAATTCTCTCCCCCATCACACCAGCTGCATGAGCAGCTGCATGAGACAGTTGCCAGCTGGAGTTAAACCACAACTGCCTGTCTACCTCTTGTTCAGGGATGCATTTTGATGTGGCAGTTTCAGGCAGAGGCATCAGTGTGCCCCAGCCTGTGGCTGTCCAGCAATGCCATGAAGACTGCAGAAGCCTTCCTGTAGTAACTCTGGCCAGGTAAGCATTAAAGAATTGTCTAAAATCACCAAGCACTGACATTGATTTTTTTAATTCTGGAGGAGCATGCTGTAATTCGGTACCTCAGTACCCATCTCACTTGAGCTCTATGGCTCTGTAAAAAGACTAGGGAAGATTTTTGTAGCTCTATCATCTTTAAAAGCCACTCCCTTGTAAAGTGTTTGGGAAATGATTGATAATTAACCCAACAAGTAGCTTGGTGCTGCCTATAAATTGTGGATATTATTATCACTCCAGATATAAATGAAGAAAGTAAATTTATTTATATAGTGCTTAAGTGCAAGAAATAGAGACATTTCTAGGACATGGATGAAGTTAATGCTCAGAACATTTTAGCAGGATACTGAGTAATTGAAACAGAACCTTACATTATAGCATCACAACAGCATTAAAAGAAATTTTCACCATCTGACATGATGCCAAAGGAAATGACAGTGTTTCTCTCTGCATCTGAAAGCATGATAACCATTTCCCATGGACCCTAGCAAGATGAGCACCAACAACCTGTAACTCCTGAAATGCATTGAAAAACCGACAGATAAATTATCTGCTGCCAATGTAATAACAGCCATTAATAATGGCTCCTGAATTCATGTCTTTTTAAGTTTCTCAGTGCAACAAAAGTGAAAGCAGGAGGTTTCTGCAAAACCACAAAACAGAAAACTTAGCAAAGTATGACACTGAGGTAATGAAAAAAGGTATCTTAAGTCAGTTTTTTCATGTGCATTTAAAATTAAAAGAAAAGAAAACTCTCAAGCAGTGTCAGAGAAAATATGGCAAGCATAGATAAGATGTATTTAGGTTTATCAACTGATTGATCCTTTAGCTCCAGAATTTAGACACATTCTGGAAGAACAAGAGAAATCTCATTTTTCTAGATTATTTATTTAAAAAAATTACTAATGTGTTCTATGATGAGATGCAGGACCAAAGAGATTCAAAATTTGCTTTTGGGAATCAGGTAGGACTTTTTTTTCCATAATCAGTTGCAGGAGCACATGGACCTGATAGAGAGAACTGTCTGCTTGACAGGGAAAATGTCTCACACTCTGCATGAGAGGAAATATGGGGTGACCCTAATGAAGGCAGCTTCTTTTCCTCTTGGGTAGTGTACAACATAGGTGCTTGAAAGTCTTAAAAACAGTAGGAGGACTACTTGTAAATTACCTTTTCTCTGCTACAGCTGCAATAAGTTAGTAGTGCTATGCTTCAAATTTTACTATCAGAAAAATTATCTTTAAATGTTCTGTGCTTTTTACTCTTGATATTGTCCTATTGGTTTGTGGAAGACAGAGATCTTATATTCAATGAAAAAATGAGGGCATCAGAAAACAATTGATATAATCAATATAATCACTATTATAGCCTCTGAACACAAATCTCCAAAAATTCAGGTATAGCAATAAAAATATTTGTTCCAAGACTTTTTTTCGGTCTCCTTTCCTCCTAGATGACAGTGAAAATAATAACTTTTGTTCTTGAATGGGGAACATTTTCTTGTTCACACAACAGGAAATCAGGCATTACCTGGAGGCATTATATCTGCAGAACATCAAAAAAAATTAATAACTATGCTATTTTTCTGTATTTTTATACTGGATGAGTAGTTACCATTAAAGCTTCACAGCATGAAAATGTCACCAAGCATTTAGACAAATGATTTCTACAACAGCAACAAATTTTCAACTATGATTGCAGCTAAGCTGACTATTTTTGCAGAAGCCTGACTTCTTTCAGTTTTCTTAACAAAAGTCAACATTTCAAAAGAAAACTTTTACTGAAAATGTAGATATTTTCATCAGCCTTTACGGTAGAAAATAGCTGCTTATTGCCCAGCTAAGCTTAATATATATATTAATATATATATATATGGAGTAATGAAATTATACTTTGAGTCTATAAAAACAACCACATATTCAAATGGTGATATCATGGTCTCTTTTGTGATACAGTCAGTAGAAATGTTGGACTTTGACAAAGAAGTTCCTTGTCTCTCATGGAAAAACTCCCAAATGCACAGCTGCTTTCTGAGAATCAAATGTAAACCACACAAATTATATTGGTTTATTATATATGGTTCTGGGTTTTTTTCTCCCAGCTGCTGACACCTTAATAACACTTGAAGATAGCCAAAAAACTTCATAATTCCTGGAGAGAAATGAGATGTATTGCTTAGTCCTTTTCTGAAAGATCTTCAGGAAATCCTTTCTTAAAAATTAGACTTCATTATTTGTTAGCTTTCTTTGTTCTTTCTAAAAGAATGTTTTTCCTGGACAGCTTAACTTTCTTCCCTGCCAGTCTACTTGCCTATGTTAATTAAACCAGACCATCAGTAAAACACAAGGGACAGAAGATAGGACTGTGGCCATTGCATGCAGTGAAAAAAGCATTTATGGAAAATAGGGCTGTTTTTGACCTGTTTCTCTAACTCCTTATGGTTCCCTCACACACCTGGCATGAGAGATCAGAATAGCAATGTCTTCCTATATGATGACAAAAAAATCCTCATAATCTCTTTTTTACTTTTTGTTTGTTAAGCTTCCCCAACTCAGGGACCTCTTTTGGCACTGCTGCACAAGGGGTAATTAAACAACTTTACCCTGATACTAAAGACATTATCCATCTCTCAGTTTAATACTTCCTGTGTTGTTTCTCCAGAGTCACTTTAGGCAGCTCCCTGAGCAGAGGGGATATTGCAGTCCTCACTGCTGGTTCAGTGCAGATGATGACCCGGTGATGGCTGGGTTTGAGCTTCTGCCCACAGTGCTAGCCCTCAACATCCCATACAGCTGCCAGCCACTCATAACAGGACAACAGAACTGCAGGGACAGAGATATCACCTGGATTTTACTCATCTCAGTGTGTACTGAGCTTGAATGCTTATAACGGCCCATCCCTGAGCCTGGGCTTTCCAGACTTCATATTGTATAGAAGAGTTGTGTTTGAGACTTCAGTCCAGACTTGTTTGAGATAGGAGCAGCAGGCAGCAGGTGTCTAAAGCCATGGCCAAAACAGATGTATGTGGCAAAATTTATGAAGGAGGAACGTACAGCAACACGCCTTGCTTTGAAGACAATACCTGGTTCTAAAAAATAATCTCATGTCATAGGCAAAATAAAACTATTTCCCAGCTCTAAACCCTCTCTGCTTCCTGTTAGTCAGCCATGAGTGCCTTATTACTACAAGATTTGTAACTTGTATATTAATGTAACACAAATATTATTCACTGGAATGGGGAAAAAAAAATATTTGATCAGTTTTCTGATAAAACCTATTTTCTTTCCACTGACATAAGAAATTGTCTCTTGAACGTTGTTGCTGTTTTTATTCAGCCCTGATTAAAAGACCATTGGCATAGGGTGATGATGTATTTGCATCTCTGTTCAAGATTTACTGAGACTTCTGACTGTCTCTACATCCTCAAATCAGACGCAGCTGTAACTGAAAACATAAGGAGAGTATGGCTAGCTGATCTTCTTGCAAGTTATTAAAATATATTTGAAACAGTAGAGATGTCACAGTTGAGCTACTGAATATTAAAAAAATACACTTCACAGACCATTTCACTTTTTAAATTATATTTTACCTGATAGAGAAATATTTAAATGTTTAACTGACTGACTTGAAAAATAAAAACAGAGGATAAGTTACTTGTAAGGATGGTCTTTATAAAGCAAGTGTATCTGTGGCAATAAAAAATCAGGATAAGATTTGCATAGAAGATGCAAAGGATGATTGTGCATGGAGAAGTTTCCACTGGAGTTATGTGAGGAAACCAATTTTCACTGTTTGAATAGTAAAAATTTGAACTAAATATTACTAACAGTTCAGACATCACTAGACTTACTATTTATAAAGAGTTTTATTTCATATGTATGGTTTAAATTCCAGCCAGGATTAAAGGACAAAATTTGAAAATTCAGCTTCAAATTCAGATACGTGATACTTTTCAGCTTTCGGATGTGGGTCAAAACTGGATAGCAAAATAATTCTAAACCCACTAATTGTATAGGCTCTAATGAAACTACATTTTTAAAACCCAGAATACTAGGAGGCTAGGAGAACTTAGAACACAACTTGACTGAAATTTACCTTGACAAATGTCTAAAAAGACTTTGTCATATTAGATTATACTTTTTAAATAATTCTTAAAGCAATGTGTGTGTATCTCAATGTGTCATTTTACTACAATGCAAAAATACATCTTACTACAGAAGTTCTGATTCAGCTTCCTTTGAATCCAATGGCATTACCCCTACTGACACAGGCAGGAGTTAAACATTCCTGCCATGTCCTGTAATAATTTTCTGCCACTGTCCTAGTCCCTTTTAAAAAAATGAAACATTTGCCTTTGAAAAAAACTTAAATAAAAGTGATAAATTTCAGAGATAGCCCAAGTCTCATGCTACCTCAATAGTTCCAAATACACCTCTTCAGTTCATGCATTTTCTCTGGGCAATTTCTTTCTTCAAACTTCATTACTGACAAACTTGAAACTGTACTACAGGAATCAAACTTTCATTTATCTATCATACATTAAAATAAAAATTTGAAAGAAATCCTATTGAAAATATTCTGGGGTAATTTTCACACTTTTCCACAGTTTTATCTCACTCTGATCTACCTGTTCTCATGGTTTTAAGGAGTTACTGCATTTCTCTTGAAACAAAAGTCTTTTAGATGTGTCATTTTTCTTGCTCTTGTTTTTTTAAAGTTTGAGGGTTGAATATCATTAGACTCAGTTGTGGTTTATCACATGTTCCTCAATCAGGTTTATTTTACACAGGATGTTATTTAATACGCTTTCTGGGTACTCCTGTTAAAAAAATCCTGTCTCTAAAATAATTTAATAATTATTATATGTATAGCTATTAAATAATCTTGGAGTTTTGTTAAAAAGAGTTTTACTTCTATTAGTTCCTGAGTATTTAGAAGACTTTTCAGAAAAATAACATACTTGGTCATGGGCAATGTCACTGAAATTCAAGTTTGGATCTTGCACAAAATTTTGTGGAAGAGTATTTGAAATAGTATGCAGAGCTCTGGAAAGCAAGCAGAATGTTCTTTTAGTGTACAAGAATTTTTTCTGATTTGTAATAATAGATTAATTTCTCACTGTCATTCCTTTAATGCAGCTAATATCTGGATATTTGAGAAAAAACTGAATTAAATGTGTAATTAAGTTTTACAAAGATATTTGCTAAAATAACTAAATGACATAAGAAAACCTTGTGTGCCTGAAATTTTTGAAGATTTTCCAGCTACAGTAACTTGCTGGTAGTTATATAGTACCTCTACTGATAAGCCTTGCCTTGGCACACTCTTCAGTCTATTCTGAGGTCAAAGCTGCCACTGAAGGAGTCAACCAGTGAAATTAATTTGAGCTTATTTTTCTAAATTTTCCCATTTATCAAGATAAAATCTGGCATTGTTGTGTTTGTCTATAACATCAAATGTATGATGACTTCTTTTTGATATTAATATATTTTGTGTAGCTATCAACTAAGACTACAAAAATCCACACTGCACTGGCCACTGATGGAAAATTCTTCAGACTCTAACAGAAGGACTGAAAATAAAAGTGCTTCCATGGTGAGAAATGAAAACAGTCATGGGATCTATCCCTGTGAATAATTGTTTTGTTAGATCTGTACTAGCATAGATGAAAGCAGAATTTAGCTATGCTCCTTCTGAAAACATACACTGCTGTCAACTAGTGTTTTACTTTCTATCTGACAATACAATCTGTAATTCTTTTTAAAACAAAACATAAGTGAAAAGGAAAACAGCTTAGAAATTTAAAGACCTTGCAGCATGTAATAACTTTAAACAAAAGTCTGCCTGCCATTTAAGATGTACTAAATGTACATTATTCTTTGTATGTCATAGGAACTACAACTCCTAAAACTCTTAAAGTCTCCAAACACCTTAATCTGTACCAAAAGAAAAGAAAAAATATAAAACATTCCAGTGTCTTTGTCAATATGTATTTTACATACAATGATATATAAAACTAAATAGTTTCTTAAGAACTCATAGTATAACACATCTGCCTAAACCAATGACAGTGATTCTTGTCCTGAGAACTCAACAGTTCCTTTGAATTATCCATCAGCCTAAGATAAATTATCTCTCTCTATGAATTTAACACTTGATTTCTGGCAGCCAATACTTTTAGAACTTTACTTTTACATTTACTGGCAACAACTAGGTAACAGTTGTCCACACCCAAATACAATATGCATTGAAGTGATTCCATGTCATCAGCATGATAAAGCATCATTTCCATAAAAAAAAAGATTATGTAGTGCAACTGTTATTTGTCCTACTTTTACTGCTCATTTTAAGTTTTTTTTATTCTAGAACACATCTGATTTTTCAGTTTACAAAAAGTTTGTCAAGGCTGAAAAGAATTCTTTATTTCCTTGAGTGCTGAAAAAGAACAATTGTCAGACAGTTGAGTGACATTTTTCTCTTTATATCTAGCAATCTATCTCTGTACTTGTGTTAACAGGCTACATTTAGTGCAGCATTTACGGGTGAGGAATTCCTGCAGTACGTTCAACAGCATGGCTTTCTCCCTTCCTATCTCCTGCAGGACTGGGAAGTGCACTACTGTCAGCATTTGCCCTCAGTATTTCAATATTTGTTCCAATCTAACAACCCAAGTCACTGTAGAACATGTAGCTTTCATGAATGGCTAAACCACCTAAACATAAGTACTGCACTGTAAAACACTTTTGAGTGTATGAAAAATTGTGCATAGTGACCAACGTTGTTCAATCAATGACAATAAAAAATCTCTCAGTGAAAAGTGACAATATAAATTATTTATAATGCAGAAGAGGAATGTGCATTATCAAACAAAATTCTTAGGTCGGGCCCTATCAAGCACTATTGGCCAAAAAAATCTCGTTTTCTTCTGGTCAGTGCTAACTGTGTCTGGTGGGGCAAATTGAAAGAACTGAGAAACAATTTTTTATCTATTTTTGGATACAACAGACACACAATTGAAAGCCGGTTATGTGTCAATCATAAGTTATCCAGCCCCTGGGTCTTGTCTGTCATTTTGGGGTCTCTCCCAAAAGTCTGGAAAGTTCCAGTGAGGGCCTCAAGTGATTGGACAAAACTGTGGCTGTCTCCCCACCCAAGTTATTTATTTGTTGTAATATGTGTCATTTACCTGCAGAGCTATACCCACATGATCCCTGATTTGTCCTCAGTTAAACCCATCCCTGAGTTCCTCCCCCCAGTAAAAGATGTTACTTTGAGGAGTTTCCCGCTCTTTTCCTGCTACTTCTGCCAAGGGGTCACTTCTGCTGAGCGGTGTCTGCTGAGGCAGATACCCTGAACTGAGGTTATCCCCACTGGGGGATGAATAAAGCCAGTAGTTAACCCTGAGCAAACTCCCTCTTTTATTCCTGCTGTCAATGCTTGACTCCTTTGGGCAAACCAGAACCCAAGGGATTGGTGAGGTTCTGCTAACAAACCATACCCTTTACTGTCGGGGTGTCAGGGCTGGCCGAGGCAGAGACACACAGACACCTCTACATTCTCTTTTTCTCCAGGCAGCAACTGAATGAACAAGAGGGTACAGCCTCAAGCTGTGCCAAGAGAAATATAGGTTGGATATTAAGAAAAAGGTTTTTTATGGAAAGAGTGATACAGTACTGGAATGGTCTGCCTGGAGAGGTGATGGAGTAACCACCCCTGGATGTGTTTTTAAAAAGATTGAATGTGGCACTCAGTGCCATGGTTTAGTTGAGGTGTTAGGGTTATGGGTTGGACTTGATCTTAAAGGTCTCTTCCAACCTTGTAAATCTGTAGTAAAGGACCAAATGATATACAATGATGCCTGTAAATTGTTTAAGTTAAAATGCTTGTGTTGTAGTATTTAAGAACAGAAATGATACCTTATGGTGTATGACAAGATGTTAGTAAATGTAAATTCCTGAAAATTGTGAGCTTATTTTATTTCTCCCCTATAAACATCACATTGGCTAAAATTCTCCCAGCGTTAAATATGTGAGTATATATATATATATATATATATATATTGCTTTCCAGATGTTAGCATTTGGTATGCACAGTAGACAATTTTTCCAGCACGAGTCCTAAACCATGAGAGGTGAAAATTCTTAGTGTGTCTTTAATAAAGTCAACACTGCTTTCTCAGAATTTACATGGGAATCGCATATTGGGAGAAAGTGTTCCTTCCTATCTTGTCCCAGTGCAGTTCATTTATCTAAATTCCAATAAGAGTGAATCTTCATTAACATTTTTTACTGAGGTCACCTCTGTAGCAAAAGAATTGTATTTCCTGACTGTGAGTGCAGTATATTCTGGACTACTTACTGGCAAAAAAACCCCAAAAAAATCACCTCAGATTTTTCTGGGAACTATTTTCCCTGTCTGTCAATAGGAAGAGAAGACTTTCCATATACCAGTGCCAGTCTAAGTTACCACTGCATTACATCACACAGTCTATGACTTGTGGACTTAGTGATTCTGAAATATTCTTAACTTTGTTTTATAAAACATTTCCAAACAACATTTCTCACTCTCTTAAAGGCTCCAGGTAAGAAGATCAATCTTCAAGCAGGTTTGTGAGTTCCTTTAAATGCTGACCCTCTGGGACCTTAGCAAAAAAATGCTCCTGCCAAATATCCCATATGCTACGGAAAAGGAAGACAACAAAGCGTCTCAGATAAGATATAAAGCTTCATTCCTGGACACCAGAATGAGTCTGCCCTCCTGAAACAGCCCTCCTTGAGGTCATTCCCTCAATAATGATAACAACAACAGTTAGATTAATGGAAATCAGACTTCTAAAATTTTTTCAGGAAATATTTCCACTAGGTTTTGCACATTGTTACATAGAACACTGAAAGTCAACCTTAATGCTGCTCAGTCCAGTGTTAAGATGTGTTTAGGAGATGTGTTTGGTCCTCTACTTTACTCTATGCAAAAATGTAGTCATATGAAATTAATTTATGACAATGCAATTCATTCTAACAGGTGCAATCAAACAAAATAGAAAAGCCCAACTCTTACTCGTGCTCAGTCAGTTAAATCTGAAGTTCCTTCTGAATTACACTACAACACAGGCACAGGAAATTAGACTAAAATAGCCTCTAGAAAGGTAATAAGTACCTTGCTACAGATTTTAAAGTATGCAGTTTTTCTTTGTTTCTGGGTGGATTAGGTAATCAGATGTTTTTTGGTTAGCATAAAAAAAAACCTGCAAAAAGCAATGTCATCAAGAAAATTGATTCTGATAGGCGCCTGTTTGAAATATTTACCTTGGACTCTGCAAAAGTCAGGAATGTTCTAATCTAATATAAACACTGAGTTAATACTAATACCTCTGTCCAATTCAAATGCTGAGCTGACAGAAAGATTAGGAAAAAAGTAGTTGAATTAGTAGTTCAGTGTCTCCTTTATGTACTTTTTTTCCATTCCTTTGATCTTGGAGCTTTTTGAAATTACACCAAGTTGATTATCTTTTTGCCTCAGTTTCACTGGGCTTATCTTTGGTTCATTTGGATTTTGTTTAACTTTTTTTTTTAAGCATTGTAAAAATTTTGATTTTGCAACTATATATTTTAATAACTGCAGCAGCAACATATTTTGGCAATATAAGTAATTTTTACGTCGAGAAAATCAACAGTATCTCCCTTTTGTATTATGATGATCATAATTAAAAATTAAGCTTGTCATAATTATAAATTCTCAGAATAACACCCATTTTCAATAATTCAGCTTCTAGGTATAGAGGTGTAGATGCTCTCTTACACTCAAATACAAACACAGAGAGGTCCTAAGCCCATTATAACTGAAGGGTTATGATCATAAATTATTTTTTTAAAATAATAGCTGCATTTTTGTATCATGTGTTTAAAATATTTCTAGCTAAAATTTAGATACTGTGACTTTATAAGAAATTAAATAGTTCAGAAAATCAAACTATGCAAAATGAGCTCTGAATGACAGTGTGCCATTCAGCTGCATTGTGCTTGTCTAAATCAGGAGAAAAATATGTGTGTGCAGACTGACAGTGTGCCACTGTCTCCAGCAGGTTCTTCTTGGGAAAGTGCTGTCTCCATGTATTCTTCCTTTTAAAATGTTCTGAGTTAAGTCTTCTTCCTCTGCTTTTATGAGACACTTATGACAAGTTTGTAAATTGTCTAATATTGTCAGGGAATTTCTCCGAGTGGTATAATACACATCAATCTCTGGCTGAGAGCTGAGTCAAGCCCTAAGCCATGCAGCTGTGCCAGCTGGGTTCTAGCCTGATCTAAAATGTCCTCCCAGGATCTCACATCTGCAAGGTTCAGTGTTGACACACGAAAAGCTGTCTGACTCAGACTAGCACTTCCCAGCAGGTTGTATGTATCTCTGTCTGTTGGATGCATGGCCATTGACTTTAGAAAAAAAAAAAATCACCACTTATTTTGTTCAGAAGATATGCAAATTCATGTTCACCGTGCCAAAAAACCCCAACTGAACAGGAAGAAACAAGCACAGATGAAATATGAGAGCATGGAGAAGCAGCAGGCACTCAGCAGGGAGGTAGCACTTTAACAATAACAAAAACACATTCTCCCTCCTAATGTTATTGTTCAAAAAGAAGAATTTCTGATTTCATTGACATTGAGTCCTAGCATCCCTTTTGACCTACAGATTCTTCTCTGGCCCTGTTTCCTCCAGCAAGTAACGAGACAGGCAGAAAAGACTCACAGACACACCCCATCAACAACCCAGGTAACAACCTGAAAATGAAAAAATGTGGTGAAAACACAAAAGATTCAATCTTCCATTCCAGGGTGGTGTCTGTGTCGTGTAGGTGATGTTAGTCACCTATTGCTTTAGACAATATATCTCTCTAAATTAGTGGTTTTTTTCTCACAAGCCATTCTAGTCCATCTTTAACATTAATACATCAATGAGCAGAATCCCTGTTTTTTTTTCCTTTTGAAAGGAGATGGAATTCATTGTAGAAATGAGACTACAGACATTAATTTCTCTTTAGATTCCCTAGTGAAATGTTTCTATATCTGCTGCTATTATTCAATGTTTTCTTATGCAAATAAAATAATTCTACAAATTTTGAAGAAATGTGGCAGCAAATTAATAGTCTGCACAAAATTTTCGGCTATTTGGACAAAAATGTTAGGAGTTAAATTAGTAATTAATTAGTTCAGTAATTAATTACTGAAGGATTGAGGTAATTAACTTCACATATTTCTAGATTTTCCAAGTTCACTAAATTAATTTCACTGTAGGCTTGTTTTAGCTATATCTAGTAAATAATATAAATTATATTTTTAATTTATTTTAGATATATGTATATATAAGTATAATAATAACAGCTGGATCAGATTCTTGGGTTTCTTTATCCATCCTCATACACAATAACAAAACTTTTGAAATCACATTGACATTGAGAAACCAGTGTTACTCTTTGGGACACAAAGGCAGGATGATTTCAGTCGTTGGACTTGGTGATCTTAGAGATCTTTCTATGGTCATACGATATCCAAATAAATCTGTGTATGAGAAATCTGTCTTATTTCATTTGTGGAACTCATGTTTAGAAGTGGCAAAGGATACAGCATGAATGACAGGAATGAGACTTCACAGTTTTTCTAGAAGAAATATACCTGTGGATATAAGAAGTACTATTCACCTCTTACCTAGGTTTTCATTTATGCCTTGGAAGGTTTGGTGTGACTCCTCAAGTGACACATTATTTTTTAACTTGCCATTCAGAAGGCTGAATTTGGTTCTGCAGTATAGCTGTATAACAGGTGGTGGTAGGATCCCAGCAATAACAGTCTTGTTACAATTGCACCAGTTATTCTAATCCTGATATAGGAAACCAGGGAAAGAAAAAATCATTTAGACTCATCATTATACATATAGCCTTCTTCTTTTATTTTTTTCTTACTTTTCTAAAAATTTTTCAAGTATTCTTAAGTGAAGGATGCCTTTTACCCCTGACACGGACCTCATTTTGACAAGGTATAAGTAGCTTTGCTTGTGTAATGGCAGTCAATCATCTCTGGCACAGGAATGTTTCTGAAGGGACTTTGAGCTACCTGATCTAGGGAAAGGTGTGCCAGTGGGTTTGAAACTAGGTGATCTTTAAGGTCCATTCCAACCCAAACCATTTCAAGATTCTATGATTCTATGCTACTTGGCAAGTCTGCCAGCTAGAATGTCACATCCAATCTGCCATGATAGGTCCTAATGAATATTTTTCTAATTCTGCTGGCAACTAAACTGAGATTATTGGTATAATTGTGGCAGGGTAGAGCTTAGTAAAAAAGTGTTTGTGTGCCAGAATTTTATTCCTTTCAATGTAATTTGCAGCTATCAGTCGCTCAATTAACCTGAAGCAATAGTGAGTAGTTAGCTGCATCTGATGATCTTCAATGGAATTTTTCTACTGCAGAGGAATACATACTTATTTAAGAGACAGCTGGAGGTGAGAGTTTAGATACTTATTAGAAGTAGAGAAATCCTATTTGGTACAAGTCCTACTGAACTTAAATGAACTTTGCCTTACATTTTTGTTGCTTCTCTGACCTGTGTTTTTTTTAATGCATCTGAGCAATACCAATCCAGTTGGAGTTTTTTATCCAGGATTCTACTGCTAGGTTGTAACTTTTGAAGGCAATGAATTATTGGGTCTTCTAGAAGAGATCACAGAGTATTTTAGATGCTGGAATTGTATTTTTCTTCAGACTCACAATAAGCCAGTTACTCATCTGCAGGTCAGACCTGTGTTTGACTGACCCTGTCTCTTTTAATAGCATCAATAAGTATGACTTGCCTGCTATTCTCTACTGAAATTATGAATGACATCTCAATATGACTTCTGGAAAAGGTGCCAAAAGTAGAAAGTGAACCAAAGAATTGTAGGCATCGAGAGCACAGGCAGTGCCATCTGAGTTTGGTGGTGTTTGACATTGTCAAAAATAAAAATAGTCCCGAAGGCTGAAGAGAAAACATAAGCAGATAAATATCATATGTACAAATTTTATCTTGACTTACTCCATCCTGCAAGTTTTCTTGTTGTGGGAAGGTACTAAGTCAAAGTAGATGGGAAAAGTGGCTGGGGAAGATATGAATTGCCAGATGCCTCCTGGAAAAAGTGGACTCAGTTCTGTCAGAGGTTCCCTTTGTGGATGTCATTATAGTACATTTTTACATTTTCAGTCAGCAGGATTACAAGCAACCCTGGCTGCCTGAATACAGAGAGATGTGATCTTGACTTGTCTGGGCACAAGCCAACTCTTGACAGGAGGCTCTGCCAGCCCCGTGCCTATGAGCACACTGAAGTGCAAGGGAATCCTGTAAATATTGATGCTTTTTCATGTGCCTTTGAATTCCCAGAAAACTGAATTGAGCAAAATGGCATTAGCTTTTCTTTTAAACTTGAGGAAAGAGAGAGAAGCCTGGTATGCAAGACAATATATTACAAAGAATATATTGCAATGGAGATGAAATGGCATGAAAAAAAAATTAAAAAAAGAAAAGAAAAGTAGGTTTTATTATTCAGAAGTGAATAGGATGAACTTAATCCCAACAAGGAAAGAGGAATATAATTTTAAAAGGATGGAATTGAAAAAAGGAGAGAGTCCACACAAAGATTTTAAAGGATATTATGTGGAGCATGTGGAATAAATTATCAAAAGCATAAATATGTTCAACAGACAAGTTAGTTGTTTCAAAATCAACATATAAAAAATAAATGGATAATGAAAAAGTAACATGAACTCCATTTAGTATTTCTTCTCCTTACGTTTTTCAGTTTTTGGTGTTCACCTGTTTTGCAGCTGATTTCATATGCAATGTCTAGTGTTAAAGAATTGTATCTACAACTAGAATATTAAACTAGTTTAAAAGTGTGTAACAGAATTGATCTAGTTGGAGCATTATTTCTAAACAAAATTTGAGATTGATAAAAGCCCCTTTATTTTACAGTTGCATTTTTGTTGCTGTTGCAAGAAAGAAAAGCAGGAGACACATTTGATGCCATTGCTGTTCTTCCCTCTAGCTGGATTTCATGCCTTGGAGCAGGTGCTGCTGTGGGCTGGTGTGTGTCTGTGGCTCTCTGACTCTCCCCCTGCTGAATTAGAAGCAGACAAAAGCACTTGGGCTGTGCTGGCTCCAGGTGCGTGCTGAGCCCAGTGCATTCCCCTGCTCACGCTTGGACAGGAGTCTAAGTGCATGCAGTGTGTACTGCCAACTAAAATGGAACATTTTATTTTAGTAACTATCACTTTAAAATGAGCTAAAATCATTGACTGTGAAAATCAATAGGGGGCAGGTTTATTAGGGTATTGGGGAATCTTCAGCTTTTAAGCTAACACCAGCTGGCACAGCATAAACACATGCTACAGGGGGAGAAGGGGAGAAAATATTTCCTCCCATTACCAGTCATGGCTGGACATGTTTGAGGACCGAACCTTTCTGTGCTGCATCTCCTCCCAGAGCTGGCAGTAGGTAAGCAGGTGACAGTATTGGTGTACTATTCTGAGGTATATCAACTCCCTGTTTCTTTATTCTATGGAGTTTATGAGTAGCCCTCTTCCTCCATGGGAAGGAAAGTCTCTGTGGGAAAAGTCCTTAAAGCAAGGACTTTCCAAATTCTAGATCTGTGCTTGTACAACATGCAGCACACACTGGTCCATGTCAATGACTGCAGGATACTGTGGTCATGTCAATAATAACATCCAGTTAGGGTAGCCCTTAGGAAGTTTTATAGGCCACAGACCAATAGCAATCTTTTTCTTTGGCTGTTAGCCAGAGTATCCAGTGGATAATACTGCCTTTTGTGGCACCTCCAGACCCTTTCAATCACCCTGGATTGAAATCTGGACCCAGTGCTGTAGACAATTCACAGCTGCTCAGGAGGATTCTTTTTGGATTTCACTCCTCGGGAGGAAAATCTGCTGGCTTTCTGCTGGGAAAGAAAGAGACTTAGCTAGGAAATAACCCCTCATGCTTTCTGCCTCCTGATGCAAGCTCTTGCAACTGCCTGAGCACGCTTCACACCAGTGCTGGGGAACTCGAAGAACAAAAGTTCCTGCTGCCATCCTCAAGAAGCATGGTGGAAAGAGCTGAGCCCATCCCAGATGGGGGCTTGGCACAAGGTTAGGAATAAAGAATACACATTGGGATGGAGCTAGAGACTGTCAATGATATGACAACGATATGGCAGGGGGTAAAGGAATGCAGACAGTGAATTGAAAGGGGTGAGAGGGGAAATTGCAAATCCTTTTTAAAAGAGCTGTGCAGTCTTAAGCAAAGAGATCAAAGTGAGAAACTTTTTATTGCTTTAAAGACACTATGCTTCAGAACTCAGGAAGACCTCTGTTTGATGAGATAGTGAAAGGCTGTTTAAAGTTACAGATGGTACAGTTTATTTTTGTTTGTTCTCCACATCCCAAATTGAGATGGTTGGCTCAAGGACAGCATGGCATAAAGCTAGCCAAAGAAAATGTGGCCTCACAATCCTAGGTTAAATATGGCTTATGCTTTGTCAGCAGCTCTCCAGAAGAAGAAAATATTTGACAGTGCATACTTTGACAAACCTAGAGCTGCAAGCAGGAGCTCAAATTTGAGGTTTTTCTTCTGGGAGTGTATGTTCTCCCAACTCCTGCCAGACTGAGGAGAAAAAACAAAGATTAGCACTGAAATATCTCTCCTTCCAATCCAGCTTTTTTATTAGATCCAAGGCCACTTTAACCTTGAATGACTGAATGGAAGGTGTACAGTTTTTTGAGGGGAATTATGATATATAGACAGACATGCCTGACTATATAGAAAGGTAACAGGTCTATTCCTCTCCAGTTTTTGGATGAACTAGACAACAGACATGTAAAGTTCAAAAGATCCTTTGCCAGACGTGCAGATGAAAAATCCATTTGTAATGTATCTGATAAAAGTAATATTTTTATTAGCTGAAAATGTCATTTTGAGGAATTATAAAACTACCAAGGACTTGGCTCAAAGGTCTTCTGTAAACAGTTTTGTATCAGAATGTCATCCAAATTGTAAATAACTCAGAGATAAAGCAGAAACATTTGAGTGTACTTAATTTTTATTAACTGAACAATAGTGAATTAACATACATCTATATTAGGAGCATAGAGGACCATAATATTTTCATTTACATTGTATTGGTGAGATAAATGCTGATCTTGAGATGGGACCTTAAGATCATTTTATGAAATGCATATTGCAGGTACTTTTAATTGCCAACAGTTATTGAAAGAATGTGACATCTTTTCTTAACTAATATTTATATAATTCAAATCAATTCAATTTTCAGAATTTCATAGCAAAAATTAAAAGAAACCTTTCTCTAAAAGTTTGAAATTTAGAGATAGTTGGAACTATTTGGAAATCAATATACCAATATCTATCAATAGAAATGTTTTTAATGAGAATTTTGTGGGAATTTTTAGTGGATTTTTTGTTTAAAAAATTACATTCTGGGCATATAAGGCACACCTACCCTAAAACCCAAACTGTTTTATATGTCTTATGACTGAGTCACTGTAAATGCTAACAAATAAAAAAGCCATTTTTGCTTGTAGAGATTTCTGGCAGAGCTATGGCAATACACTGGGAAAATTCCTTGAAAAACAAAACATGAAATGAAAATTATTTAAATGAGTTTTCAGCACTTTAATTTCTAGCAAAACCTTATTTATGAAAGACAAAATCTTATCATTAGGTTAAGTAATCTTGAAATTCTTTTCCAGTGTATTTGCTCAGGAAGCAGATGGTGTAACATGGGTAGAGATGGCCAACTAAATTTCATGTAAATGAAAAGGGCAAAGCAGAAATACAAAGGTCATAAGCAATCCAATGTCTTCACAAATGTTTCCTTTATATATAAACAGTAATAGAAAAACTATTAAAAATCATTCTAAAAAATATTGTGTTCATTGACAATTCAGAGACAAGAAAGAGATCTGTATTTTTTTAAAAAATTAATTATTAAAAGATTGATAATTCATATTTCAAATTTTGAAAAATGGCTTTCTAACTCAGGTATGATGCTCCTAGAAGGGAATGAAGAAAGAAAGTAAACCCTGAATTTGTGAATGCATAGTATTTTCCATCTTTCTAATTAACTTGGGTTTTACTGGGGTTTTTTTCAAGTTACTTCACACCCTTAACAAATTCTTTTCAATGTATTACTTTGGATGATTAATTTAATGTATTACTTTGGATGATTAATTCAATTTCCATGATAAACAGAATTTATCTCTTCAATGAATCATCTATTAAAATTATTACAAGATGACAAAGCAGTAGAAAGAAACTCTTTTAATGAGTTTATGTCAGCCTGAAGTTTCCCTGTTTTCATTGGTACTGCATGTTGGAACTGAAATGAGACAGACCCAAGCAATCAATTAGGTTAGAGATAAACATGAAAAAACAATGAAAAGAAAGAGACTCTCTGTGATTCTGAGGAGTGAAAACAATGTGAAGAATTAGAGTGTGTTCCCTTTGGTGTTTTCTGCATCAGCATTAGGAACCAGGGTAATAGGATGGACATCCAAGCTGTGATGTTGTGTGATGATCCAGCCTAAAGAGAAGTGTAAAACAAGACTGAGCCAGACTCCTCACAAAGGTCTGCATTGAAAGGATAAGGGACAGCAGTCCCCTATAGGAAGAGAAGTTATATAAGGATGACATTTTCCATAATAAGAGTAGTTCAAATCTGAAACGCTGAGAAATCTCCAAATGATCTTGAAGGTTTTAAGTACTCATCAACCTGATGTGACTTCAACACATTAAAAATCTATAGCAGAGTGTTGGAAAGGAAACCTCTAAGAAGTCCTTTAAAGCCAAATTATTCTGATTCTCTGGGTGAGTCCAATGGATTAATGAGTAGAGAAATTACTTACACTTTATAGAGTATAAATTAAGGAGAAAATTTTTCATAAAATGACTTAACTTCTTCATATAAAAGCAATTTCCTTTGTTTCAGGAAAATTTCTTTACTTTTTAACCAACTGGTCTGTGCAACCTATTTGGTTGTTAAGATGTGTGAGCAGAAAACATGATTGAGAGAGCAGACACCTCTAGGACTCTCTCCTTAAGTGTGGTGCACACAAATTAAAGTACCTGTGAGTTTCTGTGGCCTACATTAGACTTTGTGTCCTTGGAAAGGCAGTATTTGATCATTTGGAGCAGGGTTAAATAAGAAGTCTTCTATTCTTTTACCCAGTTACATGTTGAGTCTGAGACAGATTTTGTGTCCCAATTTTCTGCTTGCACCAGGGTAAAATCCTGGAAAGGTGACCTACAGTGCCCCATAGTGGAGGTGGCAGCCTGTGGCGAGCCAGGATGAGGATGTGGTTGCGAAGAGTACAGGTTGGAATTCAGCAGCTGGGCATCTCCTCACCGTGTGACCCCCAGGAAGGGCTGGGGAAGGGCTATTTGGGGGTGCCAGGCAGGACCAGGCCACAGGGCTCCTGGGAGTCAAGCTCCATCCTGTTGTGGTGTGCATTTCGGGTTTTTCTAGAATTGCTGTAATTTTGGTATTAAGTTTCTGTAAGTGTTCATCCGCCTCCACCCTGCTTCCCTTGATCACTGTAATCAACTCACATAATAAGCCTGGCCTTGCCTATTGTATCTTCTTAACAGCCTTGGCCTAGGCCATTGTAGACCTATTGTATGTTACCTGTGGACACTCCCTGGTACTTGATGGCTCTGGCTAAGCCAGGTGGCTCTGCCAGGCCTCAGGTATCATCCACACCCTCTTTTCCCCTACATGTCAGAAGTCCAGCCCCCCTGTACCTAAATCCCTCCCCCCTCATTTCCATCTGTAATGCCCATGTTGATAAGGGCAAGCAAGAATTTTCACAGACACTCACGCTTTGACCACCTGGGCTTTGCCCTGAATAAACCCTCCTAAGCAACACCAAGTGTGAGTCCGCTCCATTCTCCCAAGCAAGGTCACGTCTGTGTCTGAGCTCTGGACCCAAAGGATTAACTCGTTTGTGTGGTATCTGAAGAGCAGGGCTGGCCGGACAGACAAGCTGGGAAGGACCCCTCCATTTAACAGGGGCTGTGGCCAGGTGACCCTCCCTGTGCCCCATGACCTGGAGAACATTGAAACGAGCTGCTCTCAGCAGGGCTGCCCCAAACTCAGACCTCCTGCTCTTAAAGTGTTATCTGCATCATAAAACCCAGAGCATTGAAGAAACCTGTGTCTGTAACTTGCTGACTCTCGCTCATGTGAAAATGTGTTTATTGGTTATTTTCTTAGACTGCTGCTCTTGCTGAACTGCAGCAAGAAATTCCTTTAAACTGGAAAACTGTTCGCAATTACTTGAATTTTTCTTCTTTAAAGGAAGCTTAGAACTTGACTCTGTGTAAAGCTTTCTATAAGATTTTTACAGCTTGAAAAGTAAATTTTCCTTTTTTAAAAAAATTAAAAACCTTAAGTAAAGATTTTTAAATTTCCAATGCAATTGCTAAATACTTTTACAGATCCTCCAAAGTGTAAAATGAAGTAAAAAGAATAGTTATTTTAGCTCTTCTCCATTTCATTTCTGTTCATAAAAGAGAAAGAAGACAAAAGCAAAGAGACAGAAAGATAAGGACATTGGATTTGATGGATTTTTTAACCCAAAGTATATCTATTTATATATAAAGTAGTCCTTGTACTTTTTGATGAGGAATAAAAATGACAGTTTTGTTTTCTGAGAAATTATAAACCTATGTTTCTACTAGCTGCATTCAACTAGCTCTCACTTATAAGAGATTACTTGATAAATAGGAAATAATTCTATGAAAAAAAATTTTCTGGATCAGTATCCTAGTTTGCCATTATTGTTAGATCTCAGTTTTACTTTCTATCTGAATATGCTATGTTAATAAAATTCTTTTATAAAAAGCTGGATCTTGTTCATTCTTTTGGCCCCTGGGTTTCTCCTTGTAAGTACCTTTATTTTACAGCCTTTCATTGCTACCGAGAAGAAATGATGACTGTAAAACAGGATCCATTCTGGCTTGCAAGTTTCAAACTAAATGGTGTTGAAATTCTTTTAGTGCAATAGTACCATTATTTTATGAAAATAAAAATGTTTCATTGTCAATTTGTCTTCATTGAATATTGCTGAAAAGGGAAAGAGTTAGAAGCCCAGACTTCTTTAACAACTGTAATAAAAGGAAATTTTAGAAATAATTACTCCAAAATATCCTAAAATATCCATTTTATGAGGGATTACATATAGTAGCACAGAGAAAGTGCAATGAAATAAATACTTTCTAAATCCTTGGAAGAGTAGGAATTTCATGTGTGATTTTTTTTCCCTGAGAGAACTTTTAGAGAAGAATGTTAGAAAACATTCTGGTGACATTTGCACTCTCTTTAAGGTCAAAAAACATAATTTTGTTTTCTCAGACTGAGTTATTAATTTAACAAAACAATTTTTGAGTCAAGGAAGTATGTAAGATTTTTCATTGGTTTGGAGAATCATCTGTTGTTGAAAGGCAAGTTTTATTTAACTTGCAATTTAAATTTCAAGCAACAATGTTGAAATTTTGCAGAATAGAACTGTGAATCAAAAAAGTATTAGAAATCAACACACAACCAAAGAATGCAATAATATTTAAAAATTTTAAAGAAAACATTAGTGCAATATATATTCAAAGTTATTTTTCCTTGTACTTCTGATTACAGATTTTTAGAATATGATATTGTGACTTCACACTGTGAAGAGGTTCAACAAGACCATGTGCAAAGTCCAACAGCTGGGGCAGGGCCACAGCTGGAATCAATGTTGGATGGAGGATGAGGAGATTGAGGGAAGCCCCAACAAGAATGACTTAGGAGTTCTGATGATTAAAAAACTGGACATGAGCTGTTAATGGGCACATGCAGCCCAGAAAGCAAATTTTATCCCAGGCTTCATCCAAAGCAGTGTGGCAGCAGGACAAGGGAAGTGTTTCTGTCCCTCTGCCCTGCTGAGACCCATCCTGGAGTGCTGCATCCTGCTCTGGGGTCCTGAGCACAGAAATGTTATGGAACTGTTGGGGTGGGTCCAGATGAGGGCCACAAAGATGATTGGAGGGATGGAACATTTATCCTATGGGAAATGGTTGAGAATGTCAAGGCTGTTAAATCTAGGACAGAAGCGTCCAAGATGTTATTGCGACCTTCCAGTACTAAAAGGGAATTTAGAACAAAGGTGGGGAAACTTGTAACTAAGGACTGTTTTAACACAACAAAGGACAACATTTTTAAACTAAATGAGGATGGATGCAGACAAGATATACGGAGCAAATTTTTTGCAATGAAGGTAGTAAAACATTGAATCAGGTTGTCCAGAAACATCATAAATGCCTCACCTCAGGCTGGACAGGGTTCTGAACAACCTCATCTAGTTGAGGATGTCCCTGCTCATTGCAGGAGGAACCTTTGTAAGTCCCTTCTAACCAAAACTATGCCATGATTTCATATGAATCTCTGTATATGATGAATTTCTATATGAAAACATACCTGAGTAGTTCAGATTAATGTACATTTTCAGACGGGGATATAGCTGCCTTCTTAAAAATGCAGAGACAAACCTGCGCTCCCAGCTGAATCTATTGACAGTACTGAAGTAATTTATTATAGCTGCAAAATTACTCACAAATACTCTCTTGAAAAAGTGAGGTTGTTGAAGAAAACAGTGAGGAGCCTGTGAAAATCTAGGCTGCTGGTCTAGCCAACGCCTGTGTAAAAACCAGTCATGGAAATTTTAAGGATGTTTCTAATACAGCACATGGATCTGGCATTATTTATGCAGCTAACTGTCTCTCAAAGCCAAAGGATCTCAGTCCAGGGAAAATGCAAGGTGATGCTCCATGCCCAGGTGTATTGTTCCATAAGGACAATTAAGAGATTGATCAGGTTCTTGCTGATGTCAGTAGCAGTCTATTGTCGACTTCAGTAGGAGTAAGGGTTAGCCCCAAATTCCTGTGTCTGTGAAAGAAGACATTCTTTGATTTTTGTCCATATTCTAAATTGATGATTTCATCCTTATGGAACAGTTACCTTGAAAGACCAGCCTCCTTATGAATTTTCTCTCTCAAGAAATGAAAACCATATAACACTCTATGGATTATTTTATGTTCAATGAGGTTTCCATTGTATTATGACTGATTATCCTGAAAATGTATTAAAATTAATAATATATATGACTTTTGAAGAAATCCATTACTAAAAACTTTTTTTTTTTTTATGTTGGCAAAGACAAGTCATTAATAACTTCAGAATTGAGTTGTTAAACAGAATTCTAGTTAATTCTGCCAGCTCCCAAGAATTTACACTCAATCTGTCTTCTTTGTTTGACTTCTACCTTTGGCAAAACTATTCAATTTCAGCCAGTGGCCCATTTCCACAAATGTTTAAAGTTACATTTAAGAGTGGAAGAAAGATGAAAGCAAGCAGTGTTTCCAAATTACAGACTTATTAATTTCCATGAAAAACTCACCTTAGCTGCCTGAAAATATTTGTATTTCTTACTGACTGGCTTTGAACTTCATAGTTTCAGTAAAACAAAATTCAACAGGTTTGGGAATCCTGGCCCTCTCATAGCAAGATGCTTTGTTGGTGGGAAGGCAGTGTCAGCCCAAACTGGAATAGATACCTGTCACAACCCTTCCCTTGTAGGCATTCCCAACACCAGGTAAGAGACTTCCATATGGTAAATATGGAAGAGCCAACACAACACTATAGCGAAATTAAATGCTCTTGAAAGATGCTGGTTCTCAGTGAATCCAGATCTTCTAATTTTTTTGCATCTTTTGTTTTACTTAATTAAACATTTAAAAACTTATGTGTGATTTATTCTTTCCTTTTATTGGTTTCTGATAAACGCTCAAAAATAATCAATCATTGTGAATGACACTAAGTAGAAAGCACTATTTCCTCCCAAATCATAGATAGTAAAATGAGTCTTCAAAACTGGAAAAAGATAAATGAGGGAAGTGTGCCTCCAGAATTCTAAACAACAGCTTGTGGAAAATAACACAATCACTTGGTGGTCAAATGTGAGGACTTTAAAAAGTCTGAAAAGTAGGAAAACACGTGAAACCCCAACCCGGAAGTGGAAAAACACGTGACACCCCCGGGAAAACACGTGACACCCCCGGGAAAACACATGACACCCCCGTGAAAACACGTGCCGGAAGTGGGAAAACACATGACACCCCAACCCGGAAGTGGGAAAACACGTGACACCCCCGGAAAACACATGCCGGAAGTGGGAGAACACGTGACACCCATACCCAGAAGTGGGAAAACACGTGACACCACCAGGAAAACACGTGCCGGAAGTGGGAAAACACGTGACACCCCGACCCGGAAGTGGGAAAACACGTGACACCCACACCCATAAGTGGGAAAACACGTGACACCCCGACCCAGAAGTGGGAAAACACGTGACACCCCAACTCGGAAGTGGGAAAACACGTGACACCCATACCTGGAAGTGGGAAAACACATGACACCAGAACCCGGAAGTGGGAAAACACGTGACACCCCCGGGAAAACACGTGCCGGAAGTGGGAAAACACATGACACCCCAACCCGGAAGTGGGAAAACACGTGACACCCCAACCGGTAAGTGGGAAAACACGTGACACCCCAACCCGAAAATGGGAAAACACGTGACACCCCCGGGAAAACACATGCCGGAAGTGGGAAAACACGTGACACCCCGACCCGGAAGTAGGAAAACACATGACACCTCCAGGAAAACACATGTCGGAAGTGGGGAAACACGTGACACCCCGACCCGGAAGTGGGAAAACACGTGACACCCCCGGGAAAACACATGCCGGAAGTGGGAAAACACGTGACACCCCGACCCGGAAGTAGGAAAACACATGACACCTCCAGGAAAACACATGCCAGAAGTGGGAAAACACGTGACACCCCCGGGAAAAACGTGCCGGAAGTGGGAAAACACGTGACAGCAGAACCCGGAAGTGGGAAAACACGTGACACCCACGGGAAAACACGTGCCGGAAGTGGGAAAACACGTGACACCCCAACCCGGAAGTGAGAAAACACGTGGCACCCCTGGGAAAACACGTGACACCCCCGGGAAAACACGTGACACCCCCGGGAAAACACGTGCCGGAAGTGGGAAAACACGTGACACCCAAACCCGGAAGTGGGAAACACGTGACAGTTCAACCCAGAAGTGGGAAAACACGTGAGACCCATACCCGGAAGTGGGAAAACACGTGACACCCTGACCTGGAAGTGGGAAAACACGTGAGACCCATACCCGGAAGTGGGAAAACGCGTGACACCCCAACCTGGAAGTGGGAAAACACGTGACACCCATACCCAGAAATGGGAAAACACGTGAGACCCATACCCGGAAGTGGGAAAACACATGACACCCAAACGCAGAAGTGGGAAAACACGTGACACCTTCGGGAAAACACGTGCCGGAAGTGGGAAAACATGTGACACCCATACCTGGAAGTGGGAAAACATGTGACACCCCTGGGAAAACACGTGCCAGATGTTGGAAAACACATGACACCCCTGGGAAAACACGTGACACCCATGGGAAATTCCAAGGAAAGACTGAGGATATTTTTTCCTAAGAGCTTTTGTTTTATTGCTTGGCAGTATGTATTGAAATGCACTAAAGAAGGAAGTAATTAGTCCGTTTTCCCAAGAATGCATTTGCAATGCAAAATATTACTGAAATCTTGAAATCCTTTTCCAAGTCATGTCTGCACTATATACATTCATGCACACGTATATACATGTCAAACATAGACACAAATTTTAATATTTTTATGCTAATGTATTGATATGTAAAACCAAAACAGATTATGATTTGAATTCAGGACATTTCTTGTTCAGTGATGAGTTAACTGTAATTTTTCATGTTACTATATGTGAGCAGAACATCTCTACAATACTACTAGTGATGATTTTTTGCTTTTTTTGTCTTATACTTGAATCTGAGATATAAAAAATTTCTGCGTTCTGGTATTTAATCTGATTTTCTTGAGTTTATATATGTATATATAGATCAATGGAATAATTGAAATCTGTTTAGGGGTGGATGTTGGTTTTGAATCAACTTGGCAATTTTGAAAATTTTAAATTGAACCTTGGAGATATATCATTTGCAGGTCAATTACATTTAAATATTTATCACTTATTAGTATTAATCTTATTAATCTTTTAATTTTTCATGTTTGTTGTTTCATTTTTCTAGTCCATCATCTACCTCTGAATCCTGTTAAGTACTTAAGAGACTTAAGGTGTCACTACTTTTTTGTTTATAAAGAGGGTGAAATGGAACAATCATTGTTTGAGCTCTTCCTGCTGTTGGTACAACATTTTAATTATTTTTTTTTTAAAGTTTTCATTTGTTTTAAGTCTAAGCTAAATAAAAGTTATAGAGAATTTTTTGTTCCTCTTCTATTACAGGACGTCAGCCGGGTACAGGTTCTTATCAGTTTGGGAATGATGCACTTGTGATATGTGAAGTTCCGTGGGACTCTGCAGTGGGTAAAGTAAGGCAAGTTTGTTTAGGGGAAATACATGAGAAATCCGTCAGAGAGATATGATTTACTTTCCAAAGAACAAAAGAAACTCTAAGATAGTTGGGATGCAAACCTGATAAAACTGCCAGTTGCTTCTCATCCTGTTCCAATGAATGGGTAAATAAAAGCATCCATGACAAGACATATCCTGTTGGCTTTTATCTTAATTCACTCAAATGAATATCAGTAAATACAAGAGGAAATCTTTCTTGTCAAATGACACTAAAAGATATCAAATTACATTATTTTTCCATATGAAAAATGGCTTTTGAAACTCTTTCTACAGTTTGACCTAACTGTTGCTTGGTCTAAATGTAAATTCAACATGTACCTGTAAAGCAATCCCTACTCGCAGTAGAGAAAATTTCATGGGCAAATGTGAGCATGGATACGGATATGGATACGGATACGGATACGGATATGGATATGGATATGGATATGGGTATGGATATGGATATGGGTATGGGTAATTGTATGGATATGCTTGATGAATTCAGTGGCTAATCTTTTAAATAATTTTAAAATATATATGTTTTCCTTATATTTTAAGTTGTGAAAACAATTGAAAACTACTGAAGAAATGTAAAAATATCAAGTTTTGATTCAAAATTGTGACAGAAGACCAATTTTTAACCAGTGTTTTACGGATAGTCTGCCTGAGCTATTTTTAGTTATAATGCTAAGGTTAAATTCACAACAGGTTAAATTCACCCACACAGCTTTTACTGCATAAAGATCTCTAACAAAGCAATTTAGGACTGCAGAAGACTGCCAGAGAATTGATTGCTGCAAACCACGTATTCCTATTAAACCTACTAATATTATCATTTCACTGTTGATGTGATCCTTTACCAGAAGTTTAATTCTATTTTCAGCATTGTAAACAAAACCAAATTATATGTAAAATTTCAGTTGCAAACACAACAATGAAATTTGCTAGTTCTAGTTAAGCAGGTTGAGCCAAAAGAAGATGGAGCAGGAGTAGGTTTTAGAAATATTTGAGAAGACAATAATAGTGCATAGAGTTTCTGTGAAGGCACTGGAACATTTTTATAGTTCAGCTGCTAGAAGTAATGAATTAGTAAATTAGGAAAGCCATTTTTCTTGGTCATTGAAAAATCAGAAAGCTTTATTTTGCCCAAGTGTTTTTTCTCCTTCAATTATCTACTTACCTGATTGTTTTATAGTGTTAGCCAGACTGCAAAGACAAATATTCTTACATTTTGCTGCTGACTTACTTTGCATAAATTTGTATTGTTGTCTTCCAAAATAAATATGCAGATACCATTTTGTGGCAGTGTGTTGTTATCACAGGAATTGATGAGCAAAATGGTTTGTATAAAAATGCCAAAAATCTATCATGTTTCCAAGATTTATAGAAAAGCTTCCTGTTAATCTTCCAGAAGGTACAACAAATTTCCTTCTGTTTATGTATAAATTTCTAGGAGTGTCACCCTTTCCAGAAATCAGCTGTGATAATATCTTCTCTGTGACCTTTACTATTTCCTTGACATAAAAATATGAAATTCCATAGGAAAAACAGGGCACTTTGAGAAATCCAGAGGCAGGCAGTCATTATTTACTGGTGTGATATGGGTGCTAGCCGTTTGCTCAGCTAACTGATTTAATAGAAATAATAGCTTTTAATGTTTTTCCCATCTGACCTTCTCAAGATGCCTCTCCAGTATCTCTAAGGGATCTCTTAATTCTTGTTTTCTGCATTTTCCCACTTCTGAATTCCCATGCTCTTCAGACACTTGGGACAGAAACTTGCTGTGATGAACAATACTTTTGTATTTCTCAACATCTTGATACAGAGCATGGGTGGGAGTTGGCTAAAATATGTGTATTTCAATGAGAACATCCTCTACAAGTGTTAGCATGACTTCTTGGCATGCCCTCAGGAGAAAAAAAGACCAAAATAAGATCTGTCAGCAGCAGTAGATCCATGACGACAGTTGTTTTCCAGGTTTATCTTAGTCTG
The DNA here is from genome assembly GCF_965231275.1 of Zosterops lateralis. Classification (NCBI taxonomy): domain Eukaryota; kingdom Metazoa; phylum Chordata; class Aves; order Passeriformes; family Zosteropidae; genus Zosterops; species Zosterops lateralis. Next base: position 40,509,964 of record NC_139764.1, on the reverse strand, counting down.
AGTATCCAACACATGCTTCGTTTTTCTCAATGGAATGCTTTTGGATAGAGGCATAGAATAATATCATAAATAGAATGAAAAAAAATCAGAATATGATCAAACTTTATCTAAAAAAACAAAATTAACCTAGACTAAAAGAATTAACAGAAAACTCGACAACTAACTTTTACAGCCATGACCCAAAACAAATCATAAAGTATCTAAATCTGATGAAAAACCTCGTTTCATTAAATATTTTTAGTCCAATTTCTCAATACTGAGTGACACAAACTTTGGATAAGGTTAAAGTAACTCATTATTTGAAATGGAGCTGCTGAGTGCAGTGAGGTCTCATAATTACTCTGCACCTCCTAAACTGACCTGGATTCACAAAGCACTGTGACTGCTGAAGGAACACTGGAAACTGAAATACAGTTTGAAAATATTTAATGAAGTTGACCTATGCTTAGACTTATTTCTGGACCACACTGTACTAAAATATGTTGCTTATACCAATAAGCATATATATTTTGCTTGTATATCACAAATCTTTATATACAATAAAGGTTTGTAAAGGTGGGCATATAAATATTCTTGATCTGATCCTAGTTTGTCCCACAACAGAAAAAGAAACTAGATTCTTTTTTTTTTTTTTCAATTGGGAAAAATACCCTTAATGAAAATTGCTTTCCTTCTTATTTGGGAAGAGACAATGAAGGATAGCTGAAAAAAAATTGCAGTGTTTTGATGAAAAAACTATGTGGTTTCCACATCTTCACCAGAGAAAGTGCAGCTTACTAACTGCCAAAACTTTCAAGTCAAAGGAAAAAAAAATCTAAGGTGATGATGATTTACATTTGTGCAACTTGGAAACAGGTAAAGCTTTATTAGAAAAGTTAAATAGCAAATGGAATGACTTAGAAAGATTAAATGAGTTTTCCAGATGCTGATCCTTTCAGATGAAGGCCTCCTCCTGTGGGAGAGATGATTTAGGCACACAAAGGTTCCAGAGGGCATCCAAAGAACTGACTATGAGAAGAACTGACCATGAGGAGGATCCTTTACAGTATTTACAAACTTGTTACCTGAAGGTCTATCTGACTCATTCTGAGGACTTTTGGACAAACTTCTGAAGAGGTTAGAACTAAAGAGCTTAGTTCCCTAGTGAAATTAAATTTGAAATCTAAGACATTTGAAGACACCCCCATCTCTATTGGAATTCACATTTAACCCTGAAAATGTTTTGAAAACTCAAAACAAAAAGCCATATGAATAATAATTTTCTATTTTGGTAAAACAAACAATTAAAAATCTGTTTTTGTTTAAGTATATTTTAAGTAACATGCAGTATTTGTGTGGATAACAGCTGCACTTACATATAGTAGCTCTAAATATAAATCGCATCTTAAGAAATTTAGAAATTCATATCTAGGTTTCCTAGTGGTAATGATTTCAGGCTGCTGCCATGGCTCCATGATCACTGGTCAAGAGCCCTCTGTTACTTCCACGTGCCCTCTCAGGTTGCTGGGAATCTAAATGTGATTCCAAGGGCGATTTGTTTTATTAAGCACCGTGATATGTGCAAGTAGTGCTCTAAGCCCTGCTGGAAACACATTACCAAACTAACAAACCTGTATCCTTTTGCTCTCTTAGAAGCCGTAGTGCTGTACAGTGTCTTGCCAATGCAGTGGTGAGATTCATGCCAGTGCACTCTTTTTGGTGGGAAAATTCTAATAAAAAGTTTTGGTATTTGAGTAAGTGCAGTAGCATGTGGGTGATCTGACCAATAGGAAAATATTTACATCCAGAAGGACAGAGAATTTTAAAAAGGGTTCGTAGGCTCCAGACACAGTCATGCACATACACACATGCATGTGCACATGCATTTACTCATGGGTTCTGTATTGAAACAGAACACTTTTTTCACTAATTATGAAGAAAATTTATGAATGTAAAGAGTAAGAAAGTGAGTTAGACAAAAGTGCAAAATTAAATGTTGTTGTCCTTGCTGCCTTTGTGAATTTAGGCTCCAGTCCAGTTAAGCACTTAAGCATATGCATAACATTATGTATGTGAGAGACATTAATACTTATTGCTTGGAGTTATGCATGTGTTTAAGTGCTTACCTGGATTTGGGACTTGATGCAATTTAGCTTTAACTTGTCTTTTGTTGGCTGTTTGACTACTGTTACATTGCCTTTCAGAGCAGTACTAAATAATAGTATTAAAGGAGCAGTGTTAAAGAACCTTTTTAACATAGTGCATTTATTACACAAGGATTAATTGCAGCTGTTATTTCCTGTATACCTATTTAGGAACAGAGATACAGACTTCCAGAAATTTTCCGATGTGGATGCACAGCTTTCCCAGGATGATGTCTGAAAAATAATTCAGATCATTTGCTTCATTTTTTCTTCTTTAACACTGCATCGTGATGTCTTTCATTCCTGGGAAACTTTTAAACAGGTTTAAGCCTTCATCCCAAATTTGGCAAGATAGATCCAATCTGAAGCCATGTCAAGGTCTGAAAATTCTTGATCAACTAGTAAAAAAAATATATTTCCACTTCTGCTTTTCTTGGTTTTAAGTTGGAACTAGAAGTGGAACTCCTGAAATAACACAAGAGCAAGTGCCAAGTTGTGTATGAATACCCTTTTTTTTTTTTTTTTAAAGTGAAGAGTCAATTCCTTTAGTGATTTGTCAACAGTTCTAAATAATACTTGTTGACAGGTAGTTAAAGCTTGCACAACTTGGGCCAGCTGTGCAGGTGGGCAAAGGAAGATTTTGAGGCTCTTTACCAGGGCTGTTCTGAATCATGCACTGGTGACTCAGTGCAGTGGGGAGGGCTGTGAAGTGTAACAATTATACCCCTGGCAGTATCACTGCAGCCTTTGGAGAGAGGCAACTTCTGCATTCACTCACAGTGAAACAATCTCTGCACAGTTGGAATCAGGGATTCCCAGCGCTTATTCACCAGTTTGCCACAGTTTTAACTTAAACATGATCCACATCCACATGATATCTCTAAGTCTATGGGTTGGGTATGCTTTATGTTCTGCTTGGTGATCATAAATTAGGCACTTACAGCATTACGTGCATCTCTAGAGGAGACTGAGCAGAATCCTTCTATTTACAAAATATCCAGAAATAATGTAAATCAAAGTACAAGTATTTAAAAAAGGAAGACCAGGGAACAATTCTGCCCACCCACTCTCTGGAGAGTTTTCCAATCTCTGGAGAGGTTACAGCAGAAAGAAATATCTTCTTCACCATCTTTCAGACATACAAAAATCTAATCTTTACCATAATTAAAATGCTTGGCAGAGAGAACACAGGTGGTGCTGGCCTTGGGACCTGTCCTTGCCAATAGTGGATTGGCTTGGACACTAAGAAATAGTAGAACCATCACTCTCACATCAGGGAACACTGCAGATTTTGCCACCTCTTGCTGCAGCATGCATGAACCTTGCTTTGTCTCACATGTACGAATAGCAAGAGAGTGACCCTTAAAGAAAATGACCAAGCAGTGTTGTATGGAGGCCTCAGCAGGGATAACATCCTCTTCCTTTGGAGTGGATTAACAATCTCCTATCCTCGGCCTCACTAAGGATAAAATCCAGTCTTGACCCTGCTGCCATGATAGTTGTTCCCATTATGCAGTTTTCCTCTGGGGAAAGAGAAATTAAAATCTGGAAAGGCTGAGATGGAGGAGCTAAGTTGCATGGTTGTTGAAACTGAAGCTAGTTCCCAAACTGCTTGTTTTAACCAGCTACTAAGAAGCTGCTCTGCCCTGATGTTTGAGCCATGGTTTCCATTGCCTATTCTGACCCCATTTCTGGGAGCTACATTTTTCATCTCTAATATGTCATGAAGCTCTTCTCATTCCAGCAACATTTCTCTGTCTGCATAGTCTTAAATCTGGAAACTTCTGTGAGTCTTTGTGCATGTGTCTTCTGTGTGTGTGGAATGTAGAAGATAAATGAAGATCAACATCTACCATCTTTTCACCACACAGCCACTGAGTCTTCCCTGCCTCTCCCCTGCTAGGTCATAGAAAAATGAGAGTGCAGCTGTGTGAAGATGATATCTGTGTTGCTTACCACATCTGGAAGTTGGTTGTCTACCAGGATCATGAGGGTTGTAAAGAGAAAAGGAGGGAAGAGGTTTGGGGCATACACTGAAATTCACAGGCCAAGCTGATACAAGCATCTGGAAACTCAGTAAGAGCAGATTTTCTTGTGGTATTTCTCCAACTCAGGTTGGAGTGCTGTCTGGAAATGGGAAAGTAATAAAACTTATGCAAACATTCCAGTAACACAAAGAGAGGTTTGCTTCAACAACCATGGTAATGAAAGAGGGATGTATACGGGCTGTTAATTTAACTTGGCTTGCTCTTTTTTACCTTTAGAGTGCCTATTTTACCAATAGATTGTCAATTTTACCAAGACAGTGTCTATTGACATCTACGCTTATTTGCCCAGTAACAGTTAAATAGACATCACCTAAACTTTGTTTTATAGCAACTGCTCTTTAAATATCAGGAGGCAAAAGTGACTTATGTGCAGTATACTACATCTGATCCAGTGAGCTAAAAAATGTGTGTAAAAAATAAATGTAAAAAATACTCTGTCTATTCCTTTTCCGACTTCAAAGGTCAACAAAGATGAAAATTCTTTAGGGACACTTTCTCATAGTGCATCTGTATGTAAGTTTAACTTATGTGCCAAGCAGTCTGGCAACTGGTTTTGATATGAACTTAAACACATACTACAGTGCACTCGAATATGATGCATCTGTCAAAATCAAATCGAGTATCTCTCTGATGGGGTCCACTGAACAGCCACACTGTGGGCCAGAGGATGGCCTTTTAGTGAAGACTGCCCCTTTCCTTGAAGTTCTTCATAAACAGTTTAGCTGCTGCACAAACCTAATTGATCACAAAATTAAGGCTCTTTCTTGTAGTGTTTGGTTTATTGTCTGAATTTAAAGTGTGATATTTATTGGCTTTGACATTTGTGCTATTTCAAATCTTGGAACAAGCTACATTCTAGTCATTAAAATTTTTCTAAACCATAGTTATAAATCAAAGTAAGTGACAGTTCAAAAATAGGCACGGATTAAATAGGTGTGTTGTTCTATCTTGGGCGCAGCCCACTATTATTTCTTTTCCACTGCAGCTGGCCAACCTGCTAATTACTTTCTTTTTCTTCTTTCCCCAAAGAATGAAATGTATCAAAAGAACAAGGTTGGTCAAAGGTTTTCCCTCCAAAGCTAACAGTACTAAGTGGTTTTCTTTTACAGTGGAGAAGGGACAGCTCAGCTGCTCATGGTAGATTTAAGAAGGGGCTGAAGCAGAGGCTTAAATGCTGATCTGGACCTACATACAGCTGCTGCTACATAGCTGAGCCCAACTTGTCTCCTCTTTTTTCTCATAGGCAGAGTTAACATTTACCTATTTCAATACTTAAAAAAAAAAGAAAACACTCAAATGTGCCATTTCTTGAAACTACTGATAATATGCAATCTTTTTTATTGATTCAGACATGAGTGAAAGTAATTTCAAACTGCCTTATATACAATGAATAAATTTTGTGCATGACAAAGGAAGGGCTGAAGAAAATAGAAGGTGTAAATGCAAACCATTTAAAGCTGTATGTGCTATTCAGTGAGTCATATTTCCACTTCTGAGGTTCAAAATTAATTATATCTATTCAATGTTTTTTCAGTTTATTAATCTCTAATCTGTATAGATATAGGTCTTCTTTAAAACCACTGCATAGACAAACACATCCCACTCTAATGTCAATATAAGTCTGTCTGTATGAGATATGAGAGAAAGACTTTCATTCTCAAGAGATTTTTGCTCAGTTTCCAGACCATAACATCTCAAGGCATTTTTTTATAAAATTCAGTGCAAGACTGTCTCTCTTTTCAATACTCTCTCTCTTTGAGCCTTAGTAGTCTCCGGAGGCAGCTATTATTATTCTTAACAAAGGAATGTGAAAAATCTGTTTTCCAAATTATTTTAAAATTTCCTCATTGATACTATCTCCTTCAAAATACCACTGTTCTCAGTTTTCTTAAGTGGCTAGATGATTCATAAAGGGCTGAGGATCTAAATGGTAACTTCTGAATTTAAATAGTTTTTTGAACTGCTCCACAGAAACTTGATTTTGTTGGAACTGGCATTCAGTATAGGGGAGAACACACACACACTTTACCTGTGGAAGTATTATCAATATCTGGGAGAATATATGTTTTGCAAGTTTAGACCTAGGATGGGATCTCTAATGAGTCCAGTCTACTGTGAATAGGGCATCACAGAATTATAAATGTGTCCTGAGCCCTGAAGCTTTTTTGCAATTTAAAGCCATGCTAACAAAACTATGTTACCATATTTGCCTCCCTCTTCTTTTATATACCTCCACTAAATGGAGGAAAAGACCAGGCTAGTCATTTAAGATCTGAACAACAGCCTAACAAAATCACTATGACTTCCTCAGATTTAGAGCAGTTTTTAATTCCACATACTTCTGCCAGGCCTTAGAGTTTTCCTCGAAACTTTTGCCCAATCCAGGTTGAAATAGCTATGGCATCTGTACAATAATACACAAAAGGCAGACGTGCACTGCTTAAGCTAAATTAAAACAAAATCCTTTCAGTCTTCATCAATGATACACCATGTGCTAGAAAAGAAAATAGGATTGTGCCCAGAATCTGCTGGAAAACATATTCTGCTTGAAAGGACCCAGGATCCTGTCAGTTAAAGCTCAGTGAAGAAAATCCCTGACTGCTCGTCTTTAGGAACCTCTGTGTGATGTTGGAGCAAGAAGCTGCGAACGGTAGCTGCCAACCTGGCTGGGATTCCTAGAGTAATCTCCTGAGATCAGTGTTCTGACAGGTCACATCCTCCATCTGGCACCACCATTCCCTATTTTCATTAAGACTTTCTTTTCCATTTTTTCCTTTGTTCATCTTGCTTGAGCCAAAAGAAACAAGAGGGCAGTAAAGAACAATTTTAGCTGAATATGAGTTTTATCATTTTACCACTGCATTACACCACTTACCAAGTATTCAGATTCTGTTCTGTTCTGCTAGGAAAAAAACACATGTCAGGATTTAAAGAAAGGCTGTGCTAAGCTTTAGCACACAGACTATAAAGTGTACATGTGAATTATTATTCTTCTAGTCTAAGCAAATCCATATGACATTGTGACTTCATATACTCTTCACAGTTTCTTGTACAACTCTTAGTGGAAAACATAATCTCGTTTCAAATCTTTGTGCCTTTATCTGAACCTGACTTTTTAATAGCTCAAAAAGAATTGTAAAAGCAAAAACATCAGTGAAGTGCTGTTTCTCACAGAGCAGAGAAATCAACATTTGAGACCACCTGCTTAAATGGCAAAGCTAAACAGAGAGCTACAGCTACTCATAAAGAGGGAACTTTACAGTGATCCGTTTTTAGTTCCTTTCCCTTTCCTTGAGAATGGTGAGTCTGATGGCATCCAAATCTAAATCTTCATTTCCTAGTCTCTCTTCACCAGCTCAGCCTGGGAGGTAACCACTCTGCAGAGCCTTTCTCCAGCACCAAAGTTTTTTGGACTAAACTGTGCGTGAAGCTGGGAAGTTGTCTACCCTGAAAAGTTTATTTATAAGCCTGATGAGGCCAATCTATTCCACAGCAACCACTGTAATTGAAACCATCATGAATGGAGAAAGATGGTACGGAAAAGTCTAAGTACCATCTTTTGCTGGACTAGAGTCCTTCTCTTTATCCCTGAGTGTTCTCTCACCAATTTCTTTGATCTGGTACACGCATTTGTTGGACCTTTTTAGCTGGTTCCAGAAATCAAATTAGTATGAAGTTAGCCCTGAAAAATGAGGGATGCGCTCTTCTACCACTTATAGCCCAAAAACTGGATCACTGTTCGTTCAGACAAATCACCACCCAAACAAAAACATGGGGCAAACATGAAGCATTACAGAGGAGGGAATGAGGTTTGCTCATCTGACAGCAGCTCAAATGACAGCTTAACTGATAAGCTAGCTAAGGAATGCCATGAAATTCTGCTCCCTCAGGGAGATTCAGTCCATGTCCCAGCTTGTCTCCACAGGAAACCTGAAGCAAAGAAATGGGCAGTTCCAGGGCATGCTGTGTCTTAAAGTATGGATCTAAAACAGATCCATGTTCAAATGGTGCTTCTTTCTATCTACTCACTGTAAAAAGAGCAGAGAATGTATTTCCTAACATGTATCCCTCTGCATTGTCAAAGACAACTGAGGCAAGTTCTACTCATTCTAATTGCAATGGAAACCACAAAGAAGCTCAGGATAAGGAAAGATTTTAACACAATCAACTCAGCACTGCTGAAGACCAGAGGAACTTTGGAGCTGGTTTTGTACTTGGTCCAAATTCTTGATGTTGCTATGGAGAGAGAGATGCCAGAGGACTGAGGACAACAGCCCCCTGGCCAGTTTCACCCACCTCCCTGGCTGTGGCTCTCCTAGTGCAGTGGAAGTGTTGATGCCAAAGACTGGACTATCTCCTGCCAATCCACCCAGACCAGCTCCTTCACCTGAGAGACCAATAGGATTGGAAAGGTGGGAAACAAAAGCTACCAAGAGGCAACTGACCCAGAGCTCAGTTGGATCGCTTCAAGTAAATTTCACAGCAAGGAAAGAATGCAAACTACAGGCAGAGTTTCTCCCAATCACAGGACAAAAAGAGCTGCGTTCCGGCATTCAGGAAACTGGTTCTCATCATTGAAGTGACAGTGATGGAAATATTGTGACTTCCTCTCTCCTGTCAGAAGAGGAAATTACTGCTTTGAAGAAGACAAAAGGAGTTGGTCTGATGGTTACATGGTTGTGACTGTGTCAAGGATCAGATGGAAACTTTAGAAGAAAATAGACTCCACAATGTTTTCTGAATTGCTAAACAGTGTGGAGAGAGATTAATGCACACAGTTTATCATATGAAAGAAAAGATAGAATTTTATAGCCTTCCAGCACTTGGCCAGACCAGCTGGAGAAACAGGGCAGATGGAGAAATACAAGGTCCTTATATAGGAAAGTATATTTTATAAAACAAATAACAGTACAAACCCAGCAAATCTGATAGCAGTTTTTGAGACCACAGAATGAGACCATTATTGTGAACACCATGTGTTATGAATCATCTCTGCCAATAATAATATGGCATCAAGAACAAATATCCAGTCCTACCATAAAAAAACCCCAAAATATCAAACAGCATAAACAAATGGCAAAGTAATCATAATAATTTGCAGCCATAAATTAGAGATGAGAAAGCATTTGCTACCCCATAGCTCATCTGCAAACACACATGATTGCTCCCAGTGCTTTGATAACTAATTATGTATCCAGGTTAGAGCTAGCCAGGAATAAATGTTTTCTTATCTATGAATGCTTTTGAGAAAAAAAGTTGAAATTCTGATACTTCACCAACACAAATGTTTTGAAATACAGAATCAGACTACAGCCCAACCTGTTGGCACACTCAGACGCAAGGTGCTCGTCTGTTCCCTCTACCTTTAATCAGAAATTTCAGTCTGGAATAGAGAAATTATTTCCTAAATAGAAAGTAAGAAAGGAGTAATCTTTTCCCTGTACACCCAGCTTCTGGCAATTAGCAATATAGAGACTTCCTGAGGCAGAGGTTGGATCTGAACTAATAAGTTTAATATTTCCCAGTGGGCCTAACCTTCACGAGTTTACTTAATCCCTTTCTTGATATTTTTGGCTTCCATCACATTCTGTGGCCAGGAGTACCTCAGTTAGTTAAGTGACATTTGAAAAGGTACTCTTTCTGTTTCAGTTAAATTTGGTTCCTGATCTTTTAAGACAAGAATTCCTGATTCTTTTTCTCTTCAGCCTTCATAATTATTCTTCTTGAGTCATGTATTTTCTAAAACAGACAGTCCTTCTACATGTGAAATCTGCAGAAGGCATTCATACCTCCAGCTGTTCTTGGCACTTACCTGCAGTTTTCAAAGTTCTAGATGAATATTTTTCCTCCTTTGTTACTACAAATATACACTGAGTGTGCATTACTCAAGACATAGGTACACTATAGCTTTGTTTTCTGGAACAATGATATTTTCTGGTTTGTTTCTCTTTGTTTCCTGCAATTTAGGTTTGCATTTTGGAGCACCATTGAATGTGCCCAATCCCATGCACTTGCATACCTTGATATTGAATTTCATATGTTAATAAAAATGTAAATACCTGAGTCTCTTCAAGGAGCAGAAATTTTAAAAATAGACATTAAATACACTGTCTAATTATAAGTGATCTACTTGAAATCTAGATGTTTTATAGAGATTTTTGAAAATTTACTACATATGTCTTGGTTATGTCATGTAGATGATCCCTGTAAAATCAATACTATTTGCACTTCAATAGCTCAGTTTTTTCAAAAGTCTCAAATATTACTAATAAATCAGATCATACAATATTTGACATACATAGATTGCAATGGAAGTCTGCTGTTCATGGTGGAACAGCATAGAAATGAAAAAGCAAAACAGATTTGTTTAGGGCTTCTTAGAGACTATGTTTGACTCAGATGACATGGATGATTACTGCTATAGGCAGTACAGGAGGCTTAAGACAGAAGCCAACGACACAATCTAGATATTTGAGATTTAAAGTATAACAGCAAGTTTGCCCTTGGACTCATAAGAAAATAGTTTGGAGCTGACACTGCAATTAATCCCATTCCTTTACCCCCTCAAAATTAATCTTCTCATCAGTCCAGTATCTCAGCTTCAGTAGCCTGAAAACCAGTCTTCCCTGAAATTATATTTCTGTAATGTTCTTGTCCCAAGAGTTACTGACAGAAGGAGAGAGTGAGGAAGAACACTCATTACAGTTACCTTCCTCCAAATGTCTACAAAAGGATATTTTCTTGGTATCAGAATCTCAGTCAATTCAAATGGTCTGAATTCTTCACCTTGAAACAGTGAAGATCATTTATATAGTTTGGACTAAAACAGAATTTATCAACAAAGGGATAATTTAATAGACATTCTGATTTATATTCTTTTAAAATAAACAGTTGTACTCAGGACTTGTGACAATACATTAAATTCTTGAAGCTGCTTTTCAGTCTTTCAATTCTCAGCAGTCGTTAAAAAGGGATGAGACATAGGAACATCTGCAGCTATTAAAGTCATGCAGATAGCACTAATTTTCATTATTATTATTTCAGGTATTTTCATAAATTCTAAAAGTGTTAACAACATATTTTCTTGGTTTTGTAGTATCAGAAATTTCCTCAGCACAAGGAGGACTTTGCACATTTTCACAGACTCCCAGACACTGATGTTCATCTTAGAAAGACAGTATTGAAACTGATCTGCAAGTATGAGCAATTATCCATTGTCCACTTGACACAGGGAAGGAAAGTCTAAAACTCACATGAACAGCAATTCCTCATTTTAGCATCACAAGTAAATCAGCATTTGCAAAATACCAGACTTTATTCCTGAGTTCTACAGAGTTTGTGTTTATATTCATAATTCCTAAAGAGCCAACAACTTCAAAATGACTGCAGAACTGTTTTCTCAACAATACAGTGACCTTTTGGGAACATCATCTGACTCTGGTGACCATGCAGGTGAATTTTACTTTGTGAGCTTTGGTGTTAGTGTCTTACTCCCCCTCCAATCAGTCCTTCCTGCAGAAGATAGGAATAACAGCCAAGGTCCTCGGGCAGCTGCCCAGCTGATACAGTATCCTCTGTCAAAAGGCAGTTAAATGATGAATTCCTCTAAACCCACATGCAAGCAAAACAAAAGGTTTAAAATAGTGGCATTGTAGAAGGCTGGGTTTTTAGGAACATCTTCAACTCTAGTTTGTGTCCACAACTAGTGTGCAGTAAGCCCTTGATATAAATTTTTTCCATATATTTTTCTGGATTCTTCTTGGTCCTATGTAATCAGTAAAGCATTTACTGATTAATATTAGAAAAATATTACCATGCATCTCCTTTTCCTGATTGATTATAAGCAGGTTCAATAATACAAGTTTCACTGATTCCCTATAACAGCATATAAAATATATCCATTAGGAAAATCAGCAATTTCTCTGTACCTTTTGCTCCTTCATTTCATTAATTGTAAATTCAAAATTAGATCTTTTTGCACATTAAAAGATCAATATTTTTTTTTCTCTCTTGCTGCATGAATTATAAGGAAAAGTAAGTTTCCCAGATTAGAACAAGACCTTTTTCCTTTGTTTCCTTTTCTCACCTCTTCTCATCCATGAGATGAGAGCACATGTGAAATAAGCCCAATACAACTCAGTCGGGTTTTTGGGATTCATCTTCACACAGGCTTTAAGACCATCGTGAGTGTCAAAATGGGTTCCAAAATTGCAGGTGAATTTTATCAAGCTGGTTATCCTTCATGATAATTATTTAGAGTTTTCTAATAGACCCTGAAACACAAGGCATGTTGATTCTTTCCCTTCAAAATTATAGCTATCTCTAAATCAATGTAAACTTTATTTTGCATTTCTTTGTTGGTATGGAAGTCAATTTACTGCTCTGTTGTTATCTGAAACAGTTTATAACAAAAGTATCTCTTTTCATTCCTCCAATCAAAAAAATAAGTTGAAGTGGAATGTATTCATTCATATTTCCCCTAGTCCTCAAATTCCAGTCTTCAAGAGCTATAACTCTTTACCTAATTGCATTTTTCCAAAGGGTCTTCTAGTGATACTGTAATTTCAGGTAGTTCCTCACACTCACTTTGTTAAACAAAGATTTCATTGTAGGAACGTCTCCAAGTTTCTTCACCGTAGGTAAGAACAATAACCTAGTTATTTTCTCCCTGAAGTGGTCTTATTTTTTGTGAATCTTCTATTTACATCTCATTCATTCATCAGTACCAGTGACTGTGTGGCAAGATTTCTTTCTTCTGTGTTTAAGAAACAGCATTACCCCAACTCTTTTTCCTCTAGAAAAATGTTCCTTAAAACTCTTTTTGGCCTAACTTGGGTTTTATGTTTAACTTGCCAAAGGTTTTGGTTCACTGCTGATTTCTGGTTTTGTTTCTGTCTTCTTCATTTGGAAAATAGTTCCAAATTTTGAAGGTATGTTTTTAATTTTCTTTGTCTTTTTTTTTTTTTTTTTGTACTTCTCATAGTTTTCTTTACCCTAAACTATAACTTTACCACAACCTCTTCTTTGCATTACCACTTTTTTTTTTTTCATAAGGAATACACATTTACCTTGAGATGAACAAACTCCATACTGTTTCAGTTGTTTCATTCTTTCAACTGCTCCTTTGAATTTCATTTAACATTTTTAAATATTTATGATGATCTTTTAAAAACTGATGTTGCTCTACTGATTTCTTGCTGGGTGGAGGAACTTAATTTTCCTAGAGACTTTCAGTATCTATATGTCATGATTGCTGCTGCAGAGAGAAGGTCTGGCAGAGTCTGGTTGACCTGGCTGCTACTCAGGTCTGCTTCCTGAATATTCCTGCAGAATTTCTTCTGCCTCTGTGCATTCTTTGAATATTTGTCTCTGAAAGTATTTATAAATGAAAAATCAAAATGTATTGTTTGTGCTAATTTTTAATGACTTAAAGCTATGTTTAACTGCAGCATTATTCCTCCCCTGGCAAAACCTTTGTTTTTAGTGCTTTGTCGTTTACACACTGGTATTACAGTGCTCTATAAATTGTCCTCTTTCCATTAATTTTCTGAGGCATCTGTTCTGTCACTTAAAAGTAGACATCCTAGTCCACCCGTCTTGGTGTTTAGACTTTGAGCATTTATGTAGAAGTAGCTATAAAGTTGGCATCTCATGTGAATCCATGATAGAATTTACATTTGGATTTTCCAGCTAAGTTCCTGGATCTCACATCTGATATATATTACTTCATTCAAGGAACAAGATTTGCTCCATTAGTTCACTAGATCCTTTCACATTTTTAAATAAAGCAAACGTATGCTTGTTCACAGAAAACAGCTCTTTTTCACTACAGGGCCATATGAAATAGTACTATTTGTGCATGCTGTCATTGAAAAAAGACACAAGAATTCAGACAAGAGATGTGTGGAAAAAGTAATGTAATAAATTATTAAAATTGTGAAAAAATAAAGTAATAAATGACAGATCATGAGGCTGCAGAATGAGTGCCAAAGTCTATAGCTACTGTTAAGACTTCTTTAATGGCACATCTGTAGAATATAAAGCAAAAAAAGCCTACATGGAAAAGGCACTTCTAGTCCTCGCTGTCTGAGACGGTGGTGAGGAGTGTTTATTGCTATTCATGGAAAATCATTACCAATTGACAAGCCAAAAAACATACCAATGTCTGCCAGAAGAACTAATTTTTAAGCTGTCGATGTATCTCTTCCATGACTTTCCTTATGGAATGTGATTTGGATGATCCCTTACCCACAGCAGGAGAATGACAACCAGTCACAGTAATTCACTGCAGCGAATGGGAATTTTAAGATCTGTTTGAGGGGATCTAGCTCTAACTATTTAACATATATGTATACATACATACATACATACATATATATATATATATATATGCAGCTATGTAGTGAACAGTTTGCAGGGTTTTGCTGTTTATTCAATTTTCAGAATAAACTAAGCCACATTTACCTGAATATATTTATTTAGAACCTCACATCTGTTTTTCAAATCCTTGGTGAAACTAATTGTTGCTCGTGCTTTGAAATAGCTTGAGCAACCTCTACTGGCTACTTAGGTTGAAAATGGATCTTGATTGAAACGACTAATCCAATCTTGTACAATGTATTGTGTATCAGTCAAAACCACTGAACCTCCAATGGCTGAATGTTCAAAAAGTGAATTGTGTGTCACAAAAGATCAGCATTTATTAAGTGTGTGATTGTTGAAAAAGGCTAGAATGGAGATCTATTTCAGTTCTGCTCTAGGCAGTCTTCAAATAAATATTCCAGGCTTTCACAGTGCCCAATCCAAAGCCCAAGGATACCAATTAAAACAATCCAATAAATTTCTGAAACCTTTGGATCTAGACTCAGATTTAACCCAGACTGTATAAATATATCAAGGAAGAAACATTTTATTTTAGAGATATTTTTATTTTTGCTATTTCGTCAAAAATTGAATGCTAATTTATTTTTTCAGTTAAGACACAAGTATTAACAGAAGATTTTTTTCTTCAGAGAACTCAATTTTAAATCTGAGAAATTAAAATGATTAATAGCATAAAGCTGGACTAACTGGAACCTTAAACAGTAAAAAAAAGAATTTTAAAATTCATTATGCGTTCACTCATGCACAGTAAAGAAAATATTTTCTTTCAGCAAAACTGTCCTACTCAAACAAGGAGTAAGGTGATATACAAGGTTATAGAAGGTAATCTACAAATTTTGGCAAAATGGAAGAAGGTCTATGTGACTTTTTCTACTGCTTCATCTTCGTATTTAAATTATTACTGAATCAATTTAAAACATCCTTTAAGACTGGCACAGAAAAAGAGTTTAGGCACATAAATCTGTATTTAAAGAGATATTTAAACCATCTGAGTTTTCATAATAAACAAACTATGTAGTTGCTCATCCATAAACAACCTGGTAGATAATTTAGTGTATCTATGCAGAGATTAAAAGAATTAGAGCATTTTAAGATTACACTCTAGCATTTGTGTTATTAATCAATATTTCTTTATCAGTTTTGGCTGAGATCAGGAAGGTATTGTCATACTGTTTAGTCTCCTGTACAGTCAAGTGCAGCACATAATAGACAAGAAATGTACCTTTTCTGGGAAATATTCAGGCCCCATTTTCTAAAACTGGAAGCTCTTTGAAAAGAATACTGAATTTTAGCCACTGCTTATAGGTAAACTTATTACCCATTGGGCAGGTATATTTGTTGCGGGTATGGGTGTCACGTGTTTTCCCACTTCCGGCACTTTTTTAACGAGAGTGTCACGTGTTTTCCCACTTCCGGGTACGGGAGTTACGTGTTTTCCCACTTCCGGGTATGGGAGTCACGTGTTTTCCCACTTCCGGGCACGGGAGTCACGTGTTTCCCTACTTCCAGGTATGGGTGTCACGTGTTTTCCCACTTCCTAATATGGGAGTCACGTGTTTTCCCACTTCCTAATATGGGAGTCACGTGTTTTCCCACTTCCGGGTATGGGAGTCACGTGTTTTCCCACTTCCGGGTACGGGAGTCACGTGTTTTCCCACTTCCGGGTCGGGAAGTCACGTGTTTTCCCACTTCCGGGTATGGGAGTCACGTGTTTTCCCACTTCCGGGTCGGGAAGTCACGTGTTTTCCCACTTCCTAATATGGGAGTCACGTGTTTTCCCACTTCCGGGTACGGGAGTCACGTGTTTTCCCACTTCCGGGTCGGGATGTCACGTGTTTTCCCACTTCCGGGTATGGGAGTCACGTGTTTTCCCACTTCCGGGTCGGGAAGTCACGTGTTTTCCCACTTCCGGGTCGGGAAGTCACGTGTTTTCCCACTTCCTAATATGGGAGTCACGTGTTTTCCCACTTCCGGGTACGGGAGTCACGTGTTTTCCCACTTCCGGGTATGGGAGTCACGTGTTTTCCCACTTCCGGGTCGGGAAGTCACGTGTTTTCCCACTTCCTAATATGGGAGTCACGTGTTTTCCCACTTCCTAATATGGGAGTCACGTGTTTTCCCACTTCCGGGTATGGGAGTCACGTGTTTTCCCACTTCCGAGTCGGGAAGTCACGTGTTCTCCCACTTCCGGGTATGGGTGTCACGTGTTTTCCCACTTCCTTATATGGGAGTCACGTGTTTTCCCACTTCCGGGTATGGGAGTCACGTGTTTTCCCACTTCCGGGTCGGGATGTCACGTGTTTTCCCACTTCCGGGTCGGGAAGTCACGTGTTTTCCCACTTCCGGGTACGGAAGTCACGTGTTTTCTTACTTCCGGGTCGTAGCTCTCACGTGTTTTCCCACTTCCGGGTATGGGAGTCACGTGTTTTCCCACTTCCGGGTCGGGGCTGTCACGTGTTTTCCCACTTCCGGGTACGGGAGTCACGTGTTTTCCCTTTTCCGGGTATGGGAGTCACGTGTTTTCCCACTTCCGGGTCGGGAAGTCACGTGTTTTCCCACTTCCGGGTCGGGAAGTCACGTGTTTTCCCACTTCCGGGTCGGGAAGTCACGTGTTTTCCCACTTCCTAATATGGGAGTCACGTGTTTTCCCACTTCCGGGTACGGGAGTCACGTGTTTTCCCACTTCCGGGTATGGGAGTCACGTGTTTTCCCACTTCCGGGTCGGGAAGTCACGTGTTTTCCCACTTCCGGGTCGGGAAGTCACGTGTTTTCCCACTTCCGGGTCGGGAAGTCACGTGTTTTCCCACTTCCGGGTCGGGAAGTCACGTGTTTTCCCACTTCCTAATATGGGAGTCACGTGTTTTCCCACTTCCGGGTACGGGAGTCACGTGTTTTCCCACTTCCGGGTATGGGAGTCACGTGTTTTCCCACTTCCGGGTCGGGAAGTCACGTGTTTTCCCACTTCCTAATATGGGAGTCACGTGTTTTCCCACTTCCTAATATGGGAGTCACGTGTTTTCCCACTTCCGGGTATGGGAGTCACGTGTTTTCCCACTTCCGAGTCGGGAAGTCACGTGTTCTCCCACTTCCGGGTATGGGTGTCACGTGTTTTCCCACTTCCTTATATGGGAGTCACGTGTTTTCCCACTTCCGGGTATGGGAGTCACGTGTTTTCCCACTTCCGGGTCGGGATGTCACGTGTTTTCCCACTTCCGGGTCGGGAAGTCACGTGTTTTCCCACTTCCGGGTACGGAAGTCACGTGTTTTCTTACTTCCGGTTCGTAGCTCTCACGTGTTTTCCCACTTCCGGGTATGGGAGTCACGTGTTTTCCCACTTCCGGGTCGGGGCTGTCACGTGTTTTCCCACTTCCTAATATGGGAGTCACGTGTTTTCCCACTTCCGGGTACGGGAGTCACGTGTTTTCCCTTTTCCGGGTATGGGAGTCACGTGTTTTCCCACTTCCTAATATGGGAGTCACGTGTTTTCCCACTTCCGGGTACAGGAGTCACGTGTTTTCCCACTTCCGGGTCGGGGGTGTCACGTGTTTTCCCACTTCCGGGTATGGGTGTCACGTGTTTGCCCACTTCCAAATATGGAAGCCACGTGTTTCCCTACTTCCGGGTCGGGAAGTCACGTGTTTTCCCACTTCCTGGTCGGGAAGTCACGTGTTTTCCCACTTCCTAATATGGGAGTCACGTGTTTTCCCACTTCCGGGTACGGGAGTCACGTGTTTTCCCACTTCCGGGTACGGGAGTCACGTGTTTTCCCACTTCCGGGTATGTGAGTCACGTGTTTTCCCACTTCCTAATATGGGAGTCACGTGTTTTCCCACTTCCGGGTATGGGAGTCACGTGTTTTCCCACTTCCTAATATGGGAGTCACGTGTTTTCCCACTTTCTAATATGGGAGTCACGTGTTTTCCCACTTCCTAATATGGGAGTCACGTGTTTTCCCACTTCCGGGTATGGGAGTCACGTGTTTTCCCACTTCCGGGTATGGGAGTCACGTGTTTTCCCACTTCCGGGTCGGGGGTGTCACGTGTTTTCCCACTTCCGGGTCGGGATGTCACGTGTTTTCCCACTTCCGGGTCGGGAAGTCACGTGTTTTCCCACTTCCGGGTCGGGAAGTCACGTGTTTTCCCACTTCCTAATATGGGAGTCACGTGTTTTCCCACTTCCGGGTATGGGAGTCACGTGTTTTCCCACTTCCGGGTCGGGAAGTCACGTGTTTTCCCACTTCCTAATATGGGAGTCACGTGTTTTCCCACTTCCGGGTCGGGAAGTCACGTGTTCTCCCACTTCCGGGTATGGGTGTCACGTGTTTTCCCACTTCCTTATATGGGAGTCGCGTGTTTTCCCACTTCCGGGTCGGGAAGTCACGTGTTTTCCCACTTCCGGGTATGGGAGTCACGTGTTTTCCCACTTCCGGGTATGGCAGTCACGTGTTTTCCCACTTCCGGGTCGGGAAGTCACGTGTTTTCCCACTTCCGGGTACGGAAGCCACGTGTTTTCTTACTTCCGGGTCGTAGCTGTCACGTGTTTTCCCACTTCCGGGTATGGGAGTCACGTGTTTTCCCACTTCCGGGTACGGGAGTCACGTGTTTTCCCTTTTCCGGGTATGGGAGTCACGTGTTTTCCCACTTCCAGATCCGGGTCGGGAAGTCACGTGTTTTCCCACTTCCGGGTATGGGAGTCACGTGTTTTCCCACTTCCTAATATGGGAGTCACGTGTTTTCCCACTTCCGGGTATGGGAGTCATGTGTTTTCCCACTTCCTAATATGGGAAGTCACGTGTTTTCCCACTTCCGGGTATGGGAGTCACGTGTTTTCCCACTTCCGGGTATGGGAGTCATGTGTTTTCCCACTTCCTAATATGGGAGTCACGTGTTTTCCCACTTCCGGGTATGGGAGTCACGTGTTTTCCCACTTCCTAATATGGGAGTCACGTGTTTTCCCACTTCCGGGTACGGGAGTCACGTGTTTTCCCACTTCCGGGTATGGGAGTCACGTGTTTTCCCACTTCCGGGTATGGGAGTCACGTGTTTTCCCACTTCCTAATATGGGAGTCACGTGTTTTCCCACTTCCGGGTCGGGGCTGTCACGTGTTTTCCCACTTCCTAATATGGGAGTCACGTGTTTTCCCACTTCCTAATATGGGAGTCACGTGTTTTCCCACTTCCGGGTCGGGAAGTCACGTGTTTTCCCACTTCCGGGTCTGGAAGTCACGTGTTTTCCCACTTCCTAATATGGGAGTCACGTGTTTTCCCACTTCCGGGTATGGGAGTCACGTGTTTTCCCACTTCCGGGTCGGGAAGTCACGTGTTTTCCCACTTCCTAATATGGGAGTCACGTGTTTTCCCACTTCCTAATATGGGAGTCACGTGTTTTCCCACTTCCGGGTATGGGAGTCACGTGTTTTCCCACTTCCGAGTCGGGAAGTCACGTGTTCTCCCACTTCCGGGTATGGGTGTCACGTGTTTTCCCACTTCCTTATATGGGAGTCACGTGTTTTCCCACTTCCGGGTATGGGAGTCACGTGTTTTCCCACTTCCGGGTCGGGATGTCACGTGTTTTCCCACTTCCGGGTCGGGAAGTCACGTGTTTTCCCACTTCCGGGTACGGAAGTCACGTGTTTTCTTACTTCCGGGTCGTAGCTCTCACGTGTTTTCGCACTTCCGGGTATGGGAGTCACGTGTTTTCCCACTTCCGGGTCGGGGCTGTCACGTGTTTTCCCACTTCCTAATATGGGAGTCACGTGTTTTCCCACTTCCGGGTACGGGAGTCACGTGTTTTCCCTTTTCCGGGTATGGGAGTCACGTGTTTTCCCACTTCCTAATATGGGAGTCACGTGTTTTCCCACTTCCGGGTATGGGAGTCACGTGGTTTCCCACTTCCGGGTACAGGAGTCACGTGTTTTCCCACTTCCGGGTCGGGGGTGTCACGTGTTTTCCCACTTCCGGGTATGGGTGTCACGTGTTTGCCCACTTCCAAATATGGAAGCCACGTGTTTCCCTACTTCCGGGTCGGGAAGTCACGTGTTTTCCCACTTCCTGGTCGGGAAGTCACGTGTTTTCCCACTTCCTAATATGGGAGTCACGTGTTTTCCCACTTCCGGGTACGGGAGTCACGTGTTTTCCCACTTCCGGGTACGGGAGTCACGTGTTTTCCCACTTCCGGGTATGTGAGTCACGTGTTTTCCCACTTCCTAATATGGGAGTCACGTGTTTTCCCACTTCCGGGTATGGGAGTCACGTGTTTTCCCACTTCCTAATATGGGAGTCACGTGTTTTCCCACTTTCTAATATGGGAGTCACGTGTTTTCCCACTTCCTAATATGGGAGTCACGTGTTTTCCCACTTCCGGGTATGGGAGTCACGTGTTTTCCCACTTCCGGGTATGGGAGTCACGTGTTTTCCCACTTCCGGGTCGGGGGTGTCACGTGTTTTCCCACTTCCGGGTCGGGATGTCACGTGTTTTCCCACTTCCGGGTCGGGAAGTCACGTGTTTTCCCACTTCCGGGTCGGGAAGTCACGTGTTTTCCCACTTCCTAATATGGGAGTCACGTGTTTTCCCACTTCCGGGTATGGGAGTCACGTGTTTTCCCACTTCCGGGTCGGGAAGTCACGTGTTTTCCCACTTCCTAATATGGGAGTCACGTGTTTTCCCACTTCCGGGTCGGGAAGTCACGTGTTCTCCCACTTCCGGGTATGGGTGTCACGTGTTTTCCCACTTCCTTATATGGGAGTCGCGTGTTTTCCCACTTCCGGGTCGGGAAGTCACGTGTTTTCCCACTTCCGGGTATGGGAGTCACGTGTTTTCCCACTTCCGGGTATGGCAGTCACGTGTTTTCCCACTTCCGGGTCGGGAAGTCACGTGTTTTCCCACTTCCGGGTACGGAAGCCACGTGTTTTCTTACTTCCGGGTCGTAGCTGTCACGTGTTTTCCCACTTCCGGGTATGGGAGTCACGTGTTTTCCCACTTCCGGGTACGGGAGTCACGTGTTTTCCCTTTTCCGGGTATGGGAGTCACGTGTTTTCCCACTTCCAGATCCGGGTCGGGAAGTCACGTGTTTTCCCACTTCCGGGTATGGGAGTCACGTGTTTTCCCACTTCCTAATATGGGAGTCACGTGTTTTCCCACTTCCGGGTATGGGAGTCATGTGTTTTCCCACTTCCTAATATGGGAAGTCACGTGTTTTCCCACTTCCGGGTATGGGAGTCACGTGTTTTCCCACTTCCGGGTATGGGAGTCATGTGTTTTCCCACTTCCTAATATGGGAGTCACGTGTTTTCCCACTTCCGGGTATGGGAGTCACGTGTTTTCCCACTTCCTAATATGGGAGTCACGTGTTTTCCCACTTCCGGGTACGGGAGTCACGTGTTTTCCCACTTCCGGGTATGGGAGTCACGTGTTTTCCCACTTCCGGGTATGGGAGTCACGTGTTTTCCCACTTCCTAATATGGGAGTCACGTGTTTTCCCACTTCCGGGTCGGGGCTGTCACGTGTTTTCCCACTTCCTAATATGGGAGTCACGTGTTTTCCCACTTCCTAATATGGGAGTCACGTGTTTTCCCACTTCCGGGTCGGGAAGTCACGTGTTTTCCCACTTCCGGGTCTGGAAGTCACGTGTTTTCCCACTTCCTAATATGGGAGTCACGTGTTTTCCAACTTCCGGGTATGGGAGTCACGTGTTTTCCCACTTCCTAATATGGGAGTCACGTGTTTTCCCACTTCCGGGTATGGGAGTCACGTGTTTTCCCACTTCCGGGTACGGGAGTCACGTGTTTTCCCACTTCCGGGTCGGGGCTGTCACGTGTTTTCCCACTTCCTAATATGGGAGTCACGTGTTTTCCCACTTTCTAATATGGGAGTCACGTGTTTCCCACTTCCGGGTACGGGAATCACGGGTTCTCCCACTTCCGGGTCTGGAAGTCACGTGTTTTCCCACTTCCTAATATGGGAGTCACGTGTTTTCCCACTTCCGGGTATGGGAGTCACGTGTTTTCCCACTTCCGGGTCTGGAAGTCACGTGTTTTCCCACTTCCGCGTTGGGGAAGTCACGTGTTTTCCCACTTCCGGGTACGGGAATCACGTGTTCTCCCACTTCCGGGTCTGGAAGTCACGTGTTTTCCCACTTCCGGGTACGGGAGTCACGTGTTTTCCCACTTCCGGGTATGGGAGTCACGTGTTTTCCCACTTCCGGGTATGGGAGTCACGTGTTTTCCCACTTCCTAATATGGGAGTCACGTGTTTTCCCACTTCCGGGTATGGGAGTCACGTGTTTTCCCACTTCCGGGTATGGGAGTCACGTGTTTTCCCCCTTCCTAATATGGGAGTCACGTGTTTTCCCACTTCCGGGTCGGGAAGTCACGTGTTCTCCCACTTCCGGGTATGGGTGTCACGTGTTTTCCCACTTCCGGGTACGGGAGTCACGTGTTTTCCCACTTCCGGGTCGGGGCTGTCACGTGTTTTCCCACTTCCGGGTATGGGAGTCACGTGTTTTCCCACTTCCGGGTCGGGAAGTCACGTGTTCTCCCACTTCCGGGTATGGGAGTCACGTGTTTTCCCACTTCCTAATATGGGAGTCACGTGTTTTCCCACTTCCTAATATGGGAGTCACGTGTTTTCCCACTTCCGAGTCGGGAAGTCACGTGTTCTCCCACTTCCGGGTATGGGTGTCACGTGTTTTCCCACTTCCTTATATGGGAGTCACGTGTTTTCCCACTTCCGGGTATGGGAGTCACGTGTTTTCCCCCTTCCTAATATGGGAGTCATGTGTTTTCCCACTTCCGGGTCGGGAAGTCACGTGTTCTCCCACTTCCGGGTATGGGTGTCACGTGTTTTCCCACTTCCGGGTCGGGAAGTCACGTGTTTTCCCACTTCCTAATATGGGAGTCACGTGTTTTCCCACTTCCGGGTATGGGAGTCACGTGTTTTCCCACTTCCTAATATGGGAGTCACGTGTTTTCCCACTTCCGGGTATGGGAGTCACGTGTTTTCCCACTTCCGGGTACAGGAGTCACGTGTTTTCCCACTTTTGGGTCGGGAAGTCACGTGTTTTCCCACTTCCGGGTATGGGAGTCACGTGTTTTCCCACTTCCTAATATGGGAGTCACGTGTTTTCCCACTTCCGGGTCGGGAAGTCACGTGTTTTCCCACTTCCGGGTCGGGAAGTCACGTGTTTTCCCACTTCCGGGTACGGGAGTCACGTGTTTTCCCACTTCCGGGTCGGGGCTGTCACGTGTTTTCCCACTTCCTAATATGGGAGTCACGTGTTTTCCCACTTCCTAATATGGGAGTCACGTGTTTTCCCACTACCTAATATGGGAGTCACGTGTTTTCCCACTTCCGGGTATGGAAGTCACGTGTTTTCCCACTTCCTAATATGGGAGTCACGTGTTTTCCCACTTCCTAATATGGGAGTCACGTGTTTTCCCACTACCTAATATGGGAGTCACGTGTTTTCCCACTTCCGAGTCGGGAAGTCACGTGTTCTCCCACTTCCGGGTATGGGTGTCACGTGTTTTCCCACTTCCGGGTACGGGAGTCACGTGTTTTCCCACTTCCGGGTACGGGAGTCACGTGTTTTCCCACTTCCGGGTATGGCAGTCACGTGTTTTCCCACTTCCGGGTCGGGAAGTCACGTGTTTTCCCACTTCCGGGTACGGAAGTCACGTGTTTTCTTACTTCCGGGTCGTAGCTCTCACGTGTTTCCCTACTTCCGGGTCGGGAAGTCACGTGTTTTCCCACTTCCGGGTCGGGAAGTCACGTGTTTTCCCACTTCCTAATATGGGAGTCACGTGTTTTCCCACTTCCGGGTACGGGAGTCACGTGTTTTCCCACTTCCTAATATGGGAGTCACGTGTTTTCCCACTTCCGGGTATGGGAGTCACGTGTTTTCCCACTTCCTAATATGGGAGTCACGTGTTTTCCCACTTCCGGGTATGGGAGTCACGTGTTTTCCCACTTCCTAATATGGGAGTCACGTGTTTTCCCACTTCCGGGTATGGGAGTCACGTGTTTTCCCACTTCCGGGTATGGGAGTCACGTGTTTTCCCACTTCCTAATATGGGAGTCACGTGTTTTCCCACTTCCGGGTCGGGGGTGTCACGTGTTTTCCCACTTCCGGGTCGGGGGTGTCACGTGTTTTCCCACTTCCGGGTCGGGATGTCACGTGTTTTCCCACTTCCTAATATGGGAGTCACGTGTTTTCCCACTTCCTAATATGGGAGTCACGTGTTTTCCCACTTCCGGGTATGGGAGTCACGTGTTTTCCCACTTCCTAATATGGGAGTCACGTGTTTTCCCACTTCCTAAAATGGGAGTCACGTGTTTTCCCACTTCCGGGTACGGGAATCACGTGTTCTCCCACTTCCGGGTCGGGAAGTCACGTGTTCTCCCACTTCCGGGTACGGGAGTCACGTGTTTTCCCACTTCCGGGTACGGGAGTCACGTGTTTTCCCACTTCCGGGTCGGGGCTGTCACGTGTTTTCCCACTTCCTAATATGGGAGTCACGTGTTTTCCCACTTCCGGGTCGGGAAGTCACGTGTTCTCCCACTTCCGGGTATGGGAGTCACGTGTTTTCCCACTTCCTAATATGGGAGTCACGTGTTTTCCCACTTCCGGGTATGGGAGTCACGTGTTTTCCTACTTCCTAATATGGGAGTCACGTGTTTTCCCACTTCCGGGTATGGGAGTCACGTGTTTTCCCACTTCCGGGTATGGGAGTCACGTGTTTTCCCACTTCCGGGTATGGGAGTCACGTGTTTTCCCACTTCCTAATATGGGAGTCACGTGTTTTCCCACTTTCTAATATGGGAGTCACGTGTTTTCCCACTTCCGGGTATGGGAGTCACGTGTTTTCCCACTTCCGGGTCTGGAAGTCACGTGTTTTCCCACTTCCGGGTATGGGAGTCACGTGTTTTCCCACTTCCGGGTACGGGAATCACGTGTTCTCCCACTTCCGGGTCTGGAAGTCACGTGTTTTCCCACTTCCTAATATGGGAGTCACGTGTTTTCCCACTTCCGGGTATGGGAGTCACGTGTTTTCCCACTTCCGGGTATGGGAGTCACGTGTTTTCCCACTTCCGGGTATGGGAGTCACGTGTTTTCCCACTTCCGGGTATGGGAGTCACGTGTTTTCCCACTTCCTAATATGGGAGTCACGTGTTTTCCCACTTCCGGGTATGGGAGTCACGTGTTTTCCCACTTCCGGGTATGGGAGTCACGTGTTTTCCCCCTTCCTAATATGGGAGTCACGTGTTTTCCCACTTCCGGGTCGGGAAGTCACGTGTTCTCCCACTTCCGGGTATGGGTGTCACGTGTTTTCCCACTTCCGGGTACGGGAGTCACGTGTTTTCCCACTTCCGGGTCGGGGCTGTCACGTGTTTTCCCACTTCCGGGTATGGGAGTCACGTGTTTTCCCACTTCCGGGTCGGGAAGTCACGTGTTCTCCCACTTCCGGGTATGGGAGTCACGTGTTTTCCCACTTCCTAATATGGGAGTCACGTGTTTTCCCACTTCCTAATATGGGAGTCACGTGTTTTCCCACTTCCGAGTCGGGAAGTCACGTGTTCTCCCACTTCCGGGTATGGGTGTCACGTGTTTTCCCACTTCCTTATATGGGAGTCACGTGTTTTCCCACTTCCTAATATGGGAGTCACGTGTTTTCCCCCTTCCTAATATGGGAGTCACGTGTTTTCCCACTTCCGGGTCGGGAAGTCACGTGTTCTCCCACTTCCGGGTATGGGTGTCACGTGTTTTCCCACTTCCGGGTCGGGAAGTCACGTGTTTTCCCACTTCCTAATATGGGAGTCACGTGTTTTCCCACTTCCGGGTCGGGAAGTCACGTGTTTTCCCACTTCCGGGTCGGGAAGTCACGTGTTTTCCCACTTCCGGGTACGGGAGTCACGTGTTTTCCCACTTCCGGGTCGGGGCTGTCACGTGTTTTCCCACTTCCTAATATGGGAGTCACGTGTTTTCCCACTTCCTAATATGGGAGTCACGTGTTTTCCCACTACCTAATATGGGAGTCACGTGTTTTCCCACTTCCGGGTATGGAAGTCACGTGTTTTCCCACTTCCTAATATGGGAGTCACGTGTTTTCCCACTTCCTAATATGGGAGTCACGTGTTTTCCCACTACCTAATATGGGAGTCACGTGTTTTCCCACTTCCGAGTCGGGAAGTCACGTGTTCTCCCACTTCCGGGTATGGGTGTCACGTGTTTTCCCACTTCCGGGTACGGGAGTCACGTGTTTTCCCACTTCCGGGTACGGGAGTCACGTGTTTTCCCACTTCCGGGTATGGCAGTCACGTGTTTTCCCACTTCCGGGTCGGGAAGTCACGTGTTTTCCCACTTCCGGGTACGGAAGTCACGTGTTTTCTTACTTCCGGGTCGTAGCTCTCACGTGTTTCCCTACTTCCGGGTCGGGAAGTCACGTGTTTTCCCACTTCCGGGTCGGGAAGTCACGTGTTTTCCCACTTCCTAATATGGGAGTCACGTGTTTTCCCACTTCCGGGTACGGGAGTCACGTGTTTTCCCACTTCCTAATATGGGAGTCACGTGTTTTCCCACTTCCGGGTATGGGAGTCACGTGTTTTCCCACTTCCTAATATGGGAGTCACGTGTTTTCCCACTTCCGGGTATGGGAGTCACGTGTTTTCCCACTTCCTAATATGGGAGTCACGTGTTTTCCCACTTCCGGGTATGGGAGTCACGTGTTTTCCCACTTCCGGGTATGGGAGTCACGTGTTTTCCCACTTCCTAATATGGGAGTCACGTGTTTTCCCACTTCCGGGTCGGGGGTGTCACGTGTTTTCCCACTTCCGGGTCGGGGGTGTCACGTGTTTTCCCACTTCCGGGTCGGGATGTCACGTGTTTTCCCACTTCCTAATATGGGAGTCACGTGTTTTCCCACTTCCTAATATGGGAGTCACGTGTTTTCCCACTTCCGGGTATGGGAGTCACGTGTTTTCCCACTTCCTAATATGGGAGTCACGTGTTTTCCCACTTCCTAAAATGGGAGTCACGTGTTTTCCCACTTCCGGGTACGGGAATCACGTGTTCTCCCACTTCCGGGTCGGGAAGTCACGTGTTCTCCCACTTCCGGGTACGGGAGTCACGTGTTTTCCCACTTCCGGGTACGGGAGTCACGTGTTTTCCCACTTCCGGGTCGGGGCTGTCACGTGTTTTCCCACTTCCTAATATGGGAGTCACGTGTTTTCCCACTTCCGGGTCGGGAAGTCACGTGTTCTCCCACTTCCGGGTATGGGAGTCACGTGTTTTCCCACTTCCTAATATGGGAGTCACGTGTTTTCCCACTTCCGGGTATGGGAGTCACGTGTTTTCCTACTTCCTAATATGGGAGTCACGTGTTTTCCCACTTCCGGGTATGGGAGTCACGTGTTTTCCCACTTCCGGGTACGGGAGTCACGTGTTTTCCCACTTCCGGGTATGGGAGTCACGTGTTTTCCCACTTCCTAATATGGGAGTCACGTGTTTTCCCACTTTCTAATATGGGAGTCACGTGTTTTCCCACTTCCGGGTATGGGAGTCACGTGTTTTCCCACTTCCGGGTCTGGAAGTCACGTGTTTTCCCACTTCCGGGTATGGGAGTCACGTGTTTTCCCACTTCCGGGTACGGGAATCACGTGTTCTCCCACTTCCGGGTCTGGAAGTCACGTGTTTTCCCACTTCCTAATATGGGAGTCACGTGTTTTCCCACTTCCGGGTATGGGAGTCACGTGTTTTCCCACTTCCGGGTCTGGAAGTCACGTGTTCTCCCACTTCCGGGTATGGGAGTCACGTGTTTTCCCACTTCCGGGTACGGGAATCACGTGTTCTCCCACTTCCGGGTCTGGAAGTCACGTGTTTTCCCACTTCCGGGTATGGGAGTCACGTGTTTTCTCACTTCCGGGTATGGGAGTCACGTGTTTTCCCACTTCCGGGTCGGGAAGTCACGTGTTTTCCCACTTCCTAATATGGGAGTCACGTGTTTTCCCACTTCCGGGTATGGGAGTCACGTGTTTTCCCACTTCCGGGTATGGGAGTCACGTGTTTTCCCACTTCCGGGTATGGGAGTCACGTGTTTTCCCACTTCCGGGTATGGGAGTCACGTGTTTTCCCACTTCCTAATATGGGAGTCACGTGTTTTCCCACTTCCGGGTATGGGAGTCACGTGTTTTCCCACTTCCGGGTATGGGAGTCACGTGTTTTCCCACTTCCGCGTACGGGAGTCACGTGTTTTCCCACTTCCGGGTCGGGATGTCACGTGTTTTCCCACTTCCGGGTATGGGAGTCACGTGTTTTCCCACTTCCGGGTCGGGAAGTCACGTGTTTTCCCACTTCCGGGTATGGGAGTCACGTGTTTTCCCACTTCCGGGTATGGGAGTCACGTGTTTTCCCACTTCCTAATATGGGAGTCACGTGTTCTCCCACTTCCGGGTATGGGAGTCACGTGTTTTCTTACTTCCGGGTACGGGAGTCACGTGTTTTCCCACTTCCGGGTCGGGAAGTCACGTGTTTTCCCACTTCCTAATATGGGAGTCACGTGTTTTCCCACTTCCTAATATGGGAGTCACGTGTTTTCCCAATTCCGGGTATGGGAGTCACGTGTTTTCCCACTTCCGGGTATGGCAGTCACGTGTTTTCCCACTTCCGGGTCGGGGCTGTCACGTGTTTTCCCACTTCCGGGTATGGGAGTCACGTGTTTTCCCACTTCCGGGTATGGGAGTCACGTGTTCTCCCACTTCCGGGTATGGGAGTCACGTGTTTTCCCACTTCCGGGTCGGGGAGTCACGTGTTTTCCCACTTCCGGGTCGGGAAGTCACGTGTTTTCCCACTTCCTAATATGGGAGTCACGTGTTTTCCCACTTCCTAATATGGGAGTCACGTGTTTTCCCACTTCCGGGTACGGGAGTCACGTGTTTTCCCACTTCCGGGTAGGGAAGTCACGTGTTTCCCACTTCCGGGTCGGGAAGTCACGTGTTTTCCCACTTCCGGGTCGGGAAGTCACGTGTTTTCCCACTTCCGGGTATGGGAGTCACGTGTTTTCCCACTTCCGGGTCGGGGCTGTCACGTGTTTTCCGACTTCCTAATATGGGAGTCACGTGTTTTCCCACTTCCTAATATGGGAGTCACGTGTTTTCCCACTTCCGGGTATGGGAGTCACGTGTTTTCCCACTTCCTAATATTGGAGTCACGTGTTTTCCCACTTCCGGGTATGGGAGTCACGTGTTTTCCCACTTCCGGGTCGGGATGTCACGTGTTTTCCCACTTCCGGGTATGGGAGTCACGTGTTTTCCCACTTCCGGGTCGGGAAGTCACGTGTTTTCCCACTTCCGGGTATGGGAGTCACGTGTTTTCCCACTTCCGGGTCGGGAAGTCACGTGTTTTCCCACTTCCTAATATGGGAGTCACGTGTTTTCCCACTTCCGGGTCGGGAAGTCACGTGTTTTCCCACTTCCGGGTCGGGGCTGTCACGTGTTTTCCCACTTCCTAATATGGGAGTCACGTGTTTTCCCACTTCCTAATATGGGAGTCACGTGTTTTCCCACTTCCGGGTATGGAAGTCACGTGTTTTCCCACTTCCGGGTCGGGAAGTCACGTGTTTTCCCACTTCCGGGTCGGGAAGTCACGTGTTTTCCCACTTCCGGGTATGGGAGTCACGTGTTTTCCCACTTCCGGGTATGGGAGTCACGTGTTTTCCCACTTCCTAATATGGGAGTCACGTGTTTTCCCACTTCCGGGTATGGGAGTCACGTGTTTTCCCACTTCCTAATATGGGAGTCACGTGTTTTCCCACTTCCTAATATGGGAGTCACGTGTTTTCCCACTTCCTAATATGGGAGTCACGTGTTTTCCCACTTCCGGGTATGGGAGTCACGTGTTTTCCCACTTCCTAATATGGGAGTCACGTGTTTTCCCACTTCCTAATATGGGAGTCACGTGTTTTCCCACTTCCGGGTATGGGAGTCACGTGTTTTCCCACTTCCGGGTATGGGAGTCACGTGTTTTCCCACTTCCTAATATGGGAGTCACGTGTTTTCCCACTTCCGGGTATGGGAGTCACGTGTTTTCCCACTTCCTAATATGGGAGTCACGTGTTTTCCCACTACCTAATATGGGAGTCACGTGTTTTCCCACTTCCGGGTCGGGAAGTCACGTGTTTTCCCACTTCCGGGTATGGGAGTCACGTGTTTTCCCACTTCCTAATATGGGAGTCACGTGTTTTCCCACTTCCGGGTATGGGAGTCACGTGTTTTCCCACTTCCGGGTCGGGAAGTCACGTGTTTTCCCACTTCCTAATATGGGAGTCACGTGTTTTCCCACTTCCGGGTCGGGAAGTCACGTGTTTTCCCACTTCCGGGTATGGGAGTCACGTGTTTTCCCACTTCCGGGTATGGGAGTCACGTGTTTTCCCACTTCCGGGTACGGGAGTCACGTGTTTTCCCACTTCCGGGTATGGGAGTCACGTGTTTTCCCACTTCCGGGTATGGGAGTCACGTGTTTTCCCACTTCCTAATATGGGAGTCACGTGTTTTCCCACTTCCGGGTCGGGAAGTCACGTGTTCTCCCACTTCCGGGTATGGGTATCACGTGTTTTCCCACTTCCGGGTACGGGAGTCACGTGTTTTCCCACTTCCGGGTCGGGGCTGTCACGTGTTTTCCCACTTCCGGGTACGGGAGTCACGTGTTTTCCCACTTCCGGGTCGGGGCTGTCACGTGTTTTCCCACTTCCTAATATGGGAGTCACGTGTTTTCCCACTTCCGGGTCGGGAAGTCACGTGTTCTCCCACTTCCGGGTATGGGAGTCACGTGTTTTCCCACTTCCTAATATGGGAGTCACGTGTTTTCCCACTTCCGGGTATGGGAGTCACGTGTTTTCCCACTTCCTAATATGGGAGTCACGTGTTTTCCCACTTCCGGGTATGGGAGTCACGTGTTTTCCCACTTTTTAATATGGGAGTCACGTGTTTTCCCACTTCCGGGTATGGGAGTCACGTGTTTTCCTACTTCCTAATATGGAAGTCACGTGTTTTCCCACTTCCGGGTAGGGAAGTCACGTGTTTTCCCACTTCCGGGTACGGGAGTCACGTGTTTTCCCACTTCCGGGTCGGGGCTGTCACGTGTTTTCCCACTTCCTAATATGGGAGTCACGTGTTTTCCCACTTTCTAATATGGGAGTCACGTGTTTTCCCACTTCCGGGTACGGGAATCACGTGTTCTCCCACTTCCGGGTCTGGAAGTCACGTGTTTTCCCACTTCCTAATATGGGAGTCACGTGTTTTCCCACTTCCGGGTATGGGAGTCACGTGTTTTCCCACTTCCGGGTCTGGAAGTCACGTGTTTTCCCACTTCCGCGTTGGGGGAGTCACGTGTTTTCCCACTTCCGGGTACGGGAATCACGTGTTCTCCCACTTCCGGGTCTGGAAGTCACGTGTTTTCCCACTTCCGGGTATAGGAGTCACGTGTTTTCCCACTTCCGGGTATGGGAGTCACGTGTTTTCCCACTTCCTAATATGGGAGTCACGTGTTTTCCCACTTCCGGGTCGGGAAGTCACGTGTTTTCCCACTTCCAAATGTGGGAGTCACGTGTTTTCTCACTTCCGGGTATGGGAGTCACGTGTTTTCCCACTTCCGGGTCGGGAAGTCACGTGTTTTCCCACTTCCTAATATAGAAGTCACGTGTTTTCCCACTTCCGGGTATGGGAGTCACGTGTTTTCCCACTTCCGGGTATGGGAGTCACGTGTTTTCCCACTTCCGGGTACGGGAGTCACGTGTTTTCCCACTTCCGGGTCGGGATGTCACGTGTTTTCCCACTTCCGGGTATGGGAGTCACGTGTTTTCCCACTTCCGGGTATGGGAGTCACGTGTTCTCCCACTTCCGGGTATGGGAGTCACGTGTTTTCCCACTTCCGGGTACGGGAGTCACGTGTTTTCCCACTTCCGGGTCGGGAAGTCACGTGTTTTCCCACTTCCTAATATGGGAGTCACGTGTTTTCCCACTTCCTAATATGGGAGTCACGTGTTTTCCCACTTCCGGGTATGGGAGTCACGTGTTTTCCCACTTCCGGGTCGGGAAGTCACGTGTTTTCCCACTTCCGGGTACGGCAGTCACGTGTTTTCCCACTTCCGGGTCGGGGCTGTCACGTGTTTTCCCACTTCTGGGTACGGGAGTCACGTGTTTTCCCACTTCCGGGTCGGGAAGTCACGTGTTCTCCCACTTCCGGGTATGGGAGTCACGTGTTTTCCCACTTCCGGGTACGGGAGTCACGTGTTCTCCCACTTCCGGGTATGGGAGTCACGTGTTTTCCCACTTCCGGGTCGGGAAGTCACGTGTTTTCCCACTTCCTAATATGGGAGTCACGTGTTTTCCCACTTCCTAATATGGGAGTCACGTGTTTTCCCACTTCCTAATATGGGAGTCACGTGTTTTCCCACTTCCGGGTATGGGAGTCACGTGTTTTCCCACTTCCTAATATGGGAGTCACGTGTTTTCCCACTTCCGGGTATGGGAGTCACGTGTTTTCCCACTTCCGGGTATGGGAGTCACGTGTTTTCCCACTTCCGGGTCGGGGCTGTCACGTGTTTTCCCACTTCCGGGTCGGGAAGTCACGTGTTTTCCCACTTCCGGGTATGGGAGTCACGTGTTTTCCCACTTCCGGGTCGGGAAGTCACATGTTTTCCCACTTCCTAATATGGGAGTCACGTGTTTTCCCACTTCCGGGTATGGGAGTCACGTGTTTTCCCACTTCCGGGTCGGGGCTGTCACGTGTTTTCCCACTTCCTAATATGGGAGTCACGTGTTTTCCCACTTCCTAATATGGGAGTCACGTGTTTTCCCACTTTCGGGTCGGGAAGTCACGTGTTTTCCCACTTCCTAATATGGGAGTCACGTGTTTTCCCACTTCCGGGTATGGGAGTCACGTGTTTTCCCACTTCCGGGTATGGGAGTCACGTGTTTTCCCACTTCCTAATATGGGAGTCACGTGTTTTCCCACTTCCGGGTCGGGATGTCACGTGTTTTCCCACTTCCGGGTCGGGAAGTCACGTGTTTTCCCACTTCCGGGTATGGGAGTCACGTGTTTTCCCACTTCCGGGTACGGGAGTCACGTGTTTTCCCACTTCCGGGTCGGGGCTGTCACGTGTTTTCCCACTTCCTAATATGGGAGTCACGTGTTTTCCCACTTCCTAATATGGGAGTCACGTGTTTTCCCACTACCTAATATGGGAGTCACGTGTTTTCCCACTTCCGGGTCGGGAAGTCACGTGTTTTCCCACTTCCGGGTATGGGAGTCACGTGTTTTCCCACTTCCTAATATGGGAGTCACGTGTTTTCCCACTTCCTAATATGGGAGTCACGTGTTTTCCCACTTCCGGGTATGGGAGTCACGTGTTTTCCCACTTCCGGGTCGGGAAGTCACGTGTTTTCCCACTTCCTAATATGGGAGTCACGTGTTTTCCCACTTCCGGGTCGGGAAGTCACGTGTTTTCCCACTTCCGGGTATGGGAGTCACGTGTTTTCCCACTTCCGGGTCGGGAAGTCACGTGTTTTCCCACTTCCGGGTACGGGAGTCACGTGTTTTCCACTTCCGGGTCGGGAAGTCACGTGTTTTCCCACTTCCTAATATGGGAGTCACGTGTTTTCCCACTTCCTAATATGGGAGTCACGTGTTTTCCCACTTCCGGGTATGGGAGTCACGTGTTTTCCCACTTCCGGGTATGGGTGTCACGTGTTTTCCCACTTCCGGGTATGGGAGTCACGTGTTTTCCCACTTCCTAATATGGGAGTCACGTGTTTTCCCACTTCCGGGTATGGCAGTCACGTGTTTTCCCACTTCCGGGTTGGGGGTGTCACGTGTATTCCCACTTCCGGGTATGGCAGTCACGTGTTTTCCCACTTCCGGGTATGGCAGTCACGTGTTTTCCCACTTCCGGGTCGGGATGTCACGTGTTTTCCCACTTCCGGGTCGGGAAGTCACGTGTTTTCCCACTTCCGGGTATGGGAGTCAC
Source organism: Zosterops lateralis (assembly GCF_965231275.1). Lineage (NCBI taxonomy): Eukaryota > Metazoa > Chordata > Aves > Passeriformes > Zosteropidae > Zosterops > Zosterops lateralis. The sequence continues at coordinate 40,475,392 of NC_139764.1, read as the reverse complement.
GTGTTTTCCCACTTCCGGGTCTGGAAGTCACGTGTTTTCCCACTTCCGGGTACGGGAGTCACGTGTTTTCCCACTTCCTAATATGGGAGTCACGTGTTTTCCCACTTCCTAATATGGGAGTCACGTGTTCTCCCACTTCCGGGTATGGGAGTCACGTGTTTTCCCACTTCCGGGTATGGGAGTCACGTGTTTTCCCACTTCCGGGTATGGGAGTCACGTGTTTTCCCACTTCCTAATATGGGAGTCACGTGTTTTCCCACTTCCGGGTCGGGAAGTCACGTGTTCTCCCACTTCCGGGTATGGGTGTCACGTGTTTTCCCACTTCCGGGTACGGAAGTCACGTGTTTTCCCACTTCCGGGTCGGGGCTGTCACGTGTTTTCCCACTTCCGGGTACGGGAGTCACGTGTTTTCCCACTTCCGGGTCGGGGCTGTCACGTGTTTTCCCACTTCCGGGTATGGGAGTCACGTGTTTTCCCACTTCCGGGTATGGAAGTCACGTGTTTTCCCACTTCCTAATATGGGAGTCACGTGTTTTCCCACTTCCGGGTATGGGAGTCACGTGTTTTCCCACTTCCGGGTCGGGAAGTCACGTGTTTTCCCACTTCCGGGTCGGGAAGTCACGTGTTTTCCCACTTCCGGGTACGGGAGTCACGTGTTTTCCCACTTCCGGGTCGGGGCTGTCACGTGTTTTCCCACTTCCTAATATGGGAGTCACGTGTTTTCCCACTTCCTAATATGGGAGTCACGTGTTTTCCCACTACCTAATATGGGAGTCACGTGTTTTCCCACTTCCGGGTCGGGAAGTCACGTGTTTTCCCACTTCCGGGTATGGGAGTCACGTGTTTTCCCACTTCCGGGTCGGGAAGTCACGTGTTTTCCCACTTCCTAATATGGGAGTCACGTGTTTTCCCACTTCCGGGTCGGGAAGTCACGTGTTTTCCCACTTCCGGGTATGGGAGTCACGTGTTTTCCCACTTCCGGGTCGGGGCTGTCACGTGTTTTCCCACTTCCGGGTACGGGAGTCACGTGTTTTCCCACTTCCGGGTCGGGAAGTCACGTGTTTTCCCACTTCCGGGTATGGGAGTCACGTGTTTTCCCACTTCCGGGTCGGGAAGTCACGTGTTTTCCCACTTCCGGGTCGGGAAGTCACGTGTTTTCCCACTTCCTAATATGGGAGTCACGTGTTTTCCCACTTCCGGGTCGGGAAGTCACGTGTTTTCCCACTTCCTAATATGGGAGTCACGTGTTTTCCCACTTCCGGGTATGGGAGTCACGTGTTTTCCCACTTCCGGGTTGGGAAGTCACGTGTTTTCCCACTTCCTAATATGGGAGTCACGTGTTTTCCCACTACCTAATATCGGAGTCACGTGTTTTCCCACTTCCGGGTCGGGAAGTCACGTGTTTTCCCACTTCCGGGTCGGGAAGTCACGTGTTTTCCCACTTCCGGGTACGGGAGTCACGTGTTTTCCCACTTCCGGGTCGGGGCTGTCACGTGTTTTCCCACTTCCTAATATGGGAGTCACGTGTTTTCCCACTTCCTAATATGGGAGTCACGTGTTTTCCCACTACCTAATATGGGAGTCACGTGTTTTCCCACTTCCGGGTCGGGAAGTCACGTGTTTTCCCACTTCCGGGTATGGGAGTCACGTGTTTTCCCACTTCCGGGTATGGGAGTCACGTGTTTTCCCACTTCCGGGTCGGGAAGTCACGTGTTTTCCCACTTCCGGGTCGGGAAGTCATCTATTGGGCAGGTATATCTGTTATATAACTCCCATTGTAAGTTAAAAGTGAGATAAAATGGAAAGAAAAATAAGACTTCAACATCTTCTTGAAACATTGTTAGTCTGCCTCTAAAAAATCTTTAATTCATAACGGACCTCAGAAGGGAGAAGCTCTTATCTGAGTCCTTTCCCACTCTTTACAACACAGTAATACATAACCATTAGCTATGGCTCAGTTCAGACTAGTCTTCAATAGTTTAAACAATTTAAAATCCAATCAAGGTAATTACCAATAGTTTATCATTTAATATTTCTAAATGTCTCCTTCTACAGGCTTTGAATTCAATGTCCATGCTTGAATGTAAGGGTTGGGGCTATGGAAAGAAAGATGTCATGATGCTCTTCAGAGTTTTAAGTCTGTATCTTTGTTTAGTTGGTGTCTTCTTTTTTAGGAGAGAATAAAATCTGTAATGTGAATATTTTTCATGTAATAAATCCAGTTGCAAATCACTAATTTTTTACTCAAGCTATGCTTTTTTGGATACCTAATAGAGTTTCATCATTAAATTAATTTTGTTAGACCGTCTCACAGTCAAAACAATTTTTAATATTTAGAAACAGCAGAAAGACAATGATTTCAGAATAAGAGATACTGGTTTTCCACATGGTTTATTAAATACTTGGATCATTCCAAGGGTATCTAAATATGAATAATCTGCAAGCTTATTGCTATAAGATATACGTTAGGAAAATAGCAAAAACCCTTCCAGAAGAATAGACTGATGAATTATTGTGGTATGGCTTTGATTTTTCCACTGTTGCTGGCCTTTGAAATCTAAATGCAATCAAAGATAGATTTCTCGAAAGTGTAAAAATCATCCACAAAACTAAACAAAACTAAACTAACCAGAAAAAACCAACCAAACAAGCAATCCACAAAACCCTTCCAAAGGACTGTTGTAGAAGATCATTCCTTGCTACTGAGGTTACATTCAACATCTTACAGGAAATAAGGCAGTAACAGGCATGGAGGATCATGACACAATTTCTTCAGTATTGGTGTTGACACTGATTTAAAAAAAGACAGGTAAGTGGAATCTGAGGGCAGATGAATGTCACTTACAAAAGGGAGAAGATCCCTTTTGTGGTACCCTTTGGTTGCCAATATAGTAAAGATTTAAACAGAGCTGCATCAAAGAACTGGGTGCAGCCGCGTTCCTGAAACATCAGAGGGAAAAAAATCCTGTGGAAAGACATATTTTTCCCCTTTCCTTCTTTCTAAAGCAAGTGGAATCCCCAATTAAATCAGAAGAAGATAAAAAACTGGGGAAAAAAACAAACAGCTTCAAAAAAAAGAGCTCTTCCCCTCTGCAAAACAAAGTTCTAAGTATCATGTTTTTTCCTTTCTTGGTTCATGTCAAATTTCAAACATTTGACCAAAACTGCACAAATATTCAGGAGTCGGAGGGGAGGGGATATAACCAGTCAAATCAAATAATGATCAAATATCATCATATGTAGTGCACTCTTCAGAGGATGCCTTTAGGAAAAATACGTTTTACCAATAATCACAAAATTTATGTCCCGTGATGTTTTGTTCTTTTTGCAGTACACTTGCATTTTCAAGGTCTTAAAGGAAATACAAGGATTGTCGTATTTAATTATTTTTAATCAGTTAGTAGCATATGCTGATCATTACTCACACCTAAAGTATTTGCCTAAAAATTTGAACAAATTAAATAGAATAATGAAGATATAGCATGTTTCTGTGAGTAAACCAGTTTCCCACATTTTGCTGTTTTTCCATAAATAAACATTTGTAATAATTTATATTCCTCATTGGACACTATTTTGAGAAGGAGTCATTCAGTCTCCTATAATTTGTTATGAATGCATCTTGGACAGTTAATATAAAACAAAAAGATAAAATATGTTAAGTTGAAACTAAAGTCCAAGCTGAGAGTTCTACTGGAGGACATAGGATTGAAAATCAGAATGGAAACCACTTGGCAAGCATATAAAGTTAAGAAAATACTTGGGTTAGGCGAGGATGGATGAAACAGCTTCTTGACATTATTCTTCTCTGCACAACTATGCAAAAATGTCTCAGATGCAGAGAAAACTATTTCCTGAGGCTGTTTCAGGGAAAGAGGGACATAAGGCAAAGAAAAAAAAAACCAAGGTACTTCAAAAATTAACTTTTTCAGTGTCTATCCATCCAGTAAAAAACACACTGCCCCAGACTAGGTGACTAGGTCCCTCTGTTTCAGGGGATAGCATGGACCCTAAATGGGAGATTCACAATATTCACAATATCCAGCACCCTGAGCTCTGAAACTCTTTGTGTCCAGCTCTCAGTATCCACATAAAAAATTCTGACCTCACACATGGATTTTCCCAGGCTTTCCTCAGTCATTTTAGGGAATTTGACATGGTTCCCTGTCTTTTCCTCTCAACTTCACATTTTCATCTATAGCATGAAAACTACTATAGCTTCTCATCTGTCAGAAATTAATTTAATTTCATAAACTCCTTAAAATTGGATTTGTCTGTAAATTTGCCTTTTTTCCCATAAAGGGAGAGAACTCAGAAAGTCCACATAGATGCTATAATATGATTCAGATTGTTTCAGGTAGTAATCTCAGTATAGATTTCATATTTATCCTTCTCAATTCAAAGCCTTTCTTTGATTCCTTTTCAACAGCTCCCAAGCTCAGTATCCTGAAATTTTGTTAAATACTGTGCTAGAGAAATCTCTGTAGCCATTATGTTTTTCTAGACCAACCTGAGTTAGTGCTCAGCCTGTATCCTACTCCTTTTTCATTAGAGTTTGTTTTTTTTTTTACACAGAGGACCTGAGTCCCTGTTTAATCATCAAACCCACAAAACTTTTGATTACTAAGGATTCTGAAATTCAGTATCAATAAAAAGAAAAATATAATTTCTACTCACGTGTGCTCTATTCTGAACTGGTCATCTGGAATAATATGATTATTATCCAGATCTAGTTGTAATTCAACTGCCTCCAAAAGAATTCATATTAGAAAGTACTCTTGGACTCAGTTTGAACTGATTCTGGAAATATTAATGGAGCTTAATTGAAATGTATCTCTAGAAGTCATGAGAACTGCCTTTCTTCATCCTTTAAGGACTCACTAAGATTGCTCCAATTTTGTGTTAAATTTATGTTTATTTGCAACCCTGAGAGACTCTTGAAATGAAAAACTACCTCCCAAGATCAGGGGCAGAACCATAGAAGGCAGTACTGTGATCTAGCTCCTTTAAAATAAAAATATTAATAAATCTGTTTCAATCAATTATAATCCCTTCATTAAACTCTTCATGAAACATCTGCTGTTGACTTCTGTATGACAACTAATTATCTTAGAGGCTTTTCTTCTCTAATTTGAAAAAATCTGCTCCCTACTTAATGCAAACTTTGAAACTATTCTTTTTGACTGAAAAGGGTTTATTTTCCTTGGCACTTTGGACTGATATGTGGTGGCCAAGTGACTTCACTTTTGTTAAGTCTTTGGAAACCCCTCCTTGGCTGTTCCAGAGAAAGGGGAAACCTGACTCTTTTGCTTGTGCTATGAGTTCAGGAAAGGGCACAGAAAGAAAGCATCTACTCTGAACTCTAAAACCTCAGCATAAGAGTGAAAGCTATTTTTCTTCCTCACCAATAAATGCAGGACTAACAAATATCAGACCATTTTTTGTAAAAGCGACTTGTTTTCTTTTTCCCCTCAGACTAACATTGTATTTGTTAACTGAGTTTTGCAAGTTCCAAGTGAAGCCATGCAGCTGACATTGGGCTAATAACAGTATTATAATGTCTTCAGCCAGCACACCTGGAGCAGGAAGTGTGCATGTTTATTGAATAATGGTGAAAAATAATTTTTCTTAGTACTTGAGTTTCTTGGTAAGTGAAATATCAGCTTCTGTGTCTGGGAGTTCAGGACAGAAGTGCCTTGCAGTGAAGAAGGATTCCTTAGGGTTACATTGTAGCACACAAAGCTGTGGCGTGGAAATAAAAATTCAAAACAATAGCAAAAAACTACTGTATTAACTTAAAAATATTGAAATTACCATAATAAATAAAATGCAAATTGAATGGGTTAAAATCAACTTTTATGCTACAGCTACATATCAGATATATCACCCATATAATATACTAATATGTTATATATTGAGGCTCAGTCCTGCATGTCATATTCAGCCTGCCTATTTCAGGGCATTCTCTTTGATTTTGAATTTTTTTTTTCTTCTAATTTTTAAAATTTTTGTGCCATTCATTTTCTTCTCAAGAAGGAATATGCATTGAATTAGCACGGTAAGGAGAGGCTCTGCTGACCACCCTAGATGCCCGAGTAGAGCCCACTCTCCATGAGTGAGGTCACTCTCATGGAATTCTGGCGCCATCTGGTGGAGGCTTTACATCCTTAAACTAGATTATAGCTAGGTTTGATAATTTGCTTTTATATCTCCAAAATATAAAACTGAAGTGCCATATCAGGACACCAGGCAGGGGTGAAGAAAGACATGGCATGTGTGCTCACTTGCTACCTTTAAAGTGGTTATGAAGTGTATGGGAAGACAATGTGAATTTCCATGCAAAATATTTTGGTCATCCATATATATATATATATTTTTTTTTTTTTTTTTTTCAGAATTTTCTTCCAGACATTGGTGAGTTGAGGCAGATACAAAGATTGTTCTTGGTTAAAATGTAAGGAGAGGATTTAGTTGAGCAACAGCTTTTTATCTCTTTAGTAACCCCAAAACCTTGCTTCATATTGCCAGCCAGTCAGAGCCAGAGGAGTCCTATTTTGGGCATTTCATAGCAGTGAAAGAAAGCACTGTGGGTTTTTTAAGGGCTTGTGTTACAACACCTGTCTTTCTGTATACTGCTACAGGTGTTTCCTTATGTTCAGTACTCAAGTGTAGTAGCTCTCTAATATTCCCCAGCTTGTCCTTGATAAGAGTACATACTAGAAAGTTCTCAAATTAAGCTGATGGAAGTTGCTTCTAAATATAGGGACCGAGGAAGATTTTACAATATAAAACACCACCAGCAGAGGCTGTATGTGTCCCTCCTCAAATCCCAAATATTTACCAGATGAGAAAACAATTGTCTGATGGCTAAACACCACAACATTTCTGTGCAAATGCCAACAATATAAATTCTCTCCCCATTAGATTTGGTTGAAAAATTCTTTAAACCTAAATGAAACCATGTCCCCAAACTGAGATGAAACCTCCCCTGCAGCTAAAAATATTCAGTTAATTCCTTTATTGTTTTTCTTCATCTGTTGATCCTTTTATTTCAGTTCAACTTTTAAAAAGAAGTAGCTCATTATATCTGATACCAATAATTTCTGATCCAGTAGGTTCTTTGGTTAATGCTTGAGAAGATTTCTGCACTCTGTTTTCTCTGATTCATATAATTATGCAGGCATTGCCCATTTTCATTCAACCTTATGATGATGAGCACCCTTTCTATGAAAAATAGTTGTGTGAAAGCAACATCAGTGATGGAATAGTGTAGTTTTTAAAAGACGGGGACATGATGTAACAAAAAGGAGATTCCTAAAATGCTGGCTGGTTGTTGTCTTTGTTTTCTGTGACCTGGAAAAAGGACAGAGACATCAGAAGATGCATCTACCTTTTTCCAATCCAAACATAGGAGACTGGTAGAAAATAAGGCCATACCCTTGGGATTAATACTGTTTTACTTCACAGTGGGGACTCAAAACATTTCAGCATAGCAGTACTGATCGTGGACTTGGGAATTCTGAGGACACAGCCTCTTGTAGTTATTATACAGTGTCCAAGAGCTTCTTGGGTAATTTGATTATCGATACTTGAACTATCAGAGAAGTCCATGGTAAGAAGCAAACCAGAGAGCTGGTGGTGGGATATGGGCTGTGGACCTTTTCCAATAGCCATTTTCATCCATCCAGCCTTGCTTGGAGAGAGACTAAAAGTATTAAGCAGTATGGAGACAATCAAATTCTGCCACAGACCTAGAGAAAGGGCTCTGGATGTCTTATTTCTCAATATTGATACTGAAAAATGTACATTGTGTTTTCTAGAGTTACCTGTATTCACATTTCATGTAGAATCAATTTGAAAAAGAAAATAAATTAACTTCCTGTAAAGGCAAAGTTGAAATTTTGGTTAGCAAGTTCAAAACAGTTACAAAAATCAGTGCAGCAATATATGTGCATTGTTATCTCCAAGTCTGTAATTAAAAAGGAAGTTTTCTCTTTTGGTTGATTTTGTGGCTTACCCCTTTCTATAATCTTAATGCATGGTCATTGCTTGTCATGTTCTCTCCAGATTAAATAAACCGGCTTGCCTTCTGCACCATTCCCAAGGCTGTTTTAGAATTGTACAAATCATGTCTTGGAGAAATTCTTGTGTTAATGTATCGTATATCAGGCTCAACCTCCAGGTTGCGCCTTTCATTGAAATCACACACAACACATTAAAGTACCACAGGTGACAGACTTAGTGTATTGCTGCCACTCTCTACCCCATTCCAGAAAGCTTTGCTGGAGTCTCATTGAAGCAGTACAGCCTACTTCCCAACCAGCTGTTGCAAACTGTTGCAGTCTCTCTGTCCCCTTTCTGTAGTCTCCTCTTTCAGATCTTCTCGTTGTCTAGGCTCAGGGTTGAAAAAAACAGTTGCTCCCTCCAAGAGCTGTCTCTGTTGAATGGGCCATCAAGGACCCATTTCACACTCATCATCCCATTGTGAGATGCTCCACCCAGGGGGAGGAGCCAAGCATTCTCACCTGGATATAAACTGGGATTTGGGACAGTGCAAGCAGCCCTTACCCACTGGATTCCCAGAGGACCAGAGCTCCCAGACCTTTCTACAGGATCACTGCTTCAGGAAGAGCCCCTCACCTGGACTGCTTCCACCATCCTGCTCAGGTTGTACTCTGACTCTGTCAGTGGTCCTTTGTGTTATTGCATTTATTTTATTTTATTTTTACCTTTTTACCTTTCTTCTTATTATATTGTATTTCTGACTTGGAGCCTCTCACTCATTTTGCTTTCAAACCACAACAGGGAAGACATTAGATACATGATAAGAGGAAACCTTTCAGACTGGATCCTCTGAGGGCCAAGTGTTTTTAGATCATGTGTAACAAGTCCCAGAACATCCCATTTAAAGTCCTCCAGGACTTTCAGTGTACCAGGGATATGCGAGGAGGGACCTTTGCCTAATGTATCATTACATTGCATGCAGCTTCAGGATACTGAATACATTTCTTTCCTCTCTATTCAGGTTGTTCCTCACTGTAGAGGGCTGACATTGGCAAGACAGCACATGCCCACCAAAGCCATTCTAATGTAGATCAGGATAAGGACAGGGAGAGATCACTCACCAGTTATCTTCAGGGACAAAGCATGTTCGAGAAAGAATGCATTTGTTTACAAATCAAATTGTAGTACAATAATGGGAAATAAAATCAAATCTTAAAAGCACTTTTCCCCTACCCTTCTCCTCATCTCAGGCTCAACACCAAACTTTCTCTACTTCCTCCTCTCAGCAGCACCACAAGGGTGTGGGAGATGGGGATTGTGGTTCCTTCATCATGGGTTGTCTCTGCCACTCTTCCTCCCTTGACCACCCTTCCTCCTCAGGAGAAGGACTCCTCACACCCTTCCTCTGCTCCAGCATGGGGTCCCTCCCATGGGAGACAGTCCTCCATGAACTTCTTTCTCCCTGGGAGCATGTCTTAAGAATCTGCTCCAGTGTGAAATCCCCTTGGGGTCACAAGCTCTGCCAGAAATCCTGCTCCAACACAGGCTTCCAAAGGGTCTAGCCTCCTTTGGGCATCCACGTGTGCTGGCACGAGGTCTTCCAGGGGCTGCAGGTGCGCAACAGCCCCACCAAGGGCTACACCATGGGCTGCAGGGGAATCTCTGCTCCAGCACCTGGAACACCTTCTCCCCCTCCTTCTTCCTTGACCTGTGTGACTGCGGAACCTTTTCTATTGCATATTCTCACTCCTCCCTTCTCTGTCTTCAATTGCTTTTGTGTAGGGGTCTTCCCTCCCCAGCTTCTTAACTGTGTTGTGCCAGAAATGCTATCCCTGTCACTGTGAGGGGCTCAGCCTCGGCCAGAATCAAGTCCAGTTTGGGGAAGCTTCTTGCAGTTTCTTACAGAAGCCCCCCCTGTAGCTCCCTTATTATGGGGAAATGGCTGCTTTTTTTATCCAGAACACTATCTCTGGTGGTCTGACAAAAGCTTGGTGCACAGGGTTCCAGGCAGTGTAGGTCAGTCCTACTGAATCTCCCACTCATTAGTCTTATATGGACAGTTGTGCTTACACAGACTCTGGAGTAAAATCACTGCCAGAAAGATGGGTGGTCCCCTGTACTTCTCATAGGGAAGAAGAGAAATAAGTTATACAGGCATCAGAGGGTCTCTTTGTTCATGAAAGAGCCAACACAGTTCAATCTTAAAGCCAGAACTGATATTTGCACTATTTAAAACTTTACATTTAGCATCTTAAAACAGATGATTGTTACAGTATATCAGTGATTTAATTTCAGCAAGCACTCACCAGTAAATATTAAATTAAACCTCAGACCTTCAACCCACAAGTTTTGTGTTTGTCAGAAGACAACTACCATGGACCAAAGCCATCTTTGCTGGTTTGCATCAGCAAAAATACTGCCAAAAAACCTGTTAGAAATATCCCAGACTGTTCCAGGCTAACGTAAAAGCCTTTTCTGTTGAGGAAACAAGACTGCAAAGTTGCTCTGAGGGTAGGAGAATTTAGAACTGCTCCACGTTAGATCAGTGACCCTGTCTGAGACTTTCATTGACCTACATTCATCTTGTATAAAAATCCAGAAAAATCTAAATAATAAAATTACTCTTTATTTAAAAGTAAGTCTAAGATGATAATTGTTCCTGATAACCGGTAAGAGTTTTCATGTTTTGTAGAGAAACTGCTGTTAAAGAAAATACAGTATAACTTGTAACCTGAGAAAAAAATCAGAAATTACTGAAAATCAAGGATAAAATCTAGGGAACATTGAAAGGAGAGGCTTATTATTAAAGGAGATAGAAATATTATAGTTGAACCATAAAATTGTAAGAGAGGGGAAAAAAAGCAGCAACCCTTTTTTTTCTGACCTAAATTTTTTTGAACACAATCAAACTGGTTTTTTAACCAGCTTTACCTTAAATCAAAATGTTACAGGAACCTGAAATAAGCAAGCTGTAATTCTCATTTTTTTAATGCTATAGCAAAACAAAATATATTGACACACTAAGAACAATCCTGGGCAGCTTGTTTTCTTTTTTACTGCTAATTCTTATGTAATTCTGTGAATATTTTGAGGCATACTCTCCTTCCTTTTTATCACATTTATGATTAAGCAGATTTTCACTAGCTTGGTATCAAATAGCCAGTAGGTGGCAGAATGGGCTTATTTATTGTTAAGCTGAGCCCAGCTACTTCTGTGCATCTAGCAAATTAAAACTCTATGGAGAAAAAATATATTTGGGCTGTGGTTCACCATGTGGCTCTGGCTGATTTTATGTGTCCATTTGTATCACAGTTTTTATCTTTTCTATTGAATTATAGAAAGATAAACTACTGACATGTATCCTAAAGAGACCCTCTGATGCCTGTATAACCTATGGCTCATCTTCCCCATGAGAAATCCCTAATTTGGGGCTTGTTTGTTGTTGTTTTCTTCAAAGAGAACAGTGTAAGAAGGACTTAAAAATGTGAGGGTGAACAATACTGATTCTCTGTAGCCTTAATGGAAATTTGTAGGAAAATCCCATTTTGCCTGACCTCCAGCCTTACCTCTAGCCACAATTCTTGTTGGCATACATTGAATAGGTTTGTATCACATTTGGAGCTGATTTCTGGAGGCTGCACTGGAACAAGGATCCTATTTTAAAAATAAGCATTTATTGATTTTTTTGAGACACTGCTTTTTTCCTTCTGCAACGGGATTAAACCAAAACTTTTAGAAACCTGTCAAGATGAATTAAAAAATGAGGAAGCTAGAAAGTAGCCCTCACCTATGGGTGTTAGCCTTGGGGCTGAAGCACAGCCTGTGGGATAAGAAGTACAACCCCAAGTTCCTGTTCTGTCTGATACACTTGGCCTTCAGTCATCCTGAGATGAGTTGATCATGCTTCGTCTTGGGCTTCTGTGTGAAATTCCAATCTGTAAGAAATACCACCAGCTGGAAATATCAATTAAATTTGTATTGGTCTGAAATTAGCACTTTGAGCTTTGAAAATCCCAAGTGGTGTTTGCTATACCATTGGCTAAGGCTGATTTATGAAAAGATTCACAGCAGAGAACTAGGACAGAAAAGCCCTCTCTCTTTTTTATCTCTGAGATTATGACCTAAATACTGTTTTATTTTTTTTGTTCCAAGGAGAAACAGCCAAACTTCTTGCTTGTGATCCCAGAAAATCTGCCTTAAAATACAGGGTGCCATATCATCTAAATCTAGCAGAATGAAGGAGTAGGTTTATTCATTTATTTATTTATTTGAGAGAGAAAAACTACCACTAAAACTTAGGATATTTTATAGGAGCTCTTCTATAAGCCTTCTCATTTTGTTGCTCTTGAAATCTTGTTTTTCTTTCTCTACATTTACTTTAATACAGACTTCCAGGCTTGGTGAGGTGCCAAATAAATAGAGATTAAAGCCACGAGCTCAGTTGCAAATCAGTGATATTCTTTTAAAGTAGAAATAGTTTACTAAATTGATGTTTATTTAAGTCTAATGAGTGAAATTTGCAATATGGAGTATGCTAGGGCCATGAAAAGACAGGAGGCCAGATTATAATCTCATTAAATGAAAATAAATTGGTGCTATTCCAATATTTAAAAAGATCAGAATTTCAACTTCTGTGTTGCAGGCTAGATCCACAGAGGATCTACTTGGCTGTAATGCTTTATATCTGAACACCTAATAAGGAATATAGCAGCATAATAGAAATTAAATCTGAACCTGTATTCCTAGAGAATTTAGACAGACTCTGATAATTCCCAATGGGTTCAAAACAGCCAGTATTAAGTTCACTATACAAAATAGGCAGGAACATGCCCAGTAGACACTTAAAGGAGAATATATTAAAATCCCAATAAGACCCAGCCACATTTTATATCTTTTCTTGTAAAGTTTGTTGTGGTGTGGTCAGGCTGTTCTGTTTTACTTAATAACTCAATGTTTACAGTAGTAGTTGCTTAAAGCAAAAGGCAGAAATTATATAGGCAGTAGGAAGGAGGACATAAGAATTTTACCTGTCATATTCTATTGCTTTGTTATCTCTTGACCCTCTCTATTGCATTGAGCATTATTTACTTTCCTTGCAGTGAAATTTCCATCATTCCCACTTAACATGGAGAATTGGAGAATCAGAGAATTGTAGAATGGTTTGGGTTGGAAGGAACCTTAAAGGTCATCTGGGTACAACCCCTCTCCCATGGACAGGGACACATTTCACTAGACCAGTGTGGTCAAAGTCCCATCCAATTTGGTCTTGAATACTTCCAAAGGTGGGACATCCACAACCACTCTGGGTAACCTGTCCCAGTGCCTTATCATCCTCACAGTAAGGAATTTCTTCCCAATACCTAATCTAAACCGAACCTCTTTTAGTTTAAAGCCATTACCCCATCTCCTATCACTATATGCCCTTGTAAAAAGTCACTTTATAGCTATCTTGTAGGCCTCCTTTAGACATTGCAAGGCTGCTACAAAGTCTTCCTGGAGCATTCTCTTCTTCAGGTGGGACAATCTCTCAGCCAGCAGGACTTGTCCTAGAGGCTAGGAAATTAAAGTCCAAATTCTTTTGTATCTGCACATGTACTCATACAATAATATGATTGCACATAATATTCTTCCACGAAACAAGACTACTCCATTAAAAACCAATTAGCAAATACAAGAACATCTGTTGTGACTGGATGCTTTCTTTAGTCTGTTCCTGGATGAATACCAAGACAAGGCCAACAAGAGACCTGGGATCTAGAAAGCATTTGCCACCTCTTAACAAATGAAACAAGCTGTGAAATACTCCCAGTCAGTTACATGGACAGTTAGATTGTTAAAACAATCCCTACCACAGCTGTGGCCTGGGAAGACTAGTGGTGCCCAGAAATATCCCCACACACAGCTCAGGAATGTGAGCATTTGAGGGGCCATTTCCAGAATGCCACTTTCCTGCCTCCGAGGAGGCTTTGGATGCTGGAAACTTTATAAGCTTCAACATGAGCTGTAGGGTACTGTGTGTTGGTTTGCCACAGTGTCTGGAAATGTTCCTGGTGTGTTGAATTCCCTAGCCTAGGGCAGAACAAGTTTCCTAGCTCTCAGCCAGGCCAGACTATAAGTTGAGGCAGGAGCCTCTTGGAGCTGTTGTCCTGCCAGGCCATCACCTTTCATAAGGCTGTATTTTTCATGTATTGCCACAATTAACATCTGAACAGCAATTTTTAGTGCCATGATTTTTGATAAAGTGTCCCAGGGTTGTCCTAGGCTTGGCCCTGCTTTTCCAACACAATGTCTTAGCCTTCCTATTCCTTCAGTTTTCCTTGAGAGGAAAGGAGGGAAGACAAAATAGGGGGTCAGAGAGTGCAGCTACTCAGCCATGGGGGGTAAAGCTCAGAAACCCATGCTTTCCTTGGAGGAAGCTCCTTTCATTGTCAGCAGATGGGAAGGGGAAATTGGGGGTGGGGGCAGACTGTGGAGGGCTGCTTTGATGTTGGCCTGTTTGTTTGCTTTCTGCTTCCTGGACCCCCACCCGAGGGGCTGGGGCTGTCAGTTGTGGCAGGAGCACAACAGGATGGCCGGCAGCAGCCTGCAGACAGCACGGCAGCAGATGTCGACAATAGGAGTGGGTGGCATCAGCTTAAAGCAAAGCATAACAGGGATAACTTGAAAGGATGAGATCAGGGAGTGAAACAGAGAGATGGGGAACTCTGGTGAGGCAGTGGGTGCCTGTGGTGGGACAGCAATGCTCATTCAAATGGGTAAAGTGTAGGTGGAGACCTTTGGGAAGTTATGCAGCAGAGCCTTTCACAAATTTGTCTGAAAGTTACTCATTTTCAATCCTGACACAGTTCAACTGTTTAAAAGTGAGGCAATCACATGCTAACAGGGTATGGCCCTACAAGCCTTCAGTCTGCACAAGGGCAGTGGGTGCTAGGCAGCACAACCTTGAGGGTGGGCTCCACTGGGCACCAGTTCACTTCAGGCAGTCAGAAGTCAAGAAGTCATGATAACTTGTTGGTATCTCTGTGACATGGCACAGGACAGACTGGCAACTCCTGAAATATTTTCAGACATCTGAAGGTTTTTTTAATCCCTTAACCTCCTTGTTTTTTACAGTATCTTAAGGCTGAGAAAAAGTCATGAACAAGACAATCTCATATCAACAGGTTAGAAAATAAAAATCTGGATACTTTCAGGTTATTTATAGATCCACTGTGATACCACACAGCTGGTTTAATAAAAGAGAAGATAAATCAGCTTCAGAATTAGTCAGTCAGAATTCCCATCAAGGGGTTAATCTTGAAAATGGTCACCAGATGGAACAAGCAACAAAACATCAATCTGTATCTCACAGTAGCAATGGGACACCCTGCCCATAGCTAGTCATTTATGACTTACCAATAGGTACCTGGAGGCAGTTATCATACTTATGTCCTGACAGATGCTTACTTTGTTACTCAGCTGACATAGCCAGCACTAGAAGATAAAGGTAATTAATATGCAAAGTAATAAGAAAATATGCAGTGCAGTGTAAAAACATGGGTCTTCTGTAAATAAAAGTGCCAGTGAAGTTTTTCCTGCTGGGAACACTTCCCCTGGGAGAATTCAGGGAGATGCACATGCAAACAAACAGCACTGATCAAGACACGGTGTACTTGCCCTTCTGTTAGTGACTCTGTCTCAACTTCAGGAAGATGTGATAAATAGTGTGTGTCTTTGGAGAGAAATCTGGGCTTTAAGGGACAAAACCAAAGGCATATTGCATGTCTGATACCTGGGCTACAGAATGTATGTGATTACGTTACCCTAAACACTGCAAGAAGGCTTGAATTACAGAGGTGAAATGAAAGCCACTGTTGTTTCATGGAAATCCCTTCTCTCCAAGGGAAAATGAGAAAGAGAACAGCAGAGGGCATTATTTTGTTTTGTGAAAAACCTGGTTGCAAAGTCAGATCAAAATTGGGAATTATTTGGGATACTTATGCTCCTCCCTTTTATTTTGGTGTTTCCAGTCTTCTTAGAGAGCTTGTCTACTTTAAGAGAACAACAATGTTAAATGGCTGTTTTGCTCTTTGTACAATTCAGCATTGCACTAATCAGTGGCATGTGTATGATTAAACATTAAGACCAGTCTTGCAATTCAAGCAAAAGCAAAACGCTAATAATGAGCAACTGGATCTTTGCACTCAAGCACCTCTTGCATTCATATCTCAGAGGCCTTTGATTGGGACCTGAAGGTCCAGGCCATTCATCACACTTTGCAGGCATTTGAGAAATGAGTAGTTCCTGTTTACAGCTCACTGTAAAATGATTAGACATATGGCTGCTGTTAAGGCACTGAGACTGAGAACATCATATATGCACATACTGGAGCTATGCATTTATAGCAATGCTTTATTTATGGAGTTTCTACAGGTCAGTCAGGAATACAGGACTTTAACAAAAATTCCACATACCACATATAGATGCCTGGTGGGGAACTGTGGCTGAACTGTGGCTTCTATTTTCAGGTGAATTCAGGGGGTAAAATGGCACAATCTCTAGAATGGGATGTTTGAGTCAAGGAACCATCATTTTCTAGAGGAAATCAACCTGATAGGAAATTGCTTACCTCTTATTATTGGTCATAAGGCTGTTTATCATGATACAAGCACTTATATCTATTGTGTCTTTTGTCAGCAGAGTATTTTGTTCATTTTAAGAGGTCTTTTAGATCAGGCCTGTTGAGCACAACTAAGAAAAATACAAAGTTTTCATGGCCATGTAACAGTGTTTTAGACACAAATGACAAGAAAACAAGATACAGAATAACCCAAATAAGCTGCTCAAAGTACATCAATAAGTTAATTTATTTGTGATTTTTTAAATAATATTTTCATTATTAAAATTTTACAAAATTGGAATTTCTAGCATTGGTATTGGAGGTAAGGCAGGCAAAATCTACATCTACAAAATGAGTAATTGCATACACAAATAAGGTTTGTGGATTATAATTACTCATTTTGCCTGGTCAGCTACCATGAATGCATAGATTCAGCTTGAGGCCACAAGACTGATGTCTCCAAAGTCTGATGGAAAATTGAAGATGTGAACAAGTTTGAATGAACAAGCACCAATGCAATCGCCCTATAAAACTCAAACCAACCCAAATGGGAAAATAGATGGTGGGCAAAGATAAAATCTACTATTTTTGTTTTAAATAAGCATTTCACAACAAAAGAAAGCACAAGCCCCAAAACTCTTGTCCTTTTTGTGTTTGGCCAAAGTTACAATAGAGTCAACAGAACAGTGGGGGGACAAGATTGTTTTTCAGAATAACTGGACTAAACAGACTCTGCTTCGGGGCTCAGGTTGTTAAAAAATATCACACTGAGTCTCTTCAGCTGAGTCTTACAGGAGAGGGACCAATATTCTGGATGCTGTCCTAACTTCACCTTTAGAAGTTTCAGTGTGCTTCTTGCCACCACCCTGCACTGAGTTTTATGAGTGACTGAGCATGCTGGCTGCATGGGTGTTATATTCTAGCCATATCCTTAAAATTACACACATGCCCTAATTGACCGTCTGCATCCTAGCCATTTCCACAGTCTGTCCACAGAAGTCTGTCTGTCTACCTGCATAATTTTTTGACCTCTAAATGTAAATTAATAGTGTGGGCACCCTTAGTTGCCTCCCTTTACCTGTACCTATGTGCAAATTTGAAGAAGTGTTATATTTTCACTCTACACAGTCATCAAGAAGGCTTCTCAGTTATGTTATCTCATCTGTGGTTATTCAGGTGCAGAAAATCCCCTTTTCTGTGATACAGTTGGAGCCCAATTTACCACATTCCAATTAACTACCTCTGTTAGTATTAGTTCTCATGTGGTCCATTGCTTTTACCTGTGATGGGTTTTTTTTGCATCCAGAGCCAAGTGGTTAGCCAAAGTTCAGGATCTTACAGGTTTAGGAAAATCATAATGATGTTTATGTACAAACAAGTTATGAATAGCCCTATACCCCTAAACACAGTAAAAATGAAAAGTGGGTAGATTACTTTCCTAAAGTATGTAAGGAGTCACGTTATATGAAAAAGTTTCCCAGAAGTTCTTCACTGAAGAATTTCTCTGCATCATCTCAGGATACTTTCAACTCCTTTGCCAGTGAACTGGGGCTTTGCAACTGAAAGCCCAGCGGTGGTTTATAGACACTCAGTCTGTTCAACCCTGAATCTGACCTGACTCGTTTTCTTTATGGTGAGCTTTCCCAGGATCCATCAGGATCTCTCTGCTATGAGTCTTTTACTTCACTTGATTTATGCAAACTTCAGTGTGCAATCAAAGATAAAGTCAGTGGCAACTATGAATATTGTCCACTGCAACAATTAAAAAAGAATAAAAATCAACTAACCAAAAACCCCACCACCAACAAAATGTCTTCTGTGTTCTATTTTTCTGTCATTATAGAAGAAGAAAGGAGGGATTCAAGAGCATAGAGAAAGGGGAATGTAGTTAAGAAATGACATCCTGGATAAATAAGATGTAAAACTTTTGTAAAGCTGTATGTTGCTTTATTCTCTTCACCCTGTAGGACACTGGAATATCAAATGAAGTAGAAGAAGCTGATGTTTCATAAAATATACTGTCTTGTTCTTTCTTATTCTCAGAGTGTTTATACTAGATGTGGTGCTATTTCAAGTTTCTCCATTATAGTATCCATGTGCACTCCTGGCAGTTTATTTCACTCTGAGCTGATCCATATGAGTGGAGACTGGTCCTTTCTCCAAATTTTTCTGCATCATAGATATGATCTGTGATGAAAGCAATGAGAAAGAAACAATATTCACTTCCCATTCTGTGTTTTGGTTTTTTTGTTGAAGTTGACAGTATAGCTGTGTATAGCATTTTCACTTTTTTGGCTGCTCCCTTAGAAAATGCAAAGATATTAATTTCACTATGCTGAAAAGCCAGGACAGAGCAGATTTTCTGCACTGCACTACAAATTAGCTCCATGTTCTAGAAATACTGGTCTGAGAACAGATCACTAACTTTCACACTATTTGCTGCTCTCTGCACTACTATTACAGACTGGTCTGTCCAGCTTTCATAAAACTTACCCTTGTTCTGAAAGCCTGTGGGATCCTTAAGAAACAGTTATGCTATGTAGTAGAGATTTAAAGACTAAAAAATTGCTTGGACCTTGCACATTTCATTCAGTATAAGATTTAGGTTTAATAATCAAGGTTTAATAATTGATCTTTCAGATTGATTGAAAGTGCATGCACTCCTTTAGACTAGCTATTAGTCTTCCTCGGAACACATTTAGGTCATTATTGCTTTATATACTAAAAACAGATAACCACAATACTGTGTGTCCATTATGACTTCAGGGGACACTGTAGCATCACTGTCTGTGGTAACCCTTTTCTGGCTCCAAGCTAGAATCAAGTACCTGCTTGAGACATTTGACTTCAGAGTGGTTCAGGGCTGATTTCTGCCCTGAGGGTGGATTTTTAATTTTGTGTGTGTGTGTGAAAGCATGCTTGCTATGGCCACATCTGGATTTTCAATTCTTTTGAAGCTAAATTTCAATGGTGCAGTGCCACACAATATACTTATTCCAGCTTAGCCAAGTCAATTACTTCATAAAGGCCCCACACTTTTTTCCTATGTTAGTTGCATGCCTTTGTGTTTTCACAACTGCTACAGATCTTAAAAAGAGAAAACTTCTGTTTGTTAGGTGGAACGACCAGCACGTGGCTGTACTGGTATTGACGCTGAAATTTAGTACATCAAAGATAAGAATTGCTTCCAGGTATGCTAACAATAAAATCTTTCTCTGAGGATAAGGTAATGAGTTCATATTTACACAGGGAAAATCAGATACTGAAGCAGAATAGTGAGCAAAATCTAATATCCATCTGACTCTCATGGTTACTTTTTTTATTGGTCCCATATCTTAATATAAGCATAAGTTTTGTTCTTTTTCCATGTAAGATTATTATGATTATTATTCCAATTATTAATCATTTATTGTTTATTGTACTGATGTAAAAAGTCATGAAAAATTAGGAATCTGAGAAAAAAAAATGTTTTCAAAATACTTAGAAATTGGGCAAGCTTCTCAGAGTTCAGATAAGGTGTTCAGAAATCTCTTGTTCTATCCAATTCATCTTCAGTGCCAAGAACTGAAAAACCCCAGATTCTGTTGTTCTTTCTGCTTTATCAATTTATATCTCACGTAGAATACTTTTTCATAAGAAGCAGTCTCCAATCATTCCTGCAGTTATTAAACAGCTGTCAAATTTTGGCCTGAAATTCTTTGTATCTTTATTTCACTCATTTATCAAGCCATAACCCTTCCAGATGAAGTTATCAAAAACTTCATGAAATGTGCAATCATAAAACATATAATTGACCTGAAAATATTTTAAGTACCTTTCTAGACCTGAGTTCAGGCTTCTGTTATTTTTATCTTAGAGTGACTGAAACTCCATCTATGGCTACATATTATATAATAATGTACAAAGAGAATCCCAGAACCTCTCACTTCAGTCATTATGTTATTTGTGCCCCAGGAAATATACACCCTCGAATCCAAGTTCTGGAAGATAAATAAAGGAGGAAATGAATTTACTATTTCATCTGGAAAAGTAAGTTAAACCCAGTCTCACCTCCCACTGAAAGCAAAAGATAGCTTTTTATATGTCTCTACATGTTAAAGATATACTATCAGATATCAACTATCAGATTTTCACCACCACGTAATATGAGTATTGCAAACATTGAAATCATGTGGATGTAAAGTTGGAAGGAACCTTGAGAAATCCCATAATCCTGTTTTGTGGGGTCTGTATGGCTGCAGTATCAGCCTAATCTTTTCTAATCTTTAATAACATTAATTCTCAAACATATCCATATGAGTGAGGGACATACAGCAAGTCATTCATGAGCAGGAGAGGCAGGAATGACTTGCAACACATTAAAGTTTCCAGAAGTCACAGATGTTTCTAACAAAGGAGGGACCAAAAGACTGGATTTCCTAATCCCTGCCTGGTGTTCCTACTGCCAAGACAGTTTCCCAGGTGAGACAAAAAATTTGAGATAAAGCCTCTCACCACCTTGCTGAGTGCTGTGCACGGGATCAGATTCACATGAAAGTATGACACAGAAATAGGAGGCCACATTGTGATTCCCTAGTTCTGCCTTTCTTTTCTGCTTTAGTACTCTATTGCTTGGGTCTTTCACTCTAGGCAGT
Source organism: Zosterops lateralis (assembly GCF_965231275.1). NCBI lineage: Eukaryota > Metazoa > Chordata > Aves > Passeriformes > Zosteropidae > Zosterops > Zosterops lateralis. The sequence continues at coordinate 40,454,158 of NC_139764.1, read as the reverse complement.
TATCAGGATCAGAAAACTCCCTCTGACCCTGAGAATACTACTATTAGTAGACTTTTGCCCGCCAAACATGGAAAAGAAATGCTGCACTGTGTCTATTCACTGCTGTGAAATATCTTTAAATTTTGGAGTGTCAGCTGAAAGGAAAAAATAGAAATAAATCACAGTATATGAATGTAACACCTTCGTCTGTCCCTGTTATCTGTCTCATTCATCATTTTTTGTTCTCTGCCAGATGCTCTCTTCAAAGTCTTTCAGTTCAGACTTGATGAAAAGAAAGACTTTTTCCTAAGATTTTTTAATTACTTTAAACGAAAATATGATGTTGAGACTGTTACTTTCAGGTGTTTTGGGACAGTGGCATCCAGGAACCAGCAGGGAATGTCACAGTCATCAGAGATGTCATATGCATCAGAGAACTGGAAAATGTTTTGTTTGAAGATGGAAAGGGACATTGCAGGGTCAAATGGAGCTGGCAGTAAGATCTACAGGTGGGAAAGGGAAAGAATAGAAGGAAGGTGTGCTAGTTTTGGTTGAGAGAGAGAGAATTTCCTTCAGAGTACCTAGTATGGGACTACAGTTTGTATTTGTGCTGGAAAGAGTGTTGATAACACAAGAATACGTTAACTATTACTGAGCAGGGCTTACACAGCATCAAGGCCTTTTTCACCCACCCCATCAGAGTGTGATTTGGGGGTGCGCAAGGAGTTTGGAGGGAACACAGACCAAAAACATCATGCTCAACATATCAAGCTTGGGGTGGATGTTGACAGTGGCTGCTAGTACTCATGGACTGTATAGACATTGCTTGGTTGGTGGTATGCTATTACTCTTTTTAATTGTTTTTCTTGGGTTTACTTTTATTTTTTTTCCCTTTTCTCCTTGTCGGCTTTTTAATTTTTTTTTTAATTATTAAATTTTCTTTGTCTCAACCAACAAGTTTTTTGTACTTTTATACTCTACAATACCCCAGTGGAGGGGATGGGGCAGCGAGTGAGAGGCTCTTGGATGTTTAGATACCTGATGGAGGTAAACCATTACAAATAGGGTTCTAGGCAAAAGCTTGAACACTGATGAACAGCACTGTGGTTAGGAGATCATAATTCCTCCTGAAGTCTTACCCTTTCCCTAGAGCCTAAATGCTCATGATACCTAGTAGCAAACCATTTGTAACTACTGTTACTCCTTGCTGGCAGTCTTGTCAGCTTTGTCAATGGCTTTAACAGCAAAAATGCTCTGAAAATTAATTCCGAGGTTTTCTTCAGTTCAGATTTAATTTGGAAGTCAGTACAATGATAGAAAAATTTCTTTGATCCGATTATTTTTAAGTTTTTTAAAAACAAAATAAACTGGGGCTCAAGAAGGAGTTGCAGCAGTAGTGCAGCATAGTCACATAATGAAAGAAAAGCATTTTGGAATCACCCTTCTGCTCAGAATTGCAAATTGGCTGTCACTAAGATGGATCTAGTTAAGGCAGTGGATATTGTGGGGACCTGTTCTTATACTTGCCTCAGCTGGGAGTACCCAGTACATTCTCTTAAATCAAAATAATCAGTGTTGGTCGTCTGTTAGGTGCTATACACAAGTAAACCTACTAGAGAGTTGTATCTGAAGGAAAAAGGCTGCGCATTCCCAATTACAATGTGCATCAGCTGGAACTCTCAACTACAGAGAAAGATGCATTATATTTCTTAAAATTTAGGTTCTAGATAATTCCAAATTGGCATCTGAAATTAGCAAGTAACTCAACCCTACTCTGTGCAAGTTTCATATCCTTACATATGAAAGAGGGACACTATATAACACGCCTAAGGGAAGTTCTGAAGATTCCCTAAACAGTATTTTTAAAGTAATTGCATGTTTCAGAGCTTTGAGCATATAGAAAAGCCTAAGAGAACATAAATAATAGACACAGTGGGAAATAAAACCACTACTGAAATAACTGCTAAGTAAATAAGAACTGCCTGTTCTTTGCATTGGATGGCAAAAAAGGCTGTGCAGTCACAAAATTAAAAATGATATTATAATAAAAATATTAAAGGACACTGAATTTTTTCCTCCAACTTTTTTTTTTTTTTAATTTTCAATGTTATGATTATATTTATTTTCATCTTATTGTTTGTAGGACAATCAAATGACCTTTAGGGGAGGTTTTTTGTACTATGAAGTACATGATTACATCATACAGCCAAAAGAATTTTAAGTCATTCATACTGAATGATGGGATTAATCACAGGAAGCACAATCTTAAGAGAATTATATAGATCATATCAAATGAATGGAGGTAAAACCTTTCTACTTACCGCTCTTTACTCCCTGTACAGCGCACTGAATAGACTGTTTTTAAATTCTTGAACAAATGAGGTAATTTCTGAGAAACTATTTTCCAATACCTTCTTTCAAAACCAGGATTAAGTTTTCCTGTTTTGTCTAGTGAGATATTAAGCCTTAGGTGCTGTGGTTTCAGGTGGAAGAATAATATGGGTAACTGGCATATGATCCAGTCAGTTGGCTGGATGTGAGCATCCAAAGCTTCACTTTAATTATAAAGGCATCCTTGGGATGAGCACACCCAAATGTGTTGCTAGGAACTCGATCAAACTGCCACATGTCTTGTCCTGCAGTAAGTCAAAATATTCTCTGGTGGTTTCTCTACTTTACTACACACTTAGTACAGATAAGTACATTTAAATCATAATTCACCTTACACAGTGACTTAGGAAGAAGAATTTAAAGACATAGTGATTGTCACTTTCAGCAACCAGGTTCTCAAGCACAGGCTTTTAGGAAATGTGCCGTGATATTCCCTTGGTAGCCATCTTTAGGAATTGCAGTGGCTTTCCCCCATCTCTAGCCCAGCTGCTCCCTCAGCCCCTCATCCCCTGCAGCAGAGGAGTAGGTCACCCACCACTCCCATGGTTTCCTCTACAACACAATAATCAAACACAACTAAATTCACTCCAGTTAATTCATGCCCCGAGGTGCCCTAAGATTACTCAGAATCAAACAAGCCATTATTATCCTTGGAAAGCAATGGGTGGCTCTTGGCTACAAAATTAAATCAGTTTAAAAATAGTTGACGGCACCTGGGTTAGCTGAGGCAGAACTAAGCAGAGCTCAGTTGCATGGACAAACAAGAACTATTTTCCTTTTATGCCTAGTCAGAATTAGAGGATAACAAAGCAGCATGACACAACATGAGAATTGTCATTCTGCCACCTGCAACTCAGGAACGCTGCAAGGTTCAGATTGGTGCCATTCTTTGCCCCTTCTCACTTTCTGAATTCTCAGGTTTACAGTTACCATCATCAGGGTATTAAAGCTCTGCAGGCATCATCTACATCTGTCTGCACCTGGCAAATCCTGCATTCTCCCCCTCATATAAATCCTACTGCTGAAAAGTTGGTTTATACATTCCATGCACCCAAAGTTAACCTTGTAGTCTTAAAAAACTTTTGACTCATGAGCTGTATAAAGGGAAAATTAAAAACCAGAGGGAGGGGAACAGACAATTAAACACACTAAAATTAATTAGGTTTTTTGAAATGTGCTGGTGACCTGAAGAGAAACATGCCAACTTCTAAACCCTTTCAGTACTTTCATATGAGATACATTTTTCAATTTCTCTGCTTTCTATCTTGTGGTCATTTTGGCCTTGAATGAAGCCCCAGAGATATACCAGTTTATTCCAGATAAGCATCCATGAGATTACTTGCTTATCTGAACTTTGTCCAGAGCTCTTTGTTTGAGAAACCAAATCATAAATCAACTTCCTTGTGGTGTTCCTAGGAATTATTTACTGTTGGCTAGACTGGAGACAGTATAAGACACTCCTTCTTGTGGTCTTTTGGGACTTCAGATTGTAGCAAGATTACCACAGGCTCCCAAAACAGATATGGACACACACACACAATAAACAAGAAGGACCTACCACAAATCTGTTTTGCTTGTGAAATGCTCACTATTAGAAAGAGGGAGCTAAATTCAGTTCTCTCTCCTGGCATCAACCAGGACTAATGCTCTTAGCTTCAGTGGTGCTATTCTGAATCATCAATAATTAAACTAGGATGGTGTGATAATAAAAAGACTTCAACTGAAAAATTAGGTTGTACCATCTTCTCTGCTGATGTTCTTGACTGAAGGAAAATACATGACAAGGCAGAACTAAATTTATTTTCTCTTAAAGATAAAAAGCTAGATCCAGAAGATCCCGTCTCCTGTGCCTCAAAACAGTCTCTTAATCATCATCATTAGACTTTGGTGTCAATCAAGAAAAAAGATAATGTTAAGATGTGAAAATTTTTTTCCAAGATAATTGCATGTTGTTCTATATTGAAACATCACCACTGCAAACACACTATGCATGAGAAAGACATTTCCCCACGGGGTATTTGACTGGAAGACTGTTTTCCTTTAGTGGTGGAAGTTGATTTGTAGTGGCTTGCACTGTGCATGTTTTGAGTGTCCACAAAATTCTCTAGCTGATTATAATAATTCATATATTTATTAGTGTGGAGTAATCTGAGATTGTTTGCTTTGTGGAAATGGTGATCCAGTGTCTGTGCTGTCTCCAAAGCCTCCTTTTTGTTTCTAACTCTGTTTCTTCAGAAAATAGTGTGATGCACTCTGGAAATAGTGTTTGCAGGAAAAGCAGTATCAGACATCAAGAATCAAGAAGTTTGTGTGGCTCACTCTCCAGACTTCAAGTTTAAGATCATAAACTCATGGTTCTGGTACTGAGTGGGGCATTCAGAAGTCATTCAATTATTCCCGTAAGAAGCAAAAGCAACAGGGAATTCAGCTCAGATGGGAACACTGGGAAGTCAGATAGTTCCACATATGTCAACCAGTTTGTGACATCCTGGCCGTAGATAGATAGGTCTGTTTCAGGAAAAGTGCACTAGGATTAAGCCATGGTCAAGAAGAGCTGGAGAATGGATCATGCCACACAGTGTTCTCAACAGCTGTACTAACTACAGGATGCCAGAGTGCCAGAGTGATGGCTGGTGAAAGCCGTTGAAGGCAGATAAAAATCATAATGTCAGTCTTATGAAACAGCAAGGAGCAGAGAGCTGGGCAGATACAGGAGGATGAGAAAACAGTGGAGGAGAAATATAAAAACTTTAGATTTGACTTCATCCAATTGCTGAACCATTCCTCAGGCAAGAGACGCCACTAAGGGTCTGTAGCAGGGAAGTGGGTTTGTGGCTAAGGATTTCCAAGCTGTCAATGTCAGACCGCTTAACCAGTTCTGGGTCCCTAATGGGCATGGTCAGGAAGAAACAAGAGTATGGGAATTTTCTTCAAAGAAAACAGGAGATGGAGATCTGTGCGAACTTCATGGGAGGAGGAATAGATGAAGAAACTAGAGAAAGAAAGAGCTGCTGGAAAGCCTAAAATGGGACACACCTGCTGCAGTCTGCTAATTGAATTCATGGAGTTTGCAAAATACAGCCAGATTATGTTCTCCTCTGACAGCAAGAAAGTGTAAATGTCTCAGCTTCTCAGATAGGCTGAAAATTTCCAACTGCAAATTTCAGGAAAAATTCATATGCATTTCCTGAGCTGACAGGTAGCCCAAATCACAGAAAACTCAAAAGTCATTAGACCCTCAGCGAACTCCATAGAGTGCCAGAGGAATGTCTTTTTAATATCAGCATTCTGTGAAGAAAAACACGAGGGCTGGATTTCAATGGGTAAAATAGTGATGTCTGGAATTTGGACACATCCATCACAACTCCCAATTCCATATCCCCGCCACAGTCAACAATGTCCTGGTCAGCTAAGTTTAGTCCTGATTCATCTCAACCTCAGTCAGACATTTTAAAGGTCCCTGATGAATCACACCCTTGGAAATATCCATTTCTTTCCACTAGGTGGGAAGGGAATTGAGGGTGACTAACTCAAAGAAGAGTTACACCCAAAAAAAGTCAAGTAAAAGGGCTAAAAAAAAAGAGAGGATGATAAGAAAAATGAAAGCTGTAACTTCAAGGTCCCACCATGTGACAAAGATGTACCTAATGACAACCAGAACCCCCAGTTTTATTGCCATAAGAAGGCAAATTCTGTTGTGGATAGAGATGGGCAGGGAGTTCCCACATTAATTCAGTTCCCACAACTAAAACTGGAATTTGGCCTGTTTCATCAAAGTTTGTCAGCATGACACTTCAAAATCCCTTAATTTAACACTCTATTCAATTCTGATTTTGCCAGTTGCTGTGCTGTTTTATCTTCACAAATCCATATGTTTCACAAAGAATACATTTTTCCAAACATAAGTATCTTCAGCTGTTAAATCTCAAGGAATCCAAATTCAGCTACAAGACAGACAGACTCCCAAAAAGTTAAAAGTAAGAAAAAAACAATCACAAATATCTTACCTTCAAAAATACCTATGCTTTTCTAGAAACAGTAATCTGAGAAGACAACAAAACATCTGAGGATTTCTTGCAATGTTAAACAACCCTGGGAAAAATATCTTTAGGGATGGGAATTTAAAACCAAATGGGCTTCATTTACTTGAATGGTAATATCCAGAATACTCCAGTGCATTCCAGTGTGGTGCTATTAGATTAAGCATTCTCCTTTTCAAATGTTTGTGCATAATTATGGTGGATCACTAAGTAAACACACTCAGAAAAGAGTGGATATGAAAATGTACTCTGTCATCTGTATAAAAAATTGAAAGTAACATTCCTCAGGTTGAGCAGCAAGCCTCAGTCCATTAGTGGTCTCCTTAGAGAAAGTCCTTCCTAAACAATTTGGAAGGGGCATTTAGCTGTCCTTCACATAAAAGACCCCTGAAAGCCAATCAGGAAGTTGAAGTCAGCTTTACTGAGGACAAAGTACATTTGGAGGACAAAAATCTGCCTCTTTCTGTTAATAATCTCAGGATTACTTAAGGGTGGCAATGCCTCCTCATTTGGTTGGTGAATGTCCTTCCCTTCAAAAGGAAGGCTTCATGGATAAGGAAAGGGAATACCAGCCTTCAATGATGTGAAGGCTGCAAAAGAGGTTATTCACATGCTGATGAACAAAGTCGACTTTGGGGAAGTCTCTCCTGCATAGTTCTCTATTTTTAGTTTCAACATGGCTTTTAGTCCTTATTCGGCCACAACATTTAATGAAGACAATGCACCTTTCGCTGAACTAAGGTGAACTTATTCTTTAAAATGGAGTACAACTCCCAAAGTCATTAATAACAATTAATATCCCCATGAAGTAATCTTTACATGTGTTATCATGCAAAAGAAAAAAACCAAAACAACAAACCAAACCCAAACCTAACAACACTCCCCCATATCTCCTGGAAGAAAATTTCACCACTTTAACTCCCTTAACTTATTTTACTGATTTTATGGTACATAACATATAAAGAAAGGAAGGTCATGGCTGGCCAGCAAACAAGAAATTCTCACTTTGAGACAAGAGGTGTCCACCAGAATCTGGGTAGTCTTTTGTTTGTTTATATTTATATTTGTTTGGTTGAGTTGAGATTGGGGATTTTTTAATGGATTTTCTAGATTTTCATTTATATAAGGATGGTTAGTGTCCCTATTCATCCATTCACCTGAGGACTTACCAAGGCTCACCCATTGCTGCCTTATAAACCAGAAAGTATGCAGAAGAAACTTTTCAGGACACAGCTGCATGTTTATTCTGTTTTTGAGACTAAAGTCCTTACAAAGAGTGAGAGCAACCTGAGTCATCTGTAAGAACTGAGGAATCCTGCACCTAAATTAATGTAGCTCATATTACAGTGTGCAAAAGACTACCATGTCTGTGCATAAATTCAGAAAGACCCCTAAATGGGTTTATTTGAAAAATTGTTTTTGAAAAACACTGGAAACCATTTGGTACCTTTTGGTGAAGTGCTTGTTGAGTCAGTAGTGGAGTACTTTCCTTCTACAAGTCTCCTCTGAGCAAATACCTGAAACAAAAATAAACATATGATTTGAAATTCCATGTATCTCTTTATTTTGTAGTGCCTCTTCAGGCAGCTCACAAGAGTGAAGTACAGAAAGTGTGTGTGGGCCAGGAGTAGGCTATCCATTTTTCCTTCCCTCAGGGGGGGAGTGGCAACCGCTGTTTCTTGGCATCTACTCAGCCCTCCTGCTTTGGCATAATCAGGAGCTGGAAATGTACCGTGACTAAGTCTCTTTTATACCAAATCCAAACATTCTTGTCAACGCCAGGGCCAGGATTCAATTTGCATTTTGAATGCCAAGGGCCAGCAGACTAACTCTACCCTCTATGTAGTAAGTCAATCCCATAGATGAAGGGAAAAACTTATTCAGCTTAATTTAGATCACCAAGGGACAATTCTGAGATTTACTACATAAATTATAGTGAAAAAAAATTACAGAATGTGAGGAAAATGGTCCTTTTTGTTTGTTTTCTGAAGAAAGATCTGTTGTGTCAGAAAGAGTCAAAAAAACGATTTTTACCTTCAGACAGGACCAATCCATTTCTCAGCTGCTTTTAAGATGAAAATCCAGAGTAACCCCCCCTCCCCGCCCCACACCTCCACTACCAGTCAAGAGTGAGTGGTGCAACCATTGCAGGGTGGAAAAATTCAAATAAAGAGAAGGTAGGGAATCAGATTGCTAGCATATTTATGGAGATATTTCCTCAGAAATATTAAGTCAAATTTCAAACATTTATAAAACTTTAACAAACCAGGTTGTCAGACAGAGAGCTGGGAGAATTTCTTGATTGTATTACCTGCCAACTCAGCTCTATACTCAGTTTCATACTTGGCAGACTTTTTACTTCTCTCCACATCATTTCTCTGTCCATCTGAGGCACTGTATATTTTCTGGCTCTCTCCTCATCTTGGTTATGTTTACGTCTGAATCTACCTTGTGCATCATCTCTGGAGGAAGCACCATGACTTGATAACCTCCTATGCACTTGTAGGTTTTTTTCAAAAGAAGAGAAACTTCTTTCTTTCTCATTCACTATCATACTTTGTTGTCACAGTCTGACTGAGCCTTCTCCCTTTTGTTCATTTGTATTCCCATGGACAGTATTTTGACAGTCTGTTTAAAGGCCAGGCTGACATTTTCTAGAAAAACTCTCTGTCCTTCGTTCATTTTTCCCTGCTCTTTCTTAATCATAAAATCCAAAACATTTCAGATTTATATCAGCTCTGTGCCATTCAATTTTCTTTATTCTTTCAGTTTTCCATTTTTTAAAGAGTTCTTTGCCTTCATATTAAGGCATGATTCATAATCTCCTCAACCCCTCATGTCCCTTTCTCCCCCGATGGACAACCCAAATTCTCTTCTTCAATATCTTATTTTCTGATTTTTTTCCTTTTATTCTTTTTTTATTTTCCTTTTTTTTACACTAAATATACAGAAGGCTTTTCATCTCCTGTGCTCTTTAATGCAGATTTTATGTGATTTTTCCTTTGTCTGGTGCTTGCTGGTGCAGGGCATTATCTTGTTTAATACAGAACGAGGCAATTAGAGATGCTAAAGGTGCAATGCTAGAGATAAGCGAGCCAGAAGAGACACCCATCAGTAGCATTACCTGGATGTGCACACTCTTGAATCACTGCATGACAATTTATCATGACTGTACAGATTAAATGGCCAGGTTAAAGGAGGCAACATCCCAGTAGGGTTGTGTTACTGCAGCACCCAGCTGCCATGCTGGGTATCTCCAGTGAGGCAATTTTTCCTTTGAGGGATGCAGAGGGTGTGCATCACCAGCCAGCTCAATGGCTGGGGGATGTCCAAGGCTGAACTGACACTGTCTGCTTGGTGTGGGATTATGACTGTGTTGCTCAAGGGTGGGAAGGTGCCAGGTGGGATCAGTGCCCACTGAGGCAAGTCTTTCCACTCCTTTCCGCTGGTGGAACAACAGAACACCTCCACTCCATCAAACATGGTAACACAGGCCAGGGTTTAACAGTTCATTCTCTTCCATCTCATGCTTTTCTCATCCACCTTCCCAGTGAGGATTTTGTGATGAACTTCCTTTCTGAAGAGTCTAGGATTTTTTTTAATGAGAGGAGATAAATCAAAAGGAGAATTGGGTATGAAATGAATTGGCAGTTTGACTAAATTCTGTAAATAATTTTTCATTGGAATAAAGAGAGCAGAGCATTATATATATATATATTGATACCTTTCTGGCATGGACCTTTTAAATTGGAAGCGGATACTAACTTCAAATGTGTCACAAGAGTTAAGATTCCACATGGCAAACATCTGATCTGCTCTGCTGTGGTTCAGCAAAAATTCTGTCATGTTCAGTTATGGTCACAAGCTGATTCTACACCTAGACTTAAAAGAGCTTGACTTTAAAACTATAATTTTCATATAACTTTAGATTTCTCTAAGTATTTAATAAAAAAAAAAAAAAAAAAAGAGAAGAGAGGAAAATGAACCACTGTCAGTGAGCTGCCTAAGGGTCTCTATTTCAGATCTCTCTGGAACTGCATATTTGAGTACCTGCACCTGCATCAAGGCACAGGTAAGAGCATAGGAACTGTCATGGTACCTGCAGTGCAGTGCACCTCAATATTTTTGTCTCTAATATTGACTAACAACAGCAGGAAGGTGTGGAAAGTTTTCCTGCTGCTCTTTAATCATAACATGGATTGAGCCAGGAAGTGTGTGGTTTAATATCTCTCCCCCCCCCCTTTTTTTTTTTTTTTTTTTTTTTTTTTTTTTTTTAATCCTATTTATTCCAGTTATTCTTATGATTCATGTAAATGTCCAAGCTGATTAAAAAAAATCCTTGCTTCATCTAAATTACGTAGAATTTTTTTCTCTCTTAAATGAAACCAGCACTGAATTCTTACGTTTGTGGACCAGAAATACAAGGATTTCTGTGTAAGTTATTTCAGGGCAGATGGCACAGAGATGTTGCTTCTTTGTGAAGCTTCTGCTCTGTTTTAAAGTACAACCTTTGTCAGATTACGATCAGTTCTAACAATTCTCTTTATGGCAGAGAGAGAACTCTTGGAAGGTTGCCCTTAGTTAAGTTGCTCTGTGTTCCAGGGCTAAATTGTCTCAGAAGATATTGTTTCAGGCCTCCATGAGATATGCACAGCTTTTGGGGGAATCAGTAGTTTTAACATATGGAAAGTTTGTAGCTCAACATGTATTTGTTGGATTTGTGTCAAGTGCAGACCTCAATGAAATTGCTAACTCAAAATCTTCCTCAGATGTTGTCAGTCTTGCTGATGCAGCAGCTGAAGCTTACTGGCTTGCTGCCATGGTGCAGGTTTAGAAACTGAGCATCTCTTGCTGGCTGATGTGGACTCACAGATGTCTGAGTGCTCCTCTTTAATCTTCTCATGCTTTCATACGTACCATTCTCCTGGGCCAGCTCACTGCCACCTTGGTGCCCTGCCTAATGCCTATGCAGCAATTTTGATATCTAATTCTTCATATTCAGGATCTCCCTTTGTGTTGGGTTCTCTGCCCCCATTTTAACTAACCAGAAAGAAGAGAAATTCTCGTCTTTCCTCCAAACCCATTCCCCATGCCATTTCTTTCATCACCTTTGACGAGTCTTCCATCTTTCCAGACACTCAGATTTTCAGCCATGAAACTACTTTTCACTCCTCACTTCCTAATATTTGGGTCCTCATTCTGTTTTGTCTTATTTGCTTCTATAATCTTCTAAACCTACCTATTTTTCTTCTGTGTCACTCATCATTTTGCTCTCAAGGCCTACCTCAATCCCCTTTTGTGTGCATTCCCTGGCACCCAGCATTACCCTATGCAGCTTACCTAATACTCATCAGCTAAAATAATTTCTTCTGCCTCAGCTGAATCACTGTTTATTTCCTGTTATAAGTCATTTTTTCTCTCTCACTCTTTTGACATTCAGTTCAAAAGCCCTGACAGAAATTTTGTTTCTATTGTATCCTCATTGCTTGAATCCGGTTGTGGGTTTTTTTGTCCTTCCCACCTCTCTTGTTTCATTGCCGTATCCTCCCTTTCCATCTCTGCATGTGGAATTTGGGCCATGCTTCTTCTAGTGTGCAAACTCCTAATTTCTTTCACTTAAATCTCTGCTGACATGCCACCTTTGTTGTTGTTTTACCCCAGCATTTTCTTTAATGTCCTGCTAACTCTTTCCCTCTGGAACAGTTCATGGTTCTCCATATCATAAATCACTACTCATGTAATTAGATGAGTTTAACTTTTAAGCTTAATGCTTGATACCATTCAATTCTGTTTATCTCTGTCTTATATTTCTTCAGTTCAAATTGCATCCCCTCTCTTTGAAGTGGGTATTCTGGTACAGGAATTCTGTTTTATCACTTAATGGATATTTGGTACTGATGTGGCTAATCTGCAGTCAGAATCATTAGAAATGCCCCCAAAATCATTAGTGAGATGAGAAGAACAATAAATATTTCTATTCATCCTTCTAGGGGACCACAGCATCGAGAGTGATCCTTCTTTGTTCCACAAATGTCCCAACCTTCTGCCTTGCAAGAACTCTGCCAGTGTTTTAAGTGCATCCTTTGTAGAAAATAATTGACAGAAATTTGGAAGGAAACCTTCTTTTCCACAAGGTTTTGGAAGAAGATTTCTGAAAAATTCACTGCTGTAGAAGTTGCATGTACAAGTTTTTTGAGGTGGAATGTCTTGCAGAGAAAATACAGTGAATGCTTATGTTCACCTCTTTTACCTTTAGCCTTTAGTAGCAGTATCCTAAAAATAAATACTAATGCTTTACCTTTCAAAAGAACACAGCATCAGATGTGTACATTTTATATTTAAAGAATTTTGGGAAAATAACCTCTGTTAAGTATAGTGGTGAACCTGTACAGCTATTTGAGAACCTTACTGCTATATTAGATTCATTTAACAATAAAAGTCTGTCTGCAAGAGAAAAAAATTATATTATACACTCAGCAGTGTAAGTTACTCCCACACACTCATAGCAAATCTAATTGTTAATGGCAGCAGCTACAAACTTTGTAGCTGAAATGAATTTGACTGATGTGATCTGTTTGTTTTAATTACAAAGCTGTTACTAGTGATAGGAGTATTATTTTGGAACGGACTTGTCAAACGTAACTTCTCTCTCTGTAGATACTTTCATTAAGAGATCTACTTTTCAAGCCAATAAAATTCCCTTCTGTCTAAAGATGAAACATTGTATTCTGTGAAGTTCTACTTCACCTTCTGAGCATCTAGCTACATGATGGGATATATACATACATACATATTTATTTAAACATCATTCTCTTCTGCAAATCCATTCATTTTGGCTGCAATCCAGAAATCTTTTGAGGCAACTTTATACACAACTTCAAGAATAAGTGATTACTGCTTGGGTTTCAGTCTGTCTCTTTCATGGGTAATGCACAAGGATAAGGGCTAAAATACCTGTCTTTAGCCAATACTAATTAGAGCTGAGAAAATCAAACCTTATTCAAACCATTGTCTACTTCAAACCTGAAGAGAAAGTTAATCTTTTTCAGAAGAGATTTCTGAATATTCATCCTTGTGACTGTTAGCTGAGACTGCTGAACATCACGCACACTGACGTCACTTTGAAGTGGATGCACCTACCCTTCTCTGTGTTCAGAAACAGCATGAATTGATCAGGAAGTCCTCCATTTTAAAAACTTCCAGGAGTAGAAAAATTAAGCCTGCATTATTAATGACAGGGCTCCCTGGAAAAAAACTAGCATATGATATAGACCAAAATGTGTCACTTTCTCAATATATATTAATCTACAATACTTCATATTCTGTTCCACCAAGATAAAAGTTTAACATTCCAGTTTAAATTTCCATACACATTTCTCAAATCACATAGAAAATAATATGCATATGCTAGAGAGCAAAACAAATAAACACAACGATGTGGGACAAAAGAAGCTGTGAAACAGTAGCTCTAATAAAAAAAAAAATCATGCAGATATGTATTCTTTTCTCATCAGATTATTGTAGATTAAATTTTATGGTTCCACAAAGAAAATACAAAGCAATATAAAAATAGGACAACTGTTACTTGTCTTGTAAAAATATTTGCTAAAGGAATAAACTCCTTGAAACCTTAATGTTTACATTGCCACAGTTTAAACAAAAACATCTTTAAGGCACTTGGCTTCAAAGATTAATCCTGTGTGTGGGAATGGGAACTCTAAAAATGGGACCAGTTTGCTGGGCAGGTCTGATTTATATGTGATTTGTAGGGCAGACTTGCCAAGTTTATGCTCCCTATGCAATGCTGAGGGCCAAGCCCTATTCTGGTGCCAGCCAGCACAGCACCACTATTTACAGACATATCTAATAAAAATGAGCCAAGCATGTGTCTCTCAGAGTTCCTGGAATAGTCACTTCTGTACTTAACTGTTAGAGTAAAGTATTCCAATGAGATATTTGCCAGACTGGTACAACTAAGCCCTGGTTCTGACTCTGATGAAGTTTACTGCAATGTGTATGTTATATATCAGTGTTGACATGGGTGTGCTCATTTATAAACATAGGTTTATTTAAAGAAATTTGGTCTGGAGGGATCTAGTACGTATTTGCAGAAAATATCATAATATTCACTGGCATATGCATGCAGACATATGCCAAAATAATAAAAAAAAGACAAATATCAAGTAACTGCACAAGGTTATATTACTGGCACCAGCAGCTGAAGGCCAAATCTAAGGTAAATCCCCATCCATAGCCTTTCTACTTTATGTACTGCTGTCTTGCTGATCTCAATCCATAAAATTTGCAGTTCATTTGGAGAATCAGTTCCACAAAGGACAAATTCCTATTACCCTGGTTTCAAGGGCGAATGGGATTCAGATATTTGCCAGAGACAGGACCGAGTCATTTGCATCATGTCTGTGTTGCCCTAGGACTACTTTCACATTCCTTCAGGATGAAAGACATGATAGTTTTAGTGTGTATAATATTAAGGACATGGTCTGGTGAAGCAGGCATGCATCAAGCATCAAGGTGCCAATCAATATGTTCTCAAGGGGTTTTACACACACAAGCTAGCCAGAAACTTTTTTTTTTATTAAACACCTCTTCCCTTGAAAATGCTGATTTTTTTAAGCTGTAACTTTTCAAGAAAAAAAAAATCTATTTTTTTCAAAAGCTTTTTGTAATGAGTTTTAGGTTTAAGATGACATTTCTCTCAAGGGAAGAAGAGAGCTGTGCCCCATGCTACACAGTGGTTTGGAGTTCTCAGACTAGTGGTGATGAGGTTCCAGAAGCTGAGAGCAGCAGCTTTTCATTATGAGGCTTCTGTGTTTTACCAAGTTCCAGAGGAAAAAAAATGAGGGTTTCAAGATATCCCAGATTCTTCCTAACACAAAATGAAAACAAAAGCTGAAACTTGGTGTGCCTGTGCATATGTGTATGAATGCTGTGTGAGCACATGTATTGGAATTCTTGTTTCCCAGCCACTGCTTTCACACAGCTGATGTATGCTTCTGGCTTAATATTCATTTTTTTAAGGTTAATATTTTCTATTAATCCATCAACAGAGGCCCATCTTGCTGCTGAATGCTCTGGCCCTTAGAGACTCTGTGAGGCAGCTGTAATCTGCTTTCTGGAAGTTGTTTTGTGCCAGACATAGATAATTTTCACAAATTCCTAGACAGTAGTGTCTTGTGAAGACACAAAATGTCCAGATGTGTACTGCAGTCTATATTGTCAGCTGGGGAAAATGATGTAGCACTGAGTTCAGCTCTGCTATGCTGAAGTACATGCAAAGCCACAGCTTGCATTTGTCCCACCACAGAGCTTGATTGCAGATCCTTTGAACCATTCTGTGTATGTGGCAAACTGGAGAAATTTCTACTTGGCATGAGGCTGCCACATGAAAGCCACATTTCCGTTCTCCAGTGAGGAAAAATTTGCTAGTGAATGTTCTGGGTGAATTACAGACCTTAGGCATTTGGTAAAAATGCCTTCAATTCTTTGCAAAAGGCTCCATGCAGATGCTAGCCTGCAAGTTTCCAACATGCAAGGATGAAATATCATGCAAAGGGCATATCTTACAAATTACTGTTTTCGGAACAGTGTCATAATCAAGGCAGGAGAAGAAAGAAACTTTCTACGTAACAAAAAAGTTGTTCAGTACTCTTGCTAGAATTTAAATCTGGTTGTGCAGGTCTCCCAGAATTTTGATGATGTGGTTCACTGAACTCTATACCTGGATAAGTTGTGCTGGTTTTGTTTAAATTCATAACAAACAATTTTTTTTTAAAAAAAAGACTGAATAATGGTCAGCTGAATTTCAATGTGAAGTATGTCATGGGATGTCATGAAGCAACTAATTTTAAGAGCAGGTGCTGTGAAAATGCTTTTGATGCAGTTGTGGTTGTGTTAAAAAGACACAGTCATCATCTCCTGAAGACAGAAGAAGTTTAGAAATTGCCTTCTGTTGCTATCAATGCAAATAGTTTATGCATTTTCTCTTTCCAAGTACCTAGACAAACTACAGACTTTTCCTTTGAGCAAGCAGTAGGACAAGTAGGAATTCAGTAACTATATAAGACTCTTGATTTTTAGGACTCTCATAATTAGAGAAATAGTGTTGTTTTCAGGATAAAGCTGGAGATCCACTACCTGAAGTTCTTACTGCTCTTCCTGCATTACTACTGATCTTTCGGTGTGACCTTAGGGAAGCTGTGTTATTTATGCAATGCTTTAATTTTACTCCTTGCAAGTAGGACACAACGACATTTTCTTTCCTTTGTTCAGCCTTTAAACATTTTTCAATTAAGAATACTGTGTGGCTGCAATCTAGGGAGTGTTGACCTCAGCTGCAAGCTTTCTGCTAAATTCAGCTTGTTTTATCAGACCATCTAAAAGTAAAGGATTATTAAATGCTGCTGATGTATTTTAAAAGAGTCCTTTTACTTTGAAGTGCATCAGGTTTTAAGTGCTGTTTACTCCATTGGGGCTTACAGATCTTAGGATGACTTTTTGTTCATAGTTTCCTAGTGCCTAAAATTCTTTGAAAATTCTTGTTGTTATATTTTCACATTAGCCAGAAGCTCCAAGATGACCCTGGAGCAAACTCTTGCAAATCTTTGAAACTCAGCAAGGGCCTCTGAGGCCCAAATTCTATTCAGCAGACAAGCCTTGCGTGTGGTTTTGTGTTTTATAGCAGAGTTCCCACAGTTCCACTTTAATATCTTTTAAAAATGATTTTAAAATAAGCCGAAGGAGGAGAAATTGCCTAATGACATAACAAAAAGCCTGAAAGAAATGAAATAATCTGATTCAAAACATGGTACTGCAGCTTTAAATACCTTATCAAATTGTTGAATCCAAGCCAAACTTCAATCATATTTGCAGATTTGGGTTTAAATAAACAGCACTGCAGAAGAAAATGGAACACTCTCACTTCACTGTTTACATTTCAGAAAAGCCAGCTCTGGAGGCCAACTCTGTTGTGAGCAATAGTTTCAGATTGATTTTGTTCTTTACTTGCTTCACTTTTGGGCATAGAGGTAAACCACTACATACCGTTAGGCCAAATGTATGACCAGAAACTCAGTATGTACTGCTTGTGCTTCTATATGACACAACTGCAACACCTTTCTGAAGAGAAATTGCTTCTTTAATGTTTGCATGAAAACATATAAGGTTTAGGGCATACTTAAGTGTGCATCTAATTTTTTTCGTTTTCACTCTAGACACCTGTGCTGATGTCTTTCTCTGCTTCAGTCAGAGACCCAGTAACAACCTGGTTTTCTGCTGGAACACTGATGTCTTAGAAGGGTTCACCTAGGTCTGTGCCATGTAAATGTTTCCACCTGTATGTGAAAACCAGTTTAAAATATTGCAGTTCAGGCAGATAGTGCTGAACTAAACATGGTGCTGAGCAAAACTTAGTGGAAGACCTCAGTGAAGCAAGTACCTGCTCACCATTCCCTGCAAAAAGGCATGTGGTTCTGCTGCTTTGTCACCAGAGCTCTCTCTGTTTCCACAGTTGGTAAAGTGGATTTCAGCACTCTCTCAATTAGTGCAAGCCAGCAATAATAATTAGCATCATATCTGGAAGGCTACTGGCCTTTTCCAGACCCAGGCTTAGCTCTCTAGGCATACATATCCTCAGTGGTGCTCTAGTTCAGCAGCAGCACAGATTAATGAAATGTTCTCTTTTTTTTTTATAAGCATAAATAAATAGGTTTTGGAAATTTCTCATTCTTCGTGGTTATTGACACTTTTACATGTTTTGCCAGGATTTCTTCTGTTACAGCCTGAGGACCACAGCTGTAACTGTGCTTTATCATGAAGGTGAATAGATCCTGCTGTCACAACAAGGAAAAACCACCATTTAGATTGCAGGTACCTTAGACTTCAAAACTAAAGAATATTCAGTTTTGGACTATATTTGGGGCAGTTATTCCCAGCCATGATTGCTTTTGTATAATGCCATAGTCATGAATGAGTGAGAGCTGAAATGCTCTGTGTAGGACAGAATGCACACAATCCATTGCACTTCTTACCAGACATTTCCTGACATCCTACATTTTCAAGGAATCTTATCTTTCAACAAGATTTGTAACATGCAGTTCAAGTCACACAGACACTCATATCTTAAACATCCTTTCCCCTGACCTTGACAAATGCAGTCTTGTCTGGTCAGAGCCTTCGAGAATGCTGTTTTAATGATCATTTTCCCAGCCTGTTGCTTTGATCTTGATACCCCTTCTCTTAGTGCACAAGTGGCTCCTCATCTCCCCCTCAAACAAAAGTGATTTCACTTCCAAGACCGTTCATGGCCTTCTTACACCTATTTCTTATTCATTATCACAACATCAACCTCCACCTCTGACTGCCCTGTAGTGTTAATCTTTATGTTGCTTGCTGCATTTTCAAGCAAGACTTGCTTTTAAGTGGCCCCTTACAATTGGAAGAGATGTTTTAGCTGGGGTAGTCACTTATTAATTCTCTTTTGTGTCTTTGCTTGAAGTTCATTTTTTTTTCCCCAAAAAAAAAGTCAAAAAATGCTGTAATGCTGATGTTGTTCCAATACTGTTTACGTATGCCCACAATGACTACATCCTTCTCTTCTGTCCTGCCTTATGTATGCATTGTTGGTGTTTTGAGCAGGTCCTGTCCTAGGAGGCTTTTCCAGTAGGATCCTTAAACATGGCCAAAATATTTGAATGCTCCAGTAACACAAATCAGAGTAATGAAGATCTCTTCCTCTCCTAATTATGTGTAAAGTTTTCATAACTGTTGATTTTAAAATGCAGCCATTTCATAACCCCCTCAAGTGTTTCATACCCATCCCACAACACCCTGACATGACTATATTTGCATTACATGAAAACTTCATGTGCATCCTCTTCAAACTTTTGATCCAATGCCAACAAATTATTGACATGAACATTTTTATGTTGCCAAAAGGGAATTCTAGTTTGGTTTGGTTATGACTTTTAAGAAGGTACTTGATGTACACCTACAAAACACTTTTCCAGTCAGAAAACACTGCCTGCACATTGTAGTTGCACTAAGGGGTTTTACCAGCACAACCACAATAACAGAAATTCTAAGGTACAGGGATGGGCTGAAAAACTACCAACAAGCCCCTGAAAAAGCTGAGCAGTGACAGCCTGGGTACATTGACATCCACAGGAATTTTGACATTATCATGAGTGAAGATAGGATTTCACAAAGGATGTTTATGAAGCCTCATGCATAGAAGCCATAAACTGAGAGCATACTATAACATCCAGCCCTATAAATGTCATGAATCTGCATCCACATTCTTTTAATGATGTTTCAGACGTAGATTGAAGTCAGAGCTGATCTGAGTACTAATATATATATATATATATATATAATTTCAGTGACCTGTTTTAGATTTCTAACACTGACACCCTCAGAAAGGGTAATAAACAGATAAGAAGATAATTGCAATATATCCCCTTGAAATTCAACTGAGAAACTGTAGGATTTCAAGGGAAACATGAGGCTATTTGGACACGGCCACCTACCTAAACCAAAAGACGTTTCCAGGCCCTGAGATGCTTTAATTTTGTGGGTTTTGTTCAGACAGCTAAAGTGGCAATCAATAAGACTATTTAACTCCTCAATCTGGCTTTTGTGATAAAAGGTCAGAGTTGAGAATGGCCAGACCTCAGACTGTTCTAAGAGGTGAGCTGGATGAAAGTAGACATGAGTTATCCGATGAATACAGGAAGTCTACTTAAAACATTTATGTAAGCAAAAATAATTCAAAATTTTGCTCAAAATAGTAGAGAAATAGTACAAGTTTAATCATATATAGGTGGCAGGGACATGAAGCATTTTTTAAAAAAAATTAGTCAGGTTTTGCCTGGGGACTTCTGACATCAGAAGAAAAATGAAGGTGATTGTAGAAAATATAGAAGTAAAGTCATGCAATGATCCTTTCAATGATTCCTCTCTTAATGTGTGCTTCATTTACTTCAGTTTTGCACATAAAGAAGAAAGTAATCGGAGTCAGGATAGCAGGGGGGAAATCACTGGAGTGAAAATAAAAATAGAATCTTTTGTAACTTTCATGCTGACTTTTATTTTAGCAGTATGCCAAAAACAGGGACTTCTGAAGACATTCCAAAAGAATGGCTTTTTAATTATCCTACTGTTATATTGCTCAGTCATGAATCTTTTTGACAGTCTAAGTGCAAAAAGCTAAGAAAATGTATTTATAATCTTCGTTCTTTTCCTTCTCTCATGCATGTGTTTTTTTTCCCATATTGGAGTAATAAATACTGGCATCATAATAGGAAGACACATTGAATAGTTCACTAATGAGTTGAAAGAGCTGAAGGCAGAGACTCGATCCAGAAGAAAGGGGTGTCTGTGATGGATGAGACAACAACAGTGACTTGAAAGCAGGAGCAGGACTAAACACACTCAGGGGTTTTGAGCTTTTGTTAGTACACATTTTTCTTGCCTCAGGGACAGTAATTTCAGTAGGATTCAAACCACTTGTCCAGATCTTTGGAAAGACCTGGCTCTGGCATGGCCTCCAGCAGAGCTTCTCAGCACCCCCAGCCCCAGCAGATGGGGTGGATGCAGTCAGGGACTGAGCTCTGCAGCAGGGGAAGGTGCTGCCCTTGCCACACTCCCTCAGCAAACCCACCTGCACTCCCCTGCAGATCAGCTGTATGGGACGAGGCTGGAGCAGAGCTGGAAGAATAAGGGTGTTGGGGATTCCCCAGTGCTGTCTCTGCACTCACACCCAGCGGGAACATTTCTCCTGCTGCACTGGGCAGCTGAGCTGGGCAGGGTCACAGCTGGCTGTATTGCTCTGGCTGCATGGACTTCCCAAGTGTGTTGTGGCATCACAGACAAAAATGAAGTTCAGATTAATATGCACACATACTTCCCATTTACTTGTGATGAAGAGGATAAAATACCCTCACAATCTTCTGCAAAGATTTTTTATAACCTTCATGTTCATATTTGATTTCTACAGTTAAACAGATATCATGTTTGATAAGAATTTTATAGACCACAGAACTAGCTAATAAAATAATTTGAAAATTCTTTCGGAATTTCCTCTGCATTATGTACATGGGTAATTGAACAATTCACTATTTAGTTTTTAACATTGCAATTGCTTTTGACAATATCCTTACCTCAATCTGAGTTGCACCAGAGAGTTCTAGGGTTATTTCAGAGAGAATAAAAAGACTGTTAAAGGAAAAAATCTCATTTCTGATAAGATATATCCACATTAATGAATTCTTACTCTTTGTCTAGGACATATAATTGTATTCTCTGCTAGTCAGCAAAGTATAAATCAAGCATATTAAAATAATAATTATAAAAATGCAAAGGCACTTGTACCAAATGTGAGGGCTTCTCATCTTGCAAGAGGCTCCTGTGCATTTAATTATGATCAGCAGATAAAATACTAATGTTTTTCATTCAGAGAGTTTTTTGTTGTTTTTGTTTTGAGCTTTCTGCTGCAACTGGGGCCATGGGTGTTTAGGCTCAATTATATGTCCACATGTAATGAAAATTTGCATAACTGCGGGAATTCTTCCCTGAGGGATAGCGATCCACCGCGGCAGCTTCTGCCCAAAACTGCCGGCACTTGGCAACCCCTCACCACCCGCAGTTAGGGGTTTCTCTTCCTGGCGGCCGCTTCCCAAAGCCAAGCGAGCGGAGAATGGAAAACGAGAGAGGACTCTCACGGGTTGGCAGACAGAAGATGTTTATTCTCCTGCTCCGGTCCCGGGAGAGACCAAGAGCAACCTGTGCACCGGCTTATGAACTCGAAATGGGTGGGGAAACAGACAACCAATAAGCAGAGCATAGGGAGGAGTCTCAGGGGTTACAACCAGTGGGCAGAAGGTGAGGTAATGCATGCATTAACATTAAACCAACCAGAACTTAGAAACCTTGGAAGCTTCTGGAACCAGGGGTGGGGTGAGGGTGAGTGACATGAACAGGGGTTATATAACTCAAGTGATTGGCATTTCAACTTAACTCGTAAACAACTTATTATGGGATGGGGATTGCCATAGCAATGTGCTTTTGGCGGGAAAGGGAGAACAAAGGAATAAAGCATAATTATATAAACTTATTTAACAGTGAGAGTAAAATAGAAAAAACCCAGATAGGGAAGTCCAACATTCACCGCCACATCTCCCCCTTTTTTATTTAATAAAGAAAGGGCGGAGGAGGTAGGTATTCAGAGTCCGGGTAATGTTCTTCCAGCCACCTTACGCGGCTTTCATGTTCTTCAAAGCTCGGAGACCAGGGATCTTCTGGGACAAAATTTTCTGGATCCCAGGCATCAATGGCTTCTGCCGGCGATGTCATCTCCTGCATCTCGATCTCCTCTGGTGATGGAGGAGGAGCCCACACATTATTTACGGACAGGGAGGATGTTGCATTGGTGATCATCCTCGCGGTAAATCTCCGGATCACTCCACAGGAGATCCCTATCATAATTAAAATAAATAGAAAAATGACAACAGACTTTATAAAAGGATTCAACCACCCTGTAAGGTTCCAGTTCCCAAATAAAGAGTCCCAAAAATCTTTGGATTCTTTTTTGATTTCGTGAACCATGTCTCGTATCTTCCGGATGGATTGCCTCACATCCTCGGCCTTAGATGTTAAATTAAAACAGCAGAGGCCCTCGAATTCCTCACAAGTATGGTGGTGAAGAAGGAGGAGGTAGTCGATGGCGGCCCGATTTTGCAAAGTGGCCTGCCTAGTTACTTCCTCGTCTGCTAGGAGGTTTGACAGGGCGGCTGAAGTTAAATTGGCCTGTTTGGCTACCCAGCACTCCAATCTGCCTAATTCCCCCATAGCTTTGGCCACCGAGACCCAGGGCAGAAAAACTGTAATTGCTGTTGCCTTGGCCCTGGACCAGTGGATAATCTCTGATTCGCAGTCCGGGTCGAGACTTGCAAGGTCTCTTTTTTGGACTGTTGCGTGGGAGGAAGAATTTTTCACAATCCAATTGGTAATTTGAGTTTTGTTTGGGGTAAACAAGCCAAGCCTGCCGAGTGTGCACGGGCCTCCTATTAGGCGAGAGGGGATGCCTGTGTACGCACGGTCGCCGCAGATTAAGAATGTGCCGGTGGGGAGGGTCAAGGGAAAATTTCTGGTTGTACTTGCGGTATCCACGTGTGCGATGTCTTGGCACCATTGCCTTGCCATGTATTCGTCTTTGATCTGCAACAAATTGATGTAAGTTTTTTCTCGACCCTTTGGAGGGGTAAACCTAAAATGGACACAATAAGGTGCAGGGGAGGAGCCTAGAAGCTCCAACTCCTGCGGTTCAGCAGGGGCACGGGAAAGGGTTGAGGTTGAGG
Source organism: Zosterops lateralis (assembly GCF_965231275.1). NCBI lineage: Eukaryota > Metazoa > Chordata > Aves > Passeriformes > Zosteropidae > Zosterops > Zosterops lateralis. Next base: position 40,430,376 of record NC_139764.1, on the reverse strand, counting down.
ACGAAGAGACCCAGTCCTTCCAGACAATCAGTGGATTGCGCACAGGGAGAACCACCCGCCTACGACGCCTGTGCATCCACGACGGCTTGTTATTATAGAAGAGTGGGTCTTCCCACCAGGCAAGGCGACTTTGCGACGGTTTTGGCATTTGTGCGTTAAATTCATTCACTAAGGACAGAAGAGAGGGGGGAAACTCTTCTGCCTTAAAAGGGATCCCCACTAGGCAGGACGCAATCGGGTCTTGTGCTGATCCCTGGGACAAACAGATGTGATCTTGTCCCATCGCCATCGCGAGGGTCCTCCACACGTTGGCTTTGGGCTGTGGGACAATCCAACCGGAAGAGACTGAGATCAGGAATCCAAAGATGATGGCAATGACGATCCAAGGGGACTTCTTTGCAGTGACTTCAAGGGATCTTCCATTGATCAGGTCCCTGCATTGACAAAACAAACAAAACACTAATTAAAGAGCCAGCTTGGGATTGAAAAACAAGACAGGGGTTCTTCCTCAGCCTGAAAGCCAGATGACTTTTTCCTGCGTTTCCATGACACTTCCCCAGCCAACTTGTTTCCTTTCTTCAATACTTTAGGAACGTAGGGACGCACCCACTTGGCGGGCACCCACTTGGGCCCTTCAGGCGCTGCAACACAGGCATAACCGCGCCCCCAAGTGATTAAATCTAGAGGTCCCTGCGTTTCTAAAGTATTGGGATCCCGGACCAGCACAGGTGGTTTCTTTTCGAATTTCAATCTGGGGTCACCCACAAAATGCCTGATTATGGGTGGGTTTAGATTTTCAAATGAACAATTTAAGAAGTTCAGTGTAAATAAGGCCCTGGTGATTCTGATTTGAGGTGTGTCCAATTTTTTAATTTGGTCCTGCTGCGCGAGAACCCTTTTTAAATTTTGGTGGGTCCTCTCCACAATGGCTTGGCCTGTCGGGGAATAGGGAATGCCCGTCCGATGTTCTACTCCCCACTGCTGAAGGAAAGCTGCAAACTCCTTGGAGGTGTAACTTGGGCCGTTGTCTGTTTTTATTAATTTAGGGATGCCCATGAAGGAGAAGGCCTGAAGCAGATGCTTCATGACGTCCACGGCCTTTTCCCCTGTGTGGGCAGAGGCAAAAATCACTCCTGAAAAGGTGTCTACGGAGACGTGCACATACCTCAGTCTGCCGAACTCCTGGACGTGGGTAACGTCCATCTGCCATATTTCGTTACTGCTCAGCCCTCGGGGATTTACCCCAGCATGCATTGTCGGGACAGCATGCCGCTGGCAGTTAGGACACGTTGCCACAATGGCCTTGGCCTGGTCTCGGCTGAGATGGAACTGCCTGACCAACCCTGGCGCATTCTGATGGAACAACTGATGGCTTATTTTCGCCTGCTGGTATAAATCAGGCAACGGAGTCATTGCAGCGGGGGCAGCAAGAGCGTCAGCTCTCCTGTTTCCCTCCGCAATGAATCCGGGCAAGTCTGTGTGCGATCTGACGTGCATCACATAAAATGGTTGCTCCCGGTGGGAGATCAACTTGACCAGTCTTGAGAGCAACTGAAACAAAGTAAAGTTGGACACTTCCTGCAAGATGGCATTCTCCGCTCTGGACACTACTCCGGCTACATACGCTGAATCCGTAACAATGTTGAGAGGTTCTGGGAATCTCTCAAAGGCCCTGACGACTGCATCCAACTCAGCTACCTGAGGGGACCCTTCCACCTCAGTCACATCAGACTCCCACCGCTGAGTCTGAGGGTCCTTCCAAGTCATTACAGACTTGTGGGATCCTCCAGATGCGTCTGTGAACACAGTCAAGGCCTCAAGAGGCTTCCTGCTTTGAACACTCTTCAAAGCCAATTGGAATTGAGCTTCCGAATTGAAAATTTTGTGGGCAGGCCGCAATACAGAAATTTGGCCTGGGTAGCCGTCCAGGGCGAATTGCAGTGCTTCATTCTCTTGAAGCAGATGTTCCAACATTACTTTCGTAATTTGGCCCGATTTCAACCGAATGGGTATGTGAATGCAGTCAAAATCGCATCCTGCCAAGTCCCTGATCCGGATCCGAGCTTTCCGGATCAAATCTGCCATCAGTTCTTGTGGCCTGGTCATTCTTTTGGACCTATGGTGGCTCAGAAACACCCACTCTATTATCAAGAGGGGATCTCTTTTGCCTCGGTCCTTCCGTGACAGTGATGTTACCTGTGTGTCCCATTGAAATATGACACCGTGCAGATGAGGCAGATTTCCTAGAATGATGAATTTGAAAGGCAAGTTAGGATCGCAGCGACTCGCCTGTCGCGTAGACATCAGGTGTTGTACTTTTTCCAGTGATTTCTTCGCCTCTGGGGTAAGGGTCCTGGGGGAACTAAGCCCCTCTCCCCCCTTTAACAAATTAAAGAGGGGTGCTAGGTCCTCTGTTGTCAGACCCAGCCAAGGTCTTACCCAATTCAAAGCTCCACACAGTTGATGGGCATCAGCGAGGGTTTCCACATTAGTTTTTATCTCCAATCGTTGCGGAACAATGGTCCGCTTGTTTATCTGCAGTCCCAAGTACCTCCAAGGTGGCATTCGTTGAATTTTCTGTTCTTGCAACTCGAACCCTGCAGCAGTCAGTGCGTTGACTGCCAGGTCAAGCGCTTGCGTGAGCAGGTCGTCGTTGGGGGCGCACACGAGTACATCATCCATGTAGTGATGAATGATGGCCTGGTGTGCGGCTGCACGAACAGGGGACAGGAGAGAAGAAACATACCACTGGCAGATGACCGGGGAATTCTTCATCCCTTGGGGCAACACCTTCCAGTGGTATCTTTTTCTCGGGGCCTCTCGGTTAACATTCGGAACCGTGAAAGCAAACCGGGGGGCATCATCGGGGTGTAGAGGAATATTGAAGAAACAATCTTTAATATCAACAATGGCCAATTTCCAACTTTTGGGCAACATGGTGGGGGAAGGCATCCCTGGTTGAAGGGCTCCCATGTCTTCAATGACGTTATTAATTTGTCGGAGGTCCTGGAGGAGCCTCCACCTGGTCTTATCGCTCTTCTGAATGACAAACACCGGGGAGTTCCATGGAGACATGGACTCCACGATGTGTCCTTTCCGGAGCTGCTCCTCCACGAGCTCTTCGAGTGCCTTTAATTTCTCTTTCGAAAGCGGCCACTGCTCCACCCAGACAGGCGAATCTGTTTTCCAATTAAGCTTCTGGGTGGGGCACTCCGCAGCGACCGCCGCCCCAAAATTTTGCGGAGAGTCTGGTATGCCAATCGTGACTCCCCACTGGGCCATGACGTCCCTTCCCCACAGGGGTGTCTTGTAATCTAAAACGAAGGGCTTTACATTTGCCAATTTCCCTCCGGGCCCCATAATTTGCACCATGTTTTTTGACTTCCGAGCCAATTGGGCACCTCCTACACCTTCGATTTGCCCATCCACGGTTTGAAGAGGCCAATGTGACGGCCATAAATGCTCTGGCACTATCGTCACATCTGCCCCCGTATCAAGGAGACCAGTGACATATCTGGTTTCTCCGCCCACCTTCAGCTGGCAGGATTCCTCAGGCCTTTTGTTAGATACCACAACGACCGGATTCGCCTGAGGATGGCAAATTTGGCAATTCCCTTCTGGGCACTCTCTCTCTGGGAGGGAGGGAATAGCTTGAGCTAATATCTGCCCCTTGGGAATGTAAATTGGTGGGCTCGTGCAGCGCAGCCAGAGGACAAACCACTCGGGGTCAGATGGAGTGGTTTGTGGTGCAATTTCCACCTCTGGCGGGGTGTATTTACAATCCCCCACGACTACCCATCGTGTGCCAATTGTGCACCAGGTACCTCCATTTCTTGAAACCGTAGTGGTGTGCCAGTCCGTGTCCTTGATCCAGAGAGCTCCGGTTGTTCGAAGTCGGAACGGTGGACATTCTGACGTTGTCCTCAAGGTGGTCTCTGGAAAAGGAAACATTTGGTGACTATTTTGGCTGTCTCGGGCTTGGGGTTTCTCAACAGGAGAATTTTGTGTCGCGTCCGGGAAGTTCTCGTCCGGAGTCAATCTCTGTCCACTTTCAGACAGGGACCCTGGAAACGGAGAAAATGTCACATCAGGAAATTGCCGAGTTCTCTCAAACTCGTCTGTCACTTGACTTTCAATCCCCCCCCCACTGGCTCGAGCTGCCCCTGTTTTTTCCTCACGCCGGACAGCTCGGCGCTCTCGACCTAGTTTTTTTGGTCTTTCAGTTTTTGCTGTTTAAACTGTTTAAATTCATCCCCCCATGGGCACTTTTGCCACCAGTGCCCTTGACGGCCACACAACGCGCAAGGTCTATCTCCAGTTTTCGATGGTTTTCTGTTGAGATCCCGTTTCTGTCGAGAAGAAGGTGTCTGTGGAGTAAGGTTCGTGGTTTCCGCAGCTGCAGCAATCGACCTCTTGCCTTTCCGATCAGGTTTTTCTGAGGTCAACAAAGGCACCACCTCTGTTACTACTTTTACATAGTCTTGAATAGTTGGCTTCTGTCTGCGCGGCAGGGTGAGGATGGCCTGTTTGCACACGTCATTTGCGTGCCGAAATGCCAAGGAGAGAAGCAGCCGGCCTCTCGCCACCTCATCATCCTCATGCTGCTCGATTGCATTCGTCAGCCTTTCAACAAATTTTAAGTAATTTTCATTCGGCCCCTGAAAGACATCTTGATAATAAGTTAGAGTGATTGCCGGTTTCATGGTTACAAAGGCTTTTTCAGCCATCTTTGCTGCGACTCCCAGTACTTCAGCCGGAATCCCCTCAGCTTGTCTCTGAGGTGACTCCCACTGTCCTTCTCCCATGAGGTGTTTAATAGATATTTCATTGCCCTCATTATCGACGGCTGTGTCAGGAGCTTCTAAAAGACTGGGAAGGGCGTCCAGAAGCAACTCTTTCCAGGTGGCTTCCCACAACTGATATTCAGTTTTGGAATGAAGACACCTAAAAAGGTACTTCAGATCATGCGGGACTACCACAGTTCCCGTCAATTGGCCGTTTAACAAGCCGAGGAAATACGGACTAGAGCGCCCGTATTCCTTCAGGGCCTTCATCAGCTCCTTGACAGCAGTCTGTGGGATCTGTTGCCAATGTGGTCTCTCATGGCCACCTCTCCCTCTTTTGTAAACGACTGGATTGGCTGTATGGAGCACTGACCTTCTCCCTCCCAAATCCTCACCCTCACTTTCCAGGTCCCCTTCATGGGAACCGGAAGTGGGCGTGACTGTATTGAGGTACGATGGGCGGGACTTCCCGTGGGAAAGGGGCGTGTCATTTTCCCACGGGGTCACTTCCTGTTGGGCGGGACTTAGGGCGGAGTCAGGGGAGGAGCACTTTGAAGGAGGGTCGAGAGGCGGGGTCCAATTTGAAAGTCTCCTCCCTATGGGAGGAGCTCGCTGAGGAGGAGGGGTTTGAGGAAGAAAGGCGGGAAAAGAGGACAGGGAAGATGACCGAGCCATGTGGCGTCGGCCATTTTGGGACATTGGGGTCCAGGCGCCATTTTGTTTCAGGGGAACTTTCTCCTCTGCCAAGCTAAACCGAACTCGGGGAGAGCGAGGAAAAGCTTTAGGGAAAATTGGGGATGGAAAGTGACTCAAAGCCGCCTGGCCAGGGCTGCTAGGAGTCCCCCGAGCAGACCCTCTGGTCTGTCCGGGGCAGGGAACTCGGGAATTTTTTGGGGAGCAGGGGTTAGCAGCACGAGTAGGAGCTGCCGCTCCACGCAAAATTCCTTTTGGGGACACTGGGGAACGGAGAGCAGGGGAATGGGAAGACAAACATGGGGAAGAACAAACTGAACCACTTCCTCGGGGGGCCCCTTTCTGCACTTCCTTCACTTTTAATGAAGCGGTCAAAATAGTCTGTGACCAAAATAAATAATTTGCTGCGTTTTTGTCTCCTGAAGTGGCCAAATCAGAGAATTTAGAAACGGCAGATCTCCAATATTGAGGCTCTGCTACAGCTTCAGGAGTAGTATCTGGGAAGTGTAGGAAGAGTTTCCTAACAAATTTCTTCAACTCCCCCTTGGAATATTTAACTTTCATAAGAACCAAAACACCAACCAAACTGCTAAAAACTTCTCTCTGGGCTGTAGACAACCGCGCACCCATGCCTACAAGCCTTTTCTGGAATCACCCAAATCAAGCTTAAACACAAACACAATCCAAGCACACTACAAACCCCGGTCAGGCACTTGTGCCTCCGCCCCGGGGGGTGCCTGTCACCTCTTCAAATGCGAACTCAAACAAAGCGCTTTCAGCACCCTCAATGTGCTGCGGCACCCACAACACAAGCAGTTAAAAGCAAATTCACAACGAAAAACTCGCAGGTCGCCCCCCCCCAGGAAACCCAAATGGGGATAAAACCCACCCCACTGGGCAGCCGCGCGGCTTCTCCTCCCACAGGCCAGTTACGCCTGGGCGTGGAGACCCGAGGAGAGCTCCCAACCGGGGAGTCTCCCTGAATCAGGGAAAGGGGAAATTCCACTTACCCTGCCCTGGGGCTTCTGCGAAGGAACATGAGAGATTCCAGCTCCTCCGTCGCTGAGGAAGTTCTCGAGGGTGCTTCGAGCTGTCTTCCTCGCCCTAGCAGGAGCGCTCCCACTTAAGGGCTGCTACCACTGCTAGGCGCAAAGCAGTCGAGATCCAGGTGCTCCGATGAGCCAGATCCAAGAGCAGTCTTCCTGCTGAAGGCTGCTCCGAGTGCCTTGCCGCTTCGGGATTCACTGCGGCTGTCTCAGGAGCCCCACGTTGGGCGCCAGCCTGCGGGAATTCTTCCCTGAGGGATAGCGATCCACCGCGGCAGCTTCTGCCCAAAACTGCCGGCACTTGGCAACCCCTCACCACCCGCAGTTAGGGGTTTCTCTTCCTGGCGGCCGCTTCCCAAAGCCAAGCGAGCGGAGAATGGAAAACGAGAGAGGACTCTCACGGGTTGGCAGACAGAAGATGTTTATTCTCCTGCTCCGGTCCCGGGAGAGACCAAGAGCAACCTGTGCACCGGCTTATGAACTCGAAATGGGTGGGGAAACAGACAACCAATAAGCAGAGCATAGGGAGGAGTCTCAGGGGTTACAACCAGTGGGCAGAAGGTGAGGTAATGCATGCATTAACATTAAACCAACCAGAACTTAGAAACCTTGGAAGCTTCTGGAACCAGGGGTGGGGTGAGGGTGAGTGACATGAACAGGGGTTATATAACTCAAGTGATTGGCATTTCAACTTAACTCGTAAACAACTTATTATGGGATGGGGATTGCCATAGCAATGTGCTTTTGGCGGGAAAGGGAGAACAAAGGAATAAAGCATAATTATATAAACTTATTTAACAGTGAGAGTAAAATAGAAAAAACCCAGATAGGGAAGTCCAACATTCACCGCCACACATAACTAAATATAAAATGCTAAATTACCAAAGAAATCAAGCAAATCTGCATTTATATCCATATATATATATATATATATATATTTCACTTTATTGTAGATTTTTCAAAAAGTCTATTTGCCACTTCAGTTTTTGCTTTATCAATTGGACTTAGAAAAAAATCTGAAGAGCATATTACTCAACATTTCTGTAGTAATAATAATTAAATATGACTGCAGCCCCTGTTCTAATGATGGAGATCCAGCACATTATTCCTTGAATACTGTTAATTCAGTGAACTCCCTTGAACTTCAAAATGTCTAATAACCTTGCAAATATTTAAACATAACTATGATCTTGACAGTAGTTGTTTGTATCCTGTCTTATGTGTCAGTAGAGTAGGTGGAGAGTAAAAAAAGACACCTTTTCCCCCAAAATCTGTTTTTTAGAAAAGCTGACCTTGTTTTTCCCCAACATCAGAGAATTTTTTCCTGTTTTGTTTCATGGTTAGAAAACACTGTTTTCCTCTCTGCTTTCATAAGAATGGTTGGAATCAGTTCATCTGTGCAGTCTGAGATAGGCCCTGCATTTTAGGTATTTATCAGCCTACAACATACTTTTTCCAGTCTGCTTCTCAGCAACTTACATTCAAATTTATCAGTGAAACAACTACAGGGCAATTAATAACTTCAGAGATCCTGACCAGGTTCTGTCCTTGCCTTATGTTCTGTCCTTGTCTCACAGATGGGATCTAGGAAAGTTGAAACATTTTTGGCAGGAGCTGAAATGCCTTTGCTACAAAGAAGTTGAGGATGTTTGGGCGATTTGGGGTGTGAGGTTTTTTTCTCTCCTATTTTCTTTTTAGAGTACTCTAAATGCCTGATGGGATGTGGATCATGGCCTGTTTCATCTTGCAGTTCACAGATGAACTTGCAGTTTCATCTTGCAGTTATTAGATAGGAGTTTTTGCCCAGGAGCTGGGCATTCAAATTTTTGTCAGCCTTCTAGTCCATCCTTTCTAGGGAATCTTTTAGGATACTTAGCCTTTAGTTTCTCTTTTTGCCTTTCTATAAAGGTTATCAAAGTGTGAAGTTCTTATTAAAAGCTTGTAGTCAAAGCATTTTCTTCAGCTTTTGCTTTGCTTAAATAAGTCCTTGTTGAACCTTCTGTAAACACCTTCTTATGGTTTCCCAAGACTTGAGGCTTGATATTTTATCTTTTTCAGTACAGATTTTATTGGCAAAATATATGCCTGATAAAATTTTACAGAAGTTTTCTGGTTTTGGTTTAAAAGAATGTTCAAAGCACTGATAAACTTGACAACTGACTTTGAAATTTTCTGTAGGTGCTTAATGCCTGGAAGTAAAGATACAATGTCTCTCTGAAAATCTTCTTACAGGAAAAAAATGTTAAATCTTGTGCTGATTCTGTTTCATTCCCTTCTTCAGATCATCTTTAATGGGCACAATTCACAATTTTCAATATCTTTATTTTATTTTTTTTAAGGCTCAGAAATCTACAAAAAGTCTTAAAAATTACCTGTATCAAATTATATTAAATTATATATTTCTCATATACAGAGCTGGTTTTACATTAATGTTAAGATGTCATATGAAAAAAATAAGGAAGTAGCAGAAATTTCAGAAGTTCTTGTAATATTTTATTTTCAGAAACATGAAAGTCTGGCAAAGCAACCATGGTTTAGCGAATCCAAATATCTGGCTTTTTTTGCATCACTTTCTCTGTGACTCTATTTCAGAAAGTTGTTGCTCTAATAAAGAAAGTTGCACTACAGATAACAGTACCCTTTAGCCTTTAGGTGTTGTAGCACAGTGAGGGTAGGGTATCGATAGTGTTATCTTGTCTTTGGATTTTGGTGGCTTGGGGGGATATAACAGCAGGATCCCAGTACCCACAAAGAGGTCATCAACAAGACAAAGCCACCAGAGCACGGTGGAAGGATGAGAAATAACAGACATAAGAAAGACTTCATTCAGACTGGATTTAAGGAAAAAACTTTGATACCATAGCAGCTGTCAAGAAGTAGAGGAGCCTGCCCAGAGAGATTGTTCTGTCTCCATCCCTGGATATTTTCGAGAGCTGACTGGTAGCTGTCAGGCTCTGAAACAATTGTGTCTGACTTGAGCAGACCATGCTTTGAGAAGGAGCTTGCACTGGAGACCTTCTTTTCCAACACAAATCCAGCCTATGGTTGTACAAGGACTGGCTGTGAGAGGAGCTAAGGGTCACCTGGTCCAGTCCATTCTGTGACAGGGTGGGTACAAGATATGTTGCAAATACAAAAATGTGTTATTTTCTTATGATCCAGGAACATAGATTGCACATGGCAATCAATGGGTATTAAGTAGAATACAAATCTATTGCAACACAGAATACACTGAAATTAAAACCAGAGAAAATAGTGCCTTCTGGCACTATTTTCTATTAGACTTCCCAGGTGTCTAGATGTTTCCCTCTTCTTTCAGCTCCTCTCACCCTGCCACCGCCTCTTTCTCTTCAGCTGCAGTCCTTTCCATCACCCCCTGACCAAAGCAGATTCCTTTCGAGGAAAGAATTCCACTTTTGAATTCTGTTACTTTCCTCTTATTTCAAGTAATTGTAGTATTGTCTTTTCTTCCATCAGTGTTCTCCCTTAGGGGAATTCTTCAAGCCTAATTCTCATACCACCCTCTTTCAAACAGCTTAAGATTTAATGCAAAAAACCTGTTTGTCAGCTTATGTTTCCAACTACAGTTATTTCTAGCCAGGGTGTTTAGGAAGTCGTATGCTTCCCTTTGCAGGTTGTAAAGTTGTGGGTTTGGCCTCCATGAAACATCCTTAGTGTAATTTCTACTTTGCCTAGAGCTAACCTCAATCAATCCCCCATGCATTTATCCTGGAAAACACAAAGCTGTTTCACACCTCTGAGCATCTATAGTTCTCTGAAGTCATAAGTCTGAAGATCATCATCCTGAACTATTTAATAAGATTGGGTTTGGGGCTTCCAATTATCAATCCTTTCTTTATTAGACACTTTTTTTTCTTTCCTGGGTATTTCTCCAGCCTAACTTGTAGGAGTTGCCTGTGTGGCATATGCCTTCACAGTGTGCAAGAAGGGGGCTTTCTGCCTAATCTTTACACTGTAATAAAAACTAGTCAAAATACTGGATGAAAGTGTTATTGGCATGTATTCATTGAGCAAACTAGCAATTCCAGAACTCTTGCACCATCTATTTCCAGTTTCCAAGATCCCCACTTCAAAATTTCTGTCAAACATGTATGAAGTTTTGTCTGTTTTCTGCTGCTGTAAGCTTTACTTCAAACTAGTGTTCAAATACCCTCAAGAAATTTTGAGCTGGTTTTCATGAACCAAGTTTGTCATTGAATTTGATGAAATGAGAGAAACAGTTCCCATTGCGTACCAAGTTCACACTTTGAGCCTCAACACAAGCCTAGAGCTTGAGATGGCACAAACGAAATTACTATCAAGATAATTTTGTCTCAGTTTCTGAATTCTGACTGCCTTCAGACAACACTGAAGTAATGAGTTTCAAAATAATCTCTCATAAACCATCGGTAAGCCAAAGATTTGCTTAAATTTCATTCTTCACATACACTGAAAAAGCTGAAGGATTTTCAATATTTTAGACTTTTTTTTTTTCCATTTAAGAGTGAAATCTTCCTTCATGGTCTCATGTTTCACGGCTGTTAGAGCTGTGGTAAGATTGCATTTTTTCAGGATGGCCCCATTTGCAGAGGGAGCAAAACCTCTACATGTGATTCTACACAGCCATGGCTCTCTGCTCAGCTCATGTGTGTGCAGGCTGCCAGAGAGCCAAGGTGACCACTGATGCTGCCAGCCCAGTGTGCGGAGATGTCCTCTCTGAAGCAGACATAGATTGCCAGCACCACCTCACAGTCCTGAAGCAGACCTAGAGCAGACTCCAGCACTCTCCACACCATCCCTGTCCTTCCGCTCTTGCTGACCAGCAGATCTGCTCCAAACACACTCCACCATCCACCTCTAGACAGAGCTGCAACTTTGCCTGCTATGCCTTGCCCTTACACTCACACTGGTAAACAATTTTTTTTAAGTAAGGAAAGGTGCTAACAGTCATATTTCTTACTTTCTGATACAATGACACTTCATGGAATGGTTCCTAAATTCAAGATATCTTTATGACTCCTCATATTTGTGATTTTAGAGATGCAGGTATGCTAAAGGGAAATACCTACTACTATTTTATATTATATTTTTCCAAAGATAAATAACACCTTTCACATTCATTTGACCCCAGTAACTTCCTGTTAATATATTTTTGCTTGCAAACACCCCAAACTGTCTGCACTAATGAGGAGGTGGAATAGAAACACTATTTGGCACCTGTATCATGATCAGTCTGTAACACAAGTATGTCTATCAATGTGAAGGTACTGCTGAAACTGGAATACTGTACAACCCCGAGCATACAGTAGAAATGGAAAAGAAAAATCAGTTTTGTGTATTTCCTATAGAAGGAATCTCCTATTATTTGATGTAGCAAAATGGAAATCTTTCACATGAAAAAAAACCACACTCAAATAAACATAAGAGTTCTCGCCTCACTTTGCTCTGAATATTGCAGGAAAAAACAGCTGGACAAAAGAAGAGATGAGAAACTGGACAAAACAGGGGATCTGATGCCTATTGAAAAAATGATCAAACTGAACATGAGTCAACAACATATCCGTGAATCAAAGGTATCCTGGGCTGTATCAGAAGGGTGCTATCAGAGTGTCTGAGGAGTCAGCACTGGTGAGACCACATCTGCAGTTTTGTTTTTTTTCAGTACAAAAGAGACATGGACATACTGCAGAAAGTCCATCAAAGGACCACTGAACTGGTAAAGTGGCTGCGGAACCTCTGCTGGGATATCTGAGAGTTTAGCCTGGAGAAAAGACAGTTCAAAGACATCTCAATCAATGAATTAAATATTCTAATGGAGGGTAAAGATGGAGCCAGGTTCTTTCAGTGAAAGGAACAGTGACAGTGGGCACAAACTGAAACACAGAGGGCTTAATTTGTTCATCAGAAAACCAGTTAGTAGTGCAAAGGTGACAGCACTGGAACAGGTTACCCAAAGAGGTAGTGGAGTCTCTATCCCTGATGGTATTTAAAAGTCACCTGGTCCTGGGCCACCAGCTCTAGGTCATCCTGCTTGAGCAGAAAAGTTGGGTCAGATAACCTCCACAGGTCCCTTCCAACTTCAACCATTCTGTGATTCGGTAATTGCTGTCTACAATTAGAGCGAGTTACAGTAAATCAAAATAGTGCTCAGAAAGAGGTTTGTCTAAGGCATAACTTCAAGCTTGGGCACTTCATTGACATGTGATATTTTTATTTATTGTATAGAGGATGATGAAAACAAAAAGCTTCCCTCTGAAGGAGTAGAAGATCAGACTTTTGAATTTTTTTTCCCCAGTGTTCATATTACTCTGTACCAGGTACATTTTGCATCTGTTGCTGGAAGTTGACTTGAATAAAAATAAAAATCCAATAGATTTATCAAAGGAAAAGAGCATTGTTATTTCTCTGAAATCTGTTCCAATTTTTCTTTCTGTCCATGAGTAACCATAAATCTACCCAGTGTATTGACAGCCAAATGTTTTCTGACCTGTGCCAAACATAGTCAAATAAATTTTAACTCCTTTGATGCACGACTTTACCAAAACTGAAGCCAGATGTTTCACAGGTGACCTGACAGAATACCATTACTTCCCAATTACCATAAATAAAAGGAAAGCTGTCACAAAGAGTGTGCAAAGATATATCATTCTAACATTCCTGAAGATTTAACCCTTCCTGACCATTCACAAATTGAACATCTGAAAGATGTTCCTGGACTTAGTAATTAGACACAAGAATCTTGACATTATCACTTCTCACCTTTCTTCATACTTAGGTGCTTTGAAATTAGGTGTTTGGGGGGGATTTCAGTCATTTCAGAAGCTACAGCTGTCACATGCAGACAGACAAACAGACCTGCAGCAGCACTTCAGAGCTGTGCAGAAAGTACAATTCTGCCTTCTATAAGGCTAAAGGAGAAGATAAATAGTATGCCCCTTGATACATTAACAATAATCCAGTCATCTTCTCTAGTACAGCTTTTTTCCAAGTCAGTGAGTTAGTGAATATAGCTAAAGGTCTAGGGGTTTGCACTTCGTGATCCTCTCTGCGACATAAGATAGGATCTACAGGTATTTTCCAAAATGCTTGTTTTAGCTCCAGGCATGGGTCCATTTATGTAATTGCACTGTGCTTGTGACATGCACAGTGCTGGTAGTATAGGTGATATCAGTAGTGGTGAGATAATACATAAAAATTAGCATATCACCATTAGAAATGTTTGTTTATATTGGGGAAAACAACTCTTACTCTAGGACACTGAACAAAAAAAATATTTTCCAGAGTCCACTAACTTCATGGATTCACTCTGTCATGGGACTTTAACTAGACCTTGTGTATTCTAAATATTGAAAAAACATCAGATGTTAAAAGGGCTTTAGAGTGGTTATACTGAAACAAATAGATGTAGATACAGACTCTTTGAAGGATGAGTTTGTATAAATATTCACAGGGTGAAGACATGGGTAATAAAACGATGCCATTTTTTATCGCTCTGGCAATTCAGTTTAAGCAGTAAAGAAGCAGGTTAAGAAAATCTCCAACCAGTATCTGTGGTTAGTCTTTGAGATCCAGATAATATTATTTGCTGACTAGTGTAGTACAAGTTGGTGAAAAGTCATCTGTTAATTCAGCTGATGCCAGCTGGAATACCATCTACAGTGGATTTTTCAACTTAGATTCCCAAGGCAAACAGGTTCATAACAGTGACTACAGGTGCACCAACCCAACATGCAGTTCCACAAGGAAAATAAAAAAAATTCTTCCTTACTCTAAATTATCAAAACTCACAACACCCAGGAAATGTCCTCCACATTTATACTTTTCCCAAGCAAGGCCTCTGGTGAGATGGTGGTACTGTGGAGAAAGAAGTGATATCATCTTTACCTCTTGTGACCAGGAATGATTTGTCTGGCGTTTCATTTTTTTATGTTTGTAATAATAGCACTGTAGGGAAGGGAAAAGAGATATTCAGAATTACATCTGCCCTCAGTTCTTCTTATCATTTTCAGCACATTTGCTGTGCTTTCTTTTGATGTTTCTTTTTCTGAAGCACTTTCTGTCTCTGCAATTTTTGGAATACCTCGGTGGCCACTAAAAGCAATGCATTGGCCAATAGTGTACAGATATCTGGAATTAGGCACAGCTTTGGTGACTTCAGCTCACTATTTCACTCTAGATAACCTTTCTTAATACTTACTTTGACCTCTGGACAGATCTGTACTTTCATAAATCAACATATTCATTTCTTACACTTTTTAGTTAGCTTTTAATAAGCAGCCAAGAAAAACTGGGGTTTAGGCAAGATGATACAATAAAGCTACACCATGGAAGAGGTCTGACCCTCATCATACTCCTTCTGAATTGTAATGTGAACAGGCACAAAGTGCTGTTCCACTCTGCACCCCACAAGCACACAGGTGTGAGCATGAACACAGACATAACTGTCTTTGAAAAAAAGCACCTCTATGACTCTGAAATCCCAATATCCGCTCCCCTCACAATCCACGAAAAAGCCATTTGAAGCAAGTAATTTAGCCACGAGGAAAGAATTCTAACTGCCTCCACCTCCATTAAGACCCATTAGGCACAAAAGACAACTCACAGCCAGAAATGCTCTGTGTCTAGGTTTATCAGGTATAATTCATGAAACAGTATATTCCTGCATGGCTTGTTAGCAGTGAAGTAGCAAGAATAGTCCAGGATTACTTGCACCTGTCTGGATTTAAAACAAAACAGAACAGCAACAACAACTACCCCTTTCCTTTTCAACCTAAATGCTTCACAGACCTCTGCAGCTTTGTAGTCACCAGAGGGGGACAAAGACTCATAATGCTGAGAACTTGATTATGCTTTAATTTGCCTCAGCCCACAAACCCTTCAATTCCCTGTCTTCTCAGATGCTGCCTCGCATTTGTACTCAAAGCAGTCTATTCTTTTATGGTTTAGTAAACCCTTCTTTTAACTGCTGTAACTTACAGAGATGTATACTAGATTTCAGAATTGCTAAAGCCAACAAAATGAAACATTCATGAAGGGATAAGATACTGAGGTTTCCTCATGTTTCTCCTACTAACACCATACAACATTCCTTTTGATTTTGTTTCTCTAGATGGAAATATTGCTATCCAAGTGCTCTCACAACTCACACATGGTGTCCTGCTACAACCACTGAAATTTCATGAAAACTTCAGATGTTGCCAAAGAAAAATTTCCCTAAGCTTTACCGAACTTTACTGGTACCATTTTTCTTTGCCTGACCTTTGCTTTTCAGTACAGAATTATTATGTTGGTCTTTTTTCCTTATTCAGCATTTCTATGCAGAAGATATGTCTGAAACATGTTGAGCAATTGAGGCTGTTGGGCTGTACACTATGATTGTGAAGAAAAGAGTATATGATAATCCATTAGTATCTTCTTGTGGAGTTACAAGAAGGAGAAATTATTATTGGAAAGCTCTATTGATCCCAAAAGTCAAGAAAAACATTCTTGTCCTTAAGCAGAAAAATATGAAGTGTATATATATTAATTTATATCTTGCAATTTTATAGTCTCTTTGAATATAGATTTGATGGAAACAGAGCTACACTCTTCAGGAGTGTGCTGTTCCTACTTCTTTTTTTTATTTATTTTTTTTATTTTCCCCCTCTCAACTCCCTCTTCAACATATAGAGTTCAACTTCTCTCCAATTATCATGCCCTTCTTTGAAGAAATGAAGCATATAGACAGGATATATATGATCTTCTAGGAGACACAGGGGTGGCCATGTTCAACTAAGTTTTGCTTTCCTTCATAAGTAAAAAAGGACAAAAGAAAGAATCAGTAATTTCTCCTCCAAAAGGTTTTTATCTGATAAAATAAAAACCTTGCTCACACACTTTTTTCTCTAGATGAAAGTTTGTGATTATCTTTTTTTTTCGGGATCATTCTCTCACATGAGGGTAAATCTGCCATGTGTACTTTTTCTCTTATTATGCATCCACCAGAAGGAAGAACAGTATCATAATCATGCCACATGCTATCTTTAGACATACATCTCCCCTGCTGCAGAGTCTGGTATTTAGTATACTGCATCATTAATCATTTGCTATCTCTTTTATTTGTATGTCATTACCTAAGATACATGTATTAAATTCTCAGTGCTTTTCAGACTCTCAAAGATGCAATTTCATGCCTGACAACTCCATAAAATATATTAGATACTTTCATTTCTTTTAAATTTAAACCAGAAACCTGGCTTCAGTGGATGTTTCAATTGGTTTTTTAAATCTCTCCAAGCTTGTGACTTTTGTAACTGCTCAGATGTTAACCCAAACCATTCACCCATTCACCTTGGTAACAGCATACTTTTGGTTTTTATGTACTGGGCCGGACATCAAAGACATGTTTTTATTGCAGAGATTTTACTAGCCAAGTCTGGATTCGTAACAGATCCTGTTCAGCAACAGCTGAATTGTATAGACAGCTCTTCTTTGGGATAAAAACAGGTGAACTGTGATCAACCAATCCCAAATTGAAATCTTCCCTCCATCCTTGCTCACCTTCAGCTCTCTACTCAGGTATTGGCTGGGATGAGATATTTTCTGGAAATAAATGCTTTATTTGCTGTGCTTCTCACCATAGGAAGCCTGTCTTCCTACAGGAAGACCAACACATACACACAATCTTCCAAGTAGAGGCTCTCAGGAGCTCTATAGCTATCTTATCCAAAAAGAACCTCATTAATGATAAATGCATTGAACAATTTATTTTTTTAATGAGAGAAACACGTCTTTAACACTTTGTGTACATTGCCTTCTCTACTCCATTTCTACTGAGCTTCTGGAAGTTCGTATATGTCGAATTGCCTCGTCCTGTAATCACTCAAATCATTACCTCCTCCTTCATTTCCTACAGAAAGAAACACCTAGCAAAATAATGGCTTCTCCCTCAGTTCAGGCAAACCCTCTTTCCCCTCAACCCATACTCCCAAGGTCTCCACACACAAATGTTCAAAAATTCACATGACTGCATGAGTAGGGCTGAATATATTGCCTAAGCTGTGTAGGCACCACCACAAAAATGTCGTTTAATACAATCAAGAGCTCTTGATGACTGGGAAGATGTGAGACAGGTACTTAGAAAATCTATTGACAAAAGGTGCTTGAACTACATATTCAGAAACTTAAGCTGTGTCTACCATCATTTTAATTTGTCGAGCTCATATAAGAACTCACTTCCGTCAAAGAAGTCAGGATACCAGCTGTTTCAGTAGATGTTATCAACCACTTTTTATGGTGAATATTATTTCCATATTACTTCCAAGAGAAATAAATTGAAGAGGACACTGAATGACAGTTTAATAGTAATGATATCTTATATTTATATAGTGCCTACCATCCCAGAATAACTTAAAAATAATATCCACAAATGAGTTACCCTGCCCATCCTTGAAATGCCTCCATCTCTCTGCTGGAGGTTTGGATCCAAGCATAAAGTTGACAAAGAGCAGATCAGCAGGGGAAAGGGAATTTTGGCTGAAAATCCATAGACTTGGGAAACAACATCTCTTCTGGAAAAAAAACAGCCCCACAAAAACCAACTCTGTGGAATCATTAAATTCCCCGCAGAACAGAAGTTTCTGGTTTCATAAAAAAAGTTTGATCACATAGAAAGCTTCTTGGGAGTTAATTTTTCTGCCACTGAAAGATAAAATTCCAGGTTGTGAAAGTATGTTGTCATGGAATATCTGTAAGCCATGCCTTGCAGATTAAAGTCAGAATGAACATGTACTTTGGAAGGCTGGTCATTGATTGTGAATCTGATTTTACTCACAAGTATTGTCAGTGCAGCACACACAAAATCGTGTACCACACTTCCTTCCATTCTGACAGTAGCCAACCACCAGGTATGCCAACATGCTGCAGGGCCTGATCTGAAGTCTGTATTTCTTTGAAGCTCTCAAAGAAATATATCCTCCAGAATTTGGGTCTATGGTTTAAAAGGAAAAACAAGAGCTGTACTCCACTGCTATGAGAGCTGTACTTTACTGTTTTTGTGTCTCAAGTCAGCTCTGGGTTGTTTGCAACACAGCAGTGATTTACCAAAGTGTTGAGGGAATACTTTTTGTCACCTTCATGTTTCCCACCAGCAAACTGAATGCAAACAAGTACATGCTTGGTCCATTCAAAGTTATGGGAAGTACAGACTTATAGTTAGGACATCCTATTCCTTCAGGAGTCAGGAAAATAATTTAGAACTTGTGCTCTATACATTCCCTCTGTGATGTCCCGCTCTTAAGAGAAAGGGACCACTCAAGATTCGTAGGTACTCGTGCTCAAAAGGAACAACAGAAGTCAGAGGGTCCACAGTAGGTGCAGAAATTTTATTAGTAAATTGCATTTTTGGCATGGAAATTGATATGTTAGTCCCTGACCTTCTAGTACCAGCATGCAACAGTGGGGTTTAGAGAGAAGGGTGAAAGGAAGAGAGAAAAAGAGAGATGAATTAAAACAACAGAGAGAGAGAAGGAAAGCAAGAAAGAGAGATCACTAGCCCTGGATCCAATGTCATTCCAGTTGGGGGTGCCTGCATGCCTGGGCTTCATGGGCCTGCCTTTTTATAGATACGTTTTCCCCACCTTATAGCTAAGTTTCTTGCTTCCTATCCAAACTAGTTTTGTGCAGTTCAGTCTTCTGGCCCTTTCTGGAAACGAGTCAGAGGTCTTTGGTGGCCATTGGTGGTCTTGATTTCTGCTCCTACTGTCCATATCTACTTCTCAGTCTTGTTCCTGTACTGTGTTGTGCTCCAGGAACTAGAACAAGGACATTTTTCCCAGAAAAGTTCTGCCCTACACCCACATAGTCCCCTTCTCCAGCCACATCCTGCTCTTTCTCACAGTGTGGTATTACCAACCATCTTTGGCTGTTATTCCCGACAATCCTGGGTTGGCTCCACAGCTATCTGGCTATCAGCATTTGAGACATACGCATTAGCCCCTTATCTTCTGGGCTTCTACACCTTCTCAGTTTCTCACCTCTCAGATGAGTAGTTTAACCACTGTTTTATGTGATGCTATCTGAAAGGTTAAAACATTCATCTGAAGATGAAGCAGAGTGCACAACCATTTGAAGTGCATAACAGTTTAATGAAAAATTGCAACAGTAAGTGTAAGACAAGTAACAAGTGTCTAAATTCAAAGCATTACATTACAAAAGAACTTTTTTTTTTTTTTTCCCAAATCTGACTCTTCTCCCTCCTTCACCCATTTGTAGTTTCCCCAATGCAAAAATTTCCCACTAGCCATCAGTCTCTGGGAAAGCATTTAAGAAAGAGAGGTGATAAGGGAAGAATGATTTGAGAATAAAATGTTTGCAGCCGAGAGTGAAAATTAGCTGGTTTAGTGCTTCAGTATGTAAACTAGCTTGGGCTTTGAAGCAAATTCATTAGAGCAGGTTGACACAGTCCAAATGACAAGTGAGGGAACTCCTCATGGTGACATTTCTCATGGCTAGAACAGAGCAGCAGGTTAACCTGTTACTGAAGGATTAAGTGTTCATCACTTATGTGCTGACATGTCTGAAAAACATTTGGCCCCTTTGTCTATGATTCACTTTAATTCTGCCAGCCTTTTTTAACCCTAAAATGCCTAAAATTTCTATTCCTCTTCCAGCTTTGAGGAATACTATGACACTAAATTTTATTACAGAACACTGTGGGCTTTAGGACACCAGCCTACAAAGTAAAGTTTCGGCTTGTAAAATAACTCATTTTCATCTCTTATTTTCAATTATATTTGGAGAAATTGTTTCTGAAAAAGATATGCCTGTTGTCATGAGCTAACACAGTCACTGCGGAATTCAGCCATTTCTATATTGAGTTCTCATACTAAAAATAAAACAGAAAGGACACATAATTCATTCCCATCCAAACTGCTATTAAAATTTGGTGATTAGAGATACCATTCCTGCTCAACCATGACATGAAGACAAAGGCAGATAGGAAAAGGGTACTGTGTAAAGTGTTTTGGCCAACTCTAAGTATTTTCTTGTAGAGGTCCTTTTCTTTCTCCTTTCTTCTCTAGTTTAAGTTATTGGCCTACCTGCCTTTTATTTCCTGGGTTTTTTTTTTTTTTTTTTCTTGTGGTGAGGCTCTTTTTGGTTAGTTTTTTTTTTTTTTTTTTTTTTTTTTTTTTTTTTTTTTTTTTTTTTTTTCTTTTTTTTTTCTTTTTAATTTTTTTTTTTTGGATGGGTTGCAGACTTCTTTTTAGTGGTGAAATATAAAATAAAACATAAGAAATATGAATCAAATTATGAACTTTTCAAGAAGTTAACTCCAAACAAGATTAAAAAACAGATACAACTTGTGGAAACTGCAAGCCACCAGTTCTTAGTTATGAGGAGCTGAAACCTTCACAAATCTGTGTGCTGAAATAGAGCATGGAAGAGATCAGATCAGAACTCGGGTTCATTAAGAAATTCCTCCATTACACAGGCTTTATGATCAGGCATCTACAATCCCTTTCCCCTACATCCTGAAAACTTTTCTTGCATTTTGCAGTTTTTAGAAATCTCTTTGTAGTAGCCAGTAAGATTGTGATAGACTGCAAATCTGACCAGCAAGGCTGCCAGTCACCTTGCTCAGAACAGAACACTTTTTATCTAGTTTTGATTGACACTCTTGCAGAAGCTCTCCACTCTGCATATTGTTATCAGAAAAATTGAAGTAGCAGTGCGAGACAGCTGAGACACAACTCGTTGCTGCTTTAAGACTGTGAGCAAGGTTGCCTGGCAAGTTCACTGTTGCTGGGTATGGGATGCTGCAAACAGAATGTAAGTTCTCTTACTTCAGGGGTGTTGTGTCACTGGAAGACAGATTTTCTGATTTAATGTTGTAGAGAAAAGGCCAGAGAGATTATGTGTTGAAGAAGATATTTTCTGAGTTATGAAAACACTGCATCGGCTGCTCCTATCTAACAGGGTGGTCACTTCAGTAGAGATAACAAACTTTATGTGAACTCAAGCACACTTCCTGATAAAGTGGGCTGTACAGCTGCTAGGTGATATTTACAATACATGGATTTAATAAGAAAAAGGAAAGATTTTTTTCTTTTTTTGGAAAGCTAAGAATGACTTCAAGCCAAAAGACTCCCAGTTTCTCGGTATATTTAACTCAAACCAGGAATATCCACTAATGCTTCCCTCTGATATTATCTCCAGATTTCCAATATAATAGTTTATCAATTCAATTAAAACACAGGCACATTCTGATTTCAATCTTTAACTTGCTAGAACATTGACCAGCTTGTTTGGGCTTTTTTTAGGGGCAAATATCAAATTCTTTTTCACAATTTTTATGCTCATTATGCTCTGTAAGACTCTTTTCTAAGGATCCTGAGATATATTTGTTTTAAAATATTCTCTCCTAGTATTCCTGCATCAAGAACACCTGCTCTTGATGTACCTACCCTTAGCGAAGAGTCCCTTCCTTTTTTTTTTGACAGGGAGAGGTATTGTAAACTATGTCTGTATGAATTAAATGTTAAGGCTCATGTCTACAGCTGTCTTCACTGCCAAACCTACTCTGTTCAATCTGTATAATTGAAATTACATCCTCCACAGTGATGGGATGTAAGCAAAATCAGTAAGTTATCTATTGCTCCTTGGAAATTTCCAAGTATTAAACAACATTGAATTTGATCAATGAAAGGTAAGAGTCTTTCATTGTTTGCTACAGACTTCCAGTAAATGTCTGGATAGGAAATAAAATATTCATTTTAAGTCTTCATCAGCAATAAGATGACCTCTAATAGGCTTGAGCAGTGTAGACATGAAAAGAGTACAGCAAAACTACTTCAGAAACAACCGAGGATGTGGAGCTATGGTTGTATGAAAAAATACCAAACACACCTAAGGCTGTATCCTTCACTAAGTAGACATTCAGACTTTCCAAATATTTGCATCTGGAAGCTGAAAATGGAATGAAATTTAAAAATTAGGTTAAATGAGTAAACAGGGACTCTCAGTAATAGTCAGAATTGCTCAGGCTGAGAGGTAGTTCCAAAGATATTAAAATCTCTTTTTTATATTTATGGTTTTTCAGTATCCAGTGTTTTTATCTATTTGCATTAAGGTAAATTCCTCATTATTTGGATTGTTGTACCTCTACCTACTGTGCCTTTTTCGTACTTCTGCTCTAGACAGCTGGGACTTGCTGCCATCAGAAACTGTTCTGGTTTTGCTATGAACTTGAAGGCACAGGTAAGACTTGGGCTTCCTCTCTTCCTCCTGCCGGCCATCTTTAAGGAATAAAAGACTCACATTATTTTCTGGTCTTTTTTTTCTATTCTCTGGTGTCCACTGGCAGGTTGACCTCCAAGTGAGTAGAAAGGCAAAGGGAGATGTAGCCTCTGGCAATTTAAGTAAATTTCCTGGACTCCTGCAGTACTCATCCCAGCTATGGATGGAATTTATAAACTTACATGGTAAGTGTTAAAGAATACTTCTTGAGGTGATACTGAACTATCTTTTCACATACAAAACACATAGTTCTTTAAATTTAATTTATTTTTACATTTTCTGGCTTTTTAAATTATTATTTTTATTCTTCCTACAGACTCTATGCCTCTGCAAAACGTAATGCCACTACTTTTTCTCTCCAGGTCCCAAATCATTCCAGGTCTTCTCCATTTCTTGACAGAATAACAGTTTTCTGTATTATGCTTGCTCTTCCTCCTCAAAACTCCATTCTACTATATACTACTATACTACTCTAACCATGTGAATTTCCTAGAGAATTATCTAGTCTTTTCCCACCTCCCAAGCCTTGGATATGTCAAAATATTTTGGGTTTTTCTCATGACTGATCCTGAACATCACTGCACACCAGAGGGATCATTTTTACTTTTGATTTCTGGGGCTGTCCAAAAGGTACCTCAAAAAACAGTTTGCACCTCAACTCTAGAAATATACATCTCCGTCTTATATTTCCTATAAATCAGCTATACATACTTAGGCCAATGTTTATGCTAAGTCTTTCATTTCTGTAATTTGTTGGCAGGAGGAAAATAAACATAGAGAAACTATCTTTAAGTGATCTGCAGCAATTCATCAAAGTAGAATTTTCTTGAAGACTTTAGTAAGGAAAATCACAAACAGCTTCTGTGCACTTAAACAACACCAAATGCTTGCCCTGAAGCTCTAAGGAATCATGGAAACAACTCCTCAGTGCATTTCCCAGTATTGATCCATAAGAATTTTTATGCTTTCAATTTTGCATAATTCTCAGGTTGAAATGAACTCAGAGCATGCAACATGAAACTTAGCCAAGAATTCTGCTTCCCACAATTCCAGCTCAAAACCATATATCAGTCCGACCTCTCTCAAAGCAGTTTTCACCAAAGGCATGCAAGCACTGACCTACCCCATGCTGGATTCCAAATTTGTAATACAGTTTTGGTTTCGTTGTAAACATTTGGTATAACTTTACTTTTTATATTAAAATGGTTTATGCAGTCTTCAGAGGGGTCTAAAGGAAGAAAAAAAAGCAAAATTCCCCTGTCAAAAGGTTCATAACTTCCTTCATAATCATTGGACTCCAAAGTCACACTGGCTCCACAGCTCAGTTCAGATAATAATTATTGAGAAAGCTGCAGCTGAACTTCTGGGTTTTACAGCACATCGCTTTCAGAACAAGTAATTTTCCAACACCATTCACATAATTAACAACATCACACGCAGTTCCGCATGGTGCTACCACTGCAGCAGGGAGCCTTTAGCTGAGTATTCATGTAGAAAACATCCAGAGGAAAGGTACCTTCCTGGTGGGTTAAGGACCTCTGCAAGAAATCCTGCTACACAGACCATATGGATGTAGATAGGACAGCATCACTCTGAGCTCTGAGATTTGTAACTGAAGGGTCATTAGAGAGGCTGTGCCTTTCCTACAATTTAGCTAAGCTGCTTTACAG
The DNA here is from genome assembly GCF_965231275.1 of Zosterops lateralis. Taxonomy (NCBI): domain Eukaryota; kingdom Metazoa; phylum Chordata; class Aves; order Passeriformes; family Zosteropidae; genus Zosterops; species Zosterops lateralis. The sequence goes on along the minus strand of NC_139764.1, from coordinate 40,405,908 downwards.
CTTGCAGCTGTACCTGCAAGTGAACTACAGAGTTGGGAGCTCCCTAGTCTACCTTGGCTGTATCTGCTCTTTGCAGGACTTAAAGATCCAAACAACACATTAAAACAAACAATTTTGTTGGATACATAGCAGGAGTGTTCAGATAATCAGTGAAGTAGCTGTTCTCAGCTATATTCAATGGTAGTTCTGCATTTGCAGAGAGCAAGCCAAAGAGGTTTGCTTGACCTTCTCTGCATGTAAACTGACTTATTTGAGTTTAAAGTGAAAAGAATGAAATATAAGGTCTCAGATAAAATTACAACTAGGCCTGAGAGTCTGTTTAAGAAACTACTATATTTCAGCAATTAGATATAACCTTCCATGAAATAATACTGTTTTACTGTGGCTGATTTGCAGGTTCATCAAAGTGAGGTTCAGACCAGGACTTAAATATAAGTATTTGTGTGGATACCTTTGCTACTTTCTTTTCTGGAAAAGGTAAATATAAGTACAGATCAGTATGAAACCCATGAACAATTGCAGCTTATGAATTTTGTGTTGCTATATCTAAGGCTCCAGCTACATCTTTGAGAAAATTAGTGCTAGTATTTGAAGAGGAAAGGAGTTAGAGTGTGTTGATACAGGAGAATTTGTGATGCCACAGGTTCAAAGACAGTCCTCACCTACTCATTGCGTATTTGTGAAGCTTTGAACACTTTAAGAAGCCACTGCTGTCAAGAAGGATGATGTCAGCAATCTTCAAGCTAAGGGTTGGCTCACAGTGGCTAGCTGGACAATATCTAATTCTCTATCCTATGCTCTCTTGCTGTGTGTGTCACATTTTTCAGCTGGGCTTTGCTACAATTCTTCCTTCTGCAGAACATACATTAAGCTCTTCAGTGGAAAAGGGATGTTGTGAAGCCGACTGAAATTTGTCGCAATGTTTTGCTATTGATAAGTGGTGTCAGAAGAGTGTGAAGTGATGCTAGATATGCCTCAGCTCTTCAGAGCTGGAGAGGTGTTTGGGGCCTGATATCTCCAGCTACCTATTCACTCTTCCGTATTTATTCAAGACAGAGTTTTTGACTTAAAATTTTAAAACAAACTTCAGATGAGGAAGTTGGAATAATGTAAATAAACAAATGCATTTAAAATTCCTCTCAACTGCTGAGATGGAATTCTTTTCTGCCAGCTGTTCTTTCTCATATCAGGTGAGTTCACACTTTGGTTTGACTTTAAATGATCGTAAAACATCTTCAGCATAAACAGTATATTTAACAAAGATAGAAGTGTCCTCATTAGACGTGCCGTAGTTTCTCACACCTCGTCTGCTTTCAGAGAATGACTGGTAACTCTTCCCAGTGGATGTGCTGCAGACACATTCCAACTCTGATGTCAGCAGCAGCTGCACCAAGAGCTTTGCTGGTGCACAGTATGGCTAATTTTCCAGACCTTGTCAGATAAGAAAATAAATTTATTTCAGCAACTGAGTTATTTCATCTAAAGAAAATCCTCTTGGGCTCTCATGCTGGGATTCTGTGAAAATCTTGTTTAATGATTCTCTTTCCAAAAGTTAGGCTGACTTTGATTCAGATTTTTTGAGGCACTAACAGATAGCTTATGTAACTGAGGAGATTTTAGCCTACAAGACTTGGCTCGTTTTATCAAATTTTCTCTAAGAAATTACTATTTCAGTGGCTTGTACAAAAATTGCAGATCAAGCTATGTTCTGTTTTCAGACCAGCTTTATATACACATAGATACTAAAAATGTTTAGAATTTCACTGTCCAGTTATGTAGCCACAGTACCTTCCCACGTAAAAGTACAGTAAATTTTAATGCTTCCTATGAGACTCCCTGAGATCTTCAAAGTCTTTTTTGATGAAGACTTCCCTTCCTGATGGTTGTTTTGCGCTTCCTCCAGACACCATGTTCTCTTTCACTGAAATCAGAATGAGTCTTCTTGAGATGTTCATAAAATCATAGAATAGTATCAGTTGGGAGAGACCTTAAAAATCTTCTAGTTCCAACCTCCCCATCATGGGCAGGAAACCTTCCACCTGACCAGTTTACCCAGAGCCCCATCCAGCCTGGTCTTCTACACCTCCAGGGATAGGGCATCCACAACTTCTCTGGGAAAACTGTGCCAGTACTTCATCACTCTCACAGTAAAAAATTTCTTCCTAATATCTCACCTAAACTACTCTCCTTCAGCTTAAGCCCATTGTCCCTTGTCCTATCACTACATGCCCTTGCCAAAATCCCTCTCCAGCCTTCTTGTACCTCTCCTTAGGACTGGCACACAGCTATATGGTCTTCCCAGGGCCTTCTCTTCTCCAGGCTGCACTCCTGCTGTCTCAGACTGTCTCCATAGAAGAGGCATTCCTGCCCTGTGATCAGCTTAGATGAATCCTCTGGATTCATTCCAACATGTCAGTGTGTTTCTGGGGGCCCCAGAGCTGGACACAGTATCCATGTGGAATCACACAAAAGCAAAGTAGAGCAGGATTTTCAGCTATCACCTAATTAAGAATCAGTCAGCTTGGCCTAAACTGATGATTGACTCCCTGACATCCATTTCCCTCTCTCAGAGGGACTTGGGAATATTCATCTGTCCTCTGCTTTTGTCTGTTGCTCCCAAATACTTTGATGTTACCTCTTATTCAAAACTGCTTAGTCTTGAGGGATCAGATGCACCACAGCCCAAAAACTTTCCTTCATAAATGTGACAAGAAACCTCTGTCTTCCATACAAGATGAGTTTTTGGAGGCTTTATAGCTAAATTCTAGAGGAGGGGAGGGGAGATCTGTGTGGCAAGTGGTACATAAAGGTGAAACATTTCCTTCTTGTGGAGGCTATGTTAAATGGAATTAACTTTAAAATATATTTAGCTCTTTTACATGTTTTAAATTTTTTCCCATTAAATGCATTGAATACACTTTAACTTTTTTTCATTTTTTTTATCCCCGTCACTTCTGGTTTTTTTTAAATTTACAGTGTATCAAAAGATGTAATTCTCATCTTCTCTTTCAGTATGTTTTTATTGTCCATAAAGAGGAGATGTTTCAAAGAGAAAGGAGAACAGAAGAACACAATTTAAATCAATAGTAACTAGATTGTTCCTGTTATACTTGGTATTCAACCAGCTAAGTTAAAAAGGTGAGAGAACAAAAAACCCTTTCATAACCTGAGATAAAATGTAATTACAACAGGATCAACTTTCAATATTTTAGTAAATTCTAATCCCATTACAGTAGATCCAAGATAAAAACAACTTGAACTCACAGAGTTCAGCCTGCAGATCCTACATGCCTAATCCATATTTTTGTCAAGTGTTCCAGTTCTTCAGCAGGTATGTTCCAGGAGGTAAAATGCTTAGCTGATCCATTGCTAGCCTTCAATAAACATGCTATCTAAGCAAAAAGATCCAAGAGTACTTTGATATGGAAGTTGTTGTACCATTTGACTCAGTCTGAAGTAGATCTCATTTTACTTTTAAAAAAGAATACAGAGGGGAGAAGCAATGAGTCTGCTGGGACTGGTTCTAGCCCATTTGAACTCAAATTAGCAGAAAATCCTCAGTGTGGTGAATGTTTCCTTTGCTGTGATTGCTTCCCTATGCCTGTTTGGATGTGCAGTCTCAGGGCAGAGGCTTCATTGCTAGCAGGATTCAGGCAAGGAATGGGGTACGTGTACCGGGAACAGCCCTCAGCCCTGACACTTGATGTTCTCATGCCTCACTCAGATTGGAGAGCTGGAATGGTCAGAAAGAGAAGGAGAGAGGCCCTGGGGCAGGAAAGGTATTTCAGGAGTGGCTCCCCTCCCTGGGGAGTGACTGACCTGAATTTGTAATATGTGAACCCCAGGCCTTTTGAGTGTGAAAATTCGTTTCTTGTATCTGGAACCCAAATAAGACCATCCTACCACAGCAGGAGCTGACTTGCCTCTTGTTTTACTGCTGGATTTCTCTTTGGAAGGAGGTCTCGCCAGCACCTACATGAGACACCATAGAGTGGTTAAGATGCCATAAGGCAATGAACATAAAAGAACTCCAAATTCACCCTGCTGTAAGACTCATCTAGGACAGTCCCTCACTCCTCTGAAGTTGAACAAACACTTGAACAGCAGCCCAGCTTTCCAAACAAGATCCTTAGGACACAAGGATCAGTGACAAGTTCAAGCTGACATTTTATTTCAGCTGTTACTTCTTTTCTGCTTTCTGTCACTCCAGTAGTCCCTGTTGGCCAGACTTAAAATAAACTTTTTTGTCTCTGGAAAAATTAATGACATTCCTGTGGAAAGCAGGTTAGTTGAAAAAGCCCTATCAAGTCCAAAAAATAAACAGGAAAGTATTATTAGGAGAAAAATAATCTTTAAGAGAAACTGATTTAATGATTAACAGCTCTACTTTACCACAGACAGAATTCCTCCAGTGATATATGGAAACCCTCTGGGACTCTCAATTTTTACTAGATAATCCCTCCTGAATGGTAAAATACTGCTATATCCCCTGCACATCACCTTTTGAACTATACAGACAATTTACTAATTGATCTCAAGAATAACTCTGGCCCAGATTATCTGAGGTGCATGGCTGCCTGGCTTCCAAGAATAAAATAAAATTTTTGCTGTTTTGTGGGGGCTTTTTGAATTTTTTTTCCTAAGTTTGTCCTTGAGGCCTTACTAAACAAAAGAAACCAAACAAACAATAAAAAACCCCAAACCAAACCAACAACTTCCCCCCTTCCCCAGCAAACCTCAACAACAGAGAGAAAAAACCCTGAGAATTAATGTCTGCAGACCATACATATTCTGTTACTCCTAATTCTGATGTTGCCCGTGTATTGTGCATTTGTTTGATCACATAATTACTATCTTTTCACAGTGTATTCAGTGCAGAAGAATCAAAGCAAAACCCAGACATTTTAAGTCATGGGGTTTGGGTTGGTTTTTTTTTTTTTTTGTTTGTTTTTTTTTTTTTTTTTGACTATAGAAGGTCCTTTACAGTCAAGGAAAGAACTTATTTTCTTCTAAACCCATCTTGTAGAGGTAAGACTCATACAATGGGCAGACTAAAACAGCAGCCATGAATGAACTTTACTGTATTCCTTGGCATAGCTCTCTAAGTTTTCCTCAACAGAAGGGAAAAGCAGTAAAGCTTCACTTTTAAGTGACTTGAATCGACATCAAGTTAGGCACAGGATAAAGGTTGTGAAATGGTTGTCAATACTTACAAAAGCAACTATACCATTAAAAGAGGTACATCAAGTTTCTGGAGCCTGTCAGGGAGAGAAAAAAATGTTCTATTTGCTCTTCTTCTAGAAGGATGGAAATAAAATACTAAAAATATATTTAATTAGTTAAAGTCAGAGAGCAAAATCAGGGCAGATAGCCTTTCCTGCACATAGCTCCAGTCAGCATTTGGACAGTTGTAGTTATTTACACTGCTAGTTCTATGTAATGTAGCTACACTACATTTAAAAAAATTAAAATGAGTGTTTGTATTACTAAAGTTCATCAAATCAATATACACGGGCAGTGTTAAGGGTGCCCTGAGTAAAGATATTTGATAAGTGCAAGATGGACAAAGCTTGGAGTAACAAATTATGGCTGCATTGCATATGCCATATTGCAATAAAAAATGCATATTGCATTTTCAATTCTATACTGTTTAATTCTCCTCTTGGAATAAAATATACGTTCAACAATAAAATAATGCTAAGCTTTTAGGCCCTGAGAAACAATCAACTTTATTGGAATATTTTTGTCATGAAGTTCAATTACCATCACTGAAAATTCCAAAGGATTTCAAAATCAGAAAATCAGTTTCCTTAAAAAAAAAATTGCTAATAATTTGGAATCTGATGGAATTTTCCACCCAACATGATTTCTTTACTGTTTAAAAAGGCATGTCAACAGAGGTAGTATTGCATGATGTTGACATGTGGTAACAAAGCATAGCTGTTGAAATCTTTCATTTCAGTTTTACATTCTGTGCTTTGATTATATTTAAACCATTTGCATTTTAACACAGATGATATATGAATGGAAAAGGTCTTCAAAAGAGCAAAACCTCCCACAGAGTAGGAAAGATTCCAGCTTTCATTAACTGTACAGCCAAATGTTGGTGTGACACACCACAATAACTCCAAATTAATTAAAATTTTGATGTAGGATATTATAAAATTACTGGTCATAATTCTGTAGTCAAGGCTGAGTGTCGTATTTATATATTCTTTAGACTCACAGTCTTAAAACTCATTAAAATCTGAAAAGAAAACACTGGGAACAGGAAAATATAAGCATCCTTTAAATAAATACAGACTGCTTAAGCTAATGAAGGTAATAACATTTTACAGTGTTAAGATCATTCCGTGGCTGGGCTAAGTAGAGGTGGTCTAGGGATGATCTGCACTCTCTTGAGCTCCCCTGCAGACTTGAAGACCTGCAGATCATGCCAATGTGGACACCAATATTTTAAAACAGCAGATTTTGGCACACACTGTAGTGTTTCCAGGATTCCGTACAATGACAAAAGCACATAGGGAGATAGTCGGGCCACCAAATCAGGGATAAGCAGGGTTCCCTGCATTGCCCCTCTGCCCAAGGGAAGGATGCCCAAGAGTGCAGTGTGCAGTAATCAAAACATCTCACTTCAGTCAAGAAAGCTTTTTGGTGGCCTACCCTTAGCCCATACATGGCCTCATCTGTGAGAGCTGTTCCCTCCATGGTGGTTAATAAAACCTTGGTTCCTGATACTGACTGCTAGAAGTGGCTTTGTCCTCATGTGGGTTGAAAGCCATCCTGTACCTGAGCTAAACACAAATCAAACAGAAAAACAGTACCCAAGCATTTAGTCTATAGCATGGTACAAGAAATAGATCTGGAATATAAATAAACATTAGATTGGAATATAAATAAACATTAGACTGTGATATCTGAGCAATGGGTTGACTTTATGGAGGAAGTTCTAATGGTAACTCTTCTTTAGCCAGAAGGCATATTTGGGCAATTGTGCTGTATACAGAATATAGAAATAGATTATAAATATACATATTAATTAACTTTAATGTATACATATATTAAAGAATATAGAAAGAAACACAAACATAGTTTTAATGTAATTCTCTACTCCTGTAAGGTTTTAATGTATTTTGAAGTTCTCTAATGTTTTGTTGTTTTCTCAGAACTTTTCAGCAACCAGATTTTTACATTCCAGGTATAAATAACTACAGGGGAAGTAGACAGGTGTTTAAAAGAATTCAGAGTTGAAACTCTTCAAACTAGATGGTGTCTCTGATGAGAAAGAAACCTTTGTTTGCTTTATGTCTTTATCCTGAAAGAGATCAGAAAGCTGTTGAGAGTTGTAAAGTATGTATACATAAGGTTATTCCATTTGATTTAGCATTTGACAGGGTGTATAGACATTTTAAATCCCTCTATATACTTTGAACTTCTAACTGAAAGTCTTCTCTTTGTGATGTAGTTCCTTAGCTTACATTAAAGAATTCAATGGATTCACTAATGTGGAATAATGCTTTGATTTTTTTTAATCACAGTGTGCCCAGACACTAGTCCTAACCTGAAAAAAAAGAAATAGCTCAAAGTAAATGCAAGTTTATGATGATTGGAAAATAGGTCATATAAGCAACTTCTTGCCTGAGTTTTCTGGAATCTGATACGCCAAATCAAATGAAATATTCAGAGTTTGTCAAAAGTGACACATTAAGTCCTTGTCACATATGTAATATCAATATTTTAAGACACAAGTTGACAGAGTCCTTGTATATGACAATATCTCCACAACAAATACTACTGATCTGAATGCTCTAGCCAGTTGAAGATTCAAGGCTGGATCAGAATTATATGACTTGGATGGTGAAGTAATTTTGCCGTGTGTCTCTGAGAAAGCAACTTGTTTTGACTTAGTAGCTCAGTTTTCTGTTTGAAAGGAGCAACTTTTTCACAGCTCATTTTTTCTTTTCAAAAAATATTGAATAATATCTCACATAATTGTCTAAGTTACAGTATATGCCTAGGAGGGCTTTACACTTTAAAGGAATACTTCAGGTAACAGTGGTATACACAGTCAAACACACTTCCTTTTCATTGCTGTAAATCCATGTTTTCAGGCCTTAGTAGTTAGCTTCAATTTGTGCCATAACTTTCTACTGAGAAAGTTTCTCAGTTTTCTCCAGACAAAAAGAATTTGCTCACCCCTGTTCGTCAGTAGCAGACAGACTTTCTGTACCTTGTTGAAATGGGAAACTGCATCCTGATTTTTTTTCTTAGGTGTTTTTCTTGTTTTGATCAGTTGTCCTGGATTGTAGTGTAGGATGTACACAAAGTATTTATTCTATCACCATCTTCATGAACTGTTGAAACCAAGTGGGGCAGTGCTCTAGTGTTGGGCTGTTTTCTGCTAATGGCCCATCAACGCCTTGCCCATGAGTCACAGGTAACTCCCTCCAGGAGTTATCTCTGTTAATGGGCCATCAAGGACCCATTTCATACTTCTCATGCTATTGTGAGATGCTCCACCCAGGGGGAGGAGCCAAGCATTCTCACCTGGATATAAACTGGGATTTGGGACAGTACAAGCAGCCCTTACCCACTGGATTTCCAGAGGACCAGAGCTACCAGACCTTTCTACAGGATCACTGCTTCAGGAAGAGCACCTCACCTGGACTGCTTCCACCATCCTGCTCAGGTTGTATTCTGACTCTGTCAGTGAGCTTTTGTATTATTGCATTTATTGTATTTTATTTTTACCTTTTTACCTTTCTTCTTATTAAATTGTATTTCTGACTTGGAGCCTCTCAGTCGTTTTTCTTTCAAACTACGACATCAGTACAAACATTAATGGACCAAAAACCCAGGAAAACGTGTGCTGTGAAGGTTGCTGTGTTATGAAGAAGACAGCACTGATCACTGCCTGCATCACCTTCTGAGAAAGAATTAACACCCCAAAATAGGTAATAGGTATGTGGCAGAACTAGGAGGAATTGTCCATGAGGATTAGCCATCAGATGATGTTTTTTTTGACATGTTAGTAGCTCAGAAGAAGCATGGATGGGTGGGCAGGCAGGCAGGCAGACATGCACATCCACATAAATCTGGAAGCCAAAAAACAGCAGCTGGGGCTCAGGAACTGTCACTGTCCTGATAGAAACATTTTAAATTGTGGTCTGGGCAATGATTGTGTCCCTCCTAAGGATCAATATCCTCTGCCATAACTGGCTTATTGCTATGCAGGCACTGTGGTGAAGGACACTTGACTACAGAAAAATCAAAACACTGTTTTTGCTCAAATACAAAAAATGTAATTTATTTTTCCCAAAATGTTCAAAGGGATTTCTTTTAATTAGTTTTTTTCTCTGTCTTTTTTGCTTTAGTGAGCACTGTTCAACTGGTTTACAAACCTTTTCATATAAAATTATTCATAGATTTATTTGATTTACCTGGAAAAAAGGTAATTTTTTCATACTATAATACATAAATATATCATTAGCTATTTAACCATCTTTAGGTCATGTAATATATGTTTAAAGGGAAATATTGTTATGAAAAATAAGAATTTTAGGAATGATGCTAATATTCTGTATCTTTGGAAAGGGCCCTCTTAGCCTTTTCCCCCTCTGGAAAAAAAAACAGGAAAAAAAAAAAGAGAAAAAAGAGCCCGTGGTGTGTATTCCTAATATTTCATACAATGTTTACCTGTGATATTTTTTGCCACGTGGGAATAAAGGTTTGTTTCCATATGGACTATCTCTGTAATTACAGAAAAGTAAACATACATGAGAAAAGGAGACAGAATTATAAAAGATGACACAATTTATAAATCTCTCTGTATAAACTTTGCAGAGAAATACGTGGAATTATATATAAAGTGTTAAATGTGAAGAAAAATTAGATTTGAAAATGTAAGAGAGAGGTGTTAAAGCGTATTTTGCTTTATCAGGTTGTCATTTAAAAGACAGTGCAGCCTGTAATAGAAGGATAAGAGGCAGTGCTTGGACTCTAAAGAGGAATTTTTCATTCTCTGAATAAATTGGAAAGCCTAAATTGATTTGCATTACACATATGACATCCATGAAGTGCACATCTATGAAATTGTATGTCTGGCCTTGTAGTGATGAAGAGCCACACAAGCAAGCAGTTGTCAAAGTCATTGTCCACTGCCTACTCCCTAATAAGAGAGCAGTGGAATGGACTATTGCTGCTGCACGTGGAAGGATGCTGTTCCAGTCATGAGAACCAAAGGGATATAAGGCAAATTTTAAAGGAGAAGTAGGGAGGGCATCCTAATACTGCTGCTATTAAGATGAGTTTGATTTGGGGGTAACAAAGCAAAACCTCTGACCTGAACACCTGAAAATCTGAAAACTTCTGGCCTGTAACAGAAGCATTAAATTTAGCAACACACTAAATCAAAACTGAGCTGTCATAAGCTGTTGGCTGTATTTCAGACAGGCTTTATTTGTGGCGACATAAAATGTGGAAAAGAACTGTGAATAGGTGCCTATTGGCTAAACCATCAGTGTTCCCTTTGGGTACAGATGGCTGCTGACAGCAGGATGATGTGGTTATGCTGGATGCTCTTTCTTGCCTGAGTGCTTTGAGGCATCAGAGATACTGCAGAGCATTGGCAAGAGGAACAAGCAAATCAACAGTGGGGTGGCTTCCAGTAGGTGTCTCAGAACAGGCAAGAAAGGTGTCTCAGCCTCTTACACTTTTAGGCCAACAGGATGAGATTAATTAGCTGATTTTGAAACATTGTCCCAAGCTTGTCAACTAGGCTCTCTTTATGACAGAGACACAAAGGGGCGTTTTGTCAGGACCAACGCTTTAAATATAAGAAAGTCCAAAATTCATCTTTGATAGATGTCCACCTCTCTCTTTCATCTTAGGAGTGCAGCGAAGTGGCTTTGACTAGAAGCCTGTGTGGCCAGTGTAACTTGAGGGAGTAGAATCCCATCATCCCTCATGTTTGTCTTGTATGCCCTGTTATATGTCATAAAGAAGGGTGAGAACACTGTGCCTGTCTGAAAAGATGCTGAGTATTACCTGAAGGATGGCAAACAGTTTGTGTTTTCAAAACAAAAAATAGATTTTGTTAATTTTTGTTAAATGTTTATTTCTTTTCTGAAAATATAGAGAGTATTACTCCCGAAATTTACTGCATACTGTTCAGTCCGGCAGAAGGATTCTCTTACACCACATACAATGACTTTTTTAATGACACAGAAATTTTTTGGGGTCTTTTTTATTTGAGAGGTTCTTTCCATAGTGAGTATCGTAGGAAAATTAAGAGGCACAAATCCTACAGTATTTTGAATGACGCAGGGAAAATTCCCATTGAATTCAGCTGGAGTGGAGGACAGACTGAAAGAAAGATCTGGATGCAAGTAATGATCATTTAAGCATCTGTTACTGATGAAAGTATTTGCCAACACCTCCCCAGTGGCTTGATCTATTTGGTTTTGTATACTGAAAATTGTAACCACGCAACGAGCAAGTTGCTAAGCGAAGAAAAGCCGTGGGATTTGAGCCGCCTCACCAGAAGGTGCATACAGTCTCTCTCAGAAATGTTTGCAAGTCATCTGAATCATGCTTATCTCAATGCAAGTAACAGTATTTCAGAAAGATGACTCATTTTTCCTTGGTTTTTGCCTCCTTACAGGTAGAATGGTTACCTGTTTTCCCTTGAAATTCAGTTATTACAAATTTTTATGAACTGTTTCTATTCCCAGGGATAAGAAAATTGAAGAAAGCAGCTGTAAACTGTAATTGTATTGATATCCAAGTGGACTGATTCATACAGAAATGCACTGTCCTGTTCACACATTGAAAGGAACTTGCCATCTTTCAAACCATCACTAGAAGACAGCAACTTTCATTAAGCTGAATTCAGAGCTGAAGATGAAAACTGTACAAAATACTGAAAAAAGTCTGAGAAACTATTCAACTATCCCAAGAGACCAAGCCACTCATGAGGTTTAAATTTTCATCTGCACTCTCCTGTAAAAGGTAATTCAGATACCAAAGTGACTATAGTATCACTTCATGTGGCATTTCTGGTATTGGGGCTGAAAAAGGCTCAGTTCTATATATCAAATGGATTTTAACAGTAAGCAAGTTGAGAAGTTTCTAGATAATACAACTTTTTAATATATCCAAGCACAGCATGTCTTTAACTTTTTCATTACTTTAACTATGTGCTGTTAGTTACATTATTTAGATTCTCTATAGATTTGAGAGAAAAGATACACACTTTTTGTCTTCTCTCTCTCTCTCTTTTTTTTATTTTTTTTTTTTTTTAATTGAGTTTAAATATTTGAACAGTTACTGGGTAAAGAATTAAAGCTAGGAAGTTATGGCATCTTTTCCAAAAGCAATGTGAGTGTTCAACACTTTTAAAAATAGTGTTATTCTATTGACAATAAATTTTCTCATGCTGCAATAACATTCTTTTTCATATACTGAAGCTCTGAGCACTTTGGCAGTTTCACATCCCCAGGGTTCAATTTTCTTTTTTTTCTCTCTTTTTTTTTTTTTTTTTTTTTTTTTTTTTTGGGCGGTGGGGGGAGAGAGGAGTGTTTTGTTTTGGTTTTGGTTCAGTTACTGAGGGTTTACACATGCTGAGTTAACTTAGAGTTTCTGGGCTCATACAAACCCTAAAACTCAAAGCAATACTCAGCCATAACCATGAGTTTTCCATGGCTTGGAACAAAACAGTAAACTTTCTGTGGAACTCAGAGATAGGATTAACTTGACAGGCAATCTATACTTTAGAAATTCAGCCTGAGCTCATTTCAAGGGTCAGTAAAACTTGGAAAATCTTGACAAATCTGGGACAAATTGAGGATCATGAAGACAACTCAAAACACACCCATCTTGAAAGAAGCAACTAATTCCTCCTGTGTCTCTTTTGTCCTCCAAACCAGTTGCTACGGAAAGAAGGGAATTTCACATGGCTGTGAACTTCATAAAAAAATGTACACAACTCATTCAGATGAAAAAGGCTTAATTATTCTTATGCTTTTTACAGTTCAGCTGTTCCATTTGTCCCACACTCAGCTGAAATACTTCTAAGTTATGCTTATATTAAAGAAAATCAGGCCTAAATTTTAATGTCAATCAAACTGTATGAAATCTCTCTCAAACAAATGAGTCTTTATTTTTTTCATGTCTGAAGGCACCTAACTACATATGAACCCATTCAAGTTATCTTTAAGTCCAGATCCTAAAAAATTAACCTAAAAAAACCAACTAAAAAGAAGTGTCCAGTCTTTCATTATTGACATACTTAATGTTGTTTGATTCAGAAACCACAATATAAATGTTTTCTTTTAAAAAATCTGTAAGCATCTATATATATATAAATATTCTACAAAACCATCAGTGTGTTCTCACCAAAAACAGATGCCTTGCAAATGTTTGGCTTGTTTTTAAAAAAAACACTTAAATAATTTTTTGAGGTCTGGCCATCTATACATTCAAAGTGCAAGTGCTTTTAGAAGAAATACTTCTAAAATATATATTTATACATTTTTCATATGCCTATATGAAATAGAAAGTCTTTACTTAATATTGAGAAAAATCCACTGTGATGCAGGTGTACAGGACTTTCCAAAAATTACTTGGGGAACAAGATGAATTTATCCAAATGGCCCCTTTTACAGGAAAGTTTATTCTGCTGCTCACAGCGTCCCAGCAGCACAGTGAATGCCTTCAAATTTCCCAGCTCCTTCCAAGGGGAGCATTCCAGAGCGTGAACTCAGGGAACGCCGGCAGTGCAGCTTTCCAGCATGGGCTGCAGTGCTCCAGGCTCTCTGCCACCCCGGGCTGCTGGGAACCACAGCTGCTCCATCCAAATCTGGGGCAGGAGCTGCCTTGGCTGCAGTGCTTGGCCAATAGAGCAGGTGCCATAAAGGAAAAAGAAATATGTGTACAAGTAAGCCTTCTGTTTGGTAATTGTTTATCTGGGTCAGCTGCTCGCTGAGAAGGACAGACTTGCTCTTGGCACCTGTCCTCAGAGCAGTGTGAGGCTGTCCCATGCAGCTTTGCTTCTTACAGGGATGAAACATCGTTCCAGTACGCCAATAATTTAAGCATGGGAGTTTAAGCTTTCATTGCTTTCCTAAGTTTTCTTTTCCATGTTTTTGCAGTACTCACTGATCCACATTGGAACATAGTCTTTTCATTATTTGCTCTATTTTGGGGGTAGCCATTTCAGGTCTCTAGTTGCTAAGCTACAGCACAATTAACAGGGCCTTATACAGAAACACTCATTGAGTGTGTTAGGAAATTAGGGCAAAAAATCACAATTAATTTTAAACAAACGAGGCAGGATACATCCCTCCTTATTCTGACAGTCTAAAATTTGGATGTCTGGTCTAAAATAATCAATCTTACGTCCTCTCATCAAAGGAGAGACTTTGCCTTTTTTAAAGAACAGTTTGTTTCACCATAAATTGGGCAGCTAAAATATGTGGCCTTTATATGGTGCATATGTCTTCCCTTTACTTTTATGGGAATCCTACACAACAAACTGAAAAAAGAAGCCCCTTTTGCATGAAATGGAGCCCACCATTGGTATCTGCATCCAATATGAACCTACTGTGCTGAAAAGTTATTTCACTGAAGGGTTTCTTAATAGCTCAGCAAGGAATAAATAGTCTGAGCTGGCTAACAGCAAGCAGCCTCCCCTACACAGAGATTTTCAGCATAGTCTCCTCAGCTGTTGTGAAATATATGCCTATGCAATTAAAAATGTCTTTCATGAACAAATACAAATGTGTAAGAAAGATGTGTTAAAAGCAAAGACAAATGAACACATGATGAAGTAATTAGAAACAGATGACAATATACTGCTGTTTGAAAGGAATGTTTTTCACTTGGTTGTATTAATGTACAGGGACCCGCAAAGCTCTTAACCATGGAAGAAGGTTTCTAACACATAGCAAGTTGCAGAAAAGAAACAAATAATTTAAAAATTATTCCATTGCCCTTTCAACAATGTACAAACATTACAAGGACAGTATTCTTTTTCTGTACTTCTCCTAACTTAAATCACATTGCAAAGCATAAACAATACATTTTACATAAAAGCATAATATATGTGCAGAACCATTTTTACTGAGAAGGCAATCTGCCCATGCTTTCCATGTAAATTTAAAATGGTTTCTTTTCTACTTTTGTTGAAAAAAGTGGTATTAGGCGCACACCAGGGTTTAACCACTTTAAGTATCCTTTGGTCTCATAGTATTCTTTGGCCAAACTGCACTGAAGTCAATGGAGCTTATACTTTGGGCTCCTTTATTTTCAAGGTCCTTCAATATTTCAGAGAATAGTTTACTGTTCAGATCTTCTCTTTCAGAAAATTAAAATCATGTTTTACTATTTCCCTCTCCAACATGATAATAAGTACCGGATTCCCTTTTAACACCCAAGGACATGTGAGGCAGGACCTCCTGTAAGAGGTTTTTCTATAGCAGATATTTTCCCACTAGTGTCTAAGACATCAATTCCTAAACATTACACAATAATGCTCATTTAATTCCAGCTTTTGGGTAGAAGTCAAATATGAAAGTTTCATGACCAGAAGGTCAGAAAACAGGCAGGACTGTTTCCTGGACACTTAATGGCGTTTGGCTTTATAGCTTAATTTCATAATATGTAAAGACTCTTCAGCAATCTTAATTACATTCTTAGCAAGAAAAGAAAACAATCTCCGATACTGGATTCAATCCTGGAAATGGACAGTTCTAGCAATATGGTATATAATCTTCTAAAAGTTGGTAACTGATGAACAGAACAGTATAAGGAATATTATACTTTTGGCCAAGAGCCTTTACCAGAATTTGTAACGTGTTACATGAAAAGCTCAAACCACATGGCACATACAGTCATTTGCAGAAAACTTTCCACTTCTTCGTGCTCTGAGACTAATGCTAGGATCAATTCTCATGCATTTCAGGAGGGAGAGGCAGCTGACCACAGATTTGGCTCAGAAATCAATTCTTTTACATCAGGGGCCGTTCTTTTCTAGAGGGCAAGTAAATATTTTTACAGACATGAATGGAACTGGACATAAGATGATCTGGGACATCAATCAAAATTAAATTGCTTCTTAAGTGAGATGTGGAAAGAAGATAAAACTATTTTATTCTTTGCTAATATTATGTGTTCTTGTAGAGCAGAAAGGATCTCACAGAACTACAGGAAGATTATGCTGCAGAGAACGTACAGTCTAAGTGACAAAAAAGACTAAATGTAGGAAAACTACATTTGCTCCCTAGTGTCAGCTGCAACAGGACAAGGAATGTTGGCTTGTCAAGAATAAACCATTTTATAAAAATGTCTTCTTTCTTCTTGGCCCCAATGTTTTCCACCCATCCTGCAAAGGAGAGTCTACTGTAACTGGAAGTGAAATTGGAAGACCATGAGGGTTTATGAATCCTTAAGGGGTTTGTGAATATCAATCTATTTTAAAATAATGTTTTTAAAAAAAATTATGCAAATCGGTTTCTGTATTGAAACCTAAGATGGATAAAATGATAAACAATTGTTGAGTTGTTTTTAGGCTGTTAACTCAATGTTTTCTCAATATTTGTGTCATGATTTTGTAATTTGTAGATAAGTTTGCTATAGACATTTCTGCCTCTTTTGACAAGCCTGGTAGTTGGGAATTTCTATGGAAAATACATAGAAGTTCTGACATTCCAATGGCTTGACATTTACATTTCCTGACTCAGATGTTGTTGAAAGGTGTCCTTCACTGCATCGTATTAAATTTTGACCACTTCTTTAGCAAATTACAAAAAGGCAGCTCTCAATCATGGACTTTGTATTTATTTTCTTACAGAAGGTCCAAATACCAGAACTTTTATCTAGAAAATTTGCAAGTAAATTAATTTTGACCTTGCATTTCCAATGAGAAGAAATGAGAGCACATTTAAAACTTTTAAACACAGAGAATAGCTTTATATCTTGTAAATCTGCTTGCTGATTTCAGTCAGTTTTGTCAGGATGTAGACTGTCCAGAGACAAATACAATCATAAGGACTCAATGAAAATGGGTGTCTTCACAAATGTTTAAGGGATCATTCACACAGCCTGTGGTGGTGCTTAAATTCAATTCCAGTTGGGTTTTCACTGCTCCAGTTTGGTTTTATAATTTGTGTTTTATAATTTTGTAATTATTACTATTGTTTAAGATGGCCTCTCCTTCCCTCTCCTTCTCCCCTTCTCTCCTTCCCCCAGACTTTCCCGCCAAAACCTTGGTTGTCCTGGTAACCCTATCCCATAATACTTGTTTACCACTTTTCTGTTAAGTGTCAATCTTTAAGTTATATAACTTCCCCACCCCCTCATCATGTATTCCTCCTCCCCAAGTTACTTATTATTGGTTCAAAAGTTGTGCATTCCCTCATTATACGTTGGCAAAAGGTTGTGATTGGTCCCACGCAATCCCACCCCTGAACCCACTCAATAAAGAGCCGTGGCATTCCGAGGGCAGCGTCTCTCTCGGAGCGCTGCCTTGGGGAACACGCACCCCTTGGTTGCACATCCTGAGAGTCCCGCCTTTCTATTCTGCGCACTATCCGCACCGTGGTCGGGTTTGCCCACGCCTCTGGCAAAGTGGCCCCCGGGTTGTAGTGGCGGCAGGGCTGGCCGGAGCTGCACCCATTGGAAAAGCCGAACCACTGCAACAGCCAAAAAAAAGAGAGAAGATAGAGAATAAAATGTTATGATGGTGGTCCCCAAGATAGTATATAGGTGCTGAATGGCTTAAATATCACAAAAATTGCAGAGCTTCATTTGGCTGGTCATATGTAAGTTGAAAGTCTAGATGTGGCTTTAAACAGTCACTTCTTTGATTCCAGAAGTCTGACTTTACTGATCTCTGTCTTTCAGCATCATACCTTGAGTCTATCACTTCTCATTTGAGCAGTGTGAATCTGTTTAAACAGGCATTCTTGACCTCTGCAAAATGGAGAGAAGTCATTCCAGACCTACCATCTGTCTAGGCTGGTTGGTTTTGTCATTGTAAGTATGCTCACTTTCTGCTTAGCATAAGGATATGCCTAACCTGTAATTTCTTTGAAGATATTCCATCTGGTGTGAGCACAGAAGGAGGCAGCATAAAACTACGACAGGAAAATTCTCAGTTACTGAGGTAACATTTGGAAGATTTACAGCCTCTAGCAAGCATCAGACTGAAGTCCTTAAAGCCCTGGGGAAAAATGTCCTCTTCTTATACTACAAAGTTTACACAATTTCCCTCCCCCCTTGTTTGTGTGATTCAGATTCAGTTGCTGCTCTTACCAGCTGCCTTTATGGGTGGCATATTCATGCATTGTGTGGGAAACGACCCCACACAAGTCGAGGATAGACAAGATGACCTAGTACTTTAAGGCCCTTTTCTTCTAGCTGTGCTAGCTGACATCATTTGTGGTATGACTCTTTGAATTCCAGACTCTTTGTATGAGAGATAAATGAGTGCACAAAACACAAACCTAGCAGCAGCTGAAGCTGCCTCCTTAAGCTGTTTTAGTAGTCCATGGAGAAGGTGAAAGCATCCTGTGGGGGTTGTTTGAAGTAGACAGCTGTCCTCTGGAACTGCTGCTGCCTTTAGGGAGTGAAGTGCACAACAAAAGGTTCCCAGGAACAGAATCATAGATTCAGAACATCCTGTGTTGGAAGGGACCCACAAGGATCATTGAGTTCAACTCTGATGGCCAATATTATGTTTCATGAGTACCTTCCCCTAATTATTGTGGTCAATTCTTTTGATTCACAGGAATATTTCAGTCCAAAGAAAACCACAGGTGTCTGCTCTTCAAAAAACTGCTGGTTGAGGACTCTAGATGGGTGAAACTTTTGTGACAAGAGGTTAGAGAGTGGCTCTCTGGCTATAAATCTAATTAACTTCTCAGAGCAGTGTGCAGGAAACACGTTCATCATAAAAATCTGCAATAGATATTTTATTTTACTTAGTGATTAAAATGTTAGTTATGTTCATTCTTTAAAAAAAATAAACACAAAAACATGCTAATGCAGAGACTGACTTGCTAAATACAGCTTCTGGAGGAGCAAGAGTAAAGGGTCAAAATTCAGAAATTTTGAGGCCCATTGTGACAATTCAATACTGTTGTTGGTTATCAAGAGTTTCTATGCAAAATTGGTGAAGTAGGGAATCACAGTCATCCCCAGTCTCATAGGTTTCACATCAGGAGCATCACATACTTGGTTGGCCAAACTGGAGCCAGAGAGCATCATAAGTCATAACTTTCTATTAAAGCTAATTGAGCTCACTCATTTTTTCCCCTATTAGATGCATGCAGAGAATTTACAACACAGTATTTAAGGCTCATCATCTTAAAATGAGACTCTGAGCAATTTTGAATGACACTCTTCATCTGTAGCTTATTCTTTCCCAACTCTCTGTAAGGTAGATGTGCCATTGTCTCAGCAAGTATGAAACCACAGACACATGAGGCATGTACCTCAGGGTTTCTCTCATGCACATGCATGCAAATCGACCAACATAATATTAAAGCCAATGGAGTAAACCTTATATAAACTTTCTCCTGTAATAGGAGGAGAATTCAGCCTTGTTATAAATGCCCCGATTTCACTGTATGTGTGAAATATAATCCTATTCATAGAGCTGCATCTGCAGTGTAATTACCTGAGCCAGTATATCCATATGCAACTTCATGTTATCTGGGTGGAAAACTCAGGAGAATAAACCATGTTAAACAATAGCTATTTTATTTTCTTACATTTTGCAGAGAAGTATTGGTGGAATAAAATTACTCTTAGGAACCTAGAACAACTGAGCTCTACAAGGCTGGAAATAAAAATCCTTAACACAAAAAAAATAATATAATTTCACAAGAAGTTAGGTTTTTTTGAGTAGTGTTGGATGAAACTGAGCTTCCTTTTTCTAATCTTATCTAACCCTATCTCTATCAAAAATCAGTGCAAAAGGAAGCATTAAAATGTATTTTATTTTTCTGCACATTTTTTTGTTTTACATTTTGAATGTATTTCTCCGTACTGTAGCTTGCTTGAACAAGTACTTTTTGTTGTAAACACTTTCAATTGTTTAGACAAACTAAATGTCAGCCAGCACTAAATGCATTTGCAACAAGAAATACACCAAATCAAAATAATGGCAGATGTATCTCAGGCAGCATTAAAGGACTTTAAACTGCAGTGTATCCAAAACAAAAAAATCTACATCAAACATAGAAACACATGGTTAATCTGTTACATCTGTTTAGTTAAGTGATGGCCTTAATTACTTTTAGTCACCCGTGACTCTCATGAACAGTCTCCACTTTAAATTTAGATTCAGACATTTTTCCATTTCTCTAATTGGGATTTATTCATGTGTAAACAAGCTCGACATTGGTTTACCCACATACATTTAGGTTTTTTACTGTGTGGCCTTGCAGAGCAATTCCTGCATGTTTTCTGCCTATTCATATAATTGCCTCCTTGTCCCACATGTAAGCCTCAGCAATAACTTGTTGACCAGTGATTTAAAATCTTTTTTCCCCATAAATATGTTTTGAAAAGAATATCCATACCTTAAACCTTGATTTTCATAACCTTTCTGATAATCAAAAAGCTGTGCTTTCTCATGTAAACCTTCATCTGAATATCCAGAATGGGTATACATCTGAGTTATTTTTTCCCCTCCCCCTCTTTTCCACATCATACTAGAAGTGGATGGAGCATGGAGAGATTTTAGCAGGCAAATGAAGTTTCCTAATAAAATTTCCCATGTGGCTGTGGCTGGCTGATGACATAACGATCAGCAGGAATTTCTTTAAGGGTTACACACTTTTTGGTATGGTCTTTTATTCAGTCATCTCTGGAATGATTTGTCTCAAACACAGGATGAAACAGGTTGAGCACATATTTTCAGGTTTAACCCTTAAATGAACTAGATTAGGCACAGAACATTGATTTGGTGGAGCTAATAATACTGAGAATCCTTCAAAATTACTTATTCTGGGACACGACAATGAGATTTTAGCATCTTGCCAGAATTTCTCTCCTTGTAGCATTATCTCAGCGCCCCTCGAAAGGGGGAACATCTCGTGAGCATCTACAATTTTATAAGTCCCCAAATTGTGATTTATCATGTGTTCATGACCATCACTACTGATTTACAGAGGAAAGAATTTAAGTATTGAAGTGGCTGCTCTAGAAGATGTCTGCTATGCCGAGGACTCCACAGTATTCCATCACAAAAGTGAGAGCAGACAGAAGTCAATATGTTCATGCGACACCTCATATGACACTTCACAATTAGCAGATACTGTAAGCAACAAAGTTCAGAGTGCTTTATACTATTTTTATCATTTAGTTTTATAAACCTCATTTTTTAACCTCTTTCCATTTACTGCAACATTATCTACATTTAGGTGCACATTTTACAACTGTGAAATATATGGTATATTTATTGTATAAACTGTACAATTATATGCTGGTTTAAGTAAACTAACAAACCTTAATTAGAATAATTTTCCTGTTTAAAAAGCTTAAAATTTGCAGTTTAAAAATAGTCCTTATTTGGGAAAAAACTTTTGGTTTGTGCTAAATTATATCTCCTCCCTTCTCTCTTTCAAGTATAATCTTCTTCATGAACTACCTGTAATTTAGCTGAAGTAACTGTAATTTTGCCAGGTGGTATCTGGTTGCTGCAGCCAACACTATTTGAAGAAAATTAGAAATGCTCAAAACTAATTCCATTGACAATAATTGCATTATATGCATGTCAAATTGGCACAGTCAGGTAAAGACAGGTTTTTTTATATAAAATACATTTATTGATACCTGGAGCTTCTCCACTGTCACTGGATTTACATAGTATTTAGAAAGTTGAAATCTGCAATTTAGATTCAGCTATTATGCTATTTTTGAACTACTGCTAGCAAATAATCCTTTCCATGCCATTATCACCTCTTGATGTAGCTCTGAAATTTGACCTAGTCCTTCAGTCTGTATTTTCAAATCCGGATGTATGTATCCAGCTTGAGCAGATGAGGAATATTGTTACTCTCTGAAACTCTGCTGACAGAAGGCAGCCCTAGTTTAAGAGACCAGAAAGAACCCAGGTTATAAGAAATTTACCCATCCATACAACATATGGGGGTATTTTAACTGAGTGCTATCTCTTTGAAGCATGCTTAAGGAATAGAAATGAATGACAATTTATACCTTACTTGCTCTGTTCAAAGTATTACCAAAAGCTCTTGATAAAAGAAAGGGAGAAGCAAGGATAATGTTTGTAGCTGTGGATATCTTAGTGCAGGGAGCAGGCAGTGATGGGAGCTCTAGGCAGGGTTAAGTTTTGTAGGGTAGCAATAGCAGTTGAGGAAGGCTCCTAAAAATAAAAAATTCAAAAGGTGTTGAAAAGAAATAAAATAAGAGAAGAGAAAGCACTTAACATACTGAGAATCAGCAGAACAAATGTGACCAGGTTCCTACCCACAAACTTTATCTTTTTTGCAGAGAAGCAGGCAGAAGCCTTTTGACTGATTTTAAAGTCACTTGTAAACTAGCTAAGCCCATATCAGAGTGGTATGGCTTGCAAATTAGCATCTTTATATTTTTCCTTCTCTGGAGTCTTTCTTAACCCCGCAAACAGCATGGGCTCAGAATGGGCATTGGAAGGAACAGAAAGAAGATGCTCGGGTTTTGAACATGGGAGAAAGTTTAAATATTCTCAGAAAATCACTTACAAAATATGTAAATAAATAATTTTTTTGAAAATCCATTTAGATTTGTTTGTTTGTTTGTTTTCTAGACACAGCCAATACTGGTCTCTTATTTCCAAACAAAAGAAAAACCTCCTTCTTCACCCAGCATTTATGACTGAATTCATCTATATTTAATTTCTAGAATACCCAGGGTTTTGCTAGCAGTTTCCATGCATTCATCCTATTCTCCATATTTTTGGATTAAGATTGTGCAAAAATCCACTCTTGAGTGAAGAAGTCACAACTATAGCTTTTGGGGAATGATTAACAAGCTGGTTCATTCTGTAATTTCTTCTGCAGATTTTCATGCATTTACACAATATAGCTTTGCCTACAAGCTCTCAGCTGCTTCCTTCTTTGTGTCCTAATAGAGGTAGGTTATGATACCTTCAAACTAATGGTGATTTTTCTATGCAGGTAACTTTTTTCCCCCAGGTCTCCTCTTTCTCTGATGTGACATATATATATATATTTTAGGACCCAGGCCTGGCTCCTACAGAAGTGACTTTGAGCATCTGGACTTGCTTTTCTACCATTTTTCTCCTGATCAAATCATCTTGTGTGTAGACCCAAGTGTATTTTATACAATCAAAAATGTGTTTCATTTTCTAGTGAATCACTGTGGCTGCCAAATACAACCCAAATGGCAGTCTGAAAAACAGAGTCTCCTAACAGGAATAGAGAATGCAGAAATGTTTCCCTGAGGCACCTGCCAGAAACCTGCTGATGCATCATGTGTTGGAAAATAGGTGGCAACAGTAATTTCATGGGTGGTGAGAAATGTTGCCTTTACAAAGAGTTCCTTAATTTCTTTGGTCTGTCCATAAAAAACAGCTCAGTCTTTCTACCCTCACCAGTTAGTTCACCTACTTGGCTAATCCTTCCAATCATTTTAATGACTCTTGGAAAAAGTTTGCTTATTTATTTTGCTTCAATTTAAAAACAAAATAATCTTACTCAAGGCAGGAGCCATGGGCTCCTAGTAAAAATTGGCCTAGTAAACACTTTGCTGAAAGATTCCTTTGTAATTCAAAGACACCCTGGAATTTTTAGGGTTTTTTCCCTCCCCTTTCAGTGAGTATACTTTTAGATAAAATCATTAGATGAACATTACTGATTATCTCATTAATTGATATCTTTCTACAAATAACTTGCTTTTTAACCAAAACACAACATGCAGCAAAATTCTTTTTTTGGGAGAGCACTGCCTATCCTGGTTAGGAATGACTTACTAACAGAGGTGCAGGTTGTAGAGGAGACCATCTCAGAATTTATGGAACTGCCTGCTCACCAGGCTGGTAAATCCTGCTTGTAGCTTCTGTCAGGCAATTGGTTATCTAATGCAAGTTCCAGATAGGATTTAAAAGATAAACTGGGACAACATCTCCTCCCACACTTATCCGATCACAACCCCTCAGCCTTCATGGAATGAGACAAGGGTGGCTCACAACAGAATCACAGAATGGTTTAGGCTGGAAAAAGACCTCTTAGATCATCAAGTCCCACCTTTCACCAATCATCACCTTGTAGACTAGACTATTAAGTGCCACATTCATCTATTTCTTGAATACCTCCAGAGATAATGACTCAAACACCTTCCTGGCCTGCCCATTCCAATGCATAATAATCCTTTCCATGAAGAAATGTTTCCAGATGTCCAACCCGAACCCTCCTGTTGCATCTTTAGGCTGTATCTTGTCATCCTGATGCTGGTTGGCTGGGAGAAAAGACTGATGCCCATCTGGATACACCCTTCTTTCAGGGAATTGTCAAGAATGATAAGGTGTCCCCCCCGCAATGTCTTTTTCTCCAGTCTAAATAACTCCAGCTCCCTCAGCTGCTCCTCATGAGACTTAATCACTAGAAGTTTCACCAGCTTCATTGCCCTTCTCTGAACATACTTCAGCACCTCAAAGGCCTTTCTGAAGTGAAGGGCCCAGACCTGGATACAGGATTTGAGGTGTGTCCTCACAGTGCAGTGTAGAGAGGGACAGTCTCTGCCTTGGTCCTGCTGGCCATATTCTTCCTGACACAGGCCAGGATGCCACTGGCCTTCTTGGTCCCCTGGGAACACGCTGGCTCATCTGCTGCTGATCACCACCCCCAGGTCCTTTTCTGCCAGGCAGATTTCCAGCCACACTTTCCCCAGCTTGTAGTGCTGCCTGGGGTGGCCTGGTGGCCAAAGTGTAGGACTTGACACCACACCTTGTTGAACCTCTACAACTGGCCTCAGTCCATGTATCCAACCTGTCTAGATCCCTTTAGAGAGCCTTCTTACCCTCCAGCAGCCAAATGATTGCATAACTGATCAGCTCTGTTAATATTTCTCTGCAGATAAATTTTGTTTCACACCAAGATAGAATCTACTTCTTTGGTGCATGGTAGGATACGTCTGGGATGTGTTTCTAAAATGATGTGACGTCTTCTGCCATTTAAGGCCACAAATTAGTAGAAGGAAAAGCATTGAAGAAGGTTCAGAGCAGAATTATCCATCAATCTGAATAATAATGGCATCTGCAATTACTCATGCTGGGACAGAAGTCACAAGAACCATTAATCCTCATGCTTCAGGACATAATTGAGCAACAGTTGGAGTCAGGAATAATTTCCTCTATGACAGACCATTGCACAATTTTGTGTATTAGGGAGATTTATGTCTACATTTGAGATGGCTGGCATCAACTCTGTTGAAGACAGAAGGTCAAATTAGATGGTCCTCTGGTTTCTTCTGTAGTAATTATTATGTTTGTACATTGATACAATCATTGTAAAACTCCCAAGCTGTCTTTGAGCGTCATATAGGAAATAATGGCTGCTTCTTCATTCTCATTTTTTCCATCTGCTTTAGATAACCTGGAAATTAATACCAGTTGAGTCTGTGGTTACTTGTTGAACCAACAAGTAGCAAAATGAGGAAATGGAACTGCAAGAGACCATGCAACAAATAAACATCTTCCATATCAATGTGTTTACTTTTACTAATACTCGCTTTTAGCAAATACCCCCATTAGGAAGTTCCATCTCAGAAAATATTCCAACATATTTAGTATCACTTTGATGTCTCACAGCTACTAGTTGTATCTCTGATTTCTCCTGGCAGGGTTTCCATGAAGCACCAAATGGAAATGATAGGAATGGAAATTCAGATAAGAATAAGTAAGTAATTTAATTGTAACAATTATGGAGGTTCAGTACCGCACTCTTCTTCAAAGAAAACCCTGATGAGGTTGATTGTTTAGCTAATTCAGTACACAATGTTGTATGAGTTAGAAATGCAAATTCAGTGCTAGATGATTTAGTTGATGCTGGTAATGCAAGAAAATAATGAAAAAGCAAATTTGGTCTCCCTCAAATATTGTCAGTCATGCAAACTGTGCAAAGTTTAGGATTTATATTGCCACTCTCATTAAGACAAGGAAGCTACAAATTGTTTTGAACACTAGCAGAGTAGGTAAATTTTCAAATTCTGTTCCACTTCACATTCATAATTGAACATTTCTTTTAGCTGATTTCTTCTTTGACTCATCCATATGGTGGCAACCAGACTCAGCCATTGTCCAGTGTAAGCACAAAAAACATGACTGAAGTCAGAGGAAAGCTCTGTAATCATATAGTATAATTTGAAGTTGATAGTATTAGTTTTTACCGTGCCTTAGTCAAGTGTTGCTTGACTTCGATTCTGATTCTTAAGGGTAAAATTCAAGTCTGTATAAATTACAGAACTATTTAATGAAAAAGAATACCTCTGAAATTATTTATTCTTTAGCATAATAATAATAATAATAATAATAATAATAATAATATAATGCTATATTAACACTAGGGATGACTTTTCTCCTTCTGAAGAGGAGAATTTTAATCTCAAAAAAATGCCTCATCTGGATTCTGAATGTACATCCTATTATCATAGTAACAGACATGATGCAAAATTTATACTATGGAAAGTTATTTACTGAGGAGCTCTGAGTAGCTGCAAGTAATCTTCCTATGATAGAAGGCCAGGGCAAACTGAAGCAACAGGAAAACAAAGGCATTTATGAAGTTTCCTTGTATTTGACTATCTCTTTCCAGTAGCTGAAATGAATAGAAATAGAAGCAAAGAAATAAAGATATTGCAAATAACATAGATGGTTAAGTCATAAATCAAGTCACTTTACATTTATGTGAGGCACTATATTCAGAGAATTTCCAGGAAAGCTGTTATGAAAGTCTACAAATTGAGACTTGATTTATATGCTACTCTTCTCATTTCCAGGTCTATGTTTTTCAGAATTAAATAGTTGATTACTGGAGAAAATACATTGAAATTTTAATTTTAGTAAATGACCTTTAAAATACTCTATAGAGGACATGCAATATAGAATATAAAAGTATTTATGCTGTAAATTACAATTCCCAAACAAGCAATCTACAGAGAAAAATTGACCAAACAAAATAATGTTTAAGCTAAAATATTTTCACCATTTCTTTCTGTGTATCAGATGAAAGGAAAATTAAGGTGTAGAAAAGAAAAGTAAAACTAAGGGGACAGAAACTCAATTATAATTTTTTTTTCTGTCTCCCACCAGCCTTTTTTTCTTTAATCATTGTTGGTATTCCTATCATTTGTTCTACATTAGATTGATATCTCTTAATATGTTCTCTAACCAATTCTTGTGAGAGATAAAGGGAAATTGAAAGTAACTGAGAAATATAAAGACATTGTGACGGGCATGATGGGAAAGATAGGCACATCATAAATCAGAAATGATAAGGGGTTTTTGAAAATGCAAAAGACCAAATTTAATACTTTGGAAATTTATTCTAAATGAAGTTTTGCTGTTTAATATCTGCACTATCTTCCACAAAAAGTAGTAAAAGAAATAAAGTCAAGTTTATTGAATTTCAAAGGAGGAAAGTCAAGTCTCTACCCCATGAAGTTATTTTAGTTTTGCTGATGCTTTATTATTTACCTATACTGACTCTGCAGCACCACACAGCATAAGCCTCCATAATCTCCAAAATGCTTGATTTGCTCCAAGAGTATTTCATTGCCTCCATATATTTTCCAATTACAAGCTTTTAATTTAAAGGCTAATTGGAATCTCCTTAAACTGAGTTCTGATGAGCAACTCTCTGCATTGATATCAGCTGGATTGATTTAATTTATCTATCACTGACTTTAGGGTTGAAAAGATCCTTAAGTAATTCATGTTCATATACAAAAACCCTGGAGTTTTCAAGACGGACAATTTAGAAATTTGACATTGACTCAGGTTTTCTGGTTTTATAGAATACTTAAAAAACCCACAATTTTTGGAAATATTTTGAAACTCAAGTCAGAAAGAGATTTACTAATGCTTGAGTTTCAATTTCTCAAGCTGACCAAGACCAGTTCTGACATCCATACTTAGTAGCTTTAACCACTTGCATCACATTATTTAAGCTAAGTGGAAGATTTCCTACCTCAGATAAGCACATACCTTTAAAAAATCAGAGATACACTATATGGTCAAATAAATATTCTGGTTTAACTTCCAAGTAAAATGAAAAAAAAAAAAAAATTAGGAGTAACAGGAAAGCAATTGTTGTTTAGGGTTTTTTTTGTTGTTGTTTGTTTGGTTTTTTTTAAAATCAGTTCTAATTGCTAATTATTTTCAATATTATGGATAGTGTGATGGATAAGCAGTTAAAAACAATTACGCCATTTGTACTGAAAATGTAACTTTATTGAGCCCAACACTGAAATAAGTGCCTGAAAAATACTTTTTAGCTATAAGGAAACAGTCCTGTAGATGTAGGAAGAGCATCCTTTTTTTTCCCTCCTTTTGGCCTTTCTCAGTAACATATTTTTGGCTCCCAACTGAATCTGTACCGAAGTTCATCTTTGTAATTCTTCCACATTTAGATGGTAACACTTGACCATGGTAATCCATGACAATCACATTCACTGGAAAATTAATCTTGCTTTAGTACCTAAAAATCATTCCTTCATGAACTGGGACTAGTTTGTACTAAAGCCGACAATTGTCTTAGAACCACAGAATCATGAAATAGTTTAGGTTGGAAACGACCTGAATAAAGATCCTTGAATTTCAACTGCCCTGAATTACTTCTGTGGGCAGGGGCACCTTCCACTATGTCAGATTGCTCAAAGCCCCATCCAACCTGGCCTTGTAGAAGATGTCTCATAGGAATTTAGTGAATAAATTTAAAATATAAGTTCTTATGTACCCAAGACTGTACACATCTACTTTCCTTCTTTTCCTAGATCAGTCTTTCTTCCCTTTTCTCCCCTTGCTCTATAGTTTGTCTTCTCCTTAGCCCTGTGATCTGTATTCTGTATGTGAGAAATAGTATCTCATGGCTAAAATCACACAGCTCCTCTCTCTTGTGCCTTCAAGCCTACTTGGACTGGTTTGAGCAGACCACTGATGACTGAGATCTAGGGTATTTACCAGTTCAAATGTTCATTCTTCTGTTTCCTGCATATGAAGCCCTTCTTGAATTAATCTTAAGGGTAAAGAAAAAAAAATAAATCCTTAACCGAACAAAAATGTCATAAAACATATGGAACCCATGATATTGCTAACTTAGACCAGATTCAGAACTAATCCGATACACATAAACAAGATGTCTTTTAGGAGATGGTAAATAAATAGGAAACCACTATATGGAAATTATTTAGTCACATGACATTCAACAGCAGCCTTGTTTAGAGTGGCTAATAGATATGAGAGTTATGCTAGGTCTCATTTAGATGATAAAAAGTCATGCAGAAATCAATCAGTTAAGAAAATTTGAAGTCCCCACAAGAGATAATTTGGCTTCCTGTCTTGGGAAATCAGAGATATACTTCAGAAGCATTATGCTTGTCCTTGCTTGAATCAAAACATGTAAACCACACTAAGGAAAGAGCCTAAAATTAATTATTTTTGACTCTTCTGTACATCCTTTTTTACAAAAGACATAGTGTAAGTCTGAAAAAAGCAGGCAAAGACATTTTAATGAACCCTAGTCTTTCTTCCACAGCTTGCTCTATCTCTATAGTCATGACTATGCTGAGCCCTTTCTATAACCATTCTGTTATTGAAGCAGCGCTTCTAAAGCTGCCATGCTGGTAGATAACAGTGGAGATGTTGGTATATAAAAAGCAGCTAGTTTTGTAATCTCTTCCTTCTTGGAGTAAAGCCAGGTAGCATGGTGAGAAGGAGGAACAAAGGTCACCATTTTCATGTCTTTGCCAGTCTTCCCACCACTTCTGCAGTGTTGTATTTCTAAATTGGGTAGAGAACTAAAATCAGACAAGGATGTTCAGGTAAGGGCTCTATCACTTTCTGGACTTCTGAGCTGGCTCAACATAAACCTTTCCAAACTGGAGACATATATCCACATTACTGTGGTACTGTTACCATCAGCTATCCTTCAACCAGACACTTGCACAGCACTGGGGCTGAAGGTTGCACGTAACCCCATATTTCTAGATTTTGCAGAAGGTTTAGCTCACAGATCCAAATTTTGTGGCGGGGTAACCTGCTTAGGTCTTAACAAAATTCTTGTCTCTATGTATTTTTTGAAAGAAACTGAAATTTGGACCAATATCTTATCTTTTCTGCAAGTCCTATTTCTCACCTTTGCAAAGGAGGCAGAATAGAATAGGACTTTGATGAAGAAAATAAAGTTATTTTTTTTCTTCTCTGTATTGTAAAGAGGATGAGAATTATGCACGCATTGATTCTAAGTTGCAGGAAATGAGGAAAAAATTCAAAACTGTACTGTCTTTTATAACCAATGGCAGAAATTTCACAGTTTCCAAAAGCAATTTAAGTTACTGATGCATAAACATATTGAGATTAGTCTGTGCTCTGTTTATTTCTGGTGGAATGGTGAAAACCGTTGAGTGAAGGCCAAGTATCAATCTTAGTCAGCCACACTGTGGTGAAATAATTGCAGCTTCATTTATCCAACTCAATCCACCAGTCACGTGTACTGTCCTGGTAATTAAGTATTTAACATCCTTTGTTCTTCTGCCACAAAAAGCTGTGGCAAAGCAAAATTTGGATCAGGATGCCTTGAAACAGAACAGAAAGCTGTTTTTACAATTATTTGCAAAAATTAATTCCTTATTTTTGCAAAGCTCAGTGAAGCAATTATGTCTTTCTGTACTACTGCCAAAAATTCAGCTCTTAATTTTCCTCTGTTCAGTGACTCTGGGATTTTTTTTTTTATGTAGGCATTTGCAATGAGACTATCTCCATAAGGGCTCTTTCTGTTTGTTAGGTCAATTTTTTTTAAAAATTGTAGAATATGTGTGGAGGTAAAATTATTACTGTAACAAGGAAATCTATTAGACAATCTGGTCTATTCTATTACCCATATGGACTATTCAGAGAAGTGATAGAATTCCCAGCATTTATGTAAAACAAAAATGGACATATGGCCAAAAATATTCAGATGGGAGCAATTCCTCTTTCCAGGTATATGGGATAGAGACACAGATTTAATTTTTTTTAATCCATTATTTTATTTTAAGGAAAAATTTCATAAATTCCATTGGAAAATATTGTCATTGAAAAGTGCTACTTAACTTCAGCAGAAAAGAATTTGTTTTTTTTTTTTTTTCCTTTCTTTCCTGTCTTCATTCGCTTCCATTTCCAACAGAGAAAACCAAGGAAAAAAGTCAAATTAAATTGTCGTGATCTACTTTAAATGTACTCCTATCTCCTGAAGCCGGGAGTGCAAGATTTACTGCCACATGTATGTCCAATGAAAGTTCAAACCATTTTTTTCACTGTGATTCAGATCAGTGCCTTCAACTACACAGCTGTAAAAGAGTTTGTGTATAATGTGTAATCCTTAAAACTGGTGGCTTGGGAACATGAAGGTGACTTGATTTTTCACATAATCTCCAATCACTGATTTTCATAATATCAGCAATGCGTGCATCCCTCTGGGTTTACTACTACTACTATTATTATTATTATTATTATTATTACTACTACTATTATTATTGTTAATAATAATAATGATAATAATAAGAGTAATAATAATAATATAGAGGTTATATTTGTTTGTTCTTGTCAAAACTATGAAGTATGTGTTCAAAATACCTTTC
Source organism: Zosterops lateralis (assembly GCF_965231275.1). Taxonomy (NCBI): domain Eukaryota; kingdom Metazoa; phylum Chordata; class Aves; order Passeriformes; family Zosteropidae; genus Zosterops; species Zosterops lateralis. The sequence goes on along the minus strand of NC_139764.1, from coordinate 40,374,048 downwards.
TGTAACAAAAGCCTTTCCTCTGTGAAGGAAAATGACCTGCATGGCCAAGCCGATTTAGGTAGACTGGCAAGCTGAAAAGAATTGGGAAGAAGTTATGCATCAGATTTCATGAAACAAAGAAGTCAGAAAAAGGCTAAAAACTGAGATAGCCCTAGAAAGAGTGAGAAATCTGGAAACTGGTTCCTTACTGAAAATGCTTACAGCGATGAGTCAAACAAATGCTGGATTTTAGCTCTTTCGTGCACTCCATTTATTTATATTTATTATTTATTTATTTATTATTTATTTTTTTGTTTTTCTGGGGGTTTTGTTTGTTTGTTGCTTTTGTTTTCTAGTTTTGTTTTGTTTCATTTTGCTAATGTCAAACCTGTGCTAGTGGTTTGAACATCAATGAGTCTGCTTATGCTTTATTTGCTTTGGAAATATCTAGAGGAATATTATGCTGTTCCTTCAGCCCAGAGGAATACTCAATCAGTCACAAATTCACTGATGCTCTAGATATTTCCCATGATTGGATTCCCCTAATAGTCAGAAAGAACCTACAGTAATACAAATCTTTTCCAGGATCCATGAAATAAATGTAAACAACTAGAGTATTTAGTGAACATGTTTCATTTTTTTAGCAAAGGGTGGATAACCCCTTCAAATCTTATGATCAAATTCGACGAAATATGCATTTATCTCCATTTTCTTTTTATGCAGAGAGAGTTAATTTCTTCATTCCTTTCTCTGGATCAGCACCAGGGTTATTTTTCTGGATTGCTGAGGTACAGTATCCTCTTCTGTCTAAGGGAAAGACTAAGGGTAATAGTTTTAGCATAAAGATGCTCCATTCTTTGACAATGCACGCAATTTTGAGAAATATATTTAATTTAATAATAATTATTTAATAATTTAATTTATTAATATTAATTTAATATATTTTTAACTTGGTTAGTGCAATATATGTGTCAATATGTTAGTTCTCAGTTGCTCTCTATAAAACACTCTAAATTAAATGTTTATAAAATTTTTCTGCTTTCCTACATCATCATAATCTGTCTATATTTTGTTGATATGAATGGATGTGTGAATGTACTTGAGCATTATCATGCTTTCAGCAGCTGACCAATACATTATCAACTACTTATTTGGGGGAATTTAATTTATGACAATTTCCACATATCTAATTTTCACAAAATGCTGAGCATCCGATGTTCAAGGCTGTAAGGCAATGTAATAAATTCAGCACGTGCAATTATCAGTCCCCTCTATAGATCTTAGCCATACATTACCAAAAGAAAGGCTTTTTTGTTCGTGGTTTGGTTTGGTTTGTTTTCTGACTAAATGTGAATAAATCATGTCAGCTGTAAAAACCCATTGCAGGGTGATTCCAAGAAGGAAATGGACATATTCACTTACGTTTTTAAAACATAAGGATATGAAACTTGATATTTATGAGGAATTTCTTGCAAAAGACTGAACTCTAGAAAATTAGTGGAGTATCTCTTACATAGTTAGGAAAGAAGCTGGTCTCTTTTTCAAAATTAGTAGATGAAGAAAGAAAAACACAGACACACTGACTCACATATCCTGTTGTACACCAGTCACTGTTTTTTCCAGATGTCTTTTCCTGATGGAGGAATGAAGGGTTTAAGCTGGTACTTCTACATATGTGCAGACAGGACCTGCACACTATCTCTTTCTTTCTCATCTTTGGACTTCAAATTGGTCTTAAACTTCTTGTGGCCCCTTTGTTTCAGGGTATTTTGGTGAAGTGCATCTTGCAGGGAAGATACAATCCAGATTTCAAGCCCACCTCTTGTGTTTATCTTTCTCCATCACACTAGATATTCAATCAGACTTATACATTTATGAGGCCGCTCAGGCTTTAGTGACATTCTGGTTTATAGTTATTTTGTCTTTCTGGGAGAATTTTAAACAAATTAATCCCTTCCCTTTTCTTCCCTTGCTTGGTTTTGGTTCTTTGAAATATAATATATTTAAGAAACTCTTGGGATCTGAAGCATACCACCAGGCACGTGGGTTCCCTCAGGTTTACAAACCCCCCACAGCCTTTCTAGCATTGAGGGCTCAGACTGAGTCATACCTCTTGTGTTAAGTCCTGAGGTTTAGGTCAAGCATTGCATATCTACAGAGCTGGCCAAAATGTGCAAAAAGAAATAATTAGCAGCTATGGGAATGTTTCTTTGCCCTTGTACAACAAAATTTAAAAATAGTCTTTTTCTGGTGATACCAATGCTTTAAGGACAAGTATGTAGTATGTAGGAAAAATGGATTATAATTTAAATGGGAGTATAAATAAAAGAAGTGGCTCAAAATCTTTGGTTTGAGCCACATGAAATTACTTATACAGCTATCAATGAAGTGTTCTTTGAATGCTCCACCAGCACCTATAACAATCTTCAGATCAAAATGCTGGGAAAAAATATAAGAATAAATTATTCTCACAGTACTCTAAAAAGTTGTGCTAACCCAAGCACTCAATATCTCATAGACACAAAGAGAATAATATCCAAATTTGTGCCACATGAGGTTTTAACATTACCAATTTCAAAAATCTCCAAGCAATTTTGCACAAGATGAGTGTATAGGAATAACTTTAAGTAGAAAATGATGAGCAATAGTTGGGAATTGCTTAAGAATATTGTCAGTTGTAGTGAAGAAACTGTAACCCCATAATCCAAAGAGAGGGCCTCATTGATCAGAAAAACAGCATGATTAAGAGGGAAAATTAAAGCAGCTCTTTAAAACATATCTAACTATTGTAAAATGAGGTAAATTGGAAGAAATTATTGTAAACCAGAAAATATGACTTAAATCAGTTTGGTAAACTAAAGGCTGTGATGAACAAATAAAATTCTTGCAGAATGAATCGTATTCTGTTTGTCAGTGGTGGAATTTTCAATTGTATTAGAAAGAAAATAAAACTCTTTAGAACCTGTTTTTGGAAAATGCTTGAGCAGAACAGGAAAATTAAAAAGTCAAGATTTTTCTTTATTTAGTACACAGAGATAAACAGAGACTCTATTCATATTTTACATATATCACAGAAAAAATCATGGAAACACAGTTTGATGTGATTTTAAGAAGCTATCTAGCACATTTCATGACTCTCAAAATACTTATGTCTTTCATGACAGTCTTATTTCTACTACATTTTTACAGACTTCCAGCACTGAAAATTTTGCATTCTCATTTGGCTTCTTGGCTTCTATACCAAGTTGTTTCCCATCTCATTGTTCCAAATATCTCTTACTTCCTGATCCAGATTAAACCCACTGCTTTTTGTCCAGTCCACCATGGTCACGGAGAAATTTAATCCTTTCATCCTTGCAAAACTATTTACACAATTCAGCATTGTTAATAAGCCTACTTCATTCTGCTTTTTGATTAGGCAAGACAAATCATCATGTTTTCTATACTGCTGAGCAGTATATTGACATTTTTGTCAATCATGTTTGGATTCCCTTCAATATTTTCATATCTTCATTGAAATGTGCTGTTCAAAACTGAATTCCACGCAGAAGAGGTAAGAAGAGCAGGATTATTTCCTGAGTGTTGTCTAGTTTATATATCTCACTGTAATGTTAGCCTTTCTACAACATCCAATCATTTCTGACTTGTGTTCAACAATGATACAATCAAATCATTAGATGAGCTCCTAGAACATGGCTACACTCTTGGGGGTTTTTGGTGGGATTTTTTCCATCCTGTATCCATGTGGCTGATTTTTTCTTAAACTTGTAACTCCTGGATTCCATACAATCTTTTTTTTTCAGATAATTTCTTCAGATGGCTATGATATTTATTTTTTTTATTCCTACTCTTCTAGCCTCTAGTCAACAGTAAAATTTCATGAGCATGATCTCTCTTTCTTCCTGAAGTCATGAAAATATTGAGCCCACTGAGATTCAGGGTGGCATGACACTGGATAAGTGCTATCACTGACTATTGCTAACAACTATCTGGAACTGCTATCCATTTGATTTTTGCATGCACTTTGAAGTCTGCACAAGACTTCCTTAGGATCCTCAGAAGATGATCAAAAACCTCATTAAAAGGAGAATATTCGATGCCATTACTGTATTAGCTGCTCAGTTACTGTGTGAGAGAAATAAATTAGGCAGAATTTGTTCTTGGCAAGTTTCTATTAGCTCTTAGTCTGATGAAATAGTTTCCACTTTGACAGAAGATACTAAACAAAAACTACTAAAACTTGACATTTCAACTAGTGAATAAAGGTTAACTTGAAACCAAGATTTTAAAAAGAGTTTGTTGAGTGTCTGTTTAAATTGCGAATATAATTTTCCAGTAAGTTTGGAAAGAGTAGGGAAGTTCCAGTAGAATACAAGAATTCTAACGTCATGCCAATATTCATAAAAGCTAAATAGAATAAAGCTAAATAGAATAAATAGTTATAATCCTTGCCCTCCTAAACATTAGTCTGGCTATCTAAACAACTGATGAAGGAGTTCATTAATTAAGATCAGGAGAAAGTGGTGTAATAGAAGTCAATTAAGTTGGCCTTTACAAGAAATTGTGTCTTCACAAAAGACTTTGCATTTTAACTGTACTAATATTTTGATTGATTAAAATTCAAGAATTCATACAGTATTGCCAAACTTTTGTGAAATGTTTGTCGTGTTAATGGGTTCCGCTTTGTAAAAACAAACAAAAAACACAACCAAGAAATACACAACAACAGCAACAAAACAAGAAAACCATAATAGAAGACTAGTAAATTGAGCGGTAACTGAAATGTAATTGTTTGCAGGAAGCCATCTCTGAGTGGGTAGGTTTCAGAAGGAAATCCAGAGATGATGATCTAATGCTAAATTGTTTTCCATTTGTATTGCTTTTGTGGGGAACCACGTGAAGTCATTTCTGACAAATTTTCAGACGACAAAATATTAACGGGAATATTGATAAGACAGAGAAATTTCATATAAGCTGGGTACAAAGAAACCATAAAGCATTTTAAAGATATCACCTATAAAATCATATATTTAGGAGCAAAAATATCCATCTCAGAATGTTATGTATATGTCAAAAGTCTCATAAAGCCCTGACTTTGACCAGTTGCAAGCCATGGTGATGAACAGATCACATTGCAACACTATGGGTAAAGAATGTCATGTTCTATAATTGCATGAATAAGAATGTATTGAGCTGAAATAAGGAGGTTATTATTTCTGTTCAATGAATTCCTGTACTTGGCACAGCTCTAAAAATAATGTGTCTGATTCTAGTCATTACAAGGTTGGTTAAAACACAGATAAACATGTCTTGTTCTTGAAATCTCAATATTTACTTTTACAAAAACATAGCTAAGAAGTCACTTGACTGAAGCAAAATGTTAAAAAAAGTCCTCATCTGCATACAGTATTTTAAGGCTTTGGACAGTTTTGTCATATTTCAATGGTTGAAAATAGCATAAGGAAAAACAAAACTGTGTAAGCATCTAAAATTTAAATATGTAAACAGTGTGTCTGTGTACTAAGGGAAAACTGGCCAACCTATTCATACATTTAGAAAACTGAAATAAATAGAAGAATAATTAAAAAAATTCATATTATTTAAACTTTCATATTTTGTTATATAATGTAATATAATATAGTAAGAAATGCCTTAATTTCAGTCTCTGTAAAATGGAAATAACTTTTTATTTCCACTGTTTTTTCTCCATATGGTGTCCCCTTTCTTCAATTAGTTCTGCTACAGATTCTTACCTGCTTTTTTTGTATTCTCTTTTACTTCTCACATAAATTAATTAATGTGGACTTTTTTCCCTACAGTTTCTCAGATGGGCTACAGAGAAGGGAATAAAACCAGCCAAGACACAAGTCATTGGGCATATAATTGGTACGTGACTAACAAGTCTTGCACGACCTCATACAGAGTGAGCAATCAATCTGAATTTGACTTCTGAGGTCCCTCAGAAACTAACTCCTTACCTTCTTGGGAAAAAAATAACTGTAGGGATGAATAGTGATGGTATTTGTGCTCAACCTGTTAGATCTTCCAGACAAGAATGAACAATAACATCATCTCCCATGAAACCACAAATAGTGCAGCTCATTTGTTTAAATACACCACAAAAAGTCATGTAGAGGAGTACATTCTTTGGAAACAAAAGTGAGCTTGCAGTTTTGCAGTTTTTTTCTAACCTTTTGCAGACATAAACATTACTCACTTTCTGAGTTTTTCCTGTAATCTGTCCTAATTATATTTGTACAGTATGTTTTCATCATTAAAATGAACTAAACTTGCGTAGAGGAATTTTTAAACTGCCAGTATTGAAACAAAACCACATTGATACACAGTTCAATGTTCTACTTAACGAAAGGTGTAATTTTATCAACGCTTACATCTTGCATAGGTTTTTTGTGATTTTTGAAAATTTAGAAGTCAATTTTTATGGCTTCCATCTCACAAATATTCTTATAAGATATTACACACCCAAAAGATACTCCTCTCAGTTACAAAGAATTTTAAAACCAATAGAATAAGAGCACTGGTTCTCTAAGGATTTCCAAAGACTGCTGAGTTGGTTATAGCTTTGAACAGGAGACGTCATAGATATCATTTACTGATTAACAAAAAAAAAAAAAAAAAAAAAAAAAAAAAACACAAACAAACAAAAAAAAAACCAAAACAAAAAAAACCAAAAAAAAAACAAAAAAAAAGCATTTTTTACAACAGAGATAATCCATTTCTGTGAGTGGTAGACAGCTGCAAGGGAGATGAAAGGAAGATGCAGGGTTGGAGTGACTGACAAAATGACAGTATTTTTTATGCTGCTTGAATAGCATCTCATAATATAATGTTAATCTTGAAACACCCCTCTAGCAATATGTTCATAGCATAAATGAAAACAGTGCCAAATACATACCTTGAGTTAGGTGAAGCCTGCTGAAGCTAGTACTTTATGGAGTCCATCCTTAACAATTGATCATCCATTTAAAAACTGAAATCTGTCAGCACAGTAACCTCAGAACACACCCAAGGATTTGACAGGAAATCTCTTAATTTTTACCATATCCAGAAACTAGAACTCACCACTTAAATATTTGCTTAAAAATCTGGTCTAAGCTTTGATAGATCCAAGCTGTTCCTAATATTTTGAATTAAAGTGAATGGACAGGCACTCAGATGATTTAAACTTACATTTACATTCAGGTATGTCATGTTTGGTTGCTCCCAAAACACCGTTTTAGCAGATGAGAGGTGGTGAGCTGGTTGTTTGGGAAATAGTAAATATACCAGCCTATGCTGTGACATCTGATTAAAAAATGTACTAGATTAAAAACAAACAAACAAACAAATAAATAAATCCTAATAGCTTATGACTTAGGTTGAAAAGTTGAATTCTAGGAAACCAGGAAAAAAGGAGCTTTACATATATCTATGGGAATTAATTGCCTTCACTTACATGTGAGGCACATAAATGTGTTGCCATGTAATCATTATTGATGGGTAACATGTATGTCCACAGTAACACTGCTCACTTGCCCATTCTGCTTTTGGTCCCCTCAAAATGAGAGGGGCCTCCACATTATGCCATATGGATATATCACCTGCAGCTGTTGTCAGACTGTGACATTCTTTAGTATTCTCCATTCAGTCTAGTATTTTTTGATTCCCATTTTCTTGCTTCTGCTGCTGCTTTAAAGTTTTGCAAAGCACAATTCTTTTGTTGTTTTTTTGTCGCTGGAATTGGTCAGAAAAAAATCAGTTTGGGAGTTTAGGCCTGGTCATATACATAACAACCAAGAGGCTAATAATTGTCATCAATCAGAAAGACACAGAGCATTTCTATCTTGGAGACAAGTCACCACCTTAACCTGATCAGAAAGTCCAATGTCCGACAAGCCTGACTACTGTCAGACTGCAGGTAACGCAGCTGTGCAATGAGTTTATAAACCACACCCTTTAAGACCTTTCACTCCTATGAGAAGCTTTTTCTTAAGAGAACTGAGCTTATTCTGGAGAAAGAGAAGGAGATCAAACAGCCTCTTCCTACTTTGCTGAGTCAGGCCCAGGGACAACTTACATGTAGAACAGTGAGACAACACAGGTGGCAAACTACTCCCACTTCTATTGCCATCTACTCCTGCTTCTGCAAGCAGAACAATTTAACTTACATGGCACCCCAGCTTGTTTTGCCTTGTCTACTTTATATGGTATAATCTCTTCTCCTCTCCATTTCAGTTTCAGCAGTAACCTAATATCCCCTTCTCATAATGACAATAAAATAAAGTTTTGTATTATGAGGAAAGAAAACATTTGTCTTTGTATGTCACCCTTTTTATTTCTGAAGGATTTTTTCTAACCCAGAACAAATAATTAACAGATATTACAAAAAGTCATTTCATGCCTACCAAGAGCACCAGACAGCTAGAGCAAATTTGTCAGCATGGTATTGTAAAGTGCATTCCTGGAAGCTGCTGAGCCCCTAATAACACCATTTAAAAGTACCAGACTGCAAGGCTGAAAGACTTTAATTAGCTGGTTTAAAGTTAGAAGGCTTTTAATTGCTACAAGCTAAAGTCCAGCTGAAGAGAAAAAGAATCATCCAACTGAACATCTCAGCCTAGCATTTGCCCTATTCTTCATGCCTGTCTGTGGCTCTTAGCCACTACAGTCTCACATCTGTTAAAAATTATTTATAAAAATGTTTCTACTGAATGATTTTCTACTGCAGGAAGACAGTGAAAGGTATTTTTGATTTGAGCTAATCATATATATGCATATTTTCTAGAACGAAATTAAATATTAGCTATCAAAATATTTCTGTTATTTTTTTGTTTTCCAGAATGCTTTTTACAGGCTTTGTTTTATTTCAGAAAAAAAAATGACAGTTTTCAATACCTTCTCTCTTCAAAAGCATAAAAGTTTAGAACTACAGGATCAAATTTAATTTGCAACCAAAAAAATTACTCTTTTGTCAAATAAAAAGGGGATGGGAGAGGGGTACTTTCAGGATAAAAACCTGAAGCAGGGGTCGAAGGGAAAGAAGAATGCAAGTTCGAGATCACCCATGATTATTTTCTTTACTTGTATTTGAGTATTTTGAGATTTTGGCTAAAAAAGAAGTGTTGAAATGCCGTGACCAAAACTGAAATTGTGGTATTTTTGGACTGAATGGAAACAGGAAGGATTAATAATCTCATAAAACAGCCTTTTTCTCTTGAGAATTACAGCTTAATTTTGTAGTTTAATGTTGCAATATTCTTTTCAACTTGAAGATATAAAACAAGACTATTGAAAGATTACTTCATACTGCAAGGTAAAGCAATATATTTTAGTGCAAGAACAATGCAAAAGTGTATGTTCATATGTGCCAAGCGAGATGTGCCCGTGACATGACAAAGCTCTGAGAGGTTACATCTCAAGAGTTTTAATTTGAGAGCAGATGCCTGCAGAAAATATTCATGACTACAAAGAAATGACCAAGTTTCACAGGGCCCCCAGTGAATTGCCACAAAAAGATGACCTCTGCTAAAATTTTGTATCCTCAAGACTAGAAGAGAGGATTTCTTTCTCTGGAACAATACCAATGTGACACAATTTTTCCTTTAATCCCTAGGTCATACCTGTACCATGCAGCACTTACTTGCTAAAAACCATCAAGAACTGTGTGGAAAAGAATGAATTTCAAGGACCCATGCGTAACAGTTTTCCTGAGTACATCCCTTTCTAAGATGTGTTGGAATTCACAGCTGGAGTTTTAATTTTCAGACACTTTTTTTTAATCTGTTGTTTTCTATTTCAGGCCAAATCCAGCCTGAGTACTGCTAAAGATTGCAGGCCTGTGTGTGCTCCTGATTGTGCCTAGTTACATCCTCAGAACTGTTTGAACAATTTCTCAGCACAGATAATCAAGGTTCATACCTTGTGCCCATCCTTGGGTGTTTGAACCTTGTGTGCTCCTTCTGAAGAGCAGAAAGCACAACGGATAGAAATCAAAATGTCACCAGCTCTAACCGATGGCTTCTGCTACCTGGATGTAGTTACATGATCTACAGAGCTTTGGTGCACCCAAATAAAAAATTAAACGTATTTGGGAGTAATGGTTTTCTTTGTTTCTTTGGGGTATTTTAGCTATCTGGGAAGATCAGAAGGAAAATATTATTCCCATATGTTGTTTATTTCCTCTGGATCCAAAATGGTTTTGCTTCTGGGCACACTTAGTGAAAGCCAAAGATAAAGCTGCAGGAAAACTGAGGAACAGAATAGTTGTGCTCTCTCTTCCTACTTTTTATACCTGCAGTTAAGGAAACTCAGGTTCATCTTTCCGTTTTCTGTGATCAAGAACAGACATATTTTTTGACTAAAGTTTGTGATGTGCTAGTAGAAAGCCTTTATCCCAGGCTGCTGAAGCTCTTTGACTTGGATAAAATACTGAGATGTTTAGGTGGAGGGGACTATGAGAAACCGTGTTCTGGTTGTTTGTACAGACTGATGTAAGGAAGGTCCAGTTTGGAGTCTGTGTTCCAGATGGATATGCAGAAAGCTAAATAGTTATTTTTACAGCTGTAAGGCTTTTAAAAATTGATTACTGGTAATCTCATGCAAGAAAAGTTACATTTGCACGAAATTACTTTTCTAGATTTAAAACATTTTTTCTTATCCCAATTTCTCCTGAAGACAGAAACAGCAGTGAAAGCCCTCCTTCATGCTATCTCAGATATCATTTCTCCTCACTTTCCTGATCACAAAACATCACTGAAGCCACTGGAACACTTGTTCCTATGAGAACCAATTTGCCTTTATACTCTGTATAAGCATGAACAGTTCCAGGTTCAGGTGTCAAGTTACCAACTTCGTGCGATTTGGCAGGTGACCCCAGCCTGTTCCATGTACCAGGGTCTCTGTCTGCTACTCTACATCACCAAATTGAAGGGATTTGTAGCTGTCTTTAGAACAATGCATGGGTGGTAAACTCAGGAGTTCACCAGTGTGAGGCAACAGCTCTCTGCAACCCCTCCCAGGGCATGCATGATACTTTGGGAACCACGGAACTAGGCAATGGCTACAAAGGGCTCTGAGAGGAAATTGCTATGTCAGTGCTAAGTATTATTATTATTTTGCTAGCTAGCAAAACCCAAAAGATAATGATATGATACACAATACAGCATACTAGAGCGGAAGATGTACTTGTCCTTGGTTTTGGTTACAGTTTTGTGGAATCAAAAGTGGAGGGGAGCCGTATCTTTCACTGCCCATAAAATGAGAACAGCAAAAAGAGGGTTGATATCTAATATACTACTGGTAAAGACAAACACATGAAAATGTCAGGGAAAAGAATGTGAGCCATATCTGTCCAAGATGGATCTGATTGACCCTGGCTTGTCCTCCTACCAACACAAGACCCAGGGCATCTCCCACTCCCCCACATGCAGAAGCACTTGCAGAAAAAAGCCATGCTTGGGGAAACATGAAAACTTTGTCTCCTCACCTGAGTGTTCCTCATCCTGGAGATGGTGACCTTCACATTTACCAGCACATATTGACAAACACCTTCACTTTTACAAGTATATACTGGTGAACATATTTTTTGCCAATTAAGTTATGCAGTTTTGGATTTCTACTCACTGCATCTAATTTCTTTTCCCAGAGGATTGATTCCTGCACAACTATGCTTCATACTTCAACCCTTCCCAAACTATGTGAAATGTGAATGATTTGCAATTCTCACTTTGCAGGAAAGGAATTGCACCACGGAAACAAAGTCCAGATTTTACACCTGGATTAGACATCTCATGTTTTGCTGGATTCCAGTGGGTATGAGTTGCTTCCATATCTCTGAAAGTTGAGTGAAGTGCTTGAAATCACACAAGCTACTTGGGACTGCTTGGAATAGTCCCAAGCTTTTCTAGGTCCAGATGGAACAATCTGGGCAGTGGGCTAGGATCAATGTTCAGGGCTTCTGACCTTTTAAACTCATATTATTAAGATTTTATTTGCAAGGAATAAGGCAAATGAACTCACCGGTTTTAAGGCTGACAGCAACAATTTTACTGCAACCACAGAGTTGCATGCCCATGCTATAGGAAATACAAAAAATCCTATGACCTGTGATGAAATTATTAGTGTTGGCCCTGTGGGATATACAGGGCAATATCAGAAATGCTGGTTAAATGCTGTTTATACACTGCACCCCTCCCTTAAACACCAACCTCTAATAATATATCACAAGACACCAAGTCAGCCTACAGATGTCTAATAATCAGTTATTTTGTGGGTAGTGTCTGGCCTTGCTGAAAGTGGGTCCAATCCCACACAGGCAATACTAATCCTTGCAAATACAGTCAGAATCTATTTGCAGATAAGGGCAGGAGCAGTCAGGACCAGTTCAGGATTTTATGGTATTTAAATACCCCATAAAGAATCTGTAATCCCAGTCCTGCAATTACCATCACATGACTGGAACTCAGAAATAATGCCTCATTCTTAAAGGATGCTTTCTAGCAGTGCATCCTGAGTGGCTTTAAAAAGAGGGACACATCTTCACCCTTTATACAGTGTGGGAAACCAAGCTCATCAAGGTGCAAAATGAAAAGTCAGTAGTCTAAACAGGAATAAATCCCAAGAGCCTGATATGTTCTTCTCCAGTGTATTGGGGGTGCTTTGAAGAGCTAGTCAGGTGTGGAGTCATAGCTCCTGCTTTCAAATCTACCATAAAACCCATTGCACTCATTATAATTTCATTCTGTACATCCTATAGATTCATTGATGTCACCAGAATTGCTTTTATTCAGCAGTCATTAATGTATTTTGGGGGACATTTTCTTCATAATTTACCTGTGAAAGAAAACAAATGCAGAGACATTAAAAATGGAAGGACATGGGTTATGCTTTCCCTTACTCTTAGGTCCTGATTCTCCTCGCTTATGAATCAGCTACTACATGAGAGGTCATAAAGATTTTATTAAGATGTTTAATGCTTCAAGCTAAGTCAGTGCATAAATGAGGAATATTATTCTTATAACTCTACTTACAACAGCATTCAAGTATTTCTGAAGTGACTCAGAAAGTGAGAGGTAAAAATCTACTGGAATTTGAAAGCTGTCATAAACACCTTTTTGCCTTTTGAGCATAGAAAAGCCACCCATGATTGAGTGCGAGGTGAATGAGGATGAATCATAGATTAGATTTCTGTTGTTTGGGGTGAGTAGTGTAGATATGGTTTGTTTTTACAAAGAGGTACTAAATAGTGATTTCTAAAATAAAAACATATTCCCCTCCTCTGCCCCACCCCAATGTTATTAGGATTTCTTCCAACTGTCATTGCTGTGTCTGAGTGCTCAGTCTGGAAAAAAAAAAAAAAAAAAAAAAAAAAAAAAAAAAAAAAAAAAAAAAAAAAAAATCCATTTAGTCTTGGCTAGGGTTTTCAGTGGGAGCCTGGTGGCTCAGACTCCAGGGAAAATCAAAGCTCTTATTAAAGTACTTAAAGGACTTGAAAACATTAACGCTGACCCATTTCTCATGAAATAGGACAAAGAGTCAGCTTTGTCTTGTACTTTTGCGGTGGCCTCTAGTCATCCCATGTCTCTTCTCTGCCCAGTAGTACAGATAGGATAATTTGGTGATGGGTGTCCTTTAAAATCTGACTACATCTGTATAACTACGTGGGTCAACTTATCCTACTCACAGCTGTCAGTTCACTCCACTCACTCCACTTCTCCTTCAGCACTTCCCACATCACATATTCCCAGCTGGAGGTTACTGCTACATCCTTCTCTTCCTCTGAGCTGTTTCTACGAGGAGTGACCTTTTCAGGGAAAATGAGCTGTTCTGGTTTAGGAGATGTACACAGCTGTTCTTTGCTAGTCCCTGGCCGAAACAAGATACAAGGTATTTACAGCCATGATGTCAACACAACTGCAGAATAATGGATCGGAGGCAGTAATTTTTATGGCCTATACAAAATCAGCTGCAGGTCACCTTTCCCTTGATACTTCCCTAACCTGGTTGTCTGCGGTACTCATATATACATATATATATATATGTTACATACATACATATATACAGGTATATATGTTTCACACATATCTGTATGTGTATCTTACATATATGATATGCATACATATATGTGTGGGGGTTTGTTGGTTTTTTGGTGTTTTTTTCCATTTTAACAGTCTGGAAAGTTAGCCACAAGAGAATGATATTTGCTTGATGAAACAAACAAAAAAGAAAAATTGAAAGAGATCAGAATAACCAGGCAGAATGGAAAATCCTTTCAAGAGACAACAATAGTATAAGCCCTCAAATAAAAGGTTGTTTTGCCAGGAAAAATTACCTTTGAGCCAACGTAGCAATAGCAATAACAATAACATGAAGAAACCATTAAGAAAAAAAAATACAGAGAGAGTGTAAAAGAAAGACTCTAAAGACTCAGAAAGAATAAAGGACAAATTGAATTGACAGGCTAACTGCTGTTTTGTAAGCCTCGGCACTAATAATTCATATATGTAACTGGTAAAACTTTGAAATGTTTTATCATGGGTTCCCTCTTTCCACACATTGTCAGAAAACACACATAACTGAACATGACTCCCTGAACTGCATTAATATTGCCAGCAACAGGGAGACTCTGAGGAAGATTCGAAGAACAACTATTTTCTCTGCAGGCTGGAGGTGGCTAGAGGGACTTCACAACAGCATCACCTTGCAGTGACCCTTTTAAAGAAGGGCAGACAATGTTCGAAGCTCCTGCCTGAAGAGATCCACTGCATAATGGGGGAAGTTCCTGCAAGTCCACTGAACTCACGCTCAGCTGGACACAGAAACATCTGTCTACAGGCATTTGAATTCAATCCCTGAGGGCACTGAGGAATTGGTCTGGTAGTAGGTCAAAAAGTGGTAATACTAGGAAAAAAATTAAGAGTTCCTTTTATCATTGTGTTCTTCCTTCTTGTAGACAGGCTGCAGAGAGTTTGCCAAGCACCCCTACTGGCACAATAACCTGATTAGCGTGCTCAGGCCTGCAAGATCCTGTGTGTGCTGGAGGGTATGTTTAAACTTCTCCCTGCACAGACTATGAGTCTGGCCAAGGTGATGTGGACCTATCCCTGGTATATTATTTGCCTGTGTGCGTGTACATACGCTGCAAAGACTCCTCTGAGAGGCCACACAGAGGCTCAAAAGGGGTGCAGAAACACTGAGAGGATCTCCTAGAGATTCTCTCTAGAGACAGAGACTCAAGGGGAGAATGTGTTCCTCAGGCACCAGCCATTGAAGCCCAGCAGATGGTGTCTATTTTCATGGCCCTCTGAAGTCCAGCAATTTCTGACTTCTAACTCCTCCAGAATTTCTGACTTCTTCCATGCTAGAGCAAATACCAGATCCCAGAGAAAATGAGGAAAGATGGCTGTCAAAATTCTCCCATAGATGAGGATACCAGACTGGTCATTCATCTGAAGAATTGTATCCTTATGTGAAATTCTTCTGAAGAGTCTAACCCTTTTGTGTCTGCGTCACTGGTCTGAAAAGCTCATCAAATTTTTTTCTTTAAAATTTTGGGGATTCTTGCTCTTCACAGCTCTGCATGCAACATGATGTTCTCTCACAAAACAGTACCCCTTGCATGTGTCAAATGCCTCCAAACATCAATAGCTACTATAGTTTTAGGCACAAATTCTTAGATATAAGGTATAAAACACCTACAGCTTTCAACTTGGCCACTGAACCCAAACTTCCCACTGCATTCAGCCATCTGGTAAGAACAGCTTGCCTGTAGCAATGCCCAGTTCACCCAGATTAATGATATTTTCTGTTTGCTTTTTTTCCAGGTTGGTTTAGATTCTCCCCTTCTCTTAACCATACAAGTGGACACATTTTGCTTCATGTTTTGGTTGGCAGTTGATGTGGAAATTTTACACACCCACTGTTTCTGAGCAAGCCTCCAGGACAGGTTGTTGCCACTGGTATTTAACTCTCAGTGGCCAATACCATGGAGATACCTGAGGGACGATAATATTTAACTCGACAGGAACTTTGTTCCAGTACAGTGCTTGATATTCTGGACATTATTAAATACCTGGCAGATGAAGGCCCAGCAGAAGTTTTTGTTCTCCTTAGAGTCAGATTTATGAGGGATGTCTGCATCATGGGCTGATCCAGGCTTGTTATCCAAAGTTAGCTTCATATCATTTGGAATGTTATATTCAAAAAAAAAATCACTTAAAGAAAGAGAGGCTAAGAATACTTAAAGTAAAAGAAGCAAAATAATGTGAGAAACTACCACTAACCTGATTTTTACTATCCATTACGTTTCATGTTGGATGGTTTAATTAATGAATTTGTCTGCTGCTAGTTCCATACAGAAAACATCATGCATTTCATTATTTATTTGTTCATTGGTGTGGTTTCTTTGTTTTGATTATTTGTTTTGTTTAATTTTCCTCTGTATCCCCAGTCCACGGAAGGCAAAGCATGATGTTCAAAAAGCTGTTTATATTAAAAAACAACAAAGCAACAGACCAAAACCACAGTCCTGTGTTCATCTATAGCTGACGGTTAATAATAGATAAACAAAGTCTAATAAAATAAACGCCTGCATGACCATTTGCCCAAAGCACAAAGTCAGATTTGGAGGTCTGGAAAAGCTGAGTTGTTTATCCTCCTAAGCACACCTCTGGAGCTAACATAGTCACAAAGGAAGAGAAGTCACAGACCATGTTTTGTAAAAGGTTATCCCACAGGATTCTTGAATCACCCAGGCAAAAGCAGAACTGAATATCAAGCATGCAAAAGGGTAGCTGTACATTTCTGCTAAATGCATTTGTATTTACCCTTAAATTAAAACATATTTCAGAACTGGCTAATTGACGTCTTAATTACAAAAAGGCAACCTATTAGAATAAATTAAAGGTGAAAATTACGAAGACTAAAATCTCCTGGCCAATCTAATCCAGTCAGTCCATTTTAAATTTTTTTTTCAAAGTACATTACATTTTGAGAATAGAAGTCTGGGAGTTGGCCTACATAAAGTCTGAATACTGATTTAACTAAATCAGTCTAGAGTTTGCAGGACAAAAGTGAATCAGATAGATACTGTGCAATAACCCATTCTGGAATAATTTCTATTAGAAATGTTGTTCTGAAGTAAAAATTTCTTTATTCCACAATCATTTGGATGCTGCTGAAATGGAGCATTCTGGTCATATTCCTCTACATATATAAAGACTTAGCTTGCAATGTGCAAGAAATGTGAATAGAGAAAAGTGGTTTATTGATGAAAATCCAAGATGGATGGCAAATGTCATTCTTTGCTTTTTAACAGCTAATTGTCTTATAAAAGTATCAAAATAATTAAAGATACTTTATACTTATTTGAATAGCTATTAAGCTGTGACTACATGGAATTGATATTGAGATACTAATGTACACTTCTCAGTTTTTAATATTGAACCTAAACATATAAGATTATGACAAGAGTCAGAGAGATGCACATCCATTACAGGGAACAGCCTAAACCAACAGCAAAGTAATTAAACCGGTTCTGAAGCTTAAACCACTTCTGAAGCTGTGCATAAGAACAGTTCCTGCTGTGTTAGGAAATATGTGGTCTATTCTCACTGTGCCTGTCTTGCTCTTGCTACTTCAGCTGATTTGTCCTTTAGCCTTGGACTTCATATCTCAATCTTCCTCTTTCATAAAAATGTGCTTAAAGATTGGAAGTGTTTTAAAGTCTCTACAGGGAAAATATTGCAATAGGGCATGGTAGTCCATATTATAAAATCTTCTCTTAGTAACAGCCTATACAAGTGTTCTGAAAGTACTGCAATATTTTCTATTATGACACAGGGGTGTTGGGAAGGACCAAGGTGTTTCTTAGCCCTGCTTATCTCTTAATTTCTTTTTCAATGCTACCTTGAAATAAAACAAAGGTGGCTGTGAGCCAGGAATAAACACAGCCACGCACAGACTATGTGGCGTAGGTCAAGTCATGTCAAAGACCAGATAATAATAAATGCAGAAGAGGAGGAAAAGAATTTAACCTGATCTAAAAAACCCTATAATATAACACTGGGCACACATATGTTTGTCTCTGCAATGTGAACCACTGGGACCCATATTCACATCACCTCTATCCACAGTTTCCTGTAATTGATGTACTAACAGAGATGGTTTCTGAATGATACAAGCCACCACAGAAATTAGAGAGGAAAGAAGTAAAACAACATGACCTGTCCTTACCCATCAGATGATCTTTCCACTGTCATTTTACGTAGGTACTGCTTTTTTGTTAATTCATTCATTTTTTGTGTACAGATGTCAAGGAACACATTTTGCAGACAGGTACATGCTGAATTTATCAAATAAGTGATGTTGTGTAATAGGGAGTCTGTATTTAAAACTGGAAGCCCTAGGCTGTGTATGAAGAACAATATCATGCATGTAGGTTTTGGGACAAAGGAACATTTTCCCCACCCTTGAACCCCCAAGACTTCATTTGTCTTCAAAGTTATAAAAAATAACAGTCAAAAAGACCCTTGACATCTTTTGTGGTGGGACCAGAACTATTCAGGGAAATGCAATGAAATAATATAATTCTAGTAGAAGATTGGAATATATTGTGCTGGAAAACTATCATGTAAAGCCAGAAAAGGAAAATTTGAAAGGAAGAGAGAGAGGGACCTATCTTACAGCTTTTTCAGTGTATCATGATAAAAAGAACTTTCAGAGGCCAACATAGTTAATCTAAGATTATCCACCCCTAAGAAAAAATGCCACTTAAAAAAATAAAAGGGAAGTGAACATGTTTGTTTTGGATAAATAACACTAATTTTGACTACATTGAAATCAGCAGTAAACCACTTATTTTCTTCCATGGGCTTGCATTTCCTCCAAAGCTCTCTCCTATGTCTGCTAATGTGCAAATCACTTAGGCATGCAAGGAATGCTGAATTAGTAGCCTGTCTTTTAGCACTACAAAACTTATAGTCTTTCTGAAAATAGAAGGTGGGTAAGATGAGAGGAAATGGGTAGTAAATTTTGAGGAGGTGCAAGTTAGAGGAAAATAAGGAGAGGAAAAGGTAAGGAGGAAGAGGAATATTTAGTTCCGATTTATGACAATACCTTAAGTAGATAAGTAGCTCATGATGATGGAAAAAAAAAAGTGGCTGACAGTACCCAAAGTCAACATCAGGAAAAGAAATTTTAAGTGTTTGTTCAAGTGAACTATTAATTAAACTGTTAGAAGTCATCACCTGTAGTGTCTGGTGGTATGGTTTAAAGCTAATTTATTTATGGCACTTCTTTCATTATACCAGAGGAAAAAAACCCACAAAATGCCATTTTTCAGACAATCACAGCTGAAACAAGCTTTGTCAAATAAACAGTCAACAGGCTTCAGATTAGAAGAGGGGGAGGGTGGAAATTCTTATGAACCACATAAAAATGGTGGCAAAGCCCACCAGTTTTAAAAATAAGCTAGGATTATGTCATCTGCTGGCATCAAAACTGTCCTGAGTCCTTTATCTTCATATATTTCTTTAACAGCTCATAAATACCAATATGTGCGTGTAGATACTCTTGGGAGGGCAGGCTTGGGGAGATGATGAGGAGTGAAATGAATGCACCTGATTTGTTCACAGTGATCTTTGGGTAGGAGAGCTGGCTGTTCCCAAACCAAGGAGAATTCTGCCTCATGCTGCCTCACAATCAGAGTCAACTTGGCTAAAAGAGTCAGACCTACTTTGTTTAAAGTCACAGTGTTGGCACAGTTTTTTTAATCTTAGATGAAATTTTCCCAGGAAAATTTGCTGATGTGGACAAGTTCTCTACAAAAATTAAACTAGCCTCTGGAAAGTTAAGATTGGGCAAAGAAAGGGAAAATTAAGAAGAGATATTCACACTTTTATCCTGAATGGCTTTTTGGGGTAGAGGGGGAATGGGATGTTTTTTGTTGTTTTGTTTTTGTTTTGTTTTTTTTGTTGTTTTTTTTTTTTCCAGGGGGATGGAGTGCAGGGAAGGCTTGTGGTTTAGGGGTTTTTTGGTTGGTTAGTTTAGTTTAGGGTTTGGTTTGGTTTTTTGGGGTGGGGCAGGGACACACAATGCAGTATTTTGTCTGACCAGATAAGTAAAGTACAATGCAAGTAAAATGACCCTAATTATAAAATCTGTTGGGAAGAACTAGGAACTTAGCTTTCCCTGAAATTTTCTCATCATAGAATCATAGAATGGTTTGTGTTGGAAGGGAACCTTAAAGGTCATTTGACTCCAATCTCTCTGCCACGGACAGGGATAATTTTCACTATACCAGGTTGCTCAAAGTCCCATCCAGCCTGGCCTTGAAGAGTCCCAGGGATGGGGTACCCACAGTTCCTCTGGACAACCTATGGCAGTGTCTCCACACCCTCACAGTAAAGAGTTTCTTCCTAACATCTAACCTAAAGCTACCCTCTTTTAGGTTGAGGCCATTCCCCTTGTTCTAGCACTACATATCCTTGTTTGTTTTTTAAAAAACAAAAACAAAAACAAAAACAAAACCCAACACATTACTACTGATGGTTCAGGCCCTCTGATAGGAGCTCTGAAACAGACTTAATGCCAGATTACACTATAGGCAGTATTATCTAGGTACACTCAGAGGAAAAAAAAATATAAGAGATGCTAAAGTACCAGCTCCAGTTGGTACTGTATTCACCCTAACACTCTAATGGAAGCACTCTAATGAGAATGAGAAAACATGATTGGCATAAAAACCCCTTTGTTTATACAAATTATTGGAGAGTTCTGCAATGATGACATTTAATTGTTGTTTGGGAGACAAGGTCAGCAATGCCATTCTGGAAACAGATCATATATGAATAGGCTACAAGTTCCAAGACCTGAAGACTGGGAGTGGAGTTAGATACACATGTTTGGGGGACAGGATGAGGAAATAAAAATCTGAGCAGTCCCCAAAAGCTAAACTCCAGCTGTCTGAAAGTTTGAAGAAAAAAGGTTCATCAAATGGTAGAAAAGGCTGCTGAAAGGGAACATGAGATGATGTTTGCTCCATTTTGTTGCCCAGCTGAGAATCAGGCATGTCTGATTCTTGTCTACATCTTCAGTCTGCTCATTAACACTTTATACATAAGCTTCTTCTACAGTCTGTGGCACTTCACAGCATCTGTTAATGAAGGGAATTTTGTGGGGTCAAACCTGAATCTTCCTTGCTACAGATCTAGTTCATCATTTCTGTTCCTTTCCCTGAAAGAAGACAAACCAGTACCTTTCCCCACAGTAATGTTTTAAGCACAAGAACATCATCACAAGGTCTCCCTTCAGGTTTTTTTCCAGTCTCACAGTCACTACATACACTCAGTTCTATCAACCTTGCAGACAATCTGCCATCTAATCACTTTCATTCAATGAGACAGAAATAATTTCAGGTACTACATTGACATTCTATGCCAGTTTTTTTCTCGATTGATTTAGATTCACATTTTGTCTATTAAAAAATAATACAAGAACAACAACCCCCCAATTTTTTTCATTTGAAAGAGCCACACAAACAAAAGAGGCAACTAACTGGTTATTTACCAAAAAAAAAAAAAAAAAAAAAAAAAAAAAAAAAAAAAAAAAAAGAAAGAAAGAAAGAAAAAAACCCCACAAAAAAGTTTAGCTGACTCATTATACACTGTTGAGATGTTGAAATTAGGATAACTCTTTAAAAGTCTTCTACATCACTACATTGTTTCAAGTGGGCTTCAAATAATGTCTTTCCAGGTCTCTCATGCACAAGCCTGGCCAGCTGTAGCCCTGCTGCCTCCAAGCCTGCCTGTGTTGCAATGGACAGCCTGGTTGCTGCCAGGCACAGCAGACAAAGGTGTCCTTTCATGTCCTTTCATGTCACTTTGACAGGAGGAGCTAGAAATGCCCAGAGCAGCAGCATGATGTTTTCACTTGCAGCTAAGCAGTCTTTGGGCCAAGGGAAAACCATGTTGCCACTGTGGTATTTAAACTGTCTACTCTGGTACCATATGAATTCCAAAAATCTCCATTTCAGGCCTTTAAGAATCTGTTTTGTCCTTCAGGGTCCATATGTACCAGAACAGCAGAGCACATAAGTTTGTGGCTTTTTAAGCTATTTTGTGTATCTGCTTCAAGCATCATCAATCCCAGGTATTTGCAGGCTTTGGCCAAGAATTTTCTGCTTTCCTTTAGGAGCAAATATTGAACAACCCAAGCAGGGAGGAACCTCAAAATATCATCTGGTCCAGCCTCTAAACAACATTTCTTATTCCTCCGATTACCATTTACCAGTATCTATCAACAATTTTGCAAGTTTTCAAATGATTAAGCAAATCCTAACAACCCCCAAAATAATTTCTGGAGCTTTTGTGACATTTTTAAAGAGATATTAACAGGTAGTAGTTTTGTAGTAACGCTAGAATTTACCATGGTGCAAAAGGTAGTGGCAATTCCAACTTTACTGATTGCTGCAAAAAGACTGGGCAAAAAGCTTTCAAGCCTTCCAGCTCCTGGTCCCATTAACCCAGTTGGCAGTCTGCTAGCACAGCAGTCAGTTGAAAAACATCTCCTGGCAAGTACCAGCGCCTTTGCTACAGCACAATAATTGTGCTTACCAGCTCTCAGACATCCTTGGCTTCATAAACCCCTGCTTCACTATTTGCCTGTAATTTCTCTATCTCAGTTTGGGCAGAAATGCACACAAACTGTGTCCTCTCACATGACAGGTTAGAGCCCTACAGGATATAGAAGAGGGTTTCATTTGAAAAGTCTTTTCTGCTGTACCATGCCCTGGCCTTGCAATGAAGTGGTCAAGAGGAAGCTCCTCCTCTCTATCTCCCTGCTCCCATTCCCACTTGAGACAAACCTCCTATGGGAAGATGGTAAGGGCTGTTGTTTGTTTTCCTTCATTAGACTGTTCAAATGAAGCACACAAACAAAGGTGACAATGTCTTTACTTGACACCTGAGGAAAAATGGTGTTAGGAGATATTATGTGTTAATTTAGCATTTTCTGATTTAGGGCTATATCAGAATATACCCTAAATTCAGCTTAAAGCCCAAACATGAGCCAATAGATGAACAAAAATTTACTTGGATTTAATTTAAGTTAGGTAACTGTCCACACAGATTGATATCAACATATTTTTTAATTTGTTTCTTTTGCAGGAAAGGCCTGATTTAGGCTGACTGGGGACCACTGGAGAGGACATCCACAGACCATGAGATCACACATCACCAACAGGCCATGTTATCCGAGTTGGCTTACACGTTTTCACCAGAAAAATCCTATCTTCTGCAAAAAGATCTAAAGGTTCATTTGGATAATACAAAAATTGAGAATATTCTACTTCCTTGGCTTGTGCTTGGGATGGTCATTCTCATTATTAAGTCCACATCCCTGCCCAGACTGTGGGGCTCCCCCCATGCTGGGCACAGACCAGGGCCCTGTGTCACCCCCAGGTCCTTCAGCTCTGTCCCAACAACTCCATGGCAGATTTGTCCCCAGGTCCCCTCGGTCCTGCCAAGCCAAGCCCAAACCTTGTCCCAGCCTTGGCCCATCCCCATCCCCAGGAAGGCGCCTGATGCCCAAAGATGGGTGTCCCAGTGCCCCTAGATGCCTGCACCTTGCTGAGGTAGCAGAACAGGTCCTGGTTCTCATGCTTTGTCTCAACAGACCCCCATGGGCAGCCCCCTCATCCTGCAGGGTCTGGGCCCTGGCAGATTCAAGAGAGTAATACAGGCATTTTTTCCCTATATGAGAGACCCCATGCCAGTTAAAATGTTTCTGTGTCTTCTCTTTGGTTATCCAAGCACATCGTACTGTTTATTTTTCTCCTTGCATGGTAATTCATCTCAAGCTTTTTTCTGCACTTCCTCTGGTTCTGAAAAATCTTTTCAAAGTTGTGAATAATTGTGCACAAACTTGCTTTTTTACTGTCTATACCAGAAACAGCAATGGTATTACTTCTCTGTTCATCTTCACAGGTAAGTATCCAAAGGTCCTTTTGGAAATTACTTCAACCAGAAGCTTATATTTGCTTGTTAGATAAATGCACTAAAAGCCCACCCTATGACATTCATGTTTGCTTGAGTAATGTGGTTTGAAAGCAATATTCTTGCTTTTAAAATGTTCATTTTGCTGTGGAGACAAGGTCCAGAACTCAATTTTCAAGTCCTTTTCATTCTGATGGTGCCTTTACTATGTTAATGGTGATGGCCTGAGGCTTCTAGACCTGGCAAACATGAACAGCTTTTCATCTTTGTAAAAATAAGCTGAGATCGTTCACTGAGTTTTCCATTGTTTATCAGCCCTAGTAAATATTTGTGGGTGTCCTTATTCATTAGCTATTTCAGATTTGCAAAGGACTCTTTCCAAAATAAAAAAGAGGGAAAAAAAATCAGGGGAAATATTTAGGATGCCAGCAGTAGCAGCAAGCAGGGTAAGTGAATGTCAAGGCAGCTGTAACCCTCTCTGTGGTGGGTCTGGTTCATTCACATTGTCTTTTCTGCATCCTGGACAACAGTGCCAATTAAAACAAAGCCTTTACCTTGCAACAGGGTTGACTGAGGTTTACTGCTGGAAAAGTTCGAAGTGGCCAGAGCACAGGCATCCAATCCCAGCTGTAGTAGGTATTCTTTAAAGAAACACTCAGAGTCATTTTTTCTTGGTCATGAACTTCTCATCATGTAAAGAAGAGTTGAGGTGTTTCAAGAACATACTCTTGCTCTGTATGGAGTTTTCTGACTATCTCTTCCATAGTCTTCCAGTCTTTGGTAGGAATTTGAAAGCACTGACTGCTTTTACTGAAAAAGTATCCAAGGAGTTCTTCAAGTCTCTGCTTGTTTCTAGGGCCTTTTAGATAGAAGTGTCATGTAGGTGGAAAGAGATAGAAAAAGTATTACTCAAAATTTCAGTGTTCATTTTGAGTCAAAACTCGTAATGAATCTGAATATTGGTTTTTGAGAAATGTCATCTTGATGCATTATTTTTGGTATTTCATTTGCTTTCATCTTTAATGGTTAGATTAGATCTCTCAAAGCATAAATTATATACTTCATACAGGGCTCATCCCTCATTCTGCAGTACGTGAGCTGGCCAGAAAAGACTAAGGTCATTGAACCACAACATCTATGTGGCAACAACTCCAAATACAATCTTGCAGTATTTTTTTTTTTTTTAATAGAAAGTTCATTTTTCCATTAAAAACAGATACTTTTCCTTCCTCTGCTCCAGGTCACCTTTTTACTGTATTCCCAATTAATTCAAACAGGACATTTTCAGATTGCCCCCACATATTACAAGAAACCATTATACTTACTCCTCTTCTGGCAAGCACAGCTAAATTTTGGGTAAATTTTCTCCCATTTCCTTTTGTCTGTAAAAATTTGTGTGACATATCTCTTAATTTCCTTTTTTGTTTTTAGTTTTGCATTCCTACTTATAAGATGGTCCCAGTAGAGAATCTCACAGGAATTTATTAAGCTGAGTTCATTATTCCAGTTATCTTACATCTTGGGTAGTTGAATTATTATTACTAAAATTTGTTTGAATTCATTTTGATAAAAATTAATCCCACTTATGAAAACTGCTAAACCAAAACAGAGTGAGCTAGAAAGGCATTTCGAGAGGCAAGAATAGAAAATATTATTTTTATTCTTTTCCTTTTATTCTGCTGTCACTTAATGGCATCTACAAGTTGTGCTGTCCAGCACTGGTCCACACTGTAAGTATTAACACACCACTATTATCAACTCCTTGGTTGTTCAAGTGGTTCAGGTTTATGCTACAGATTTAAAGGCTTTATATTCTTCCTTCTAGCATTGTTCAAGTTGGATTCTGCAGTTTTTCCCAGGTGGATGTGCTCTTTTTACTACATAAAAAGAAAAGGCAAAATATCAATTTGTGGGGGGAAAGAAAGTACTCAAATATTGCAAGTGTCAACCCTAATGCACTTAGAATTAATTACTATCATATATTAACTGTGAGACTGAAACATGTCCTGTGCATACAAGCACAATTACATGATAACATACATATTGCTCCTTAGAAATCCAGTATTTTCTACTGCACAAATATAGGGAAGAAGAGAACCTATTAAAAAAATATATGTAAATTCTATTTTTAATATAATGTCTAAATATTTACATTTTAAAACATGACTGTGGTAGTCAGGTGAATTGGATTGTCTTTTGGCAATCCCAGAAAGGCCCTGTTCAGCAAGGTTATAATAGTACCATAATTTGAGAATGTCAGATTAACAGGTCACATACAAACTTCAACCACAGTATTTCCTGGTTTTTGTGATCTGTATATGATAGCAATGTTTAGCATTTTAGCAAGATTTTGGGGAAAGTGGGGAGGAGGAAGGAATTTTGGTAGACAGCATTTTGGCAATAGGTCTGCAAATGCAAATTCAGAAAGGTAAAAATGAGAAACCCTGAGTCCCATTTCAGGCCAGAAAGGAAATAAAACTCATGTATCTTAGTCATCCTGTCCCTTTTTTATTTATGAAACAAATCTAGTCTCACCTCTAGCTGCATACTCTGTCTACTTGGGAATATAAATTATTGTTACAGCTTATGTTAGCTCACTAGATTTTGGTTGCCCATAATGAAAAGAGTCCTTTTATAGAAGGCTAGGTAATATTACTTTTGTTCATTATGTACTTCTCCAACCTGTTTCCCAAGATGATAATATTTATGCTAGAACAGTTGTCATTCTGAGTTTTCCATTACTTCCCTTGAGATAGCTGTCAATGCAAACAGCCAAAATCATGTATCAGAAACTGAACTGCTGTTGTCCGAGAGATCCCAAGCTACCAGCACGTGGCTCTCATTTGGAAAGAATGAGAAGGAGCAGTGTTCTCATAATAGCTCCAAACAAAAAACATTTACTTGAAACTGAAGGGTACAGTGAGAGGCGATGTCCTCAGGAATAAATTTCTCGTTTTTAAGCCAAGAGTGGTACAAAAAGGTGCATTCATTTGCCACTCTCACTACCTGCCAAGCTATGGGGAAAAGGTCACCTCTATGACCCTGATTAACTGATGAAGCACAACTGAAAGAGGGAGAATGTGCATCAGTGTATCATGGTGTTAAGTTCAAAGCATATCCTGATTGAAACTAAAGTTTATTTAAAGATTGATAAAACATTATATAAGTTAAATGTTTTCCATTCTGCTGCCATATGCAGCAGCATTAAAACTATACTCACCTTACCTACAGCCATGAAACCTTTTACAAGTGTTCCCATTGTCTAAACATGATGAAAAAATTGTAACAAATCTTTCCATTCTAATACAATTTATTGTTTCTATTTGAACTACACTAGTTATACATAAAACATTCATAATTCTGAAACCTACTCAGTGCTACTGTTTAGTATAAATGTAAATTCTACCCAGTATCACCCTCCTACAGAGGATCACAAAAATTGTATGTACTTAATCATTTTCTAAAAGGAAAATAAAAACATATCAGATCTGAGTTAAGCAAAATTTATTAGCTAGCTTCAGCATCTGAAAAGATTCAGGTCATAGACCTAATTTACCTTTGGTTTCCTCCTAAGCTACAGAACTAAGAAAGCAGAAATGGTAGGACGAAGCAAGGAGGCAGAGAAGTTTAGATCGTAGGCAGCTTACACTTACAGGGAAAAAAGAAAAGAAATCAATGGCTACAAAATCTCTTAAGGAAGTTTGGCTAAATCAGAGGAAATGTAGATCAGAGCAGAAATCATGGGAATTTGGTCAAGGACATACTACTGCCTTAAGCTTATGGCACTGAAATATTTGAAAGTGATGCTCTTGCTAGATACAATACTATGATTTTCTGATAGCCAAAGACAGAATTAGAAAAATATTTGTGGAGTAAAAGAAAAAAATTATAATTTATAACTGGCAAACAGTTGAGTGCATTACAAAATAACCAGGCTGTCCTGAGGTAAGAAGCAAGACATATTATTTTTCAAAAGAGACAATTTGTCTGCTTTAAAAAAAATGGAAATGCAAGTATGTCTAACTTTCTCTAAGAAAATTTGTGTTCCTGAGTAGACGTCTCTTTCTGCACTGAAATTAGGTTCAGCTTTGAGGAATTATTTAAAAACAAAATCTACCTTGAAGAGGAATATGTTTTTCCTTTTTCACTTCTCAGCGAAAATTTCCCTAGCTGGCCTAAGCAAGGATAAGAGACTTTGAACAAATTCATTTTTTCCCTACAAATGAAAATTGTTTTTCATGCCCCTTTTTAGTTATATTTGATACTTTTTGATTCTTTGAATGTCCTGAAAAAGGAAGGTTTTCAGCTTGCATGGAAATCAGAGTTTAAAGTGACCATGTTATTATTTTTTTTATCAATATTGTTGATTCCCCAACTGATTAATCCCTTTTGGCACTAGTATAGACCATTTCCCAGGACCATATCTTGGGATGGAGAGTCAGAGAATACCATACATGCTCTATGAAAGCTAGCAGGAAACCTATTTTTCTTCTGTGGGGTTCCTAAAGAAGGGGCAAAAATAGTTCCCAAAAGATTTCCTGAACTTGCTGAGGCAGGGTACAGATTCAAGGACATCCCATAAAACAGAGATTGTCTCGTTAACCACCCAGAGCCAAACTTTCAAAGGTGAGGCTTTGAGAGGTTTATGGGGAGTTAGATACCAGCAAGGGAAATAAGGCAGGTGTTGCAAATTTAAGCAGATCTGCAGCTACTCTGTCTATGCTGTGTTTGAATTGGCTAAAACAAACTACTAAATACTATAGAACGACTGTGTAAAACAAACAAACAAACACAAAAAAAACCCCAAACCAAACCAAAACAAAGCAAAAACCAACCAACCAAACAAACAAAAATCAACAACAACAACAAAAAAAACCCAGAATTATTTTAAATATAAGAAAGTCCATAATTTCACCCTTTAGATGGTCTCAATACAGTATTTCTTGTGCATCCAGTGCATTTTGCTGTCTGGCAATGTTATACATGCTAGTTAAACATGCTTTTATTATTGATTTTTCTCTCAGGGTCTCAATGCAATGTACAGTCATGGCTTTTTTATGTTTCTGGCACCCCATTAGACAGCATAAATGCAGTTGTCTTGATGGTATACAAGGATGGGCATAGAAGGCAACCGGACAAATAAGCAAGTATTTGGAGTACAAATCTGGGTCTGGGCAGAATGAGAAAGTTGAATGACTGATTACAATTATGATAAAAAAACAACCCTCCACGTAGATTCCAGGGGGAGGTAAAATAGGATGGGGTGGGAGTGACAGCAGGGATTTCTGCCAGATGTGGAAAGCAGAGAGAGGACAATGCTGGCTCATGGCAGGATGCCTGTTTTCCTCCTACCATTTTTGGATGTCTTCCAGGGAAAGAGTACACTGAAGAATATCTCTCCCTCCAGTGTCTCTGTTGCTGTAGTATGAAATATAAGCAGGAGGGTTTGGCTATATCTTCAAAATGTGAAGCAGAATGAGTCAAAAAGTTTGTGTTATCTTTCTGCTAGTAAAGAGAATTTTGTCCAACTGTTATCATGAGAAATTGCCTAGTTATATTTTTTGAGGTTTTCAGCAGAAAGAAAGAACACCAAATTATGTCACAAGGACTCCAAAAGTGAAAGTTGTATTGGTTTGATGGGGTTGACTTTATTTTTTAAATTTACTTGCCCTGCAAATTCCTGAGGGTTTTTCCCCATTTTTACTTTATTTATTCCTTGACCATGATTCCTTCTTTCTTGTATTCTAATACTTAAAACAGCAATAGGGAAAATAATTATTTCCAGTCAGAAATAATTTTTACACCACCTTCACTTCTAAAGAAATTCAGATTAGAAAATAATGCTCCATTTTGTTATTTGTAACATTTCAAGCTGAGAAGAAACAACTCCCTAAGAAAGCAATACTATGACTAGAACAAGAGGAGACAGTTTGTCTACTTCTTCCTAAATGAAGAAAGCCCCTACAGGCTACTGCTGCTATTGTGCCATTGCTTTGCAAGAGGGATCAGGAAAGTGACTGCAGCCTTTTCCCTCTCTCACACTCCTGCCACCCATGGTGCAGATTTAAGTTAGGCATCTTCAAACAGAAAAGGTTCAGACAGAAGGACCATAAATCCAACTGAAGTTTTTCTCATGGTGGTATGTTGTTAACTTACTGGCACGCCACTGGGTTTGGCTTTGTTTAACAGCCTGGCATTCTACAAAAAAATAAATCAGGCCTTTAATTTAGACGTTAACTTCATTCCTTCAAGTTTCAATATTTTCATCCAAGGCATTTAGAATGTACCCATTATTTTTGCAGATCACATCATCAGATAGTATTAATAACAATACTACCTAATTGGCTTTTATTTTGGCTAGAGCTTATTTCTCTAGTCCTAATTATTATAATAAAAATAATATGTGTTGATTGTTACACAAGAAAAGAATTAAAGAACTTTATTACTACACTGGAGTTTCATTCCTGCTTAGGTATAAAATTACTTATTCTGACACAAGTTTGTGAGGCTGGAGTCCAATGTTGTTCCAGTAAATCCAAACCCACCATAACTTCAGCAGGACAGTGTTTGCACCCAACAGGTTCTTCTCCTTTGTGAGCAAACATGGAGCAATATTTCTCTCATACCCAAAGTCTGTATTTGGCTCCATACAGATTTGGTTTCTGTGTATCAAACCTGTAGTGAAAATTACCAGGTTTTGTGTTAGATCTCTACCACAGGTTGAGAATAGACTGGATTTCTGTTTCTCATAAAAGTATATTGTATCCCCATAACAATATAAAAATTCTTGACAGGTTAGTAAAAAAAAAAACCAACACAATGTGCATGAACACCTCTCTAAACGTGTCCTGGGAGACAATCTGGTAGTTAAGAGCCACCACACGACAGTAAAAGACTACCATCAATATACCAACACAGCTGGCATAATTTCTTTGAGAAAATACTGTGTTCTTCGTTGCACAAATGCAAACAATCCCTCAAAGTTAATTATTTGAATTTCCAAAACTTAACTTAGAAGATTCCAAAGAGAACAGTAACAGAAAAATTAGGGCAAAAGTTTTACACAAGGTATGGAATGAAAGTATGGATATCTTGGAAAGAATCCTTTTCTTCAACAGCCGTCTGTCCCATCAGAAGAAGGCTAGGATGAAATTTCTTGACGCTTGTTTTGTCTGGGAAAGAATAATTGTACTCCATAATCTGATTATGGTTTAAAATTAATTTTCATGTGTTTACTGCTCCCTAAGTAAATCTATTTACAGGAATTAAGAAAGCCACATACAAAATCTATAAATTAGAATTTTTTCCAAGAATAAAGGGGGTGTTTTCTATGTCCACTTAATTATTGAAATGTAGTAAGTATAGGCAGGTGAGGAGGAAGTCAAAGTGAATAAAATAAAGCCAGGTTTCTATTTTATGGTGTAGGGCAAATTCCACAACTAATTATTCTTTGCTTCTGTGCAGAATGCAGCTGTGATTTTCACTAAATTCTGCTGAGGTGCTGCAGAAGTTAATTTGTTTTAAAATGCATTCAGACTTGCTCATAGTACTGCAAAATGGCATGTATTAAACTTGGTTTGGAAGTGCACATAAATGCATCTCTCACCTTATATTTTCTCAGCTGCCTTAAGATTGAACAGAAATTGGAGGTGAGGTAGACGCACCTCTTGGCTGACTCCAGTTAAATCGTGCTAGTTATTGACATGTCTGAATGAGGTCAGATATGCAGAGATCTTTGGCACACTTGGCTGATTATATTGCAGAATAACAGAATCATAGAATATGCTGAGTTGGAAGGGACCCACAAGGATAACTGAGTCAAGTTCCTGGTCCTGAACAGCACCATCTCCAAGAGTCACACCATGTGTCCAAGAGGGTTGTTCAAACACTTCTTGAACTCTGTCAGGGTGGTGTTGTGACCACTTCACTGGGGAGCCTGTTCCAGTGCCCAACCACCCTCTGGGTGAAGAAACCTTTCCTAATACCCAGCCTAAATCTCCCCTGACACAACTTCAGGCCATTCCCTCCAGTCCCGTGAATGGCCAACACAGAGATCAGAGTCTGCCCTCCTCTTCCCTTCACGAAGAAGTTTTAACTGCAATGAGATCTCCCTCAATCTCCTCTTCTCAGGCTGAAGAGACGAGAGAGAGGCTTCTCTTCACCAGAACAAGCTTGTTGCTAGCATGGATATCAAGTCATAGGATCTATCTTTAGCAGTCATAGAGGGCTGACATTTCTTTTTCACAAATTGAATTAGATACAGAAGAGTGACCAGATATTCCAATTAGGCCT
Source organism: Zosterops lateralis (assembly GCF_965231275.1). Lineage (NCBI taxonomy): Eukaryota > Metazoa > Chordata > Aves > Passeriformes > Zosteropidae > Zosterops > Zosterops lateralis. The sequence goes on along the minus strand of NC_139764.1, from coordinate 40,341,787 downwards.
AAGGTAAGGCTTAGCTGAATAGCTGAGTTCTGCTCTCTTCCACAGAGTAGAAGACTGGATCATTTCAAGTGAAAATTTTCTCACATCACTGGCTCACATCCAAAGTTAACCAAAACTGTAGTGGCATTGGGCAAATATTTTTTAGAACATAGCTGAGCAGATTCCCTTTAATCTGGTGTGCTAGACTCCTTGTAAGATACCAGGAAAGGCAACCATGGCAGCAATCTTCTGGAAATGCTGGTATACTTTAAATGTTCATTGATTTTTCAGGTCTGTGGGATGGTAGGAAAGCAGCCGTTTCCACTAGCTTGACAAGATATAGGAAGAGATTGCTATCTAGAAATGTTTACAGATTAATGTAAAACCAGATGTAAACATGGAAGTTGCTTGTGAGGTGCTGCAGCTGAAGCACAAAAATGCTACATCCAGCCAACTCCCTGACGAGTTCATTTCATAATTAACATAAGCAGGATTAGAAACCAGATCTCACTCCCACTGAAACCAGCGATCATTTTCTCTACTGAGCCAGATGAATAGCACAAGATCAAGGCATTTAGAACACAAGCTGAAACTCAGTTCTCTACTGGGACAGGTGGAAGTTGCATTTAAGTCCTCATTAAACCCTTACGGATTCTCATGAGATCAAAGTTGTTCATTTTCCACCTGTCAGTCCTGAAATCATTTAGCCTCAGACAGACAGTCATTCTGACTCTCCTGGGTGTAATACAGCACAAATTTGTAGATGTGAACAAGGCTCGGCTCCATGAAATTTAGGGAAGTTAAGCATTTTTGGCTCCTGATGTAATTATTCACAGTGTACTTCATAGCTTCACAATAAAGTCCTTTGCTATGGCTCTACTGCTGCCATGGGAAGGGAATGAGATATTTCATCAAATGGCTGGATATAAGGCTTTTGCCTCAGGTTATGTATATAAAAATGTACATCTTGAACACACTCATATTTGGACTTTTAACACTGAGGAAACCATTCTAGTGATGGCTTCTATATTTTAAGGTTAAAAAAGAGCAACATGAATGCTCCAAAATAACTGTGTCGTGAATTTGCAGACATTGCATTGAACAAAACCAGGAATGCACATTTTACTAAGCTAAGCTCATCACTGTATGTTAGATAATGGGAGAGAGAAAAACAGAAATAAACTGAATAAAGAAAAAAACAGAAAAGAAACTGTTTGATTTTTCTTTCTTTACTTTTAGTTGAAAATTATATTTTAACTAAATTGTGTAATTATATGTTCATATTGGTCAGGAAAAATATGTAGACACTTTATCAGTATGTAATTGCTCCCAGCCAAAGAACAATAATAAAGTTTTTCTTTAGAACAACATATTCTTCCAGCAGAGTTTCTAAGTAATCATTGCAAGCATGTCTGCAATTCTGATATTTTAAAATAATAAAATCCTAGGCATTTTGAACACAGACTCAATTTTGAAAAACTCTTCTGTTACTGTCCTCTTACAGCACTAACAGTAAGCTTGGATAAAATGCACAAGCCAGTTCTTGTTTATTATCCCTGGTTGAGAAATTGTGTTTAATATTAATATATGAAACAATAATCAAAACCACAACAGACCTCTGGTTTCATTTTACACAATAAAAATAATTTTTAAGCTAGTGATAGTATATTTTATAGACACTGGCACAGCAGCAGGGGGACAGATGCTTCATCTGGAGGAAAGCTTTGAAAGATGCTATTATAAGCATTCTTTGGCTAGCTCAGCTTCGATATTTTGCTATAAAATCAATCAATGAATGTGAATTATACTTTGGGACAAAGATTTAATATTTATGGTTCTAGGCACCACAAGAGGAGGTCTGATTTTTTTAGAGAGTACTCAATCATGCCTTCTGTAGAAATGGTTAGAGTATCAGAACATGTTTTTGGATAGTTGTTTTAAAATATCTAAGTCTGAAAGTTTTTTGTTCCTTCCTATGCATAGTTATTCAGGACTCCCAAGGAAGCATGATGTGTTTATGGGTGTTGCTAAAAAATTTTTTAATTCCTCAGACAATTTCAGAACAAGGAGTTAGGATCTTCAAAATATTGTTTCCATATGTCTCTTGTATCTTATTAGATACCAGTAAATTCAATCACACATGCCAAACCATCAGAAATCAATCCCTATGCACTACTTACAGAAATATTAATTTTTTTCATAAAGACCTTTCCAGTACTTGGTTCTATGTCCATGTGTATAATTAGCTTCATGAGACTTGTCTAAACTTCTCCATTGAATGTCAGGACCTCTTTACATTCCTTAGAAATGCCTAAACAAGTTAATGTAAGATGTGGGCCGAGATTCCCAGCTAGACACACATGGGTGAGTCCAGATGTAGGCTCCCAACTGAATGTGCAAGCCCTTCCCAAGAGTGTCTCACTTGGAAAGCACTTCAATAAATTTCTGTTCAGTTTGATGAATTGCAGGGATGGGTGGCTTTCAGCAGTGTGAAGGAGATGTTTGCCTGCTTATGGACAGGGAGCAGGGCAACAAGCAAAGTTTCTTTGGCCAGAAAACAGCTCAGTCCCTGTTAGACAGCAGGTCCCAGGTCAGTCTTTCAAAGCTTTCATCCCAACACAGTTACATCTCATTGCACTAAGGCAGACAAGAAGAAAACCCAAGATTCAGTCAAAACAAGAATGCCTAGTATGTTTTTTCCCCCATTATTAGCTTTCAACTAACAAGAACAAAAATTGCCATTGGGCTTTGGTAACAACCGAATGGCACAATGTTTCAAATTTTTTTTTTTTTAAATTTAGTTTAAAGAGAGAATAGAACAAATTTGAAATCTAAATTAGCATTCCTGAAACTAAATATTGGAGGCCCACAATTTCCTCCTATTAAACAAACAAAAAAGTTTTACAGATCCAAGTCCTACAATCTAATCTCACCTCTAATTAAACCTTAAGTTGAACAATTCTTTTAAATGAGTGACATTAAGGGCATTTTAGCTTTCTTCCTTTGTATTGCCATCTATTTTGAAATTCACAAGCTGTGAAAGCCAAGAACCACATAATCCATAGTCTGACTTCCTGTCATAGGGATCAATCTAAATAGAACCTTGCTCAGTCACTACTTCTCCAGGCTCAGAATTCTGTCTGAGTTTGGAATATTTTCAGGGATTCACCAACCATGATTTGAGAAATTAAATTCTTTCCCCACAGAACCACACAGAAAGTCTTCCCCAGATCCTGCCTGTATAATTACCACCTAAACATTTGAAGACAAATCTTCAGCAAATATGAAGAAGGAATTCTTCATTTCATTACATGTCACCAGAGATAGACTCAAAAGGACAAACAAACACACTGTAATTGAGGCAATCAGCAACAATGCTACAGATACCAAAACACAAACCTGTAGTGTCAGTTAATTTGCAAACTGAGAGAAATCAGATTTTCTAATAGACCTCATGGCAGAACTGATTTTTTTTCCAAGTTTAAAGAACAAATATTAACAGATGAAAATGAGTGGTAGTGGATTCATGTATAGTATTATCAATAGTATTAGTATTCTTTCTACAGTGACAATCTCAAACTGTGAACTGTATTTGTTGTATAGTCCATGGACTATTTCTAAGAAATCCACAAAATATTTTGAAGAAATATCTACTGGTAGTACCTTGTATTGACTTGACAAGAGAAAGCAACTCATTTGAAAAGAAATTAGATTTGCAAACTGAAAAGGTTAGAAACTGCTATTACAGTAGTCTGTGATGCTGTTCTTTGCATTAACAAATTGATAGGACAGTTGATGCCTGACATAGGCTGAGAAAAAATAGAAGAGAAATTGATGTTCATCTAACAATAACATTTCAAAACCACTCACATTAAAGGATTATAAAAAAAAACCACATTTGTCCTAAGAATTTCACAGCAAAATTAGAGTTCTTTCACCATCTTTTTTATGAAGAAGGATACTTCCTGAATTCATATTTGACTACCAAGCCGATGAACAAATGGAATTGCTAAAAGGTCCCAAGTGTGTGCATTGACATGCGTTGACACCTGCAGACCCCAGGCTTTTAGACTCCAATCTAGTGAATGCCTTGTGTAGTGTAGAAAGTGTTGGAGTTAACTATAATTTGTCCTATGTTTGGTGACCCTCCTGGCCATCGTAAGTGGGAGTTTCTACATGTTTTGGAAATACAGATTATAGCATTATATTAGGAGCACAATAGATTAGCACTGAGGGCTTCAGTACGTTTCCCAAAGCAACAGAATTGGCAGGTGTATCTTCTAAACCTGCAAAGAAAATGGATTTTCATTGCAATGTGTGTGCTTCTCTTTTTACATGTGTTGACTACACTCATAATCCTGTTTGAGATAATTTCTAGTGTTTTGCATAACATCTCAGGTTTCATTCCAGTTCATGACCTGGATAGTTATTGAGAACTTCCTGCTATATATCTTGTATTTCAATTGTCACCAGACCACAAAAGGAAAATATAACCAAACACGACTCTTCCATGTGATGTATGTGCTTGTCAGGCAGGCAAACAAAATGTGCTTCAGTCAGCTGAGATTTTAGTTAATGATCCATTTTTCTTTTCTGCTGGTATTTTTTTCTGTCTTCTGGTGGCCAACAATCTTTGTTAAACCTCCCCAGAACTTTTGCACAGAACCATTCACCACAAACTTCACCACCACTCTATGCAGTTAAAAAAGCTTTACGGTAAGTAAAATCTCTCTCCTTTTGCTGAGAATTTATATAGGTTTCTGTTTTCAGAATAACCAACTAAATTAAAGCTGAAAACCATTTTAAAATAACCCATATTAACATTTTTCCTCTTCAGAATCAATGCCCAAGGCTTTCTACAACATGTGCAACCCAGTTTGTGATGCAAACCGTACATTTGCCATGCTCCAGGAAACAGATGTGTGTATAGTCTGCGCTGCCAACCTTGTTCTGTTACTGGAAACAGGTTCTCAGAAGACTTGTACAACTATGGTGAAACTCAATTAGGATATAAACACTGCATATAACTTCAGCAGGACAGATTTTATTCGCTATTAGAAACAGTGCACATAAACCTAATTTCTTGACTGAAAATTTTAGATTATGCACTTGCTCCTTACTCAACTTTCTTTATATCCCTCACATAATTTGCTGACTTTTCAGAAAATATGGTTCAACTTTTTTTTTGTCCTGATGATGGTCTGAACCATTACATCAGTACAGATGTCTGTATTACACATTAGCTACTTATATCCTTGCTTTACCCAAGAGAAAAAATAAAATTCAACTTAATATATATATATATGGTCTATAAAAGCATCATTGTCATGTTTTTGAAATCCCCATTGTGGATTCACATACATCTCTTTACTCAGAAAGTCAGTTAATAAGCACGGATATGTTCCTTTGCATCTGGGGTCTTATGCTTTTGTCCGAGGTCTTAGTGTGAATTAAATTCAAACTAATTGTTGACTTAACTTATTGCTGGAAAACAATTATTTCTCCTCCCTGCTCAAGACAGTCCTTGAGCACTTCTGCAAGCCAGATGAGGTTCCATCTGTTTCATCTGTTTATTCACGCCTGTACTTATTAAGCCTGTTGGAAAGTCTGCTCTGAGCCAGGCACTGTTTGTAGGGATGGCTCGTGCTGGGGCTTGTCTAGAGTGCCTCTGCCTGATCCCACAAAGCCACGATCTGAAGCAATGGTGCTGGAGCACTGCTTTGAAATGGACCCAAGCACCACACTTAAAACTGGCAACTAACCAGATATGCATTCTGCCCATCTAGCAGCACCCTCCAGACACGTTTTTAAGGCAAAGAGCATAAGAAACTCCAGAGTGAACCGAGTATCACAGTATAATACCCTCACCACACTTCAGCCTGAGGTGGAAGGGGAAAGGGGTTAGCTCACTGCCTGCGCTCACTGCAGCCCTTGGTTCCAGGGAATGCTTTGGGCATATTTTTACTCCAGAGCACCTTAAATCCTACCTGTGAGAGCTCTGTATGTTGCCTCTCACAGGAATGAGATGTGATAAAGTGATGCTTCCACAACCCTCTCAAATCTGGCTGACTTTTAAAATCCACACTGTTTTCATTAGAGTCCCAGGCTCTGGTCTTAAACGCTGCTTTAATGTTCCCAGGGAAGCAGAGCACAGCTGGTGTGCACAGTGTTTTAGGGAAAGGTAGGGAACTTTATATGGGAACAGAAATCTGCCTGCATGTTAGATTGTCTGAATAAACATAGGTTCTGCTGTTAACCACAACACTGAGTGTTTCTCAGAGGCAATTCACAAAGACAGGGGGCATTTTCTTTATATGCAGAAACATCTGTAGCAAATGTACCATACTTCACTGTCTATTAAATGTGTTCTTCAAAAACTGAGTTGAAAACTCACTAAAAGACAAGTTTACAAATAGTTGAAAAAGGCATTTTACAAGTTTCCACATGTAGTTTGACTTTGCATTTTCACCTCAATCGTTTGTATTCCATCCCCCACTATCTTTGAAACAAAGGCTGTTAGCCACACAAAATTTTCTCATGGTTTTGTGATAGACTACAAACATAGGGGTTTAGGACAAAAACAGTGAACTCCCTTATATTTATGGCAGACACTCAAACAATGGGAAACTGCCCTGTGAAATCCTGTAGCATGATGAAACCATGCAGTAGACCAGCATGAGCTGAATTTTGCTTATGGAAATGTGTGTAAAAGATGATAAACATTAATAAAATTTTAATACAATTAATTCCCTGACAGAATTTAAATTTTGTTCTCCTAAAATAATTATTTTCTTAGCTTCTCATTGTTATTTAAAAGTACTGATTAATAGAATTATCATGAAAGATAATGATAATCTAAATGCATGAAGAGCGAAATATGAAAATATCATCAGCAATGCATTGTCACCAATATACAGATGTTACTTCTCTCTCAAATTGTTTTCTATTATCCAGAAGAAGATTGGTAACACAATTTAACAGACAGGTATTGGTAGAACTGTGGTCTTTCACAGTGTGAAAGACTGTTTTAAGGCCCTAAGAAAAGATAAAAACATGATAAAATAATAAAATAAAAGATACGCTAACAGCTGTAATTGACCAAAACTGCTGAAGTACCCATTATTGACTTCTCCTCCACAATAAGGCCTATACACCAACCAAACAAACTATAGCAAAACTTACACAGGAAAATTTATCTGAAACTGTTTTTTTCTATGGCCCAGGCTATAATAAACAAGTTCTTGAGCAGAGTCCATCAAATTGATGCTGAAAATTTTAAGAAAAAAGAGGGACCAAGTATATGGTGACTGAGTCTCCATGTGGCAGTATTCATATGCATTTATACATTTAGCTTGTAGTTTAAAGCAATGCTCAGTGTTTCTTACTAAACAGCCACGATGTCGGGGCCATCTCTTTTCATAGATGTCTGTCTCATTGTGCTGCCTTGATAATCCTTTCTCACTTTGAAGAGGATATTCAAGCTGGGAAATTGCATCTCTTAGATTTCAGAAGAGAATGAAAATTTTTACTTAAAAAAGTTAAAATGGAGCAGAGGCTCTAGAATTTAAAACAATCTTTCACTGTCTATTCGCCCTCCATCCAACCTGCAACCACTGTAAGCAAACAGCAAATCTGTGCCAATTGTCATTGTCTACCATTTTTCTGTTGTACTGCCTGGTTTATGGTGAAATTGTTCCAGGCAAAATCTGATATGTACTGGCTATGCTTCCTACTGCCAGGACATAGATTCTAAACAGTTCAAAGTCCCTGGGCTTTAAGTGGTGCAACAGCTGCTGGTTGTAAGACAAGCTATCTGGGCACTCTCATTGCAGCCTCCTCCTCTTCACCTGGTCCCTCCCTCCCATTCCTCTTCAGGCTGTTCATGGGCATGTAGATGGTGCTCTTTCTCTCTCTCTTCAAGCTGCACCTAGGTGAAGCCCCTTCCCTAGAGCCATCCCAGCCTATATCAATTTGCTGTTTGCATTAGGACAGCATGTGATGAACTTGTTCCTATGTCTTCTCTACTGCACTGCTGAAAATCCAAAGTGTGAGGTGTTACTTGCCATTAGCTATTTTCTAAGTAATTTTCCAAATGAGTGTTCAAAGCTAATGAAATCAAACTCTTTGTCAACGGGTCATGGAAACATTTGGTACCTCGAAAATAGTTCTAATCTGAACACGGGATATTTTCTGTGGGCCCCAAAATTCTCTTGAGCATCTTTCTTGCAGTCTGTTTCTCTGTCTTTTTCTCTCTCGCAGAGATATAACACTTTAAAGACAGAAGACTTTGAGAAGAATTTAAATAATTAGTTTTTAGCCACTCCAAGAGTGAACATAAAAGAAACCACAAAACAAAAAAAAATAGACAATGAAAATTAAGCAGTCTTGTAATCCTTTGTCTTCAATGTGTTGATTAAAGAAAATATTAAACTGTAGGGTATCAGCAAAGCCTGCAGAGGATTTGTTGGTGAAATGAATGAAAGAAAAGACTAAAAAAACATAGCTAATTAAATTTTGCTTGCATCTTTACTGAATAAGAAATACAAAAGGAAATTTATCTTTGTTGTGGTTCCGATTTCCTCATCCTGCTCAAGTCTGCTCTTAGTTTAGAAATAAACTGGTTTCTTCTTTCATATTTCATTAAATGTTGCTTAGACTTCCTGGATCTAGAGGAAGTCTTTGGATTGGCCATGAAAACAAATATCTTTTGGAACAAAGCACTGGAGCAACTGGGATACCAAAGACCAAATTCAGACCTTATGTATGGATAGGGAAACATCCAAAGGCAGGACAAACCTCTTGTACCAGTCAGAAAGTGATGCTGTGTGACAGAGATGCTATGCCCAGAAAAACGAAATTTGCAGTCTCCTTTTCACCTGTGTCCCTTCTTATTGTCCCTTCAGCCTCTTGGACTTTTCCTGCTTTTGGGAGCCTAATTAGCTATTCTATTTCTTTATATCTTTAGCATTTGTATCCTTGCTTTGTTTCTATTCATCCCCTTTTAAGCTCACCTCCCATTTCTACCTGCTTTCTCTCTCCTTCCTTACGTGTTCTGTCTCTTTGTCTGCTCTTCCTTCATTTCCACAAGTGGCTTTAGCACAGTTCTGGCCATCTTCCTCAGTTCCTCAAGGTGCCTTCATGATCTTATTTTTTCTCTCTCTTCTTCTGCTAAAGTGTTTTTGTTTGTTTGTTTGTTTTAATTAGCCTTTTTAAACTGCATGTGTTTTGTTGTTTTTTTTTCTCTCAACCACTTCAGTCATCACCTTTTCCTTTGTATATTTTGCGTTGCAAAATATTTCTTGAAACCTCTGTAAGTCAGTGGTGATACAAGGCAGCAGTGATACAATTCAGGTACATAGGATAACAGCAAGCTACAGAAAAACCATCCTTCCACAATGCTGAGCATTCATTACAAAGAACTATGTCCCAGGCTGAGAAGAACAGCTCCTTTCTGCAGAGCACTGAAGAACTGGTGTGTGCACACACTGCTCCATCATATGGTGCTGAGCACAAAGAGGAATTAACTGGTGGGACTTAACTGAGCACATGCATCTATTGAGGAGGCAGAGTATTTCTCAAAGGCCCTGTAGCTGTGACTCACACTTACTCCCACACAGTTGAAGCATGATGTTCTCTTACTCTGAGCATGGATTTGATGGATTGAGAAGCAGGAAATTAAGGTTTGTCATTGATGATACAGGGCAGGAGTTTTCAGTACATCACAGCCCACCAGGGTAAAAAAATATCTGAGCTATGGAGTAATATCCTGTACTTTGCAGTATCTGTCACCATGTTTATTCTTGTGCTCTTTGTTCTGGGTCTTGGTCCCACTGATATCACAGCCTGGGGGGTCTCAGAAGAATGCATCCAAGCTGTGGATTCAGGAAGACTAATTGGGAAGCTACAAACCAACAGAGCTAGAGATACTCCTTGGGTAATGGTCAAAATTGATTTTGGTTCACACCTGCCTTTGAGTGAAATGACTGGTAAAAGTAGAGATTTGCAAGAATATTTTAAGTTTTGAGTATGTTTGCAATCAGTCCCGTGGCAGGCTTGTTATGCAAGCTGGAACAGTGGCCCTTATATTTCTGCATATAAATCACACTGCTTCAACTGTTTTGTATAGATACAAACTAGTATAAATACCCTTGTCCATACTGCAGTTTTCTTCACATTTCATATGCATTCAGTGCTAAGTCCAACCATTCATCAAGCCCCAGTCTCGTTTTTCTTTGCCTCACAGGGATAGTAAAGTACTCAAAAACTCAGATGAAGCATGAAAAACTGTTTGGAAACCTTCTTTCAAACTTCTTTGACTTCTTTCAAACAAATAGGATTTTTTTTTTCTAAAGTTGGTGGAAGAGCAAGAATGCTGCTACCTCTCACAATAACCAGTTTTGTGACAAAAGAGGTGTCTAAATGTTGCTTTTCCATGTTGACATTTCATGCTTGTTAGTTAAAGGAAAAGAAGTTCCAATGCAAAAATAACCACTAAACAAAAAAAAACCTATAAAAAGTGACATTTCATAGTAAACCTCAAACAGATGAAATCAGTCAATCATGGTTTAGTGAAACAATATTTCTCACTGGAAGCTTCATTCACACCTTTTTTTTTTTTTTTAATTTTTTATTTTATTTTATTTTATTTATTTTTTTTTTTTTTTTTTTTTTTTTTTTTTTTCCTTTCCCAACTGACTACTTAGAACAAATATGGGCGACTTCATGGATTCACTTCACATACCAAGTGGGCTTTATAAACTATTATTAGTGGCTTAATAAAAAATTGCAGCTGTCCACCTATAATCCCATAGACTTTGCTGATCTTTTATGAGTGGTTTTCTTCATTAAGTACCCATTCAGCTCAGAATGGATCCCATGCCTGTGCAATGAAGGATTCTGTATTTGATATGAAGCAAGAAATCCCATGCATTGAATTAAGTAAAAGAGTTTCTAGGAAAAGGATGACCCAGATGATCCCATTTTATGTCCAAGATTGTTCATATGCACAGAATTGGCTCTCAATTCATTATCTTATCTTCCAAAAAAGCTTTGTGTACCACCAGTGACATGAGTCAGAGGACAAAGTGTTTGACGAAAAAGGGAAGGTGGATGTAGTAGAGGCAAAATACTGGATATATTTCTATCATTAGCTTAGATAAAAATAGGCTTCTCTCCTTGTTATCCCCCTCATTGGATGTTCTAGAGAAATGTGTTGTTCTCAATGCTTTCCACATGAACTTCTGTTTAAGAAAAAAATAACATGTATTATTGATGCTTTTTAAACAAAGGACATGTTTTCACTTATAAAATTTGAACTGAAACAATTAAATTGGACAAGGAGTTCAGTTTGTATCAATAATTTACTACAATAATTCTGTTTCAGACATCAATAAACTTAGTTGTTTCCTATTTAGTGTCAAAATAATTACTCCAAAATTGTCTCAATTTGCCATCCCAAAGGAAATAAAAGCAATAAACTTTTCACTTTTAGCACTAAGGATTCTTACTTAGAAACATTATTTTCTATAACTTAGCTATACAATACTCCAGTGTAAATATTTAAAAGGGACAATTATATTATCTTTGCCAGCAAAAATTTCTTAACCTCCATTAATCCATCTTTTAGTACTACTGTAAAAAGAAAATATCTATTACATCTATCAAATCTTAGAAATACTTAAATATCTTTAATTAAGCAATCTCTGTTTTTATTTTCCTTCCAGCTTTCTAGGAATATCTGCTTTATCCTTTGGCTTATGGTATTTATGAAGGGCAAAAGTGTGGTCTAAATAAAAAAGTACAGTGTATTCCTTTATTTATATGCAGTGACTGTTGTTGAAGTTTCTCTGTTTCAGTCTTTCAATATCTGATATGACAACAGCAAGAAAATTTGTCATATGCAGCACTCATCAAGGTCCCAATTGTACAAAAATGAGCACCTGAAATCTAGGGTGGTTTTTTTTTAGAATGGGAAAAGACTGACAATTAAGTGGTTTTGGTAAAAATTAAACTATGAAATTGGCCTAAATGTAAGGATAGGAACAAAATGAAAACATTTTCCAAAGTGTTGACAAAATACATAGCATTTCTCACTGTGTGGCCTGTTGACTAATGGACATTGCAACAGGCTGGACAAGTCACTGAATACATACACATTTTTCAAACTTTATATTCATCTATTTACAACCTTATAAAAGCTCTAAACAAATATGTTCAGCAATAGTTGGAACTAGAACAAATATTGGTCAATGAGAAACAGAATATAAGTTGAGTTTTCAGTAACAGGATGAAAATTGAATTGCTGCACATGGAGTAGGATAAAAACTGGATTAATTACTGTGCAAATAATAAAGACTGTAGTGTGAGTCTTTGGTATCAAGGCTGTTCCTAGTTACAAATAGATCATTTAAATAATTTGAAATATCCTGTGGACATGTGGGAGATACAGGAAGCCAAAGTGAATTTAGCAAGCTAGCAAGTATGATTCCATTAGGGATCTGAACTCTACCTGGCAGCATGAGAAGTCAGTATTACTTATATTCAAGTGGTGTAATCACTGGTAATTGACATAGATCATAAAGGTGATGACACAGAAATGTATATAAAGAAGAAACACATCATGTTTCAGTCATTGTAGTTATTAAATGACTCTGCGTTGTAGAAGTCTTTGTCTACCCAAAAACACCTTTCGCATTTACTTGCACTTCAATCACTGTTTAAGGCTACTCATTATTTAATCACATTGCTAGTCCAAATCTGCCTCCCCACACAATCTCTCAGTTTAAATGGGGTGCATTTTCCAACCATGGACATGGCAAAATTTTTGGTAGCCTACGTTTTACTGTCTCCAAAGACCGTAGTGATGGAATTAAATGCTTCTTACAAAATGCTGCTATTAACCGTTCTCTGACCACCTAACCAGGCATTGTGAATTCTGATGGTTTGCTTCTTTCTCCTCATTGTTTCCAGCCAGGGTGAAAGCTGCCCTGCAGCTCACAGTCACATGGAGGGGAAATGCTGTCATCTCTATCTAGGCTACATTGGCACTATGTTGAGAAGAAGCAAGAGACCAGGTTGAAGCTATATAGAGAATTTGAGGAAGCAATGGTATGACTAAGACATGAATAATCTTTAAAGAGAATTCAGCAAAGGCAATGGAAGAAAATGGACACAATGTGAGGCCATGAGGTTTCTTGTAAACTCAAAGCAGTGGTGAAGCCACCACTGTGTGTATCTACTTCCAAACATGTCTCTCTGTGTTGCGAAATAAAAGTCATCAGCATAGTTTGATAACATATTAATCTTTAATCTATAAAGAAGATTAATTTCAAAGTTTAACATTATAAAATAATACCAAATACTTTTTAAAACAAAAATACAAGATAACACACAGTTGCCTTGGTTTCTCCTGTTGCCAGAGCTTAGAGCACACAATTTCTGGGATACAATTCCATTGCATAGAGTTTCCTATCACTTCAGAATATGTTGGAATTGAAGTGACACCTCTTCATTCACAAAAAGCTTTTCCAGGTACAAGCTCGAGCAGGGGGCTATTATGAGTAGCTGGTCACATGTCAGATCCTACACATTATTTAAACAAACCATAATGAAATCACTGCTTGCTGCTACATTCCTGCCTTCTCATGTCAGCTCCTAGATGCCAGAAGTCCTTCTACCACTGCATCGATCAACCCAGCTGCTTGTAACTCACAGTTGTTCAAGAGCAGAACTTTTTTCATTTGGGTCCATTGACATCCCCGCAGACACACATATGAAAAAGCATTGGGGGAAAAAAAATGATGTAGAAAGTATGAAAATTTTTGAGAAGTTTATTCAGTCAGCAAAGAAAAAGTTTTAGGCAGGAGAAATGTGAGTACCTCCTCCTCTAGTGGGCCCCAGGCAGGCCAAAAGGGCTGATAAAGGGTAGCCAGGTGTGGGGGAAAAAGGCATATCCTTGCCTGTCATGACAGTATGATTTACAATTCTGACCCATACAAACTCTGCTCCTGCTTTGCACTGACCATGGAAACATGCCTTTAGGCCCTGGCTGAATCAGGCTGGAGTGACACTACAATCCACCTTACTCCTTTTTGGTTTGCTGTGTTAATCACCCAAGTGAAAGCAAACAGGAGAAAAATCCTACCAAAAGTTATAAAAAAAGGCACGTCAAAAATTGATAAAAGGATACATTGTTCTATAAGCATCCCAAGTAGAATAACTGTTTTTTGAATCCATTAGTGGTTGTATTCTTATTGTATGATCTTTGGAAAGGCTAATAATTACAATAAAAACAAAATGAAATAAAATATTGCCACCAATGAAAAATCTTTTCAGTAAAAAACTGCAAAACCAAGTAAACAGCAATTTACACAATTCTCTCAGTCCTGTGAATCTGAAACATTCAACACTGCTTAAACAAAATTGAGAATACAGTAGATTTTTCAGCATAACTCTACTTAAATGACAGTATTAAGAAAAATAAGGCATACTATTGAAACCAAAAATACATAGAATCAGGTTTCTATGCTACTGTTTGCCAAAAAGTTATTTTTTTAAAAAATGGTTTAAATGCAAACTTTTACATCTCCAACACGTTTTACATATTTCAGACAACAAAAGAATACACATACATTGTATGTGATAATTTTTCAAAACTAGCCATTACTTTTTCACAGATTAAAAAAAGTCTGTTTAAATATTTCATTTCTACAAAGTGAATTTACATTTTTAAGTACAAAGTGCAAATACTACAGTTGTTTTTATTGCCTTTTGGTGAGGAAATCTCCCACATGTCAAAGAGATCTGCCTTGGATTAGTAAGGTGTTCATCCTTGCTTCTTCGAAACTTGCTGAAAAGAAGTTGGGAAAATTTGCATTATTAATGATGTTTTCAATAAGTCCAGTATAAAATTATATCTCCGTTTTTCAGTAGTGCCCATATGCCACTATCAGAAGAGAGTTCTGTATAAATATATAGGGAATTAAAAAAAATTGTTCCCTGTAGTCCTTCATGGGATCTATGAGAATGGGTATGAGTAATATCATGACTACTCACCTATGGCCCCTTTAAATCCATTTAAATCCCCTTTAAACACACAGTTTTAGCAACTGCCTGGGCAAGTCCCTAGTTCAATACACCTCCTATGGCATGTGATATATAAGGAATGGGCTGCTGGCCCAAGTCTTACAAATAATCTTGGTTTCCTTACAAACTTTTTTGCTAGGCTGCAAGAGATCCCCCAGGTCTCACTGGCAGCGTGAGGGCACGCATGTGTGTGTTTGTTGGACAGGGTGGAGCTGAGAAGGGAAGTATACCTGGCCACTACCTGAGTGCTGTCAGACTCATCCCCTATATGACCTCTTTTAGAGCAACCACAGCTGTGCCTCAGTCAGCATAGCAGTTTATGTTTCTTTATCTGCTTTCTTTCAGCTCCTATGTGTGCATACACACACAGATCTGCACATATGTAACAAAATACATGCTGAAGCAGACACAAACATATATTTAACTAAACTGCTGCAATAAATTAGTAGAGTAGGCTTTTGAGTGTGTGTCTCCTGAGTGGTGCAAATCTGATCAGGCCTTCTTAGATGGGTGGCTTCCTTTGAGCAGCTTCTACACTTCTCAGTAGCTTCCTTCCAAGTGAGAACTTCTGTGATGAAAATCACCTTCTGCATGTGCAGCCATGTATTGTTCAAGTATGAAACTGCCAACAGATGATTTTCTTATCCAGGCTTAATTTAAGGCTATCAGCAACAGCTCTTAAAATAATTGATACTGAGTCAGCAAAATTATTGGACAAAATTGAAAACCATAGCTGTTCTAAGGACATTTTTATTACCAACTCCGCAAGTCAGTATCAGATTACAAGAAAGGGGAGAGGGCTTGTCATGCTTTGAGTGTAATGC
Source organism: Zosterops lateralis (assembly GCF_965231275.1). NCBI lineage: Eukaryota > Metazoa > Chordata > Aves > Passeriformes > Zosteropidae > Zosterops > Zosterops lateralis. Next base: position 40,325,900 of record NC_139764.1, on the reverse strand, counting down.
ACATGTGCCAGTAATTGCCATTATATAATTAAAATAACCCCACTGAATGCTCTGGAGTTCTGACAAGATAATTGTTTTCAGGCTGCCTTGTTTAAAGCATAAGTGATTTGTAGGGAAAACCTGAAAAATTAAGACCACAAACACTTGTTTAAACAAATAAACTTATCATGTTATTGTAGCTGTGAGAATATTTTGTATTCCATCAAAGGTGTGTAGGAGGTCTCTGGTAAAAAAACCACAACCAATGTTGAGCTTCCCTTAGGAAGTGCAATCCTAACATCAAACAAAGCAGAGATAAAAAAAGGGAACAAATCAACAAGCAAATTTGAGAAGATTTCTCTTGGCTTGTTGGTAGGTTCACCTGAGGTTCAGTTTCCTAATTAATTATTTTAACAAATTAATCTAACTTTATGATAGATGAGAAGATATTTACCACAACTAGGGTTTTGGGGTATTTTTAGCTAAATTCCTCTCTTCATCAGTGCAGCATTACCTGAGCTGTTCTTTTAATATAGTTACATGAATATTTTTGTGGATATTTTAATATAGTTACATGAATCATTTACTTTTGTGGATATTAATAATTTAAGTCCTCTAACTAACTAACTAGTGAGGTAAGAATAGTGTGAAGATGACTCTTTTGCTAGACCATTCAAACTGCTAGACTAACAAGCCCTCCTTCAAGACCATGCAAAAGTACAAGGAAGGCATGACAATACTGCCCAGATTTTTTTTTTTTTTTTAATAAATGGTTATAAAAAGCCCAATAATATACACAAATTAAACCCCACTTTTTTAAACCTACTTTGCTGGCCTTTCACTTGAGTCCCTCCTTTTCAAAGTTCACCTTTCCTTCATTTAAAACACTCTGCTTTTGTGCCTTTTGCAGCTCTGAATGGCTTCAATAGCCAAACCTCCATGGATGATATACACTCGTGCTATTTTGAAAAACAAGATCAAATCTTTGCAGAAAATTTATTTTTTAAAAAAATCACGGATTATGTTGTCAGGACACTTGACATTTGATTTTTTCCAATCATTCTGCAATTTTAGTTTAAACGTAGATTAGCAGAGTGATGCAAATCCTAGTTCTTCAGCATCATTTTGTTCAGCCAGCAAAGGCATTTGAAAGTGACAGCTCTTTTCATTGCACTAAGATTTTAAAAGCTGCTTAAAATCATCATATAATAATGCAGTGGGGTTTGTGAAATGTATAGATTTTCACAAGGCATGGCTTTGTCCATTTCAATAAATGTCAGTTTGTGTCTGTACTGTGACAAAAAGGAAAACTGACAGAATTCAGCTAAAGTAAAGGTTAAATGAAGATGAAGCAATCCGCATTTAAAAGTGTATGAGAATGCTGCCATTCAGGAATGCAGAAGATTCATGAGGGCTCAATTACACTCATCAAATTGTCATATATGTCCTGTATGTCAACTTACACTTCCCTAGGAACTTCCACATGCAAGCCTAATCCACTCTGCAAATGATGCACATTTACTCTGCACCTGTAATTGGCTGATTTAGCTTTCCATACATAGAACTTAAGTGAAAATTTGTTAATTGGGATGTTGCTCTACATTTTCTGGCAACTCTGCAGAGTAGCAGATTAAAGCAGATTGAAGCTGCAGTGATGACTGGTAAAACCCCAAGAAATTCAGCCGGGAGAGGCAGAAATGGAGATCTTGCTCTCCTCAGTGCTCACCTGCCTGCTGGATGAAGTGCTCTCAGTGTTGGTTCTGGGGACCGCTAAAGGAAGGGAAAGAAAACATCATAAATATGGTTTGCAAGTTGTCCTCAAGAACTGAAGCCCTCATTCTGAAATGATATTTTTTAGAGCAGGGTAAGTGCACAGCTTTCAATAAATGAGATAAAATATTTCAGATCTTTCTCTGACAGATCTACTTTTTTCTTTCCTCATTACAGGTGTTGCTTATTTCGAGGAGTTATATGAATGTTGAACAACAACATCTCCTATCAGTTAATATGTAAAATTTGCTTAGGAGATTGTGTCTATACATACATTGTTCACATATAATCTGTAAAACTACAAGATTATCACTGTTTTGTTTTTTTTAAATTTCTTAGTCTCAAAGTCATAGACAGTGCTCAAAATAGGGGAAAAAAAATCCCCAAAACGCTAAATTTGCTAGCCTATTAATCTTCCCAAGCAAACTTATGAGATTAGGGAGGAACTTGCTCTCTTGGTTTTCCATGTCAGTCTGTGGGTCTGTACTGGAACTAAGGGAAACAAAACTGGACCTTGAAAAATGCTACAGCAGCTAGCGCTCCCTTCAGAAAACATGCTTTACAACTTTTATATTGCTTCAAATTATTCTCACACAAGACACTTGGGACTCACATGAAATGATACAGAGCTACTTCCTTAGCTCAGCTCTCATACCTCAGGTGACAAGAGTCTCATATTTTCCTAGAAATGTAACTCTAACTGGAGTGAAATGGTAATTTCTTTCATTTGTGCAAGTGAAAGGAGTATCAGAAAGCAAATTTTAATTATCAAGTGAGAAAACCAAAATAGAATATTGGTATTTCAACAAAAGTAATTTTTGTTATCTTGTCCTTAAAACTATGTACTTCTAGTAAAACAACCCAATGATTTGGTTAAGAACTTTTCCCCAGCTGGATACTATTAGTTTTTCAATGCCAAACTTCTGAGTTTGGTTTTTTTTTTCCTTCCAAAGTTGAATGTTCTCATTATTAAATAGATTTTTTGAAGATCTGTTATAAAACTTCAGTTATGGTGGATGCAGTTTTTACTTCAGCCAAATCTGTGTGTGATCTTCAATTTCCTCTTACAATTTTCATTTCCAAAACAGGCAGTTTATCCCAATCTTTGGGGTTTTTCCCACTGGCACATGAAGACAAAAAACCCAGGGTTTGCTTTCAGTCTTTCTATGTCTTTCTTTTACATCCTACATAGTGATTTTGGACCCAAATTCCATCTACAGTAAGTCCTAAGAATGCCTGCTGCAGAAAGACAGAAGTGTTTCACTTTTCGTTCATAGCATAAAGATAACAACAGTCATCCACTTTCATATACATTTTTTAACCTTCATCATCTAAGTGAAAATTGGAAGGTATCATTATGAGGTCCACAAAAAAATCCACAGGAAAAGAATCCTGGATCTGATTGATACTTGTTATGAGAAATCTGTTACTGTGAGCCACAGTAACAGTAAAATATTTACTTCACTGGTAAAATGTAGATCTCTTCTGTCTTTCTGCAGTATTTCTTTTCTAGACTTGAATACAACCAATGAGACGTTTGTTTCACTTCACTTGTCCTTTCTTCATTTTATGGTACCAGAAAAAAGAAGGTACCTATAATCATTCTTCCACAACTTCTTAAAGTATGAGGATCTATTGCTGCTCTTTAAATTTTATTTTTTTTTAAATTTTTTTCCCATTTTCAGGAACTGAAAATGTGTGATTGAACTCTGCAGGGACTAATATACCCTGTAATTAGTTGTTCCCCTTCCTACCAGTTTGGCAGCAAGGTAAGGTGGCTGTGTATTAGCCATTATTCCACCTGTTTGGCAGATGATCACATTCCTCTCTGCATCTCTAAACTACAAAAGAGAAATGCGAATTCATCAGAAAGCTCAACCATGTGCTTCCTTCCAGGAATCCAAAAAGCACAGGTGTAATACTTCCTCTCACTCAGAATACAGTCCTATAATAACACTAAACTGGCTTTTTGATGACTGTTACTAAATCTTCTTAGGTTTCCCACCATAATATATTTAAAGGTCAGAATCAACAGGAAGTTTTTGATTCTGTTGGAGCAAACTGATCCAGAAGCAACTTTCTTGCCATCTGCCCTATGCAACAGCTGTGGTAGCTGCAGTAGCTGCAGACAGGCGTATTACTTTATTTTGTGTAAGTCTAGTACGTACAAATATCAGACTTCATAAACTTTGAAGAATTTAATGAAAAAGACAGAGAGAAAAGGTTCTTACTATGGCGTTTCTTTGTTTCTGCTTTACCTTCTTCTTTTGTAACTCCCAAGCAGCCCATTAATTCTTGAACTGACAAGGACTTATCGTTGTTCACATCACAGTATTCAACAAACTTCTTCACACATTTTTTGGGCTTTGATTTCTTTCTTAAGAATCTCTTAAATGGCTTGATTTCCTTCTTGCCAATATCACCACTGGAATTTTTATCTAGCTGTTTGAAATACCAATGGACGACTCTCTCTTCCAGAGTATGATTTGGATCAGGCTCAGAAACACTGGAACAAGAGAAAAAGAGAATTAAGTTTTAATTCTGATATTTATTTTATTTCAGAATAGTTACATCACCGTCAGATGATCCTCACCATTGTTACGTAAATCTCCCTGCTTTGGGACACTAAATTCTTTGTAGTGAATTTCTTTTTTCACTTTGGCCAACAATATCCTAAATTTCACTCTAAGGGCTAGAATCTGCTTTTAGTGTACTCTCTGAAACCCTGTTGAGGTCAGCATCATACTTGGTAAACAGCACTTTCCCCTTAAATTTCCTCAAACAGAGGAAAGTGGAGAGAGAAATAAAAGAGGAAAAGACTGCTTCATAGTGAGCAAATGCATTAAACATGTAAAGTAGCCAACTGAAGTTGATCAACAATCAGCATCACCAAATACTGAAGCTCCAATTACAACCCATGATGGATTCTCTTAGAGCTACAACACCTAAAGGTATTGAATTACAGGATAAGCTACAACAATAAATGCTATCTCCTCAGATAAGTACCTGACCTGCAGATGCCCTAAGTTTGACAGCACTTACATATTTTTAACACTGCCTGTGACTGTTGATAGCATTGATTTGTTTTGCAAGCAGTTAGGAAGAATATGAATCAGGAAGGTAGCACGCATTCAAGAATTAAAGCCTTGAGAGGAGAACAAAGACTGACACAGCTGCAGATAAACCCTGAGCTCTGCTGCTGAGAATTCATCTGTCAAGTGTATCTCTGTTTAGTGAATATGGCCCACAGTGGTAACTTTGAAGTAAACTCTCCTGGGTAGATTCTTGGAAATTCCCTCTTTATGAAGGCTCCTCTAAGCCCTCAGCTACCCACTCACCACTGTCAGAATCCTTTTAGAGACACACAAAAAGGATCTGAAACCCACCGGCTGGAAGACAGTGATGGATCAGAGACTGCATGCACCATATCTGTGGACAATGCATCCAAAACACTCGTCAGGAACTCATTCTTCTTGGCCCCAGGACAACCTAGAAAATCAGATTTTTTTTCTTTTCTTGTTACCTGTTTTTACAATAATTATATTCCAACAATATTTTAGACTTTGAGATAGATATTATTCCCTGTACACAAATTTCCATAAATTGTGGACTTGTTCATAACATAATTCAAAGACAAGCATTTAAATTCAGCTACAATATCTGTAACAGAGCAGGAATAAATGAACAACCCTTCGAACTGAAGCAAGTGTGAATCTCTTTTGCATAGCCTGAGTCCCTTTATTTCATTTTTGGCCATTATTTTTCTTTCTCTCTTTCTTTCTTTCAGATGTCGTTAACATGGGTGTCACATTTCAAAAATAACAGCTTTGATGCAGTAAAAGTTTGTATATGACACAAGACAGAAACATGGACCGGAAGCCGACAACAAAATACTTATTTCAGATTTCCACTTTTGCTCCTCTTATTTTCCATTGGGTTTCTCGACACACATGCTTTCAGTACATTGGTTTTCCTCTCTGTAAAATGATAGTCAACCCCTGGTGTCCTTCCCTTTCCTCTTGGACAGGGGTTAACTAACACTACAAGGCACCTAGCCCAATCAGCTGCTCTTGAGACTTTGGTTCATACTGTGAGATCCTATGTTGATGCTAGATCATCCTCATAATCACATTCTCTAGGAAGGTCTCTGAAAGAAACTGACAGCATGTTTCAGACACAGAATATGTCAGATAAATATATACTGAATGATCTCCTCTTCAAGCAGCACAGCTGGAGCAGATAAATTCCTCTGACAAGCACATGGATGTTGATACATGGAGGTTTGCTTATACAATACACCTGCTTCCTCTCCTCTTCCCTAGAGCCTTGAGCTAAACACCAAGTCTTCCTCTAACCCTCTAAATAGCTGAGTTGAAGTATAGGATGATCCATGATCAGTGACATGGAGATTACAAGCTTGAAACTAGTGCCCACAGCAGGACTTTCACAGACAATTCTGCGCTGGAAGCCACTTACTATGGTTCTGTTTTAAAGTGAAAAAGGGAAATACTTTGAAGTGTTGTGGAAAAGGAAGATTAGTCAGTCAGTAGGGATTTGGTATTTTATTACATTTCTCAGCAACCTCTGGAGCAGGCAGTAGGACTACATGAGCCTGAGAAGCTTCATTTTGCCCAACAAATTATTTTTTAATACATCCCATGTTGATCCAAGGAAATAAACCTGTGTTATATTAGCCCTTAGTTGTGTTGCAGTAAGAATAGCTCAGCTATTATGTACAGCAAGAGTACCCACTAGATATTATTGTCTGACACATTCATGTAGTTATGAGTTCCTTGCCTTTGGCACCAGGGATATTTTATTCCAGTAACTGTAAAAGGTATATAAAAGGAATTCACTGAGGCCAGTTTCACTGCACTAAAAGCACACATATGAAAGCAGTTGTTACTCTGTTAGATATGTCCCTTTCTCCTTAGTCTTTTATTAGTTGCGGGTTTTTTCCTGTCACAACTGGAAAAAAAAAAAAGAAAAAAGAAAAAAGAAAAAAGAAATTACACCCCCCCCCAAAAAAAAAACACAACACAACAAAAAACCAACAAAAAACCAAAAAAAACCCAAACCAAAAAAAAACCAAACAATCCAGCAGCTATGACTTATATAAGTGTGAGTTCAGTGAGGCAAGCACTTCAATTTTCCCTAAAAGGTACAGAAGTTAGAAGGGTGGCAAGATATTAATAAGGGAAGGACAGAAAACTGTACCAACAGGTTCCATTCAGTGCATATTCCCTAGTGCAAAGAGTCTGCCATCAAATTAGGTTCAGGCATTCCAGCCCTGAAAGTAAATTGTGTATTGTGATTTAAATGAGGTCACATAACTTTGCAAGCCACAAAAGCCTATTTGCCCAGAAATGAGCAGGCAGAGGCCAGGCAGTTCCCATGCAGCAGGCACATCCAGTGGTGTCAGCACGCCAACATGTACGAATCAAGCAACCAAGTCCCTGAGCAACCTACGGAGCTCAGTGCTACCTCTCCCTAGCAAGGACAGCACTGTGGGTCAGAGCTGGTCCCCTTCAAAGGACTGCAAAGTCTGTGTCTGAGTCTTCTCCACCTTGAATCGTATGAGCTTTATTTATTTTGTGTTGGAGCTGTTATTACCAGCATAAGCCTAAATTCTGCTCCAAATGTAACTTGTGAATCAATACAAGACTTGTGGAAAACGCAGAAAATAAGACCTCGACATGTAGCAATGCAGCACAACATGGAGCAAAGGCAATTTGACTTTTTTCTTTCTCTGTCCTTCTTTTGGATAGTTAATAATGTGAATATCCAATTTGATTTAGGAGCTCCACCTGAATTTTTCATATTATTTATGAGTGTATTTCTGAAACATCTGGAAGAAACAAAGATATGCTTTAGGTAGTTTCCACTGCTGTCCAGGGGGCTGCTGAGTGTACATATGCTACAGATATAGAGATCAAAATCCTCACAGCTTGCCATTTATGAGATACAGCTAAGCAGGGGAAAGTGTCAACTTCTAAACTTCTTTCACAAGAAATCACAGGAAGAAAATTTCACAGTTTAAAGCCTGTCTCTGACAATTTTCCCTAAAAATAAGAAAGGTTTCTAAATGTGTGTTTTATGAAGTTGCAATAGCAGCTGAAAGTAATAGAAATCTCATAGAAAAGAAAAATTGCTGTTAAAACAAACACAATCAGTTGCTGTGAAACATTCTGAATTGTAACTCTACTACTTAATGTAAAATGACACCCCACAAAATCCTCATCAGTTAAATACAGAGAAAACATTCAGGTTCTCCCAATTATAAGTTTTGCTGACATGTGGGCAATCACACAGCAATTTACCCCACAGTGAAATCTCTGTTTTTATGCAGGTATTACTAACTCAGAATAATTCTCTGGAGGCTTCATGCTGAGCTTTAATTTTCAACAAATTTGTGGATAAACCGGCAAGACTGAAGCAGCTTTAGCTTGATTGTAATGAATAATTCAGTCTTATTGGGCTCAATACAGAAAGGGAAAGACTAGTCTCTTATGGGAGCCTTATGCCTCTTTCTATGGTTTATAGACTTCAGTTTCTTCTTCTGCAGCTGCCTGTCCTATGTGGATTTGACAGCTTACATAAATAGAAATTTGTTGTTGAAAGGTGGAAGCTGAAACCACATGGAGTTAACATACAGGTTCAGAATGCAGACTGAAGTGTTTGCTTTTAGGATAGTGTTACTCAGAGTAAACCTTAGACCAACAATACATCCAACAAATGACAGGAATACACAAACACCTCATTTCAGCTATAACATGACGGAAATCAGGGAATCATCATAATGCATTATATCTCTCATATATACACATCTCTCTATACATGTAACTGTATTAACAAAAATAATCCAATAGATATTTTTGGGAAACCAATAGATAAGGTTAATCACCTTAAAATGGATTTTGCATTAGTCTTCCTGTAAGAGAGGAAACTGTTTTGAGTCAGTCACTCAAGTTATTAAAGGCATGACAACTTCCAATTAGCAAATCTAGTTTCTTTTTCATTCTGTTTGCTAATATGAACATAAAGCTTAGCAGAGCACTCAAATACAATGGCCATTTAAATACCTCTAAAGATTGCAAGTAAGGTTTTGATCTGTCAAAAAGCAGAATGATCAGAACTATCCATGCTTCATTTGTACATTTGATTTCACTGAAAAACAGTGTTATACCGAAGAAATGAATTAAAATTTTTCAGTGCTACTGGTTATCCTGGGAGAACAGACAGTAATACAATGAAAACATTTTTTCTTGGACATCTATTCTATACACACATGTATGTACAGTCATGAGTTTATTTCTGTTGATCCATGTGAACCACAAGTTTGTGTTTGTCTAGACAAGTTGAGGGGCCTCCTCATTTTTTGGAGGACTTCCTGAGCTCTTCCTGACTCCCTTTCCAAAAAAAAAAAAAAAAAAAAAAAAAGGCAACCTTCAAAACATGAGCCTGGGAAGTGAAATTTTTTACTCTGCTGATTACTAAAAATCATGGTCTGAAATCACATCTCACTGATGGAATCAGTGCCTTTATAGTTTTATTTAATGGATGGACTTGATTAGATTAGATTGAAAAGACCTTAGAGGTCTTTTCCAGTCTTAAGAATTCTCTGATTCCATGACTCCATGCCTCATTTCAGTTTTTCCCTCACTGCAGCTTCTGGTAACTTCTCACAGACAAAAACTATCTATTTCTTATTTTGTATCCTAGAAGGCTTGAGGACATTATTACCTCTCCTTCTTAACATCCCTCAGGTATTAAACTTTTTATATATAATTTTATTTTCTCTCTTAAATATTAATACAATTAAAAAAAATTAAGCTCAGAGACAAATTCTCTTTCATATGTCCTTATCCAAATTTCAAAAATAAGTAAATAGATTACAATGGATATTAGCTCTAGGGTGGTACTGATCCATTGCTTTGCAGCCCCAGATCTCCAAGTCTTATAGGAAAGAAGTATTTTTTCTTGACAAGTGCAGGAAGCAGATTTCAGTTCTTAACATGTATTTAATTTTATTTTTGTTACTATTTTAAAATTGCCTTTCTGTTCTAATTTCAGTGGATACACACACACTAAAGAGTTAACAAAGGATGCCCTCGCAAGGCCCTACCCTTCACCCCTAGGCATTCATATCATACCAAAGTGCATTGAGGGGGATTTGTTGAACTTGAGCCTGATGAAATGATGTGTCTCACCCATAACAGTTATTTAAGCTCAGTATAAAGGAACCCATTCAGAAGGCATTCATCCCAGCTACATGAGGGTTTGTGATTTTTTTGCTCAGAATAGAAGAGAATCTCCCTTAAAATGTTTTACTTCTTTCCTATTAACTGAGGAAGCCCAGACAGATAACTTATATTCCCAGGCGGTGTTAAACAGCTTGTGATTAATTCTATACGTATTTATTTTATAAATGGATTTAAACTCCAACTACTCTCCTGTTCTTTGGGTAAATGTGGAAGAAAGAAGGAATAATATTCATAGCAGAAACACAAGATCCTATAAGCAGCTTCAGCAGGCAACTGAGTGACAAAGACTAGGGCATTTGTTGATAGGAAAAACAGTCCATTACTTTTATTTCAGTTCCTGTATTATTATTACTAAACAAGAAAAAGAAAATCACATCAGAACATCCAAGCATAAGACAGGCAATGTGAAATGGCTACCTTATTCTAATTACCATTTTTTAGTTTGGTTTTCCCACCATTAAAGTTTGAAAGGCTTTTGAGAAGTGAATTTCTTGCTGCAAACAGCTCTGAGATGCCACTGTGACAACAGGGAGCAAGGAACCAATTGAAACACTGTAATCCTTTCAGAGGCCATCCAGTTAAAAATCAATGCTGAACTTGAGAAAGTCTTTGGATCTTATTTGCCATTCTTAAACATTCTCTTGTAGACCTTTACCTTTCTAGTTTTGACTGTGAATAGGAAAAAGGTCGAAAAATTCAGATCATAAGGAGTCATGCCTCTTTGCTCCCTGACTGGATACAAGAAAACTGATATTTCTATTTGGCAGTCCATGCCTACAGAATATCTACTTCACTTTTAGAAACCAAAGACATCTCAGTATGTTGAGAAGGATCTGACATTCTTGAGCATTTAGATTCACACTATGCGCATGCAAACTTGTAGTCATTAGAGGCTCATCAGCCCAGGCTGAGCATGACCAGCCATGTGGGTCCAGCTCCAGGGGAGCAAACACAATGCATTTCACTAAAGTGTTGGCAGAGTGACAGAAGTCAATCATCCCACTGATTGGACACAGAGAGAAGAGTTTAAAAATTAGAAAGGGGCCCAAAAATGCGTAAAAGAGAAAAGCGACTAGATCTGATTTTCAAACAGTTATATTTCTGCTTTATATACCCTACTTCATGACTGCCTGGACCTGAGACAAACAGCTGGTACCTGACTGCAGTAACACTTTCAGAAAGAGCTTATTAAACAGAAATATTTTGGAATCCAGTTTTATATAGTATGACAGGCATCTGAATCTCCCCATTATCACTCTGAGAGTCTTAACAATTAGTAACCAATACTGCTTAGAGAGAAAATGCAGTTATTTTTAGTAGACATTTATTACTTCCCATTCACTTGGATTTTCATCATGTTGTTACATTTCCTCTCAGGAGAAGGGTATGAAAGAAAACATATTTAATTACCTCCATTCAAATATCCATTAAAAAGGAAAAGCTATTACAAAGAATGTATGTTGTTGTAATTATGGAAGTGACCTCAGAAATAAGGTGCATAATTCTGGTCTCTTGATGGAAAAATTGAACTATGGGGACTTGACTTAGTGAGGATGTTTTTTACATTACTTAATTAATCTAAGCAGCTTGTTCCTTGGAAACTTTCATGAAAAACAGCCTTTTCTACAAACTGATGTTGATTTTAACTTTTCTGGCTATCTCTGAATGAGACTCTAACCACTGGAAGCATAAGCTGAAAGTTCTCAAAGCATCCACTCTCATCTAGAGCCACAAAAAAAGTCTTTATTCAGACCCTAAGAAGCAATGGCTATTAAATCAGAAGAAGGAAATTCAGAGCAGCACACACTCCTATTAGAACAATTTTCTAAGAGTCCCCATGCACAGAGTGGTACCTTTATGCCTGTGTGTGATTCTTATGCAAACATAACACAGGATGGAAGGTTAGAAGTCCATAAAGGTACCTTTTTTTACATGATGGATCTTTTCAAATACACCTTTGAAACACTGGGCATTCATTGTTTTGGGGGTTGTTTTGTTTTAAAAAAAACCCAAATATAGATAGTACCAATGCCAGCCTGTGGCACACAAATAGAGCATTTCACAGATGCAGTGACTTGATGTCTCTTGAATCTGGAAATAAAAGAAATGGCAGAACCACCAAATGCAAAACTAGGGCACTGCTACCAGGGCCCAAAGCATATGGTTGGATGGTAAAGGCTGAAATGGAAAAAAAAGATATGGAAAGGAGGAGCAGAAAAGAGGCAGAATATCTAGCAATATTGGAAGCAGTCATGTAAAATATCAGTTTTTACTCTTGCTTTATTTTGCTTATACCTATGAGTACTGAATTTGCATTAAGAGACAAATTTTCACCAGTTTTATCTGATTACTTTTTTTCTCCCTCCCTTCCACAACTGGCAAGTGACAGATTTAGAAATTGGATTTCTAATACAGAGGGAGGCTAGAACTAATGGCAGGCAGGCATGGCTATTTCTTGGAACATTAACTATATACTGAATTGTAACTCAGAATGGATTTTTACAGCAGTGATTAAAAGAGGTTTATAAAATGGAAATCCTGGAAGTAACTGAAGTGAAACAAGAGTCAGCAAGTACCACTAAAGCATTACTTGAACACTATGGAATGAAACAGTCCTTGGAGACCTGGCATCACAAAAATCTCCTTTTCTCTTTATGCAGTTTTTAATTTGGGATCTGCAGTCGTGTTACCTTTCTGGACATGAAAGGTCCATTCAACATGACAGATTTCCTCTGCAAACAGAATTTCAAATCTCACTAGCTCATCCTTTGCTAGATAAAAAAGCTGTAAGATGACAAATACAAAAAACATACAATTCCTCAGTATGAAACTCTTACAAGGTATGAAATTATAAAAGAAATGCCTCTAGTTCCTGCTGAAGGAGGTGGGCATACTATGACAGACTGAATAGGCCCAGGCTTTAATAATTAAGACACTCTTTATTTAAATTAAAGATGATGGTCTACTCCTAATTCAACATTACCCAGCTCACATCTCCAGGGTTGACAGAGGTCCCTGTAGCTACACCAGGTTCTCAAACCAACTTTCTTTGCAAATAGACCTCTATTTGGAACAGATTCCCCAAGTGAAATATAGTACTGTGTGCCTCATTAAACAATAATAAACTAAATGCTGAAGTAATGCTGAACTGGATTTAATCCCACAAAAACCAGGCAATTGAGGGTTAACCATGCCATCTTTAATCTGTAGTTTACAGTAAGCACTAAGGAAATTAACACATCCCACTTGGTAGCAGAGATCCTGCAATGACAGAAGTACAATGAAGCAAATTAAGGATGGAGATTAATGTAATTATGGTTCTAAAGTGTCTGCCAGGAAGGATGCAATGCAGCTGACTTCATGTAAAACAGTTTACAGTGTGTGGTTTGATTACAAAGTGCCTTGGGTTGCTTTGCAGCAGGAAGATCCAATTCCATACTAACACTCCATTAAGGATTATGAGGACACTTTCCTCACTGGACCACTACACTGTAGCTGAGTTTCATTGTGGACAGTGTGGTCTGTTTCCCCTGTGCATGTCCAGCATTCTGTCAGGTACCCAACTAAGGATATCCTGCAACCATGCCAAGGCCTGGATTTCCTTGCGTTTGTGCAGTAGCCCACCCTGTCAAGTTCAGCAGATGTCATGAAGTGTAGTGCTAACCAGGTTCCACAGAGTCAACTGACTCTTGGTATCAATAGGTAACATCTAAAAGGGCTGAGGAGAGAGGTTATTGAAATGTGAAAACCAGTCAAGCCTACTGACTGTGGGACTCTACAGGAAACAAAGAGAGAGAGAAATATCCTATTGTACCCCTCCAGACCTCAGGCATGGTCTACAGACAAACATGACCCCATTTATACGCATTTTATACACAGGCTGACATGACACAACATGCTGCAAGACTCAGCATGTGTGGACAGTTACAGCAGTGTGTATGTGCAGTTTCTGGAGCAGGCCATGGAATCTCATTTGTCAATAACATAGCAATAGAAACACATGAGCAAGGTTCTCAGGTGTCTTACTCTACGCTGCTGAGTGAACGGAGAGAGATGGTAACAAGACATCACACTGTAACTTTGTGCTCTGGATATTGCAGGGGATAGGGGAAAATATAATCTGAATGTCCAACAGCAGCAGTGTCCCAAATGCTCAGACCCAGCAAAACTGAGTCCTTCTTGGGCATATGTACTAACCTGACTTTCATCCACGCATTTTGCAATAGTGCTTGCCTGTTGGTGAATGCAACTGAAATAATGACTCCATAATTCATACACCCCACATTTCCATTCAAACTCTATTGGGAATAATTCTTTGGTATAAATAGGCATACTAAATGCTGATTTAGTTTACAGTGGTCATTTTCCATTACAAGTTAATGAATGTAAAAAACTCTTATTCAAAACTAGAATGCTACATGCTCCATACCTGCAGATACTCAGTACTGAGAATTCCAACACATACAGAATTTCAGTCTGTGAGCTTTGCATGACTAAAGTAAACAAGACCTATGTAGATGGCTATAAAAGGGTTCACATGCTAGATTGTCAAAAATCACTTGGTGTTCTACTGCTGGTTAAAATCAGGAGGCAAAAGAGAATGTAATGAGCAGAAAAAAACCCAACCCAAACACTTAAACCTTTAAAAGTGTCTAATATTATATCAAGAAATTCAATATGTATATGTGGATTACAAGGAAAAGGCGAACAGTTACAACCCATCCACTTTTATCAACTGATATAAGCACATTAACAGAGGATTTTACAAAGTTTGAATTACATGTGCCATGGCAAAGACTAGAGCTTAAGACAGAACAATTTTTGTGGAAAGGACATGAATATATGGTAAGGGCAGTGAGCGGCAGAGAAAAGCATGGAAATTGGATAGAACCAGGTAGAAAATCAAGGGAGAGAAGAGAGACATGGAAACCAGTGGAGAAAAAAGCTGCCTGAAGTTCCAAGCAAACTCACAGCCTGTGCTCTGACACAGACACCTCCAACAGCACTGACAGAATATTAATCTTCCTCCCCTATTCTCCTCCAAACAAAACTGTGGTTCACTGAGATAGCTCTGACATTCACATGAACTGGCTTCTGGTGGTTTTATTTTCTCTGCTTCTGCCAAAGCCATGTGGATAACACAGCTGAATCTCTGCATCTTTAGCTGCATTTGCAGGGACAGAAGGGTTTTATATCTTCTATTGCTTCTGGCACTCTCAGTTTGTGACTACGAAGTAGCTCTCTCTCTGCCTGGCCAGGAAACAACAATTCTAGCATGTGGAAATAGTCAGGAGTGGGTAGTTTATATTTTACTCTGGTGCAAAATGAGCTTTTTAATGCCTTTTTTTTTTTCTTTTTTAAGAGCAAAACACCCCATCCCATCTTGGCCAAATAGCTTGGTGATGAGGGCACGCAGCTGAGATGGAGGAGACTGAGGTTCAACTCCTTGATCCAAACCAGACAGAGCAGGGAGTTGAAACCTGGCTTGCTGTTATCCCAGTGGAATACCCTAATCTCCGACACTAGAGAGTTAGGTTCAATTCCCTGCTCTGTCTGGTTTGGATCAAGGGTTTGAACCTATGTTCTTTCCTCTTCAGCTGAGTACTCTAATCATCAAGCTATTGTGTGTCCACAGAAGGGTTCCTTTTGCTGTGAGCAAACCCTCACAACAAAGAGAATGTCGGAAACTATTCCTACTGCTACATTAAAACATTTTCTTCAGCAGAATAACAATAGTGTCAGAACTGGACAGCATGTTCTTTAAGGCAGGGCTTCATTTTGCATGGCATAAAGAAATGCAACCAGCATCTTCCAAAACACCTGGCAAGTGTGTCAACAGAGTCTTCTCACTAGATCAAAAGAATTCATGAGCTTAAAGAAAAGCATGGACTTCAGTGCTTTGCCAGATAAAGGCATGGCACTTCATTGTCTGAAGAATCAAATTCTCATTTAAAAGGTTTTTTGCATTGCATGTTTTGGTCTTGAAGCTTTTTGCCACACCAAACAACAGAGTTGTGTGAATGGATGCTTAAGCAGCATTTTATCATTCTACTATACAATAAGCCACTGCTTAAAACTTTTTTCCAGGAAATATAAAAGAGAAGCCTGTTGTTTGATATCAAAACACATTAAGTCTGTTGGACTTTATTTTCTATCTTTAAATCCATTCAGTTTAACATTGAGCATTTAAGCTTCTCTATTATTCAATATAAGTATTTAACTTTGGGGACATTAAAAGACTAAACAATACAACATCCAGTGGTGTAAAGTTGAATTTAGAGCACACTGGAAAAAATAGGGCAGCTGGAGGGAATCAAACACTCAGATGTCATGGAAAAGAATGAAAAAAAAAAAAAAAACCAAAACCAAAACAAAAACAAAAACAAAAACAACCCACCCCAAACATTATTTATAGGGGAAAAAAAAAAGCATAGGGTACTTCAGTGGTTCTATCTCAACCTGACAATTTCCATTCACAGCACAGAGCTCAACCTTAATTTCTGTCACTTTTTTATTCATTTTCATGAGAAAGGTTTCATTCAATTGTCTAAATTTTTAATAGAAAGGGAACTCAGGGTTCTCACACAGTATCTTCAAAAACATCAACTTTATGAGTTGATTAGTAAAGCACCTAGGTTTGTCTATAATATCAAGTGTATCTTGGGTTGTTCAGATGGAGTAGAATGGATTTGATCTGTGAATTTCATGAATGTTTGAAGATAAAAACATCTATCAAGACAAGGGAAAAGGATGGGAGTTCTAAATTCAAATTGTACAATCATTTTCCAGTGAACTTTATTTAATAAGTTTTCTGGGTTTTTTTTCTGCATGAAAAGAATCACTTTTCATATCTCAAGTATTTGAGAGATTCCATTAATTATGCTGATATGTTTAGAAACAGTTACCAGGAAACAATGAAAAAGAATATAAATGCCCAGCTATGAAAGCACATTTTAAGAATAAATTGCTCTTCTTTTATGACAGGCATTGATTCTACTGAAAATATAATGAGTATAGAATGTCCTTGCTTTATCTGTCCTGTATTACAGTGTTCTGCTTTATCTGTAAACAGAGATAAATCACTAAGAAGAAAACTTGGGCTTGGATGAATTAGTCTTTTGCAGTTAAAGTACAAATTTTGGGCTGGCTACAAGAAAATTAACCCAATTAATTCCTATCTGTGTCCAAATTACTAATGTTACTAAGGAAAAGTTCTGAAGCTCAACATCTGAGAGAGAAAACAAATCTGTGAGAGGGAGCTTGACTTGAGCCTGTGCATATGATATGAATCCTTACTTTATAAAAAATTATAAAATTCATTTGTAAAGAACTACTCTTTTTTTAAAAAAAAATATTCCTTTCTTAATGTTAGGACTGAAAACAGTCCTAAGATTAGCCAATCTGTGAGTTCCATCTAAGATATAAGGCATAGAAAGTACCCTTCTCTTTCTGCCCAATTGAAAATCTTCTGAAATTCGTTGTAGAAAAAGGAAAAATTTAAGCATCAAGACACATTCACTGTACTCCACAATAAGCTCACCTTTTGTATACCACCTACATAATTAAAATTAGAGTAAGATCCAATGGGTCTAATCTGTTTGTTTTTTCACTCCCTCTCCAGACAACCATGTTTGATTTTAAAGGAAGAGTTCAGGTTTTTAATAGATGAATTCAGGTAACAGTTTTATGATAAGAAATGCATGCCTCTCCTTTCATATTAAACCAGAGTTTCCAGACCTGCTTCCCAGGGCAACTTTCCTTGGGTGGATTGTAAAGAATCAGAGCAGTTTATATCTGTTCACATTCCTCTTTCCCTCGCTGCCTTCCACACAAAGAGACTATCAGGTGAAGCTTGTCTGCAAGATGCTCCACAGCCAGATATGAAGGAGAGCAAGCAACAACAAAGCACTCACCCCAACGCTTAGCTGGGCCTCCACGCTTAAATCTCAAGCAGCTAAGGAATTTGACAAAACAAGGTCTCACTGTAGAATAAACCATACAGTTTTCACTCTCCCAGAAGAATCCTGCTTTCCCAAATAACCCCAGTTCAACCTAGCCACCTGCCTATGACAGGGAAATTAATGAACTTCAAAAGTAGAAATGACTCACAATGGAGAGCAAGCCCTGTTTTTCTAAACATCAGAAATGCCAGCACCACAGCACTGTGCCTTCTTTTTTACCAAGCCATAGAGGGAACTCTAAATTAAAGCCTGATTCCTGGACCTTACATGTCCAGCCACCACAGTGCACATTAATCTCTTTACTCCATTTAGTTGCCAAGTTTGCAGTAACACTGTGTGATGCATGCCTGAAACCATGAGCTTGACTACAAGAGAACTGTGTACCCTGTTAATACAGTGGTCAAAATACCTGTTTAAAGAAATTTATTTTTTTATAAGAAGTTCAAGTGATTTTTTAATTTTTTTTTTAAATGCCCACTGGTTTAAACTTTTCCTATTGACAATTACACCTAGTGAACAAAATGCTACACATATATCCTGGACAGCTCATAGAACTAATGAAATGGACTTGTAAACATGTGAGACACAGATGTTTCAGCTCTGCTTGCCTTCATTTTTTTAATCAAGAAGGAGGAACAGGGGAAAAAGAAAAAACAGCAGACAAAGGATGAAATCAGAATTGTGTCCAAGGAACCGGACAGTTGAAATAGAAAACATGATTTCAAACAGCTCATAACAGATTGGCATTTTAGTGTTTGCAAAATTTAGCCCAGCTTGCAATAGGAAAGTTTCATGGAAAAATTAGCAAAACTTAAGGAATTCAGAGGACAAAGTATTTTTATATAAAAAAGACTAGCTTCCTTTGATTCAGTAGGAACCAGACTAAGTTCAGTCAGAGAATAGTAATTCCTTTCAAAATCTGACATTAGGATTGTATATCTAATATTAATTACTTTTATCCATTACTTTGGTTCAAATTGATATGGCAATGTCAATGACACCCAGAACATGAACTCCATGTAGGTGCTGATTATGAAGTTTACATGACCCCAACCTCTACAGTGCAGCTGGTGTCCTAATTATGCTGAACTATGCTTTGCACAAAGCAGATAGGAAAACTTGGATCCAGCTTAACTACTAAGGAGGAAGAGAGATATTTACCAAGAGCTCTTAATTAACTAAGTGTCCTGGCTTGCCAGCTGTAAAAAAATCTTTTATTGTATAAAGAAGGTAGTCCTTTGATATATATACAGCATATGATGCATCAATCACGTTTTTTCAGAAGCATCTTCCTGCTTTTCTAAGTCAAAAGATGCTGAGACATAGTTTTAAGGGCTGTAAAATAAAATTTTCTCTCATCCTTAAGCACACTCCAATTTTTTAATAGGTCTGTATGAGAAATCTGAAAGATAAGTGTGCAAAGTGCTGATAAATGTGGCCATTTCTAGTGCTGTACATGGTAACCTACCACTCAGTAGCTTTAAGACACATAGAAATCATTGAAAGTGGAGAGTGTGGATATGCTCAAAGAGTCCTATGCAGTGAACCCAACATTGCCTGAGGCTGTTGAGCTCACTGACACAGCATAGAGTAGCTCTTCTCCCTCTGAGGAATGTGTCACAGAACCAGCTCTAGGAAAAAAAAATGCAGGCACATACACGTGCCTATGGAAAAAGTGGGCTGGTCAGAGCAATTCATCCCACTTCTGGTAGGGGAATAATTCAAAACCCCTTCTAAGTCTCACTGACAGGGAAATATAAAAAGAGCTCATTCATCACATCTCACCCCCGGCCCAGGCTCATGCCTGTGGCAAGCTGACCTCTGCCATGTGTGCAAGGAGCTGAGAGTCTCAATACATCTCAGCACAGTGGTGCACACAGAGAGCATCAGCTCAGGCTCACATCCTGCAGCCCCACTGGAGTCTGGAGTTTGAGCTGTCTTGCTCCAGAGTAGGAGAGCTGTGGCAGAAGAATCAATCTCCACTCAAACATTTGGAGAGAAGAGGATGTGACATCTTCCCTCCAGGTCCCAGCATCCCTCCCCAGAATGTCAGTATTTGCAAGAGATACTTGGATTGAAATACTGATACTTCTTGAAACCTTCTAATGACACTTGCTACTGAATCTCACTTGTTCTCTCCTTCTGTCAAATAAAAAGCAAGAAAAAATACTAATACCAGAGGTCTCTTTAGTGAGCTCTTTGTAGGTATTCTGTCCTAGTTATTGGCTTCCTTTATACCATTTTACACCCTAACAGAACTCATTACAGTGAAACTATTTTCAATTCAAAGCAATGAATTAGAAGCAGAATTTGAACAAGATTCAGAGACTAAATAAAATAAAATTCTTCTTTAGAGCAAGTAACTGCCTACTATACAATTACAAACCTACTTTCAGGAAGTTATCTTGCATATAATCATCTGGATGATATCAACAACTAAAAATACTGGCAATTTTTTTTTTATTCTTAATACAATGACACAATTAATTTTAAATTTCTCATAGCAATATCACTGTTTTTATATTTGCATAGTAGAGTCAACTTGAGTGAGGCTAAGTAACATCATGATTTCTTTCTCTAAGGTGCATCCCAGCAATTCATTACAAACAGCAGAGATAGGATACAGCTCACAGAATGCCTTTGGTTCATTTCAAAACATGAGAAAACTGTTGAGAATATATATGGAATACATTTGTAAGTAGGACCTGTTTATGATCCTTTCCTAGGAGTGTGAGTTGAGAGGCATAAGAGGATCTTTCTCTGTAAATGTGAATTTTATTATAAATACAGATTTAAACTTTGGGTTATGTTAGCTATCATATAAACACTGTTGATCTATATAAATTAGAACCACATTATTCCTGTGTAATGAAATTACTAGCACACTCCAAAAAAGCCCCAGTAGAAATTACTTTACTCCTATGCACCTTCCTAAATCCTGTACAAATGCATGTTATTTTGGAGAAAAAGAATCCAAAACTCTCTTGTATAAATATTTCAGTGATTTTAAGAGCATTTTATTAGGAATATTTTGTATCCTTCCAGCTCTTTCTTTGATAGTGTAAATTCAGCTATACAAATATCAAAGAGAGACAAAAATTCTAACTAATAAAATCTGTCTCTAAATAACTCCAACTGAACTTTCTGCATTTCAAAGCCTAAAGGACAAGCACCAAATATACTGAAAAATGTCCAAGAGTAGAAATATGTGCCAAATATCCTGATTATAAAACAGTAGTCTTTTATTTTCAGTTGTTCAGAGATTTTGTTTTGTGACCATTTAAATATTACTTCTCTGAACTGAAATTATGGTATGGCTATTTCCAGCATACATGAAAGAGTAATTCTGCTTAGTCATTGATGATTATATTTAGATACACACATAGGTGCACAACTAATGGAGTTCTTTATATGCCTTCCTGCTTGCTGAAAATGAGAGACACAGCAATAATAGCGAGACTGTAGAGCCAAATGCAATTTGTGAGTTAAATCCATATTTATCCATAGCTGTTTATTCTTTTCACCACCAAATGTATAGTAGACAAAATACTAGAGCTAACTACTACTAATACTACCAGCTCACTATGTAGCTGCATATGCTAGTCCACAACTACTCCTAGATTCTGCTTTTCTCTTCAGTGAGCCAGGTGAATTTTTCAAACTCTGGGTTTATTTCCTGAGAACAAATCTGCTGCTCTGCTCTAGTAGACATTTTCCATTATAACTGTGGCTGGCTACAAGGCCTAGGAATTTGCTTATCAGTACTTTTCCCCATTCCCCAAAGTTCACAGCACTGAAGGGTCTGTAGTGATTACGAAGTCATAAAAAAAGCTGATGAATATTCACTCTGCTTCTTATATTAATTTGATTCAATGACCTTTGCTTTGCACTGAACTGTGTTCCAAAGCTAATTTCAAATTGGATCGTTACCAGCAAATCTGGATTATGTACTCAAAGAACCCAAACCTCAGACTCGTAAGGATGCATTCTATAACTCTCCAGTTAGGGAACAGGAATAATACCCTGGGACTGAAAACCCCTGACATTCCACTGCTTCTGACTGCCTGTGTCTCATTAAACAATCAGAGACTACATAGCACATAGAATATCAAGGGTTATGGAACAACCTAAACCTTCTTCCTACAGACATTTATGACTGGGCTTAACTTTGCAACCACATGTAGAAGTTTCTTTGAATTTAATTGAACTAATCACAAGAAGAATGTGAGTAAGTGTTTGCAGGATCAGGGTTCAGCAGGTCATGAATTGTACTTCAGGAATATTTACAATGAGTTGCTTGTGGATGACTTACAGACAAAAAGGCTCTACTAGAAAACATTTCTAGATAGCAAGCAAATTCAAGAACTTCACAAATGTAAAGGGTAAAATTTGTGACTAATTTATTTCCCAAAATTATTCACCGATTTTTGCCATATGCTCACATCAGGAATCTATGAACAGTAGCACTCCTGCTGAGCTAGAGATGAGCAAATTTCTGAACCTTGTGAAGCATTCTGAATCCTTTCAAAGAATTCCCAGAGGTTTGTATGGGGTAATTTCATTTCTTTCTTGAGGGGTCTCAGTTGTGGAGGCCTATAAGCTGTACTTAACCAAGGAATAACACCATCTATTTGAAAAACACTGAGCTAGTCTTATATACACTGTCAGATCCTTGTGAACAAGAGTATTTATTCTACATCTCTTCCCTGAGCCCAGAAAAATGCATTCTCTGCAGTCTAAATACCTGATGCAAAGAAGGATCTGGAGGAAAGCCAGCTGGCTTAAGTTTAGCCAGTGTGAAATGAAGGTGACACATGCTGGCAGACTGAAGCACTTTGAGGAATTGGCAGGAACTTTCACTGCCTCTCCAGCTGATGGCATCTGTCCACCCATTGTCCGAGTGGCTTTGCAATCAGCTAGACTGCAAATTTTCCAGGCATCATCTTGTTATCCTGTATTTGCCCAGAACACAGGGATCCAGACTACACAACTATAAACTACAGTGATGAAAACAATTAAAAATACTAAGCATAAAGTCTTTCCAAGCTCATCTCTAGTTGTGTGTTCTATGTATTAACAACAGGTATGACATCTTCTATCTGTGGCTGCACCAAGGTTGCAGCTCTTCCCTACCAAAACATAGCATTAAATTTAATTGTGTCTTTGATCCCATATGATTAGGAGGACAAAACCTGACATTACTTTTGAGCCTCAGTCAGAAACTATGTTCAGTAATGATATTTTACTTCGTAATATAAAGTCAGCCTCAGTGAGATGTGCAAAACTGACTTTGCCTCTTGTACTGATGATCAGTTCCACTGGACTCAGATAAGCTATTTAGAAAACATGATCATTGAATGGATTCTCTGATTATCAGACACCCTCTTTCTCAAATGAAGTAAGCAATTAATTTTTACAAACAAGTAATTCTTTTTTGCAGCAGGCTAAATTTCCTGCATGATAGTGCACACAAGACTATCTCAGTGGTTTTAAGTACTTGATGTTATTCCTTGTTTCCTCTAGGCCTCCATAACTGAAAGCCCTTGAGAAGGAAATGTTTTGCCCTTTTGCAGAAGGCTACACAAAAAGCCTTTTGCAAGCTAACACAAAAATATTTTCTTCAAAAAAATATACTTAGTGATGTGAGATTAGTGTCAACAATTTTGACTACAAGTTGTTCATTTTCCTTGACAAGTAAATTAGGCTTATTGCTTAACACTCGCAGTCATTATTCAGCTGAGTAATGACTGATGTTATTACTGTGTTACACGTTAAGTTATTTAAAATGTTAGTAAGTGGGAAGGCTTGCACTGGCTTAATTTTTCACAAGCCCTAGCCTCATAAGTCTGCATTTCAAAAAGTCACTGTTTGATGAAAAACACAAAATTTCTAGGGTGATTTACTGTAAGTATTGGATATTTTCAAAATTGCTGGGAATTGAAAATCCGACTGAACTCACAGTTATTGAAGTGCTCATTTCATTTGAAAACTGGAACACTTTTCCAAGTGACTAAACACAAAGAATAAATGCCTAACCATTGCTGTTTCCTCTTGAAAATATAGCTAGCTGCAGATATACATTCAATCTGGAATGAAAATACTTATTTTTCCCTGTCCAGAGATTAAACATGAGAGCTGTTTCTGCCACATAATCAAGGAGAACTTGTATCCAAGTATGAAAACACAACAAAACAAGATATCCATTTTGAAGGGAACAGCGTTACAAATCCATGGCATGTTTTTTATTCAATTTACTCTATCAGATTATAAAGGAGAAGCCCCATACCATGTGCCTTTGAGGAAATAGTGTCTTATTATGTGACTCCCACTCACAGTCATGATAAGATTCAGGTGTTATTTTTCATTATGATTACAGCCCTGGCACACTAAAAGGTTTTCACCTTCTCCATTCAGTTAATATGAGTTTTTCTTGACAGCTTTTCGATTGCAAGAAGATAATGACTGCAGCCATTTTGGCAGAAAACACTGAGGTTATTCTATATCAATCTTCCCCTCTTGTGTTGTTGTTTTTTCTACTGCTTACCCAAGAGCTACAATCCAGTTGCCTCATGTTATTATGAGATAGCTCTCCTGTGTCTTAATTATACCAGAGATTATTTCAAGATTTTTTGAAAGCATTTCTTGAAGCTTGTAGTTTTAAGAATATAGCATCGAAGTATGTTGAATGAGGAAAATGATTTAATTCCTTTTAGGTTTCAGTGCAATCAAAGTTTCACTCTGCTTATTATAGGATTTTATACCAGGCACAGACACTACCTCAGTATCTACAGTCATGTACTTGGAGCTGTTTTAAAAGGGTCTGTGGTATTTTACAGTAAACTTTAGACTGTCTTTAAAAGAGGGTAAATATCTTGATTTTTTTAATACTCACATGTATTTTCTGCAGAGACCTTGTTAAAAGAAACAAAGATGTTTAAAATGTTCTGGTTTGCACTTTCTTCTGGATTTCTTGATTAGGCTAATCTCTGCATTGAAACATTTCACATAAATTCATTTCCTTATCTCTTTACTATTAGGAAAAAAAATATAGGAGAGTAAATATAATGTTATGGATGAAATGTAACTGTACAGCTGGTGTGAGACCACCTCCTGGGAAACCAGCCAGTTACAGGAGAACGTTCTCCCTTCTGGGCATGTTCTCCTGGAGGTGTTCCACTGATCACACTCACAGCAGGACCCAACGGCACAGAACAGCACTGCTGTCCTCAAACATGCGTTTGTTTGGAAAAGGAGGACAGCAACAAGTGAGGTGAGAAACTGAATTTATATTCTTTGGCATAGCCCAAATGCTGTGAAGCGAATGAAGTCAGTGTTTATTAGTCCTATTATAGCTTTTTAAAATAAACATAAAATTATAGGTTAATATGAACTAGAGCAATGAATGAATTGCTAAGCCAGTAGCATCACCTTCAATTAGCAAGCTTTTCTCTTTTGTTAGCTGTGAAACACTTATGTCTCTCACTGGCATTTTACTAGTAACACAAATGCTTTCACTGTAATTTTTATTGGCAAATTTGCACATTAAGCAGCTCTTGAGTTATGTGCTTGATTTTTTTTTTTCAGCTATTAATATTTCTACTGTAGGTTTGTGTGAAGATTCATTTTGATAAGAAATTATTACAAATTGAGGCAAAATTAAAGTAGTATGAAGAACTGTGGCCAGGTCATTATTATTAAATCAGCACAAGGAGATGAATAGAAGGGGATGTGCAGGAAATCAATGTGACCTGCAGAGCCTTGAAAAATAACCTTCAAGGCTTCCACCCTTTGGAGCAAAACTTCCCACCAGAAGACTAAAATACGCTCATGTGGCCAGACAATGGGGTAATAATATTGAAGTTACTAAATTCAAAAGCACAAGGAAACTATTGTAGGTTTAAGACACTGAGTCCTCTTCGGAGGATCAACTCTGAAGCCAGTGCAGTGGCCTCAGCACTTGCTTGACCCTCAGAGCTATGTAGTAGTGAGGATCACTGCCTCCCTCCTCCCCAGGCCACCACTGCACACGCTAGAGGAGACAGCAAGTGCTCTGGGAGGGGAAGAAGCTATTCCCCTTGCTACCCCAGGGCTCAGAGTGTTCTGGCCCTCTGCACAGAATCATCAAGGTTAGAATAGACCTTTAAAATCATCTAGCCCAATCATCAACCTAACACCAACCTAAATCACCCATAAATCAAAACCCAAAGTGCCATATCCAGACGCTCCTTGAACACTTCAAGAGACAATCACTTCACCACATCCCTGGGCAATTTATTGCAATGCTTAGCAACAGTTTCAGTGTGATTTCTTTTTTCTAATATCTAGCCTGCCCAGGCACAACTTAAGCTCATTTTCTCTCGTCCTTTCACTTGAGACATGACAGGAGAGACCGAGCCCTACCTGGCTACAACCTCCTTTCAGGTAATTTTAGAGAGCAGCGAGGTCCCCCCCAACCCTCATTTTCTCCAGACTAAACATTCCCAGCTCCCTCCCAGCAACTGAGGGAGTCAAAAGACTTGTGCTCCAGACCCTTTGCCAGCTTCACTGCCCTTCTCTGAAGATCCTCCAGAACCTCACTGTGTTTCTTGTTTTGAGGGGCCCAGAACTGAAGAGAGCACTTAAGGTGTGGTGTTACCAGTGCTGAGTGTAGGGAGAAAATCACTTCTCTAGTCCTGGTGGACATGTTACTCTTCATACAGGCCAAGATATCATTGGCCTTCTTGGTCACCTGGGCACACAGCTGGCCAGCTGTAAACCAGCAACCCAAATCTCTTTCTGCTAAGCAGCTCTCAAGCTGCTTTTCCCCAAGCCTGTATCGATGCATGGGGTTGTTGCAATGCAAGGGCAGTACCCAGCACTTGGCTTTACTGAACCCCACACAGTTGCCCTCAGCCCACTGATCCAGCCTGTCATGATCTCTCTGCAGAGCCTTCCTATCCTCCAGCAGAGGATGGTTCCATCCAATTTGGTGTTATCTGCAAACTTACTGAGGATGCACTAAATAAGCCCATCCTAACCACTGATAAAAGATATCCCTCATTACTGAGTCCTGGGGAATACCCCTAGTGACTGGCCATCAATTGGATCCAGTTCCATTCTCTACCACTTTCTTGGTCCAGCCATCCAGCCAGTGTTTAACTCAGTGAAACTGCATTTTTTCAAACTACAAAAAGCCTCATTTTCTCCAGGAGACTGCTGTGGAAGATGGTGCAAAAGCCTTCACTGAAGTCTAGATATTTAACAACCACAGCTTTTCCCTCATTTTCTAAGCAAGTCACCTTGCCATAGAAGAAGATTAAGTTGCTCACGCAGGACCTGCCTTTCATAAACCCCCACTGGCTGGGCCTGATACCCTGGTTGTCCTGCACATTCTGGCACTCATGATGATCTGCTCCATGACTTTTCCGGGGTACCAAAGTCAGGCTAACAGGCCTTTAGTTTCCCAGATCATCCTTCCAACCCTTCTTGTGGATGGGTGTTACATTGCTAACTACCTTCTGGTAGTTCTGGGACTTCACCAGTTAACCAGGACTGCTGGTAAATGAGTGAAAGTGACTTGGGAAGCTTTATTGGCCAGCTCTCTCATTACTCTCAGCTGCACCCTCTCTGGGCCCACAGACTTGTGGGTGTCATTGGCATACAATGTCACTAGCCATTTCCTTTTGGATCACAGGGGCTTCACTCTGCTTCTATCAGGAACCCCCAGCTCTGGGAGTTGTACCTCACTGTTGAACCTCATGTCCTCCCTGCAGACCTCACCATGCTCCAGGCAGGTCTCTTCCATCAACTCACCACACAGCTGTTCAGCTCTGCCATCATTGTCATGAAGGTTCAAACCAGATTCGACCCAACATTACCTGGTCACAGTAATTTTGTTAGGTAGTTCTGCTCCATACAGAGCCTTTTTGCCAAGTACCTCTTAGTAAATAGAACAGCAGAGAGCTCAGGGAAATGGTTACAGGCTCATTCAAAACAGCCAACAACTTCAAATGGTTGGCTGACTATTCAGAGCTTTAAGACTCGATAGCAGAAAGGAGTATTTTGAGTATTAGCTCACGCAGCCAGAAAGCTGGTTATATCATAAAAATATAATCCATTTAAATCACAGTTCAGTGGAGATAGTTACATGCCAATTGACCTAACAATTTGAAGCTCAAGGGAAGGCAGGCATGTGTATAAAATTTGCATTATGCCTTATCTGATGCCTTAAAAAAAAAAAAAAAAAAGAAAGCTTTAGTCATTCAAATGTTTAAGAATGTGAAATAAGGTAAGATGAGTTTCTACTTGGTGCTGATACCAGAAAAGACTACACCAAGGAAATGAAGGACTATGTGAAAACAGACTAAGCTAGATGAGGTAGGGCAGTGGTGATACCTCAGTATTTTAGCTGAGAAATACTCTGGCACCTTATGAAATCGGATGCAGTCATGGTCAAAAGTGGAATCACTGCATGATAAAATGAACCTCAAAAGGAAAAGCAGTTAATCTTCTGTCACTTTCCTTTTCTTTTAAGATGCCTTTGAAGTGAGACACTTCATATGACAGCTATTTGGCTGTGGGTGTTGCATCATCGTGGTTTGAGTGCTTCTGACTATTTCCCTTTAACTTTGGAAAAAGATACACTGCCAACAACCAAATGTAAGCTGTACTTATCCACACATAAGTCCCCCATACCTTAAATCATGAGTTTTGCTCCACAAAACATAAACCGTTCAGGGTCAGTGCAGGATTCTCCCATCAGAAACACAGTAAACAAAGCCATTACAATAGGAAGAAAATTGGGCAGTCAGAATATTTTTGTTTCTCTTAAGTAACATAAAAATTAAATAAACAAATGAGTTAAACTGCTCTCATGCATGATTTGCAGGACAAAATATTAACTGCTTGAATGCCAAGGTTATATTAAGCTTAAGAACATCCATTGCTCAAAACAAGAGCTGAGTTTGTCGTAGGCTATGAAATTAGAAAACAATCTGTAGTTCATATTCAAGGAAGAGTTTTAAGGGATTTTTTTGTTGTTGTTTTGTTATTAAGTAAGTTGATTAACTATACAAGGGGCCTTTATCAAGATATTTCAATTGAATAATAAAGTTCTAAGTTTGACTTAAACTGTAGACCATCAGAGTACCACCACAGTGATGAGCAGAGCTTAGGCTCTGGATGAAATGCACTGAGTTTCAGATTTGGGTTGTGAGGAAAAGGGGTCACAGAGAATTCAAAATCTGTCCCCAAAGGCTGTGCAAAACTAACCTGGATCCTTCTTGCACCACTGAATAAACCCTGGACAATAAAAATTGTAACTCTTCAGATGATTCTTAACTCAGTGTTACCAAAACCCTGAAATACTCACCTTTTTATGATAAATGGTCTAGAATCAAAAATTGCAATGATAATCAACTGAAGTGAAGGATTGCCAGTAAGGACAGAAACAGGAGTGAAAAAGCTGATCTTATGTTGTCAGTACAAACCTACAGTAACTTGAATGCAATGGACACATTCTACTGAATTCCAGCAAGGTAAACTGAGATCAGCATCTCAGGAAAACAAAATATTCAACACTGAAGAGCTATGCTATTTAGAGAAAATAAAAAAGGGAGACTTTCATGACTTTTAGTAGATTGATTTACTACATCTGCATGTTGACTCAAGTCAGTAGACTGTATTACTCTTAGAGGCACTGTAATTTCCAAACTATACTTTCCCCTCTCAAATTATCCTTTTGTATGAAAGGAAGTATCACAACTCTAGGAACTTCAAAAAATCCCACATTGCGTTAAAGAAAAGGAGAAACTTAAACAAACCAAAATAAAATGTAAACAAAATTAGTGGCTTGACTCAAATTTACGAAACTGTAGTAACCCCGTAAAGTCTAAAAATCCAGCTTGACATTGTGTCTCTTGCTGAAACTTGTGGCATTTACTTATTTGTTTGGTTTTGTTAGTCTTTTCTGCACAAAAGATAAGGGTACTTCTAATTAAAAAATATTATGTGAGCAAAATGACATTTCCTAGAATACTTTAAATTTTTTTCCATTTACTTTTCAAATTTCAGGTCTGGGTAATGAAAATCATACTACAGGAAAAAAAAAATTCCCGAGTCAGGTAAGAATACAAAAAAAAAATATCATATAAAGTACTATCCAAAGTTTATACAGCCCTCACATACAGCAGAGCCTAAAACAGAGACTTCTCGCTTTCAATGCATACTTCTTAAATAAGAAAAAGATTTGCCCAGGAGAAAAATTATCTGAGTAGTCTGGCACTGTCTCAGTATGCTATCATGTCTTGCTCTCCTACATACCAAAGTCCTTTTCTTCCAGGTTGCTTAGAGAAAAGGCAAGACTAGCTTTATGAACAGGAAGCTTATCCATTGTATCCAAGGCAGGGTGCATGTGCCCCAGAGGAGGCACATGACAATGAACTGCAGTGCAGAAATAGAGCATTGTTTGTGATATTAACAGATGAAATTTAAAAAATTAAACTGTCCTTTCAGCTTTATTTCATCCTTTTTCAGTTTCTATATTTGCATATGTTTTATAATATATCTAATTTATTATTATAGTAGAAAACTGATACAATTTATAAATAAATATACACCTACTGCAGACACGTGCTTAAAAATGTTTTACTGATTATAAAAAAGTACGGAATACACATAATGCTTGAAAAACCTTCACCCATAGGCTCAGCCTGAAAAATCACAGTTTCAGGGACCGATAATTCTTAAGCTTGGCTGAATTTGACTCACAACTTTAGGAGAATACAGGGGCACCTACACCTCATTTCATCATACCATATTGTTTAGCTTAACAAGCCTTCATGCTAAACCCTTTTAAATGCTCTTGATCAGCTTATGTGGAAAACTGAATTCTTCTTTACCACACCAGTAATCCAAAGTATGGAGAAAACTATTCAAGACTTTAAGACTTTATTTAAGACTTTTTTAAGATGTTAGTTCATCACAGAGCTTCCATTTTACTGCATAACACAGAGGAGAACAAAAGGTCAAAATACAAATGTTTGAAAACTCTGTGAGGAAACTAAAAACCCCTTTTGTTTCCATAGTATGTGTGACATTCTCTATACTCCTTTTTGAGTTCAATTTCATTATCTCAGAATAACCAGTTTCTGAGAAGGATCATAACCGCAAGTAACCTCAGAAAAATGCTTTGGCTTTAAAAAAGGACTAGAAATCTAATGGGAAGAATTATTATTATTATATAACTTCCAGCCCAAACTAAGAGATACAGGTGGCTTGGATCGTCCCTACAAACATTAGACTAGCTTTCACTTTCAGATGCTTTATATTAGGTTACCTTAGGATGTGAAAACATAGTCTTAGAGAGGTTTAAATTAGTGGGAAATTTGCTGTAGACTCCAAGGGACACTTACCTTCCACAGTTTTGCCTTAACAAGGTATCAGTACTTGCCAAAACCTGCTTCTTGATTTATTTGCAAATTATTGCTAAAAATATTTGGCTTGAAATATAATGGGTTCAGATTTTCAGGTGATATAAATCAGTGCAGCTGCAGTACCATGCCAATTTAATCCATTTGAGGATCTACCAGTAGGTTTTATCCCATTTAAGATCATTCATAGCAGTAAAGTAATTAATTTTTAAATCTTCCTTGTTTTACATGGCAGGCAATCACAGTGGTTTCACCCAGGGCTACTGCATTTGTGTGGCTATAATCAGCAAAAGAAGCAAACCCATCCTTTCAGAAATGTATTATTCCTTTTCTTTATTCAGTCCTGGCACCACTCAGCAATTATATGCAATATTTAAATTTCGACAACACAGATGCAAACATGCCTTTGCAAGGCTGCTTATGATAGAAAAACTGAATAACGGTGATTCATTGCTATTAAAAAGTTGATTCATATTAGTTATTTGCACAACTTTGTGTTACTTGTTAACAACTAGAAGTACTTGTACAAGGTCATCTTTCAACCTTTTTTTTCCAAAAAATTTCTAAAGTAAATTCAATTAATTTCACTTGATGTAGTGTTTTCATGATAAGAAATAAATTTAGCATCCAAAGACTTGTGTATTTAGCTTTAGAGAGAAAG
The DNA here is from genome assembly GCF_965231275.1 of Zosterops lateralis. NCBI lineage: Eukaryota > Metazoa > Chordata > Aves > Passeriformes > Zosteropidae > Zosterops > Zosterops lateralis. The sequence continues at coordinate 40,293,856 of NC_139764.1, read as the reverse complement.
AAAAAAATAAGCATCTTAACACAACTGCAACTGGGAAGTAGCCTCTCCCCTCAATTACTTCCACAGGCAGGTACTTATTCCATGCTGCAGTAGAAGAGGAGATTGTTCAAGATAACCTATAAGTATTTAAGAAATTTTGGTATTCGCCTTATTTTAAAATAACACAAGGGATTTGGAAGTCAAAGATTAAGCAATCTAACATGAGAGAGAGCAAATCCATGTCATATGTATCAGTTATGATAATTACAGGCTTGCATTGCAGTAGTGTTTTTTTGGACTAAAGTGCATGTAATGCAAAATAGCATAATGTAAAAAAAGAGAAAATCAATATACCATTGCCTAACTTAATGAAAATTAGTTTATCAAGTAGGAGCTTGCAGCATTGAAAATTCTTGTTAACTATTTCAATGGAAAAGTATCTTGATTTTGGATAAATCTTTATTACTATACTGTATGAAAGCACTAGCAGCATAGATAAAAAACTAGATGTATGAAATCTTAAAAGTCTTCACCTACCCATTCTCCCACTAAGATTACATCTAGCAAATGCTTTCCAAAATATTTAGCAAAAGGTAGGAATGCCTAGTAACTGATATCTTCAAATGCAAAAATTGTTTCTTTAACTTTTGCTCTGCTACATCTTCTGAGTCAAGTTTTTTCACTTACAAAAAAACACCCAAACATAAAATCAAATAGCCATCCAAGTCTGTAACTATGCAAGTGTTATGTAAAATAATTTGTTGAAGATGGCTAACTAACTTTCCACTGGTTTCCATGGAGCTGTAAAATAGCACAGAATAATTTGTTGGAAGGGGGCCATGAAGATCATCCTGTCCGGCCTCCCTACAGTGAGCAGGGCATCTTCAACCAGATAACCAGATTTTTTTATTAGCTTCTATACAGAACACAGCATAGAGTTGTATGTAGTATTTTTTTTTATTACACCTTGTAATTACATTTATTTGATGACAGAGGGCATAAATGTGTGTTCATTCAATACGCATTTCAACACTGATGGGCATTAGTTGAGAATTATTATCTGAATGCTTCTTTGGGTGACCACACTAGAATATTTTTCATTACATGAAAGCTCTGCACATATTTACTTCTTTTTGGTTCTTTACAATGGCTGACAGTGACTTGTAATTCTCTTGTAATGTGCAATATCATTAAATCTGCTACACCTCAAGTTATTCAAGCATACTAAAAGGCTATTTCAAAAATTAAGGAAGTCTACTGACTTCTGTGTAGCTCAACTATCCATAGATAAGATCTCTCACATGATTATAAAAATTGTGAAAAAGGTGATAACTCTAATAAACACCATTTTTTCCATCAACAGAGAATAATGAAAAAAAGTATTATTGTGACGTAAACTGACAAAGATACTCTTGGAGAAAAGTAAGATGGATACATTGTTCAGACCGATTTGAAGACGGAGGCCAACTTCCCATGGATTTTGCTAGAACAAGGATTATGAAGCATAGCTTAAGTTATCCTGGATTTATTTTCTGATTTCCCTGATATGACAGCAGCAAAGAATAATTCCAATAAGTAAATGTGACTGCCATTAAACTACTGATTAAAATGAGCCTTACTTTCTCTGACAAGATCCCAAGACCCATATTTATTTACACTGTTCCAAAGTCAAATACTTCAGTCAGTGGCAAATAAATATAGTGATATCTAAAAGATACCTTATTTTGATATAGTGTAAGGAATTGCTTTCTAATTTACTGTAGTAAATAAATAAAGCATTGGAATGCATAAACTTAAATTTATCAGTTTCACTGACCTTGAAGCTGGCGTCCTTTGTACAAATCCTTTGTTTTTGTTGGGTGAGCTCTGGCACCATTATCACATTTAGGTTGTTCATACCTAAAGAACAAACAGGGAGAGAATAAAACCAAGGTTAATTGGATTAAAAATTAATTTATTTCCAATTTTGTAGTCCTCATACCTTCATGTATTCAGGGAATAAGCCCACATTTTCTTTCAGAGGGCAATGCAAACTTTTCTGTCTATTTTTCACTTACCTCAAAGAAACCACCTTTATTCTCCTGGAGTTGGTATCAAACTAAAAAATATTCTCTTTTCTAAAGCCATTCTACTGAGAGCAAGACTAAGAATTGCTATAAACTAATAGAAAATGAAAAATATTTTGAAAAGTATACCAAAGAAACTCCACAGAGGCAAGAAAAAATAAGGCTGTCTTCCACCCATAAAACAAAAGGGCCATAAACAATATCGTAGACAATATTCATGTTGAGAAACACCAGAGAAACAATTTCAAAATTAGTAATTAGGTCCTACTGCAGCTCTAAATTCACGTGCTACTGTATTTTCTCAAAAAAAAAAAAATTAAGTAAGAAGGGTTAACCAATTAATGTTTTGAACAAGAGTGAAAAAGTGATTTCCAGAAGGAAGGTAATTGGGCCAGAACTGCTTGAAGTGAATTGTGAAAAAGACTGAATCTCCACCTGCTACTGGAATGTTTTGGCTCTTCTATGCTTACTGAGTTTACTTAAAGTCACTTTGTTAGTCTAACTGGTAAAAAGAAACTGTGCTGTTTGTATTTCCAACAAACAGTGACTCATGCAACACCACTAGCAGTACCTTTTATGCAAGACCAGGAGAGATGGGAGCATCTGCTGCTGAATCTCACCTCTTTTTCTGTGTCCCACCATCAATGCATGGTGGTTTTTCACTCAACTTGACTGTCTCTTTTTCTGAGAAATTTTTAATTTATTGTCCTAAAGTAGATTGAAGTTGCAGATCTTAGCAGGTAGCATTTCAGAGAAAGATTCAATTCTCAGTTAAACTAACATTAATTGTGTCTACATACATACGTGTCCACATACTGTTCACTGAATCTAGATTCTTTCATAGTCTATATAACTGAAGCTCTCCTACTCCAACTTAATCAAAAATCCCATTTACTGAGCGGCATACTAAAATAACTTATTAAAATAAACTGATCCAAATTTTTGGGACAAAACATTTTTAAAAACACTGAACGGTGGAAATGTCCTGGATTCAGGACATCCTGCTTCTAAAAATAATGCCTAAATACTTTGCTCTTAATTGTCAGGCAGCATAGAAAACTGCAATATTATTTCTCTTTTGAGGGCTTAATTTATTTCTACATCATCTGATGAAACTGACTACTGGCCCATCAAATTTTGGCTGCTGCAAGAAGGTACAGTATCATTTTCATGGACGTGGGAGAACTAGAGACTCTTTTTTACCCTAAAGAATGGCAGAAATAGAAGGTGCTTTGATAACATGGGTTGGATTCAGATACTTGATGGATGACCACCTTAATCAGCCAAGAAAACATTGAAAGGGCAGTTTCTGAGCAACACTCACTAATGCAGTATCTGGCAAACAGCCTGGCCCCTGATTAATTTGATACCTGACTCTGCATTCGCCTCCTTCTCTTCCATTACTGTGGCTGCTCTGTGCCTGCATTTTATTTTTTGGCCTCTACTCTTCTACCCTTTTGGCTGATACTTTTGTTGAATACACACATAGTTCATCATATACAAACTGAATCTATAAAAGCCCAAAAGGTGTTAAAATGCTGCAATGTGAAAAGTCTACATTTAACTCTTTAGAGCAACTGAAGAAAGAAAACAAGCAATTTTAAATTTACCATACAGGAATAGCCATGCTAAAAACTGATAAGAAAAACAGACTTGCTTCAGTTTTCATGGAGAAAGAGTGGGAACAGGATAGCATGTCAGAATGGAGCACTGTCAGGTTAAAAATAGTGTCGTTAAAAGACATCCCAAGTTACTCTTCTGAATTTAAAAGGGGAAAGAATCCCTAGCAGTAAACGTATATCTAGAATTGGCAAGGGCTTAGCAAGACTGCTTTACACCTCTGATCACTCTGCTGGGAAGCACTAAGATTTACTGAGGTGTACAAAGCAGTAGAGGATGGAGGCTTCCACAGGGATTCTACAGTGTGGGCAGTGTCATGAAACAGATGATTTATGTTCCTTTTTAAGTTTAGAGAATCTTGTGCCAGTTTGGGGTTTACTCTCCACAAGATCCTAGTTGCTAAAATTTCACATGTGAGAACACAGCCCCATGATGTCAACTGAGACAAAAGGCTGAGGTTCATGCTGTGATTTCCAAGAGGCATTGGGACCCAGCTGGTGTGAACTACACTGCTAGGCTTTTGTGAGAATGGTTGTTTTTAGCCTTTAAATGCATTACTCCCTTTCAATACAGATTTATTCCACAACTTCACCTATTTCAGTAAGTTTTATTGTCATAAATGTCCTAGAGGGGTTCTTCACTGACATACCTTTAACTCTAGAATGAGTTTATTTTTTTCTGAAATACCCTCACTGACAAATGATTTGTCCTTTTTCAGATGACAGTGTATTAGAAGGTAAATTAGTGCTAATAACTTTCCTTCATTTTGAGGGTCTTATTCAATGTGACTACCATTTATTGAGGTGTTCAGAACCTTATAATATGACAAGTATCATCCTCATGCAAATGACAAGCAAAATGTTGTTCTAGCAACAGCTTCCCTGATCTGTATATCCTTTTGGTGCTCTCCTTTAGTGACCTGATCCTCATTTGCAGAACAGGGATTTCAGTATGCTATGCATCCATCTTGCTACCAGAAGTACTGATGTTATCAGAGTTTTAACATCTTTTAATTTGTATTTTGCAGTGGAAAACTGAAAGAGAGTACACCAAATTTTGCACAAGCCCCTAGTTGTTTAAAATAGAAAAGACTCACATATTCATTCTTTCCATTCTTTAAGAACTACAAAAAGACAAGTGTATATTCCTCATTATATTCTGATTCCCCTTTAATTCCCTCTGCCTGAGAAAAAAAATAGTTTTATCAATACATAAAAAAAAATAAAATCAAGAAATAATTAATGGGACTCCAGCCACCTAAATATTTCTCAGAAATGAGGTCTAGACGTTCTGCTTAAACTCCAGGCAGTAATCCCACCTGCTTGTTTACCAAGACTGTAGATTCCTAAATACACCAGTCATTCTTTATTTAGTATGAAATTCCAAAAGCTGAGTACTTTCCTTACCCATCTGTGCTCAGAAATGTTCTCTTTGGGGATATCACTAAATTTTACTTCTGCAGAGCTTCACTGAAGACTGACCTTAAGTCTAACAAAGCTGAAAAATTAGAAATGGTCAATAACATAGCAGCTGATCTTTTTAGTATCAGTCATCAGACACTTTTGTGTCTAAATCATATGCATGGAAAGACTGAATCCAATTTTCTAGCCTTCCAACTTTGGAGACACGCAGCACAGTGAAAGGTCTTCCTGTCGCCTCTTCTCCCACAGCTGAGTGACTGTGTAGTTGCCAAAAACAAGAGCCCAGCAGACCAAACAGGGAAAAAAAAGAGACAGAGATGGATTTTAGTTCCATAGGTGATTCATCAAGGGGTTGGGAAGACCTAGACTTCCAGTCTGTATGACAGTAGGAGCCAAAATGGAACATACTGCATGCACAATATACACATGAATAGGAAAGCAAGCTGGTTCATTTTTAAGGATCATCACCTCCAGGTTCATAAATGGTTCATCTTGCAGGATGTGGCAGGAAGCCCACACAGATGAACCAAGTGTACCTAACAGAATTTAAAAGATTTAAAAAGGAAGCATACAATTGGTCAGCTGATAAAGAAGGAATAAACAGACATTGCTGAAGTGCACAGAGATGGGGTTAGGAATCTTGTAAAGGAGCATGAAGGCAACAGGAAGAGCTTCTTACATCTGTATCAGCAGCAAAAAGAAGACAAGGGAGGTGTGAGCCTGCTGCTGGGTGGGATAAGAGACCTTGTGACAGAGAGAAGGCAGAAGTATTCAATGGCTCCTCCTCCCCAGCCTTGACTTGTAAGACCAGTCTCCAGGAACCCCAGGTCCTTGAGAGCAGTAGTAAAGTCTAGAGCAAGGAACACTTATCCTGGGCCACGAAGGATCAAGTCAGGGATTATTTGAACAAACTGAACACATACAACTCCATGGGACCTGATGGGATGCACCCACAAGTGGTGAAGAAGCTGGCTGATTTGTGGGCCACTCTCTATTATATCTGAAAGGCTGTACTGACTGGGGAAGGTTCCTGGGAACTGGAAGAAAGAAAATGTCACTTGAAGAAGGGCAAAGAAGAGCCAAATAAGCCAGAGAGCCTGACCTCACTTTCTGAGAAGGTGACAAAGTAAATCCTCCTAGAAGCTATTCCAAAACATATGAAGAAGGAGGTGACTGCGAGTAGTAAGGATGGAATTATGAAGAGGAAATCATACTTGGCCAATGCTGTAGCTTCTATAGAAGCTTTTATGCTTCTATAAGCATAAAAGGTGACGTGGGCAGATATTATTTATCTTAATTTTAGCTATGTTTTTGACACTGTCTCTGATCACATTCTCATAGACAAACTGAGGAAGTATGTACAAGATAAATGAACAGCGAGTTGTGCTGAAAACTGGCTGAACAGCCAGTTTCAAATAGTTGGGATCAGCAAAAACATTTCAGCTGGTAGCCAGCTGCCAATGGAGTGCCCCAAAGCTTGTAGAGACAGTACTGTTTAACTTCTTCCCTAATGACCAGGACACTGGGACATGGAACGACTTTAGTAAGTTTGCAGATGACACAAAATTGGGAGCAAGTGTCTGATACACAAGACGGTTGTGCTGCCATTCAGAAGAACTTAAACAGGCTGCAGAAATGGGCTGGCAGGAATCTCATGAAGTTAAAAAAAAATAGAAAATGCAAAACTCTCGCCCCTAGCAAAGATTAACTCCCTGCACCAGGTCATATGGGGCCAACCAGCTGGAAAGCAACTTATGGAGATTTCTGATGGATGCTGAGTATAAGGCAGAAAAGAAGGCCAATAACCTCCAGGGCTGCATCAGAAAAAGCACTGCCATCAGGCCAAGGGAGGAGATCCTTGTCCTCTCATTCACAATGGCGGAATGAGACTTATCTGCAGTGTTGTGTTCAGCTCCCCAAACAACAGAGACACGGACATCCTGGAGTGGGTCTAGCAAAGGGCCATGAATATGATTAAGGGATTGGAGCATTTAATATAGTAAGGAAAGGGTGCTGGCAGTGTTCATCTTGGAGAAGACAAGGCTCAGGAAGGATCTTAATGTTGTCTCTAAGTATCCAAAGAGAGGAAAATAATGAAAGAGAAGTTATAATCTTCTTCCTGATGTCCAGTGGCAGGAAAAAAGACAATGGACACAAAATAAAATACTGAAAATTTCAATTTCAGAGGTAATATAAAACTTATTTTTAACTATGATGGTAATCAAACACTAAAACAGGCTGCTTAGAGAGGCTATGGATTCTAAATTGGACATAGTCCTGAGTAATCCACTCTATATGATCTTGCTTTGAGTAGGAGGATTAGATCAGAGAACCTCCAGAGGTCCCTACCAATCTCAGCTATTCTGTGACTCTGTAATAAAATAAAAAAAAGAAACAATACTACAACCACCCCTCTCCCCCCAAAAAAAAACCCAAACCAAAAACCCACAAGAAAAAATCCAAATCAAACTAAAAACAAGAAACAAAAAAGATCCCATCAAAACCCAAAACTCAACAAAAGCAAAACCACAACAGAAGCCCCACTGCTTGATGATCTGGACTCAAATTAGAGAATAGGAAATAAAATTATTTAAGCTAATAATTCAAAGAAGGATTAACAGTAAAAAGATGAAACAGTGAACAAACCTAGGGGTGGAGAACAGAGAAATAGCATAAAAGAGTGTCTGGAATCTCTAGAGGTCATCTTTAGATCCTTATACAATATGTACACCGATCCTACAATTTTAGGATCGAATTTAGACTATTATGTTTTGACCTCAACTTGCCAGAAACAGTTGATCAACAGAGACTTTAAGTGATAAAAGAATCCTTAAGGTTGGAACAGACCACAAAGATCATCAAGACCACTTCAGATGACACTGTAATTGGCATAGTCTAGACTATGGTATAAACAGCTAGCAATAAATCAGTACTAGAAGAATATGTGAAAAAATCCTCCCCAAGAATATACTATTTTACAGCAAGTGCCTTATAAGGCATGTTTCTTTTACAAACCTTATGCAAATGATAAAAAAGATTTTGCTTAAGTTATAAAAGAGTTATGATTGCATCAAGAAACCTATACTGCCTGCCAGCTCTGTATCAGCTTCTATAGCATTCCTACAAGGGCCAAACCTCAATAACCAACCTAAATAACATCCTTTGGAACCTGATATGTGCTTTGCCTACATCTGCACTATGTGGCTCACAACACTTTACCATGTATCCGGCTCAGCTGAGATGACTGAACTCCAACCTTCTATTAATAACATACTAGAATGATATTTCCTCTCTATGGGTTCCCAAGGAGTTGTTCCATCAAAGCCCATCATATTAAACAGTTGAGGAGGTTGCTGAAAAAATAACTAAGCATTTCTGAGGTTGGACATGGTTTCTGTCATAGACTATCCTTCTTGGCTCTTTTATATTCAGGATAAAGAGTGTGGGATTTCCTCCGGGATTATTCATTATATGCTCCAAACTTTGGATTCCCAGCACAAAATAGGAGTAAAGAAGAGGACTAGGATGGCAACTGCCTGTGCCATTGCAGTGAAAGAGTCCTTGGCCATCTGGCCTTAATTTTTGATGTCCCAAAATATTTCACTTTATAGTGGAAAAACCTTATATGACATAATTCCGCCAGCAACAGAAACCTACATGATAGTCGATGGACACTAGGGCATGTCCTTACTAGAGTTTTTGTGAGCTGTGTACTCCCTTACCTTGTTGATGTACCGGGGATGGGACGTCCCGTATCCACAAGAACACACCAGCAGTAGCCCGTGGAAGGATGGCACTGCACTGGTTTGTAGAGGCCGCCCTGAGCACACTCTGGAATGAACACATTGTCTTTCTGGGGCTGCTTTGCCTCCTCCAGGGCTGACTGAAGTTCCTGATCACATGACGATGCTTTTGGATGGAAAAGAAACAGTGTTGAAGAAGACAGATGGGAAGAGCCTACTCGATTTATCAAACAGATTTTATATCTGTTTTATGTATTTCTTGGATTGTATATAAGGATTTTCTTTGTGAAGGCTTGCTCCAGCTCAAATACCAGCTACATTGGTTTAGGCTATATATTGTTAGAAACTTTAGTTTCCTTTTCATGCAGCTGCCTCATTTTATAGTCCTAATAATATCCTGAATGCCCCCTTTCCTATACTTGATATAATCTCTGAATACACAAATACTTTGTGACCTTAAAAAAATCCTCATGCATTTCACAGTCCCTAAAGTACATACTCTTTTCATAGAGAATAGTAAAAATCCAACTGCTTAGGATTCCTTACGTGAATTATTCATCTAGATATTCATTTGGATGTTTATATTCTGCTCGTTCTTTTCAGTTTTGAAGCAACCTCTTAACACAGTGAGAATTCTTCCACGTTCTTTTCTGGTGATTCTGGTATTGGCAATGTATCATTTGCTCTGGAGAGCAAAGACCCAGAAGAAGAATACATTTTTATGTCATGCAGTCAGTATGTCTGAAATCTTTCAGAATGTGTGAAAAACTTTCATATCTATACATTCTCAGCCTTTACATGAAACTATGAGGCAAGGGGGAAAGGGCAGAAACCACAGGGCCTGAGAAGGCTTGTCAGTTTACACCAATCAGTAAAATAACACCTCTGCTGAAGATTTTTGGTCGCTAATAAACTCCATGTGTAACTTCAGTAAACAAGAAAGACTATGTATTCAAGTCATTATTTTTCCGTGGACTTTAAAATCAGTCACTTATAGTATGAAATTTAGATTGTTAAAAAATACATTTCTAAATAATTCCCAAACTATCCAATAGGAAAAAAATATTAAATATTTGAAAAGCAAGAATATTAAGCATGCTACAGATGTTCAAATTATTAAATGGAAAATTTCAAACTAGTAAGAGATGTATAAGAGATTCACTTTAGTTAAAGAAGAGTCATTTTAATGTTATAATAAAAATTTTAAAAAGCGGGTAATATTTGCTCTTCTTTCAAACGAGTTAAAGGATTTACTTTTCCGCTTTTAATAGTTCAGCGCACAACAAAGAGCAAGTTGAATCCTGACTGAATATTCTATTGCATTTTAATAAATTTCTACTCTAGGGTAATCTTGTTTTCTTCTATCCACAGAGTTCAGAAAATTATTTGCAAATTGTAGGCACTGAAAGAAATTCACTAATCACGTTGAGAATACTACTGCTCCTTGACAGATTTTTGCATATGTAAGTTCCCAAAATCAGTAAGACTTCTGTCGTAGGAGAAAAGGTGGCAGAAAGCTAAACACCTTCATACTTTAAATGGTGCACAATTCAATCTATACAATGGCCTGGTTTACAGCAACAGTGTGCTTTTTTCCAATCCATGCAAAATATGAAAAAAAAGAAAAAGATAATATCATTTGCTAGCTTGATAACACAAGGCACAGATGGAGGTCTTTAGCTGACTTTTTTCCTCTTTTGTTTCATATAGTATTTGAACAGGGTATCCAGATAAGCTGATGATTTTGCACATTTTTGTCTTGGTCTACCCACTGACATAAACAGTGACTGAATACCTCTCAAATTTCCATTGTTTAGATAATAATGTGTACTTAGAAAATCACTGTATTATATACAGAAACACTCTTTAAAAAAGGGAAATAGGATTTTTTGCATGTTGAAACCTTCACAGAAATAACTATGTTTGACAAAGTAAAAATCTGTCACCAACATCCTCCTAGAGTAGCCAAAATAAATCTTCCCCTCAGTGAATCTGGATTATGATGACTATCAAATAACAAGCTGTGACAACTCTAGAAAACTCCTCACTTAGCTTTGTTGTTAACTTTTTATGTTTTGTATACAATCAAGCAAAAAAGAGCACATGGGGTGAAGCGGCTGCCATGAGAGAGAGGAAATAATTACTCCTCTTTAGACTCCACTAAATTAATGTCTCTTTCATACTGATAAACCTAGGGACTGTGACATTAGTTACTGTGACCTTGTCTTGGTTTACATCCTTGTAACTAGCAACTTAATGTGGCAGATGTGCAGGTATTCTTATCTCCTCAACCCCAGCTTTGTATTTGTATTCTCCAGGCTTTGTTTAGAAAATACACTGATGTATAAAGGCCACATAATCAGGTCACTCAGATAAACAAAATATATCTGAGCAGAGAGGGTGTGATGGAAAATTCCCAGTGCAGAAGCACATACTAACTGTTTCAGCTGTGGGCATAAGCTACACTCCCTTATTTCTGTAAAGGTCTAGTTTTTACTGATTGAAACAACCTGTGAAGGACTGCACTGCTGGCTCATGGGCCAGTGCAGTTACCTCTCTTGAGGTGATTTAGGAGACAGTGTTAGACCCAGATAACTGGTCTTTACTGGTTTACTTGCTGAGACAAGATTTTCTACGAGCTGTTGCTCGAGCCAGAAATTTGTATCTTTTGCACTAGGTTGTGTTTCTGCTGGTCCTTTTGTTCCCTTATGTCAGGTTTTAAATCTCAGAGGTACAGAAAAGCAGAATTATGGGAAAGATGTCCTAGGAGGGCTGAAAACATGGCTTGTAACTTTAGAAGGGACAGTCAGAAGACTGCTTGAACTTAACATCACAAGTGAGACTGGAAACAGTGCAGACAGTAATCAAAGGAAGGTTTAAAGATTAAGAGGAAGGACTTTGCCCTTTTTGAAACTCTTAATTTCTTATCTTTTCCTTACAGATGGGAAATTTTAACAAGCAGAGGAACACTTATCACTGAGCTTAAATTAATTTTCAGATAAAATCTATAATATTTCTAACAAATTAGGAAAAAGAAAAGAATGTGATACTACATCTGTGAGTTCTCTGTGAGCCAAATGACTGAGTCTTATTACAAATCTGCTGAAGAGAGTTCATTAACTTCATTCAACAAAAGTGCAGATTAGCTTATCATTTTTCTCCCTTATACAATTGCTAATGAGCTTCAGGTCAGCTATCAGGCCTTTTGCCCAACAGAGTAATTTCTGAAGTCTAATGTTTTATACACTTTTGATATAACCATTTGTGTCACCATTACTACTTCTCTGTTTGTTTTCCCCACGAGAACATTGTTCCTACCTAAAGGAAAACTGGTATAAAGTGCTTATCTGTAATCCTGCCTGCTAGAACCAGAACATTAATCCTCTGGGTGATTTCCTGTCTGAGGGAGCCATTCATCCCCTTCCAGACTTTTCTTTCAATTTTCTTTCAACAAGAGGAGTAGTGGAAAGATGCAACTGTAGCCCTGTGATGCTAAGAGCTCTTATCACAAGAGCTACCATACCACTGAAAATAATTGCCTTTGTAATGTCAGAAGAGCCATGGTCAACCAATGTTCATTTCCCAGGAGAACCAGTGATAAATGTCATTAACTTAGAAAATCTCTGACAGTTTGTCCAAACAATCTGACAACAACTATGAACTGGAACCATAACAGATGGATGCCAGAAGTTCATAAAGTGAACAGTATGGAAAAGGATCTATGCCACAATAAAAGCAGGATAAATACCTTACTCATTAAAATGCATCAAACTTTCTATGGAATGTGTTACTACAATAACATTCCTTCTGGGAAGAGAAAAGCACTGATGCTCCAGTTTCTTCTTTTCAAAGAATGTGCTTACACTGTTGTTATTTTACTTAGTTCCTTCAATTTTACCTCGCCAGAAAAAAAGAGATATTTTCCAAGCACCTTAGTAAGAAACAAATAAATAAACATGGCTAAAAAAATCCTTTCTGCATAGCCTACCATGTTAGCCAGTGCTATAGCTTAGCTGGGGTAATTTATTTCAGGTAAATAAACCTTCCTGCATTTCCTATCCAAACTACATTTTCTTTTAGGCTTATAAATGGCTATTCCATTTCTTCCCTTTCCATTACTGGTTGCTAAATACATATTGCATGTTCTGCTTTAAGATGTCTGTACAGTCCATTACAAACAACCAGCTGAAATGCTGCATCTTCTGTCAATAAGAAATACATTTATTTAATGAAAAACTTGAGAAGGAGTTTCATGTTTTGTATAAAATCTTTGGTTGATTTTTTTGCTAGTCCTCCCTAAGAAAACAGTCTGGATTTCAATAAATCAATTTAATTTACAAGAATTTTTTAAAAGAAAATTAAAGTTAATTAAAAAAAATTAAATTATCTAAGTTAATTTTAAAGAAAAAAACCTCAGTGGTAATAGGATGTAAGACTGTAAATCTTTATTTATTAAAGACTCCATTTACTCATCTGTGATGGACTATCTAAAATGTTAATTAATGTTTACTAGGGAATGTCCTAGAGGAGAATAGCAGTGACTTTTCTGGAAAAGTCATCCTGAATAATCTAACTGTGTATTTTTCTATTGCACATCTAAAACACCAAGTGCTATATTACGTATGTTAGGATAATCATCTTGTTAGTATTGTAACAGACCTTTCAGAAACTCAAGCAGTTTTTCTGTTGTGTTCTTATCACAACTTCTCCCAACATGTGGAACTTCATGATTATAAGTAATTTGAGTTGGGTTTTTTTGCATAAATATAAATAGAGGTATTTATGCCTAAATTTCAGTGTGTTACACAGAAACAAGTTGCTAAATCTGCAGAAAATTAGAGGCATCTGTATGGTACTTTAACATTTCCTGCCACTATACAAACTTTTCCTTCGAATTTTGTTGACCCCACAATGTGTATATAACAAACAGAATTCACTCCAAGAAATTCTGTTTTCAGTTGGTTTCTTCTCCCTCCTTTTCTCATTATCATAACAGGCCATGAAAGGACAATTTAAACAGCCTGGTTTTCAGGGTAAATGGAGATTTATGAGAGCTTGAAGCTTAATGTCCCCTATAGAAAGCAGGTAACAAGAAACCTGTGAACAAAAATACTTCCAAAAGTGATAAGCAAGTTCTAGAGGGTGCAGTGAAACATCACAGGTAGTAATATTGCAGTTCTACCCTGTTTCTGGGAGGATATACAGACAGAATATAATCACGCTGAAATTGTAGTATACCTAAATTGTATGACAACTTCTGCTAATCAAAGTGTTATTTAAATCATCTGTCTGTCCTAGTTAATTAGACCTAATTTAAGTGCACTTCAAGTACTAATTTACAGAAGCTTTGTGCTAGTTTATTTCAATACACCATGATTAGGATGGCTAAATAGTCATCCTATTGATACTGATGAATCTCTCCAAGAAATTTCACATCTCATGAGAATAAGAATTTGATCCATTTCCTTAGGATGAACCCTCTTTGAACCAGTGAAGTTAATAGAGCCCAAGGAAACTGATCACAATATGGTTTTATATTTTTAACTAGTTTTCATAGTATTCGAGTTTCATTGAATGGAATTCCACTTACATTACAACAAATTGTATTTCCACATCTGACCAAAATGTTCACTTTAGAAAGGAAAGTGGGAAGTGGGACAATTTCTATTCAAGTTATGCACTTCCTGCAGAGGAGTTGAAATTGACTGAATGGCAAAATGGTCCACTACAGCAGTAGCTCCATCATTCAAACTCAGCAAACAGCAAACATGCCCCTTCAAGGTAAACTAACAGACTCTTTACCTGTGATTTCATCACCCAGAATCCATCAATTCCCGCTATAACCATAGCTAATACAAATGACAAAATTTCCTCAAATTATTTCATTCTAGTAAAGGAAAGATGTAATTCCATGGCTTTCTAGTTTTTTCAGGGTTTCCAGCTTTTGCCCAGACGTTCTCTAGCATGACAGATTCCTTCTCTGAAGAGGTAGACAAAGTGGTATAAGGCACTTTGAATGCCAACTTCCTATACTCTATGTACAGCCAGTAGTTTCCTTGTCCCTCATGGACATGGGTATCTCACACCAGAGTTTTTTAAGAAGATTGGTTTTTTTCAAACAAGGACAGCTGTTCTTACAAGAATTTGTCTGCCTGCCACCTCCTGACACTTTCAAATAACCTCGATTGTAACTGAAATCAAGTGGAGTACAATGCTAAAAAAAAATGCAAGAATTAATTTGTTCATGGTACTAGCTTCTTATAAAGGCTGTTCATGAACCTGGATCAAACAAAGAGAATTTAGGTGGGCCAGGTTTCCCCCAAGAAAAACCCATGGAAAAACACCTACTAAATTCAATGAACAATGCATCAGGTCTCAGCTGAATATATTCATGTGCATGTATGTTTCCAGTTAAGCCTAATATTTGTTCATGGACCAAGTATTGATTTTAAGGAATAGGTAACATTAATAAACACTCAACCTTAGACCAAATATCTAGATGGCAACCAAAACCTAGGACTAAATTACAGCATTAATACTCATCTGGCGCCACATGTTTTGATTTATGTTAGGTTCAGATGCACATCAGCATGAGGGTTCTCACAGCCTGGAGGAAGCTGGCAACTTTCCTGCCCATATTCTTTCTCATTTGTGAAAAAACTTGTGGGAACCAAATATTGCAGGCCCCTTGTGTGCATTTTCAGAGAGCTCTCAATATACAGCTGATCACTATTTTGCACTTTTGGAGCTTGGGCCGATGGTTATGGCTCAAAAAGCAAAAGCTCATTGGTTCAACACAGCTCTAATGATTAATTTATGTACTTTAGTCCATTGAACAAAGAAGGATAAATCATAGACAGATGCTCTGATTTATCTGTGTGGTTTCATATGCAAAGACACTGCAATGCACAAGGAAAATCATCTGATAATGCACGGACCCCACTGAAGATTCAAAATACAGAGACCACTAGCCCCTCTTTAACTTTGCCTGAAAAGAATATAATCATAAGCAATATAATCTACTGGTATACACCAAGATTTTCTCAACTTTTACCCTGAGTCTGAGTAGCCAAGTCAATATCAATATCAAATCAAGATTTCTGAAATACACGAATTCTGATTCTACCAACCGGCAAAATTTGGCGGGGGTGGGGGGGTGGTATAAGACAGAGGTCTGAAATGTAATGGGATGACTTGCTATTTAATCAAAACCCAAACTCACTTTTCTGCCAGATTTTTTTGTTTTTTAATTTCTGGTTTAGGGAAGTTTTTGCACATACCTCTACAATTTTTTATTTTCTAAAGATTTGAAATCCTGTAACCACTGAGAAAGACTGTAACCACAGTCACTGCAAAAGAAAAAGAACTGTTTTGCCTCAAAAAGCCTGCTATTTTAGCATTCTATTTGGTTGTTCCTTTGCCTGCTTGTTTATTTATTTTAGCCCAACTTCTTGCTTAAACAGATGAGAAACATTATGCAAGTATTCAAATTTATCCTCTATTATCTTTAGAATTGTAACTAATTTAAATTAATCAGCTATTAATTTGTGATCCTTTTTCTCTTCACTACCATTGAACAGATCAAACTACCTCTTTAAAAAAAATCTTATTTTCTATTTTGCCATTCTTACTCTGATTGAATGAAATAGCAGTGTGAGATCTGTCCCAACTTGAAAACTCACACAAAATCAGCCTACCTTTACAAACATGGCACAATCAGTTTCTAAAGGTTTAAATATTAACATTTACTTCTACAGTAGATAAATAAGAGAGAAACATGAAGTGAGTATACATTAGATTATAGAGATCTGAGTTATTTCAAAGATGCGTTTTGCATTAGAGCTAAACTTTTTGTACCAAACTTCTCAAATATTTTATTGTACCACCTGTGAAATGTGAGAGAGCAGTTAATCAAAAGCAGCATATTATTGTTAAATCTTTAACAGCAGTGTGTGAAAGTGATAAAAACCCTTTGCAAAGGGCCAGGCATGATCCAAGGACTACCTTCTATGCCCTACCTTCTTCAATGGATCTTTAAAAAGAACCTTTACACATATCAAAAATCATTTAAAGCCAAAAAGTGACATGGCATTAGGCTTCACATGGAGAGTGAAAAATCTGGTTTTCTGAGGAGATGAGATGTTTCATACTGCTTTTGCTCAATTAACAGAAAGAGCATGGATTATCATCTCCAGCTGTTCTTTCTAGGCTTTGTTAACCTGACTTCCTTAATATGAGAGAGGATAATGTGCAAATGACTGCCCCATCCTGCAAGGATACATCTGAAAGTAGTTATTTGCCAAACAGGATGAAATCAGGTTTTTTGACACAGGAGGAAATACTGGTATCTACTACTGCTATATATGGCTGCCTCATCCTGCCAGAGCAGAGCAGCCCCACTGAGTTCAAACTGCAAAACCAACCAAACAAAAAAGCCACCACCCAAAACTACAGCAAATGAAAATCACTGACTTTTCCCAAACACAGTGGCTGGCTGGCCAGCTCGCTATAGCAATCTGAAGGCTCATTCTTTAAACAAAATTGCGCAAAGCTATCATTCTTGCTTTATGAGTATATTGACCAGCAAATGCGAATCTCCTGCCAGTGGAAAAATCTCACATTTTTCGAGAGAGATTTGAAGTGAAAATAAAGCTGGTTCACTTTTTCCATAGAGCTGTGAAAATGAAACTCTTTGCCAGGTAAGCTGAGGGTACATATTTGTTTGAATAGCTCTACTAAAAATTAAAAAACAAAATAGGCAAACAAGGATGCCTAAATTCATACTTTGGCACTTAAATAACTCAACCAGCTTACATGAATGTTTATTCATCTAGCATTTTCCCTCCATGAAACAGAAGTTGTTTCTCTTCCCCATTTGGGAAACTGACATATTTCAACCAGTGCATGGATATGACTTTGGATACTTGACCTTAGGCACTCAAGTAATTTTCCTTTCAGAGACGTACAGTGGCATCTCTGGCTGCAGCCTGTGTCATGTTCCTACCACAGGGTCACACTGCTAATGCTGTTGGCAGTGTTTTCCAGCCTTATTACTTAACTCCTGCCTGAGGTGACTGCAGTCCACCTACATTTACTTTCCTAAGTATCAACTCATTTCCAACCACCTTACAGACTGAACCCTGACTACTGTCGCAGAAGCCAGCAGAAGTCAGGAGGATTTCTGTCTGTTTCATGAGAATGCGATCTGGGATACATAGTTTAAAAATGTGCTTTAATAGTTTAAATAAAGATATGTTAAAAAAAAAGAAAATAATGTTATTTTGAATTTTGGTAGCTCTCCTTTACATGTGTCAGAGTATCTTACAAAATGGTCAGTACTGCCTGTACCTTTGTCTAATTCGCAGCAGATTCAAGAGGCATTACAGAATGGTAAGAATTTGGCCCTCTGGCACTGAGCAAGAACACAGAAATTAACCAGGCTGCTGAAACAGAAATATTCAATTTTTTCTTCAGTGTTTCAGGCAGTTACTTTGACAGCCATAATGCAAAATTTATGCTACCATTGCCATCGCCTCCCAGATAAGCACCTGTAAAACCTACTTGGGTTAAACAATCACAAAATTAACAAATTGTAGTAATACTGAGAACATAATTACACCCTTAAAAGCCAGTCTATGACAGATGAATCAAAAATTGGCCACGTTTTTGTTGTTTTTTTGCTTCTTCATCTCGTCAAGGAGAAGGCAAGAAGCAGGTGGAAAATGAACATGCATATTATTGCTTCTGTCTCTAATTACAAGGACTGTGTTATGCAACGAAAAATCTTTTAAAAGAGCAACGAATTCTCTAAGGTGGTATCATCTGTTGATGATACTCCTCCCAAAACTCTTGTCCTCAGAATGAGATTTGACAACACAAACATGAAGCTTGGTCAAAAGGTAACTGCACTGCTTTAACCCTGCATAAAGCCCAAGGCTCATTCAAGGCTGTACAGGTCTTTGCCCCTCAGCACACTATATCCAAAGCACACTATTTATATAGCACGTAGGATGTCAGTATTCATAAGAGGAGAGCTCCAGGATTCAGACAGAAGACTGTTTACTGATTTTGGCAAAGTTTTGTGTGCAATAAAGAGGATGAGCCAAAGAAGAGTAAAAGCCAGTAAGAATATTCTAATACTAATTCTTTCGGCTCCAATGACTTTTAATATAGTTTTATGTTGCTCTTTCTTTTGTTTTCTTCTTTTGTCATATGGCTGTGGTTAAACAGCTCAGCTGTGCTTTGGTTTCAGGAGCAAAGACAAATCTTTGGCTTGGCTTTACCTTCAAACTTTGGAAAATACCAAGGGGAATCTGAATTAAAAATAAAAATTCCAATTCAACCCCACTTTCATCTCTGTTTTCAAAAAGAAATAGTTCTCTGCAGAATAGATAATGGTAAATATAATGAGAGAGTGAAACAATGCTATGCTTTTGAAGAATGGGAGACGTTCAATCATATTGAAAATTCCAGCCTAAAATTTCTACTCTTGTAAACTGGAACCATTCCATTGCACACAGTAGGGATCAGCAGCAGCAAAGTCAGTCCGAAGAATATTCAGAACAATTTTAAAGGCTTCTTAGATAATGCATAGAAACAAAGACTTTTGAACTAGTAAAATGAGAGTTTTAAAGTGTCTAAGGATCCTTAATCCTTTACAACCCATGATTACTTTATGTGCTCAGAAGATTATTATTTTAAGTGTTAAACATGCCACACAAACAACCTGTATAAATGATACAAGCTTGCAAAAATGCTTCCCAACAATCTACTGTGTGTGAGAGTAAAGAGCAGGTTTCTCAAAGTGTTATTTTTCAAGGTGTTTGCTTGGTATTTCCAGCCCTTTTAGACCTGTTCCCATCTTTTCTCCCCACAGAGACATGTACAACTACCTCAAGCCATATTTATTTTGAGGCCCTCTACAATTAAGGAAGAAAATCCAAAAGACTGGTTTTGGCAGTACTGTTCAAGCAAAACAGATTATAAATATTTAACTTTTACAATGAGCATCACAGGAAAGAGCAATGTTAGGATTCAGTCACCTAATAAGGAAACGTTTTTATTATCGCTTATGTGAAGACAGTTCTGTTATTGTTTCTACATATAATGCATTGTATGCTTTGTGTTTTTTAATTTGAGAAAATTAAATGTTGTTTAATGGCTTGACAATAATGCAAAAGGAAGCTCAGTGCATGATGCTCCCAGGAGGCTGTGAAGTTATTGCAATCAGAGCTGTTGCTAATTAAATCTGCCCATTGTTATGAAACATTTGGGGCCAAACCAATCAACCACTGGCATAATTAATGTAGTCCACAAGGGCCTTTAGTGGTACTTGTTTTCATCAATCATGAGGAGCAAACACAGACTAAAGAAGAGTGGAAAAGCCTGTGTATTTACAAACCTGCTTTTCTTGGGTCTCATTCAGGAATAACTACAGTACACTCCCATGGCAAGTACCCTTGAACACTAGTAATTTTGCCTCATACATGTAATCACATTTTCATAAAGATAACAAGCAGGAGAAGACACAGGCTCTCCCTTGCAAAGGGGCAAGGCTATCCTCTTTTGTTTGTGTTCTACATACATATTTTACAATGACATAATGATAGGTATAGTTTGCAGAACAAAGAGGGGGACTCTTTAAAGTTATCATTTAGTCGCAAGGAAAAAGATGTAAATGCAATGTCAAGATTTACATGACCGAAACACTGAGATCAACAAACAAAACAAAAGACATGAAGTCTACATGCAAAATTGAAAAAAGGGGTGCCTTTTCATTTAGAGAAATACCACTATTTCAACTAGTCAATACAACACCTTTTTCTTCACTTCCACCTGCTGTGCTGCATAACTCTGTAAAGCTCTGAATTGTATTCTGTAGTACTAGATGCTATCTCAACCACCTCTCTGATGAAACTTTTCCTCTGCTTGCATTGATCTGTCCAGACTGTGACAGTCCTGCCCAAAGCAGAGGCAGGGTTAGAGCCCTGGAGTTCTGGCTAGCTGCCCTGAATGTAAGCAATGAAACCACGCTGCCTCCCTCCACCAGCTGACGTCAAATGTTTTCACATACAATACTTTGTAGGCTGCTTAAGTCTCCACAATGACACCCTGAGGAAGTGATATCGGCACAAAATACAGACCAAAACTGAGCACTAGTCAGTCAGACAAACAGCATTAACATTATGACACTTGTATGAGTTTTATTTGAAAAACTCAAATGAACTTCTACAAAACAACTCACAGCTTTGACTAAGGTGATGTGTTCTTACTTAGGAAGCATTCTACCTTAGGATAAATTCTTATAAAGGAAGCATTCTTATTTAGAAAATTATACTTTTCTAAGCTGAAAATATACTTCACTAGCTTTAGTGTCAAACACCTAGTTGCTCCTACATTTTGCTATCCTTCACTATCCTGCAGTACGGATAACACAGCTGGACAAGGTATCTCTGAAACAGTCTCTGACATCCTACACAGATGGTAATGACACCTTTCCAAGTCTATTCAATCTAGGAATCCAGCTCTCTCTCCTATTCTTTGCAGTCACTGTTCCACTGAGTGCCCCTTAGAACTCTAACCTTGGTTTTGGAGTCACTGCATTTTCAGAATACAGCCTGTAAACTCATAGCAGGATCAACAGCCTTTATTCCTTGTTTATTCTCTCCTCATAAAGCCTCCAGTTTATTCCTCTGGCTGTCTTAGTTAAAAGGAGAAGATGAAAGAAAAGAGAGATGATAAATCAGTGTTACAAGAAATGTTCTGCAGTATTTGAAATTGTACAGTGATATCTAGGCAAAAATTGAGAAACAGACAGCGAAGACCAGCTACTGACAGGAGAGAAAGAAGACTGCAAAGAAAGGACTGGAAACAGAACAGGGAATTCTTTGTATGCAACCAACTTTGAAGATGAATAATATACTATAATAACATTGCAAGAATGCTCCAATAAAAGCAGGTATGAAATAAAAGATAAATTAAGCTTAAATATAGTATTCTGATTCACAAATTTTCTTAATCATATATGGGATAAAAAGACCTGAAGCAAGGCATTTTTCCTCAAGCCTTGCTGTGGACAGGGGGTGCTGTATATAGAAGCCACACAGGCTCATTTTGACTAGAGTATTGAAAAGGTAAGCGCACCGTGACATCCTTAAAACCATGGTTAGTTATATGACATATTCTCTGATGTGTGAAGGTATTTATGAATATTCAATTTTTCTGACTATAAATATGATTCAGAGTGCAGAACACATCATCTGGTGGCAATTAAGTTGTGCAAAAAGGTAATAAAGAGAAAATACTTTATTCAGCCTATCAGCTGCCAATACCAGTGGAGTAGAGGAATCCTTATGCTGACAGCACATTCATTAAAGTCGAGGAATTCCAGCTATGCAACAACAGCAGGATTGGGGTGGGTTGTGCTACTATCACTGATTCAGCAGACTAATATACTACATACCAGCTACTTTAAGAAATGAGTGTGCACTGTGTTTCCAAGAGAAGTGATAATACCGTCATCAGTCCTGTACCATTAATGTCCCCATTAACAGAAAAATTAAAAGAAAATTAAAAGAAACCCTCCAGGCCTGATTCCCCTCTCTCCTCATAGGTCTTCCAGTGGCATTAGCCTTGTAACCGCAGCAGAGTCACTCCTATTTACACTGCTCTGAGTAAAATGAGGCTTCATGCCTGCTGAAACTAAGTCATCTCCTCCTACAGTAATTTGCTATTACAATATTGGACTGTTTAGCTAAAGGAATGAGCTACAGGATGTGTGACTACATTACAAGTCACTGTTTTATACTGAAGATGTTGGTAGGGAAACAGGGAGAAGTGACCTTTCAAACCACTGACATTTATACTGATATTTTTGGCTTTGTTGCTTTTCTGTTGTGTCAATTCATAGGAACCTAAAATCATGTCCTAAACATGATCTTAGATTGCTTTTAAAATCTGATTAGAAGCTGCATGAACAATAAAACTGCAAGACCCTTCAGCTATGAGACTTATACAGCCAAAGAGGAGAGCAATGAGGTTAGCAATTTTCTCATTACCTTCTGGCAGTTTGAGATTATGACTTCAGCTACATAATGGGAGTTTTAGGAAAGTCACAGAGGTAATGAGACCAGAAGTTACTTCAGTTTCTCCTCCCCAAACCAGTTAGGCAAGTAAACAAACAGAAAGTGCCCCTACCTCCTTGCCAGCCAGAATACCTGGGCACAGGGATGTTCTGAAAGAGTGGACATTGTGGACACCAGGACAATGTGGTCATGAGCCTCTGCAACTAATCACACCTCTGGTTAAAAGTCTCCATTGCATCAGAGGATGTGGATGAATTCACTAAGCAACAGGTAAACATAACCATCAGAATCAGTCTTTGTCAATCCTTTCATGTTTTGGAATTTACTTTAATACAGATGTGAAAATTTGGCTTAATGACTGAGGGAGGCACTCAACCCTTCCTATGATTTGAACTTGAACAGACCTTGCAATTCTGAACTATTTTCTTTCTTACAAAAACTTTACCTCAGATTTTGGAAGCTCTTGAAGAGTTAATTTGATTTCATACTCCTCTGCTTCCAGACCAAATATCAATGAGTTTGTTGCCCTGATCTAACTGGGTGTACCAGTCCCAGAAAAACTCCATCTAATCATTCCTTCAAAGAGAGGAAGTTCTTTCATTTGATGAGGTGTTTTTTTTTTTACTCACTGAAGAACAAAACTGGTAAGTTTAAATATCACTAAGATCTCACTGGAAAACAATGGCACAAGGTAACTCACTGTTTAAGGGCAAGAATATAAATTTTTCATAGCTTGTTATGACTGTAAAACGGTTAAAAATTTTTATTTTGACTGTCTGCTGGAAAACCAAGATTTGAATGAAAAGATGTTTTTCATTGAAAGTGTTCCTTTTTGATAAAAAGAACAAAATAAACCCCCTCAACAAGTTGTTTGTGCTGAACTTCACAGTGAACCAACTATCCAAGGTTCTTGAAGTGTCTGAGTTTATAAAACTGGGAGACCATTATGTTCTACATATACTGTCAGCCTAAGGACTCAGTCCTCAAAATAGCAAGAACTAATGAAGTTTTAAAATTACAGCTCCAACAAGACATCACAATGAACCATCAAGACTTTGCGTTTTGAGCTGAAACTATTCAGTTATTTGAGGATCTTTTCAGTTTATTGAATTTTTGTCTTGAAGATGCACTTTTTTAGATGAAAATACATATATTTAAAAAGCAAGTTCCCCAGTAAATCGTGTTTTCCACAGCAGGCTGCATTTTCAACCAGTTTGGCATATTAAGCTCTGCCCTCTGTTTTCTCTTGTGTTTTGACCAAGACAATTTAAGATCTGAAATTTAATTTACAGCCTTAATTGTATTTAAACATACTTTTATTTGTGGATGAGTGCAGATACTTAGCCTCCTGTTTTTAAACTAAAACAGGTATTAAAAATAGCTTAATGAAAAACAGTGGTCTGTCTCTTCAACCGCTGCTTCTCCAGTAACACAGAAATCAAGTGGATTGTGGAAACAATACTTAATGTTATTCCTAGGCAGTCATTCCTTGGCATTACAGAGTGCAGGGAAAACACAGTGTCTAACATTTATCTGGAGCAGTCTGATTTGAGAGATGACAGAGCACAATGTACAGAGTGCAGTGAAATGTAAAGCAAGCCAGTCATAACACAATAGTTGAGGTATAGATGGGAAGATTCTCAAAGTGGGTTTATGTACTTTAGCAACATAAAAATTTGACTACAAGAAACTCCCTTGCTCCAATGACCCTTGGTGTGGCTTTGCATGGAAAGGGGGCTCTACACTGGAAACTAACTAAAAGAATCCAGTATGTTGCATTTAGGACAGGGTGGGGTAAAGAATCCATGGATGACAGCATTCACCTTGGACTTTAACAATCCATTAAAGCAGACACTGCTGTAAAGAGTCAGATTAATCCAATAGCTTCATTGTGGATGTGTGGCCAATGCACAGATTTGGGGGTGAACTCCACCCATCACAGAGAAGTCAGTGCAGGAGTTGAATTTCTCTTGCTTTTGTTCCAAATGGAAAACACTAAAATTACTAATGAAGCCTCAAAAAGTTCCTGCATCATGTGCAATTTTTTACAGAATTAAGGAAAAAGCCAAGAATTATTTTTGAAAATAATTAAGCAATGCATGAACTGTAACACAAGCTGTCAGTCTCTTCAACAAATTTGTTCAGAGATACATGGCTTGGCAAATAAGAAATGTGGAATTCTTACGTGATAAACCATCCAATTTACAAAACCTCCAAATTTAAGCCACCATGACTAGCCATAACCTGATCTACCAGGGAACATTGCATAGTACTCCCAAGGTCTGTATTTCCATTAACAACAGTCAGAACTTTTCAGTGCCAATCAAGCAGTGGAATTCCACAGTCCATATAAATAGTTTTCGCTTCTTTTTCAAACAAAGCTTATTCAGTTATTGGAAGGGTAGATAGCTGGTTATTTGACTTATCCTGATAGAAGAAAAAACTGCATCTCTGCATAGAACCTGGACATTTTCTCTTATCAGGTCACTGGATGATGATGGAAGCCCTGGCAGCTCTTACTGTTTACCCTGTTGGAAGACCTATCTTCTACATATCACCCAACAATCATAGCACAGCCATAGCCAGAACCAGACTGTCTTGACTGAAAGTTTTATCTATTTCCCTTAAAGATTTTGTCATTAGATATGATCCAGTCTACTATGTTTCTGTGCATTAACATGATATACATGATTTTTTTTTCATCTGTCACAAAAATATAGATCATTAGCCTGACATTCCTCTTAGGATTTATGAACCTTATTGATGTTTTTATGATTATGCAATCTGATATCTAGAAAACCATAGAAAGCTGTGGGTAGGTGGGGGAGTGCATGTCTGAAAACTAAAGGAGAACTTTAAGCAGGACTGTTTTGTCATTTACTTGCTGAAGAAAGTAATGTGATATAATTAAAAATGGACAGAAAAGATTACTATCTTTTGGCATCAAATTTTAACACATGCAGTAAAATAGAAATTATCAGCTTTGCATAAACCAGATTTTTTTTCTCCTCCCCACAGTGGGGGTCCAGTAAAGCCCTGGAACATCCTGAGGATAAAGAACATCAACTGGATGTAAAACAGAGCTCTTTTTTTAATGATTTAGGATGGGAAGACCTTCTTCTGCAGTGGGAGGAAAAATCTGGAAATGTCAGTGCTTGATCTTTTTTAAGGTTTTGAACTAATATGCAAAATTAAAATGAAGATAAATGAAAATCCTTGTGAAAGGGATTATTAAAGATAGGACAGTTCTTTAATACACATGATCCAGCAGCCTATGAATTAAGAATGAATCATAATATACAAGCAGTGTGGGGAGGTCTGGAAAGTTTAATCTTCTTGGATGACTCCGAAAGAACTGAAAGAAAACAGTAATTTTCCTTTACCAATTTAGGTCAGGCAAGGCAAAGCAAATCAAGGAAAAGAAAGAGGACCAGAGTATGAAGAGAGGTTTTGTTCACTGGTGAAGAACATGAAGAGGTTGAAGAGTACTGTTCCTCCTTTTGGAACAGGTAAATCGAGACTAGAATATCATTAAAAATTGCTGTTGAAAAGTAAGACAAAGTTTTCTGTTAGGAACTAAGTCAACCATTACTGATTGGCCTTAGTGGTGTGAACATTCAGTAGTTTTTCAGCCATGAGTTTTTCAGCTGCCTGAGGGTATCTTGAAAGCAACATTCGGAAAGAATTCTACTCTAAAACTATTGTGGTTCTTGACAGAAAAATACCAACAAATGAAGGAGAAGTAAAGAGAACTACCTCCTACACTTTAAAATATTTAAAAATTTAACAGAAGTGAATATAACAAGTTGTGACAGTGCCTCATGGATCTCCCTCCCCAGCAGTTTCTTAACAATGCCAGGTTTAGACTAAAATACAAAACAGAAATTATAGTTGACTCCAAAAAATTAGGTTCCCTCTTGAGTTCTAATGGGAGCATTCAGTGAATCAGCTACAAGAAACAACCCAAGGAGTCTGAGAAGGATACAGGATTGTTGTTTTCAGAAGCTTCCAGTCTTCATCTGAGTGAGTATTTCTTACTAAAATTCCATGGAATGCTTTTCTCTTTAACTGCCATGCACCACTTTGCTGAGAGAACATGCCAAAAAAAAAGTGTTCTACCAGCTCATGTTTTTCAGCACCCACAGATTTTACAAGGCCCAAAAGCCAGATCTGTGGCTAACATAAAATATTTGAGCTTGATGTAGATGTCGTGAAATAATGCTAGTGCCTTTCCTTGTGTAGGGAACCAACATGCAAATGAGCCCAAGGTGGAAAGTTCACAGTGAAAATGTGAACTTGAAAAACACTTGAAAGTGAAAACACTTGATCTTGTCTAAAATTTGGCAGAGACAGATTGCCCATCTGTTATGGACTGAGTTCCCACTGAGAGGATCCATGTGTTGAGTTAGTAGCCCGTTGGGATGTCTGAAGACATTTAAAATCAATACTTGTGCCTTCTACTTTCCTTTTGTGGTTTGAATTGACATTTTTAGGGCTTAAGCCAATCCCATTTCAGATAGTCTGGATTATGAAACCTCTGTGCCAGAACATTACAGATTTCCAATAGGCTGTTGTAACTTTTAGCCCCTGACAATGTCAGATATTCTAGGCACGATATGGATATACTTCAACAATTTATTACTATGCTTTTGACTTTTCCAGCTACAGCTAATGACTGCATTTACAACACAAGCTTGGGAGTGCAATTCCCATGGTTGAATGTGGCTCATACCTTGTTAGAAAGAAACACTGTCTTTAGGGCTGAAATGAGCTAGTAACAGGCAAAAAGCTCCAGGTTTTCTGTGTAATTCAGTGATTTGCAATCAATGGACCACTTCTCAGTCTCTTTCTCTATGTAAATCTACTTCATGCATCAATTTGAAGCCCATTTCTGAGTGTCCAATATAGGCATAACACATTAAGAGCAAGCAGCAATCATCCTCACCTTCCTCTCTTTTAATGCTAAATACAAGCAAATTTGAGAATGGAACATTAGCCAGGGTTCTGCAGGCCAACACACAACTTCCTAGGAACCCCTGCTGAAAAAGACAGGCAACAAACTTTTAAAATACTTTCTTCCCCCTCTTGCCTATGTTCTTTCCTCACTTTGTTATGATATGCATTTTGATTTCCTTCTGTTATAACTGGTTTCATATCTCAAATTTTCACATTGTGGAATAAGCCTAATTAAAAATGCTTCTAGAAAACTTCTACCTATTTTGTAATAAATATGTAAGAGGAAACATGCAACTGGATCTTAATTTTTCTTTGCAAGCTCACACAACTTCAACTGCAGGCAATTTATCTTCAATGAACACTAAAAGCAACATCTGGAAAATACAACAATTAATGAGAATAAATAAAAAGTGATGGATCTGTTACTCAGCTTTCTGTCACTAGGTTAATAATTTTCCTATGCTTAGAAAGGAAGAGCTCTTAGAATTGATGTAATTGGGCAGACACACAAACTCTTACATTTGTTTCCTTTGAAAGAAAATGTGGTTTTTTGGTTTGGTTTTGGTTTTCCATGCAAGTTTTTTTGGTTTGTTTTTTTTTTTTCCTTTAGGACTGACTTTTGTCAGGATAGGCAAAACAGGAAGAAGTTAGTCAGGTTGAGTTTGGAATGAACATGAGCATCCAAGTATGGAACAAGGTTTGTCTTCGTCCTTTGAGGAGGTGACTTTCAGGGAATGATCAGTGCACAAGGATACCACTGGAACAACTGCCTCTGAGAAACAAAACAAAGCAAGCTAACAAGACAGAAACCTCACTGATGACCAACATTGTTTCCATGTGAGAAAAACTCTTATGCTTTGAAGCTGTCAGAAGACGCAGCAATAAAAACTGCATGCATCTCTTAGAAAATCACTATGTCATATTAATCAGCCTCACTGGCACACTTTGCCAACAGATTCAGACTATACAGACAGATAAATGCAAGCAGCTATTTTGTATAGATGCAAACACATAATTTCATTATTTTAGTCTATTAAGAAGGTATTCTCAGCAGGCATTATACCAACTGTTTTCATTTTCAGCCAGTCCATAACACATTGCTGTATGTGCACGTCAGTGTTCTCCCAGATGGTGTTTTGAGAATGAAAATTCTGTTGGATAGAACTCTCTGGGACTAATTGATAAAATCTTGCAACAGATTTTTTAAGTCCTGAAAATTACAGTTTGTAGCAAAAAGGCAGCAATAAAACACTACTCCATTGTCAGAAAATTAAATAAAAAGCTATCCCTTTCACATGCACACAGGTGAAGTAAAAAATGATGATGATGAGGATGATTCTACATTACCAGAATATCCAGATAAAGTGGTTGAAAGCTGGGCACTCTTGAAATCACTAAAACCATGGGTTGAGGACACAATTAATTCTGAGTTAGGATTTTCATTCTGGAGGAAAAATGTCATAATCACATAAACCTGAACCTGCCTCAAAAGCCTTAATGGCAGATCAAGGTTTTCTCTGGGTCAACCCTATTTTGTGATGGATTATGTATGGCTCATCCACTAGCACCTGCTTAAAGCATACAAGCATAAAGATGGCAGGAAACATGAAGCTGGCATAAACACTGCATCATGTCTCTGTGTGATTCAGATGAAATGTGAGGTATTGGGTCAAAAAAGAAGAGCAACAATTTCTTCCTCTCTTCAATTTTGGCTGTACTGGTCATACTGGATTATCAACACAATAAACACCAGTTTTACAACCCCTTTACAATGCTCATTAAATACAGGATCAATAAATGCATGATCAGTGAACATAAAAATCACTAGCACTAAGATACTATTATATCTTTATGGAAACAGAATATGAAAGTATAATAATAAGATAATAGAACTGAATAGTAAATAGGTGAAACTGTACTATATTTTAGCCACTTGAACAACATTCAAACTTTTTTTTATCTTAAAATACATTATCACCAGGATCTCTAAGGTCTTTAAGGACCAATGTAAGGTTATGAGTTACCTATTTAAGTACCTGTGTACAGGTTATGGGTGACTTTTCCTTTCCTGTATTTGTAAAATTAATGAAATTTTACACTAAGTATGCTTTATTCTGTGGTGTACAGATTCTACTGAGAGATTATTGAGTACTTTAAGAACATTTTTGAACATTAAAAATATTATCAGTTAAACTCACCCTATTTATTTCTCAGGAAAGTGCTCCCACAGCAGCCTAAATAACAGCTCTCAAATTCAAGCTAACAAAATTTATTTGAAGTTTCACTGGGTATTATGAAAAGAATTAAACTACACTTTTTTTGTTTATACTTAAACACAAGAAATGGCATACAACCTCTGAAAAATGTCACCCTGTGTTCCCAAGAATCCCACAGGCATATAAACTGCTGATACAGGAGATGTAGCAAGGAGAACATAAGAGATTTACAGTCCAGGGGACTGCATTTTCCCTGTTAGGTGATGGAAAAGTATCTGCACTCACATTAAATTTGCACTGAGCCCCGAAGTTACAGTAACTGGCAATTGCTAAGCACATAGTCCAAAATATCTAGTTTCTTCAAGCCAAAAAAACCTCTTCTGTCCTTTACAAAATACTAAAACTCTATAAGAGTAGTATCTGGATTTCCAACTGACACTGGTGTGGGATTAAGTTCACCTAAAGCACAGACACCTAATTAGAAACCATGTAGTCCCTTGTTCAATGTTTTCTGTTTGTTTTCTATAGCTGTTGGTAAAATTCTGACTTCTGTCAATCTTATATGGTAAATCCACAATATTTCCTGTGAAATTGAGAAATAAATGAGGAGTGTGGCTGTAGTCATAAAATATTTGCAAAGGCACTGTGATATATGTATAAAACATCTGAACAAAAACTACTTTAGCAATGACATGAATACTCAATTCTAAGTATGGAAAGAAAAAGTGTTTTGAAAATCATCTTCAATGTACAGAAAGAGCTAAAATGTAGATATTTCTACTCAAATCAGTCACTCTAAACAGAGCTATCGTAACACGGTCCAATGTTGATGGCATCTTTGCCAGGAGTAAAATTATTTTCTCAAAAATTAATGCATTAAAAACCACTCCACAAATGCCTTAAGTGAACAGCAAAGGCCTATTTCTTGGAGCCAATAAAAAGAGTAGACACTAGCAGGCATTGTAGAACATGGATATATAATCCATTAATTTCATGCCTTGCATCTGCAAGTCTTGCAAATGCCATTACTCCATTCTAAATTAATTTAGCCACATTCAGTCAAATGAATGCACTAGAGAACTAATATAAACTAGAATTTCCTGAGCCATTATTTCCTATCTTCCAAAACCTGAAATAGTTCATGCTGATTTTTTACTGGCTAATTGTAACTGGCAGGTCATTTGCAGAATAGTAAAAGCAAACCACTTAAAAGGGGTAAAACAATTTTAATGTATTAATTTGTGACTTTAACTCACAAAAAACTTTCTCCTAAGGAGATTGATTTCTCAGGTCAAAACAAGTTTGTAGATGACATGTTGATCATGATATATTACAACATATTTTCTGGTAAAAACTAGCAAGAAGAAAGCAGTACAGACTAAAATACTAAGTTTTTAAATAGGTTATTTGTATCTTGCCTGAAACTTTTAGTTTTGTCTTTTTTTAGTTGTGTGCCATAGGCAGGGCTAGATGATAGTGTTATCTGCTTGTTATACCTCAAGAATTTCTTTGACAGCACTAGAATTACTATAGAAAAACAAAGGAAAATTTAGCCCGTTATGAATACATTTGGCTTCATGTTTTATTTTATAAACACAATTCCTATACAGAGATAAATTTTCCTCATGCAAATACTTTTCAATAAGCTTTCTGATGTTTGTATGACCAAGTCTGAATCAGAGTTTACTAAGCTAACTGAGTGAAGAGGACATCTATATTT
The DNA here is from genome assembly GCF_965231275.1 of Zosterops lateralis. Taxonomy (NCBI): domain Eukaryota; kingdom Metazoa; phylum Chordata; class Aves; order Passeriformes; family Zosteropidae; genus Zosterops; species Zosterops lateralis. Next base: position 40,262,051 of record NC_139764.1, on the reverse strand, counting down.
ATCCTTTATATTGAAGCCTGGGAGTGGAAAGACAGCAAGTTTACAATCCACTAGATTCTTTCCTGTTCTATACACATAACAGTCCAGAGCTGATTCTCTGCGGATGTTCCCAAAAGCTTTGGCACCACTCTGAGAGGTAATAAGGGAAAAAAATCTTACTTTTTCAAGACCTTAAACTTCCTACAACAATCACTGAGGACACTATTTTTAGCACCTGGATTCACCTTGACTGATTATGTCAATCTGGCACATCAGCTATAGCTACAAATTAAAGCAAGGTTTGCTAACACAGTACCTCCTGATGTAATTCTGCTAGCCTGGGTATGGCACCACAGTCCTGAGCAAGTCCTGTTGTTAGCAAACCTAACACAGTCATGCTTTTGATTATGGGCTAGCAGTCACAACACAGGTAAACGATGCTTCTGATTCCTTTCCTCTTGTAAATATGTCTTTAGATGTACTGGAGGTTACCAGTACCCAGAAATAAACCCACCTTTTTTATTTTGTCTCTGTGTGTGCATGTGTGTATGAGTATGTGTTGAAGCTCTGGCTTCCAGCAGCTACACTGCAAACTCAAGAAGTCTTGCTTTAGTCTCTAGCACTGCAAAAATTAAACAAACATTCCTAACAGTGACAGATTTCTATACAGATATTTGATGCTACAGAAATCCCAAAGGAATTCTGCTCTTGCCTGCACTGACTAAAGAAATGACAAATTAAATCTCCAGCATGAAAAGTATTTGCTTCAAACTCATCTACACTGCTTAAGTGCCTACTGGAAAATCAAGAAGAGAAAAAAAAATATTAATAATTATTGCACTGATGTTAAAAATAGCTTGTATAAAGGAATCTTTAAACCTTTTAGCATCTTGCTTCCTTTCTTATGATGATAGTTTGCCTTTTATAAATGCTTTTGGACCTCAATTCAATATACTTAAAATACTTAAGCACAGTACTTAATGTAAAGCATAACCTCAATTTCTACTGGATTTGAAGCGTGGTTTGGGGTGATTTACTGAATCATAGCCTACATCATTAATGTTTCCTTTCAAATTATACATTTTTCCACAGAAATAGAAACCAGGAAGATTCTCTAAAGTTTAACCCACTGAAAGAAAGGAGCAATGGAAAGGCATCAAAATTTATCATTCACCAAAGCACTGAATTTATCAGAATACTACAAAGACTTTAGCCTTAGGACATTCACCTGACATTCCTAGTCCAGTTTTAAAAAGCTCAATTCTAAACAGTGATGAAAATAAGTAAAGCCAGAATCCCACAATTATTTTTAAAAAGCAACATAATTAATGCACACCAAACCAGTGATCAGTTTGTAAATAGCAGATGACTGATGTAGTAAAAAGCAGGTAACACTGTCTTTCTGAATCTGCTCACTGAAAATTGGCTTCTGATGGGAATTTGCTTCTTTTCAGGTTTGCCTCTTAAGATTCACCACCAAAAAGATGTAACCCACACTGTCATTTTACAAGCACCTTCTTGCTATGTATCACCCAAAAATAAGCAGATACCAAAGAGCAAGATAGTTAAAAAGAATGTAAAAAATAAATGTCTGACCCACTAACACATGCAAATAAGTGTGAGCCAGAGACTTTAGTGGACTAATTCCATTTCAGCCAAGTAAAGCCTGGCCAAATATGCTTCTCTATAAAAGGAATGTGAGCTTAGTAAATCATCACCATGCAAACCATTAAGGCACTATCATATATCGAGAGTGGAAGCATGATGGTCATTAAAATGGTTCATGCATATTTATCAAGGAGCTTTGCAAAGTAAGGACAACCTCCCTTTCTTACCTGAGCTTTTATTGGTTTTGTTCTGTCTACTCTTTACTTGCTCAGTCCATAAAGTAGGATAACGAGAAGCTATATCTAGAAAAAAAAGAAAAAAGGCAACAGAAAATACTTCATGAATATTAATTTTTTTAAAGTTATTGGGAACTTAATACTACATCGCTAGTTTTAAAGAAACATGGATCTTAAAAAAAAAGGCCACATTGGTTTTTATTAGGGCAGTTAAGACTATTATTCATGCAAAGGCATGAATAGCCCTTTCCTTAGCCTATTTGTACAGAAGATTGAAATAAATACTTTTAGATGAAAATTATGTTTAATTAAAATAAAAATGTCCTAGTCTGGACCCAAAATATATAACAGCTGCAGATCAAATTCTAGACTAGCAAGACTAGCAGTGAGTGATAAGGCAGCCACAACATAGGACAATTATTGCTTATTTAATGGCAGTTAATTTCTCCAGAGACAAATAAGCCTCACAAAATATCAGCCTTAACAATGATACTACTAGTCATTATGCTGAGGATAGAATTTACTCTTTGACTTGCTTATTTGAAAATAGAGTTTTAATCTGCACTTTGGCTCAAGTTTAAAACTCGTGTCTGCCCTGAGTAGCGACAATTAAAATTGCTAATGCTGGTCTCCCCACATAAAGTCTCACCTCAAGACTATCATACAAAATTCACTGCCTGTAAGACTCTACTGTGTTCATTGTCTTTCTTGCTCCTGAAAAAAGAACAGAGGCTTGCAGTTTCTTGCAACTGCCCCAGCATCTGTAGATACTCCTATGGCATTTTATGTTGTGGAATACAGTCCATAACTGCATAGTTTAATACCACACTGTCAAATTTGCTCACCTTCTTCATCACCTTGAGGTTGAGTCTCCAGCGCGGGAGCTGAGGCATCATCTGAATTCAGAATGGAAAAGATTTGCAAGGAGACTACAATTATGAGAGTAAGCTAAATAAGTGTACATACATGATTGAAAATAATGATTTGCACATAGCCCCGGCCAGTAAACAATAATTAAATTTAAAATTAAACATTCTTTATAGGCACTACACAGCACAGATATATTACATATACAGACTACGTTTTATAAATGGATAGGGTTTGAGGTTATAGGTGATGAATTTATTGCAAGTTGTTTGGTGACACACAAAGTGATCAAGTTTCTCTCTGGAGTGTAATTCTTCATTTCTAATGCTGCACACTAATACCTATAGATTATAACTGAAAAATCAGCATTTCTAAAGAAATAATTAAATAAATGTGTAGAAGAAGGGAGACCTGTGAAAGCAAAAACAGTCCAGAGAGAATGAGTGGCTGCAGACAGCTTAAAATCAAATGGGTTTTTTTTAGTGCAGCAGGATCTATTTAAGAATCAAGTTGATTTTATAAGTAAGATTCACAGATTATATAACCAGAATATTGTTTGCGCAACTCCTCTGGTCAGCAGTCTCCTTCCACCCACTACCAACCATTACTGCAAGAAAAGAGGGAGGGAAAATAACAGAAATGACAAGATGTGAGTCATTTTAGGTTCAGTAAAACACAGTGGACGTAGTGCTGGAAAAGAAAAATTAAACATAAAAAAATATTTAAATAAGCTTTTGCTAAACAGAGTGATACCAAAGACCCATCTTTGTTATGTTCTTGTTATTTAAAACTATTGCAGATGTGGGGCAAATATGACTCAGGAGGCCATGCTAGTACATATTTTCCAGTCATATTTTCCTGTGGCATGGAGCTAACTCCAAGACCAAGGTGTACTGCAGTAAACAGCATCTTCCGTGCAAAGGTTTTATTACTATTTCTTGCAGCTTCACAATTGGATCTTGGACCAAAATAGTTTCCAGATTGTTTTCTTGGCATCTTCATGGAAGACAGAATCAAAGGTAACTGAGAAGCTGCTTCTGGCATGTAGCCTTACCTGGGTAAAGAGGGAGCAGCAGCTTTTAGGCTAACACACTGTCTTCTCCTTTTCTTCTTGCTATAGCAATTCAGAAGAGTTTCATGTTCTCTTTGCTATCACCAACATTTTTTTAAAACAAGTTTTTTTGGGTCGGTTTGTTTGTTTGTTTGTTTGTTTGTTTGTTTGGGGTTTTTGTAATGTTAAGTTTTCTTTAAATCATGCAGAGGATTTGGGGTCACTCTGACCTTTGCCTACAAGAGTCACAGTCTAGGTCACATCAAATACAGATACCAAGTAGATATTGACAGTGGGTAAAACCAAATTTCCAGCCATGGAATAGTGACCTTTTTGGTTTCACAAAACCAAAGCAGCAGCAACAGGAGCTTATTTCCAATGCAAAATTATCTAACCAAGGCATAAGGAGATTTCCTTTAAGAGTGGTCATTCTTCATGTCCACACAATGGCAGGATTCTTTGCTCCAGTGCTATGAAAGACTGTCACATCTCCTCAGTTTTGCTGGCGTGTCTGTGGTGTCCTCTGGGTGGTGGAATAAGACCACTGATTAATTTCAGAGAGGCCATCAAGTATCCTAGCGTACTGAAAATCAAGACATATATTTAGATCATCAATCAGTAAGTGATTCAGGAAACTCAGTATTTCAGAAGGTAAGTATTTCACCTAACTTATGGTAGGCAGATATTACCCGGAGCCAAGCCAGACATTGGGTCTGCATTTAAATAACACTTTTCTAGTCATTTTTAGTACACAATTTCAGTTTGTGACACATTTAATCTTATGTATTTAACAGCATAATGCTGCAACTCAGTGATAATCAGGCCAATCAAAATGAGCCTCCCGAACTTTGTTCAAGCAGAATTTAAAAGAGTTTTGATGGTGTTGTAATACAACATGTTAAATGATTGCTATGAATTAGGTATCTCACAGACTAATCGCATAATTCTTCCTGGCTGGCACATGCATTCCTGTCCATATATTTAAACACAATCCTGTTTAAATTTTGTTTGCTCTGTTTTCAGAGTTGTTACCAAGAATACAGTCCTTCAGTCAGCTAAGAATTAGAAAAAAAGGAATGTGATCCCAACTCTGACACCTGTGCTTTTCAGAGTATAAATATTTTCCTTGGATAGAGGAAAGATCTGTGGGGCCAGAGAACATACTTAAGGGAATATATTTTAAGCTTCATTTCTGTTCAGTTTAACGTTTAAATTTACAAACATGCAAACAAAGCTCCTGATCTCCAAAATCTGCAGCTGAAATTCCATTTCAGTGTTGGAATACCCGGAGAAAGCAAGGTGCACAACTACAACAGATATGGCTCAACAGATCCAGATCTGTGAGAGATTTTGGAAGGGGAGACTGTCACGGTTAAGTCTATGCTGTCTCTTAAGGAGACTCCCTAAGACCACACTTGGAAGGTCTGAAGCACGTTCTCTGGAGCACTGAGAACACTGTGAACCAGCCCAAGCTTACTGGGCTACAATATGGGCACACACCCCTGGTTAGTTCACAGGAACATGTGGAAGATATAGGAGCAGTGTTATATAGTGCTATGGTTGTTGCAAGAGGTACTACACTGCCCTTGCAAGCTGAGCTACAAAATATGTTTTACTACACTGAGCTGAAGCATAGCTCCTTAACTCAGGTAGATGTATGATCCTGGTTCCTACTCTGTGAAGGCCCCTAAAGAATTTGGGATATCTCTGACAACACTACTTTATTTAAAGCATAAGTCAGTGACCATCTGGAAGAAGGGTGAGGAGAGGAAGACAGCAGCATTTGAGAAGAAGCAAAGACCACCAGGGAACCAGGTCAGAAGCCTCTCACACTGCAGGCTTGTGCTGGAGAACAAAAACCAGGCATGAGTAAAATGCAATCATGGCACTTGAGACACAAATATATGTGGTAAGAAGGGAGATTTGATAAACTGTGTTCATTTCCTTGTTCTATGACTGTTCATCCAGGGTTCAGGAGTTCAGCCACCATAGCCACAAACAAGAAGAAAGGATTCCAGTCAAGTTTTATACACAGGATAGTTCATTCAGTTCAAAGCTGAAAATGAAAGTCCAGACCTGAAGAAAATTGGCAACCTAAGGTTAGTGGAACCCACAATTTGTCTGGAAATACATGAAGGAACAGTATTTCAGTACTTTGTAATTATTAGCCTTAAAAAAGTACTGATTTTTTTAGCCTAACAGAACTATAGTTTATTTAAATGTTAGGTTTATCACAATATTGCAAAATCTCCTGTAAAAAAAAGTTAATTATATTTACCATACACCAAACAGATAGGCATTAACATTAGAACAAAAATGAGTAACTTGAAAATTAATTTATGCAGCATAACTGACAGAGATAAATATGTTGTTTTCAGCTGAATCTAAAATTCTTTCAAGTGTTGGGAGAGTGTAAGCTTTAATTTTGTTTACAGCATAGACTCATTCATTTACATCTACCAGCTATGTCATATTCACATCACATTTTGTCCTGTCAAAAAGATATATATCATGACCTGTATCAAACAACAATCTTCTGGCCATAAATATAAGACATCAGATGAATTAATCACAATATAAAAACAAAGTGCTGGGTCCAAGATGACTCAAGCATCGATTGCTATGAAAATAAAGTGAGAACTCCAGTTGCCAAGATTTTGGGACTGCAGAATGCTATCTTTATCAAAGAGACAGAATAATCTGTCCTCCAGAAAAGGCATCAAGTATGGGAAAATATTTCCGAGTATAGATTTGGGAAGGGAAGTTGTCTTCCAAACAGCATTGAATTGCAAAGTCCACAGGACTGAAAGTAGAAAAATACATGCCTGTGCATACATATATATACATCAAAATACATGCATATATATATATATATATATATATTTATAAGTTTACTAAATATCTACAATGCAAACATAAAATTAATGTCATTATGCATGCATACATACATATTACATATGCAGCTATAATGCATCACAAATTTATATTGATAATTTAAATATATGGAAAACCACAGTAGTATCTCCCACAGGTATTTTAGCTTCTATTTAAATGCCAGCTAAGATATTTACCTGCTTTGCCTGCACCTTCTCGTTGTGGCAGCTTCTCACTCACCGAACCTGCAATTAGAAAAAGGAATTAACCAGAAAAATACTATTTTCACTTCTAATATGCTATTGAAGAAACACCATTTCACTTGAATTATTAATTTTTGTATATCACAGCAATTAAAATCAGCAAGTTCTTCCTTTGCAAACCAAAGGTTTTAGCTTTGCCTGACCTCCACATTTGTGCACAATCCATACACTGCCAGACTCCAGTTCTTGGCCAATACAAGACCTGAGAAAGAGGTAGCATTAAACACTGCATAGATACAAGTCCAAGGACATGCTCATGTGCTGCAGGATGACCCTTTCCCTTCCCCACTGCCCCAGCAAGGACAGGTTCTGCAGGAAGGAGCATTGCCCCAAAACCACTCCTTTGTGGTCTCTCCCTCTGCTCAGTCTCACCCTCACACCTCAGATGCTCTCAGGGGCTTTTTCAGCCTCCAGGCCAGGCCTGGCTCAGATTAAAAACTGCCCCTTTCTGCTTTAAAGGCTTCACACAAAGCCTTGTGGAAACCCTCTGCTGCTGTGCCAAAGTGTTTGTGTGCTGGGGGTTGGCTGGAACACAGAGGCTGAGCTGGGCTCACGACTCATCCCAGAGCTGTGGCCCGTGGGAGAAGGGACAGCAGAGGTGAGAAGAGGGTCAAGATTACCAGAAATGGGTTTTAACAGCTTGTTGCACCAGCCTGTACTCCAGCCCCAGCATCCAGACTTGCTTTCAAGCCATCAAGAAACGGAGAAACCACTAATTTTCTTAGTAGCTTTTCAAGGAGGCACTGGTCCTTAGGGTTTAATGTAGATAATCCTTCCTTATTTCTTGCTTATGCACCATTGTATCCATTTTTATGATTCTAATTACTAGACACTTTTAACGATTTATCTGTCTCTGCTGCATTAAAAACCACCTTTAAAAGTGGTATTTTTCTCTCTGAAGAGCCACTAGGAGTGATCAAATTTTAAAAACATGAAGTCTTTCTATTCTTACAACACAGTCTCTTCTTACACACACCTGCTATAGTTAAAAGAAAAAATACCAAAAAAACCACTCATCTGACACATCTGACAGATGCTTATATGTATGTGAAATAATTTAGCTGTCTTGATTTTCTTAATTTATTCTCCCTGGAATAACTACAATCACCCTGTTTAAAAAAAAACCAGCCCAAACCTTGCAGCACAATACTTGGGTTCTAAAAGGACAATTTAAATAAGAGAACCCACTAAATCACAGGCCTTGCTTACCCTGCTGAACTGATGGTTACTTCATCAGGAAGTTTAGACAAGGAGGCTGCCAGAGGTTTTGTCATAATGCCTAACATTACAAATCAGCCCTGCTGATTTTAAAGCCTCCATAAAAGAATACATGGCAATGCAGCCAAGCTAGTAACCTTCTGATGGATTCAGCTCTTAATACTGCTTTATATATTCATATTACAGCTCTATATATCCATATTAAAATATTCTTGTTTAGGCTTGTTTCCTTTTAAGGCAATAGTGTATTTTAGTGTGTTTTCAGTATATTATGTTTGAGTCATCAGAAATTCAATAAACTTAATGATGCATCAATATCAATGGAGGCAGGAAAAATAAAATTGCTATCACCATAAGAATTCTATCCAAGGTGTTTGGGATAGCTTGCTCTAAATGGGTTCCAATATTAATCCATGTTGTTCACTATGAAGAGGAGGCAGATTTTGTACTTATGCTGCAGCCAGAAGATCTGAGTTTTTGGTGCTTGTCTTGCATTTGATAAAAGACTCAGCTTGAACTCAAATAAGATGTTCCAGCATTCGGAAGTACTACATACAAAATTACAGGTTTTTCTAATTGTACTGAATACCAGTGATCCAATCTTTCCTCAAATTTCATCCAGCTACTATTAACTCTGTAGTTTCTGAATTTCATTTTGGTGCACAGGCTTATAATTATAATTTTCTTGCAAATCCAGATACTTTAGGCCCAATTCTCAGTCACATAAGCATTTTAAACAGGCTTCTCATTTGTGAGTAGAATTTATGTCTATGTAGGGGGAATGTGTGTGATGAACTGCTACTGATACCCACTCTGCTCCGGTTTGGCACCAGTGTTGTCTCTCTGTGTACATTCAAACTATTAGTAAAAATTGAACTCAGTTTATACGTAAGTAATTTAACACATTGGTGAAATTTATAATATCCCACACCTTAAAGAAAAAGCAGAAAAATCTTTCCAGATGCATTCACATTACTTCATCTGTACGAGAAACTGTGAGACTGATTAAAGTCTGAGAGAATTGAATTTGATTTTTTACTCTAAATTTTCATGGAAAATTAATGGATGGAGGAAGAGAATGGCATTAACTAGTACTAAAAACTAACTTTATCATACCAAATCTAATTTCAGTAAGAAATTAGATTAATTTAATTCTATGAAAACTAGGTTTACTGGGCTAACATTAATTTTTAATAGTCTTAGGAAGTCAATAAAAATTTTCACAGAATTTCCTATAAAAGAAAACCTGTGCTCTTCATATAGTTCCACCTGAAATTTTAATTTATGAAGCATAAACTTTTCTTATTGTCTCCAAATTCGAGATAATGTGTTATTGACTTTGTATCCTTTTTCTACCATCCTCTGAATATATTTAAGGTAGAACCACTTCTAGATTAAGTGGTGATAGGAAGTTGCATTTCCAAGTTTTTAGGAAATTGTGTCTTCAATATCAAGATGAATCCCCACATTTTCAGCTAGGGAGGAAACAAAACCAACCTACAACTTATGTAAAAGTTAGGAAATGCAATTGGCTTCCAAGTTTCCAGTAGACTGTAAGCAACCAAATCACCACATAAATAAATATCCTTATGGAATAACAAAGAACAAAGAGGGATATTAGGTTCAGCAGCATTAATTTAAGAGGAAGAACTTTGCACCATTCAAACTTGTAGACTTGCTTAGCCATCTCTCTATTTACGATTCTGATTTTTTTTTTTTTAAGGAAGATATATTCATGCCTTAGTTTATTGCAAACCCCAAAATTCCATCCAATTTCCCTCCAACAGCATCTGAGGAGCAGCACAATAAATCTTCCAGGGAATGTGATATGAGTTTCATGGTTCATGATTTTAGCACATCCATTTTCTGTAATTCTGATCATATGGGACTGGGCCATAGGAAAAAACGAGAAAGCCTATTATTATCTAGTTTAGATAATGATTTCTGATCTCCTGCTAAAGAATATTTGATATATAATCACTGAATGTAGATATCAGGAAAGATAAACTCTTCCTACTATTCCTATCTCAGCTATAGTTGTGTCTGACTGTGTGCATATAGGCTAAGTACTACATAAGAGGATAAAATACCTAGATGACTCAAGGACAGATATTTTTCTCCAGGTAACAAAAAACAATTTTAGAAGTTCATTTCCTTCCCAAATATATTTCTTCCATCTTCTTTTGGCCATAAAAGATGATCATGCCATCTTAATCAAAAGGTAGCAAAGCTACTTCACAGGAGAATAAAATATGTCTCCATACCTCTGCAATCTCACTGTCAGGAGCCCAGCATATTTAATAGGTCACAAACTCTCTACAATAGGCAAAGACTGATTTTCCAATGATAACAACACCTGCTTCTCAACTTCTGCCCAATTTCTCACGACTCCCTGCCTATGGAATTTCTGTAGGTCCCTGCAGTGCTGATAACAGAGATGGAGAGTTGTAAAAATGTCCTTTTTTTATGTCTGGTGTTCTTTAGTGAAAGTACTGGGAGACGTTCATCATTTTTAAGGAGCTTTCTTTTTAATGCTGTCATGGGAATGTGTTTGATTTACTGTCTCTCTCACTATTGCTCCTGTAATAGTGAAAACTATTTTCATGGAGTGGAACAGCATTTTGAGATTTATCATGTGTGTCTTAGCAGTACCAAATGTTGATGTGGGAAAAGCTGAAAAGGAAGGAAGAAGAGACTCTTTCAGGTAAAGATACAGTAATTAAAGCAAAGGTTTACATAAAACAATTGGAAAGTCCTGCATTTTTTAATGCTGCTTATGATCTTCATCCTTCCACTTCTCATGCCTCTTGCACAAAAGGCAGCTTAAATAAGAACAACAAGAACAACTCAATGAGCAAAAAATGGCTCAGGCAACTGTTGTTATGTTAAAAAAATATATATGAGACACTTTTTGGACCTGAGATAACTTTAGGAAACACCATGTTATTCAGCTAACCAACCTTAACAGTTAGGGAAATGTAGAGGTTGTTGTGCATATCCAGTATCACACAGTTAACAGGAAGCATGGATAGGGGTTGGAATTGCTAAACCAAACTCCTAACTTCTCATTCTAGATTCTGCTCAGTATTTCCTCTATTAAAATTCAAGTTCTTCCAGACAGCTATGTTCTTCTTTTGTATTTCTGGGCATTCACCAAAGGTAGTTACACTGAAGGGGAATGAAAGGCAAGAAATTATCCCATAATTTCAGAACACCACAGTTAATTAGACATGTATTTGAGTTGTATCTGAAGCTGCTGACGAACTAACCTAAAACTGAAAATTAACTGAATATTTTCATTAAAGCAAGACATTTCATACATTTTATGGTAGCACATTACCTATAAGAAAATCATTAAAAAAGCATCTTAATCGCACTAATTCAAATTAAATGTACAAGTTTTCCTCTAAAGGAAAAAAGTGGCAAAAGAGATCTTGGGAGAAAAAGGTATGGTACAGGCAAAATGAGAAATTTATATAGATGTCTTTGAAATACCTACAGCATCCAGCCTGCAGAATACACAGAAACAGTGAAAATACAGAAACATGCTGGTGTCAGGATGCCACCACTGCAGGACATCTGCCTGCATATCAAAAGTAGCAAGGCAGTTCCTGCATCAAGGCTAGCAAGACACAGTGTATTGGACTAACAAGGGACAACAGTATTGGCAGAAATGGCATCTCTATAACACTAGTTGAAACAGGAATACATCTACACAACTTCAGTTGACTCACTAAAGTTTTGGTTATAATTCCTGTGCATAGTCGTAGTAAATAAAAAAAAGTACCAAAGGGAATCAACAGTGATCTGGAAAACATCAGCACTCTTGTGAGGAAAAAAGACCCAACTCTATTATCCTAAACAGATGGCAATTTTGAATATATACTTCGAAATGGGAGAAGGATGCAGTTGTGCATCAGACTTTCATTTTGCAATATATGAACTAAGTTTTGCTTTATTATACCCCATAACTTTCTGAGAAAATCTGTAGCTGTGTTCTCTGTTGAATGAGGTTTCTCCAGATCTCTCATAACTGAGTCCTTAGCCAATACCACTGCAAAATCCCCTAGCATTTCAAGTCTTACTTCCAAACTGCTGTAGCTGGACTTCTTTCCTGAGGGACAAAGGAGAAGTGATAAACAGTGAAACAGGAGAACACTGATAAAGCAGGGGACAAAATGTGCAGAGATAATCCCACAGGGTCTCATAACAACTGAAAAATTACCCAAAATCTTCTCATGGATCAAAATCTGAATGTCTGATCAAAATCAGACTCTGAATACTCACCTGTGCCCTGGAGCAGTTTATTTATCTCTGACCTACTAAATTCCATTTGAGTGCTATTATGACCTTTACCTTAGCATTTCTGTAAAAATAATTTCCTTTCCCACCCCTTCAAAAATGAGCTGAAACAGTCTGGTGTTTTATCTGCTAATGAATATACCTTTGTGAGGAACTAGGATTAGGGTCCTGTAGAGATATAGAAGAATTCTCATATTAATTGATTAAGTATCTGGAAACTACACTGCAGTTGCTCCTCAGTAATACCAGTACAAATAAAAAAGTGAAAATACAGCAAGTAATTCAACAGCATTTTGAGCCAAAATAGTGCCATGTGTTATAAGACTCCTGACAATTATTTATTGAACTTTCAGCATCAGCATAACCCTTTTTTCACTGATGTAAGTGAAAGGACACACAAGGAGAAAGCTAAAAATGGATTTTGCAGAGAAAGAAATAAAGGTGCACTCTCAGAGAACTCCTGGCTTTGGACATGTAAAAACATCTTTAGTCAAAATTACACTGAAGCATAAAAGCACTGTCCTAGCCATAGCATCATAGAATCACAGGATGGTTTGCAAGAAACTGTAAAGTTCATCTCATTCCAAACCCCTTGCCATAGGTAGGGACACCTTCCACTACACCATGTTGCTCAGACCCTCATCCAACCCGACCTTGAACATTTCCAGAGATGGCAAATCCACAGTTACAGAAGACACATCCACATGTCTTCTGAAGATGCAGATCTTCATAAATTATAATGACACTAAAATGAAAGCACGTTTTCCTCTATTTTAAGGTTTCTGAATATTTTATAATTTTTTCACAATTGAGTCTTGCATCACAGTGACTTTTCAGATTGGATTAAAAGGAATATTCTAAAGAGTATTATTGGTGGATAAAGTTCACCTACAGGAAAGATGTGGAAAGATTCAGCAAGTCATTTTAACTAGAAAGACCTTAAAAATAGCTCTCTATAAACTTTGCTGAAATTTCCACAGTGGTATCTTCCTTCCTCCGTCTATTTATTGAAACATCAATATTGTGCCTGAGTGATTGAAGTAGATCAGGACAGGTAAATTCCCTGATCCACTTTCTTCTTCAGCTTCGTTCACACTATAGGATTGGGTTTTTAAAGCTATTTCTTCCACTTGCTGACACAGAATGATGCTGCAGCACAAATAGTTGGACAATAGATAGAGTGTGAGTTTGATTTGCAGTTAATTTCCACAGGCAATTTTTTTTATTTTGCTCTTAATGCTTTTATTTTATTTTTATTTCTCCTCTAGATTTGGTCATTTGGGGAATGTGCTGTGGGAGCTTTTTCATTGGGCTGTGTTACAAACAGGCACTCCCACTACGTTTTTTCCTGTTCCCTAAATATTTGAATTATCAAAAAGCACAAATCCCTCTGAAACATTTTTGCAATGAGTGTATGTGCAAGAGAGTTTATAACATGAAGCGCTATATCAGCAATTCAGTCACCTGGTTTCATATATAGACACATAAATATGGTGTAAATGACCACTGCAGAAAATCCTCAATAGCTAGATTAATGTACAAATGAAGTATCTGGATCCCGGAATCACAGGAAGGCTTAAGGTGGCAGTGACCTCAGACTTCATGCACAGCTACATGAAAAGCTAGACCAACTTTCTCAGCCTCATCCAGCTGAATTTTACCAAACCCCAAGGACTGGGCATCTATAGCTTCCACCACCACCTGTTTCTGGGCTGAAGCACTCTTCCAGTGAAAGCTTCTTTTGCTTAAGTCTAACCAGAAACCACAGACAAACTTTGTTGTTCGTGGCACGCTGTCATAACCCAGCCAGACAAACAAGATTTACCTGGGCAGCGAGGAGTTTTGTGGGCCACAGCAGTACCACTGATGGGCCGGCCATTGGGAGTGACACACCAGCAGTATCCAGTGTAGCTGTGGCACTGAACCTGTCAGAAACAACAAGAACCATGTGCAGCCTGTCAGATATATGCCTGTTGTCCCACAGCATTCATGGAATGCGAGTGCAGAAACTTATCCAGCAAACTAGATTGACAAAACCTGGAACCACAATGGGCCCATCTCAGTCCTATATATAATTTTTTAGCATAAAGCATATTTCGAGCTAAGTATTGTAGGTCCTTCAGAATCCAATGGAAGAGAAAACTGTTGAAATATGCAGTTGTTTACACCCTGTCTTAGATGAGTGAGGTGCAGGTGTTATAAAAGCCTCACAAGAAAGTTCCTCAAGGGATACATAAACTGTTTCTGAAACAAGCAATCCTGATTTTTTTCCCACATAGAGAACATATTGTTCCACCCACTGAAGGAGCAGGACTGAGTGCTTCTGCCAGCATTATTCATATCCCAAGCTGTCAGGAAGGAAACTCTTGGAATTCCACTTAGAAATCAATTGCATTATATTTTCTAAGGGCCAATATCACTTGCCTCATCATGCTTAAAAAGAGAAAAATTGTTTTCTGCACAATTCCATGACCAAACTGCAGTACAGAGGAGACAGAAAGTGATCATGATTGGAATATTAACCTCAGGATAAGCTTCTGTGTTCTTTCTCAATTCCGTGATCTAAGTAAATTAGTCTCAGACCATATGCTTGTGAAGAAACTCAGCAGAGAACAAAAAAGAATTCTGTATGATTCATGATTTAGCACTTAAGATATAGACTCCAGTTGCAAGATTTCTGGTTCAAATCAGGAACAGATCACAAATTCCAAGCATTTTACCATCTGATGAGTATTCAGGAGGCTACAAGAATGACTCAGCTGCCTCATCCTAGAGGAGCGGGGAGTGCATTACACGAACAGTGGTAATGTTTGGCTCTTTTGCTGGCCAACTGTGAAAAAGAGAACAAGGACTCAACACATAACACAGATTTTCCTTACATTTTTTTTGACGTGTTGGCACATATTGCATTTAATTTTGAAATTACATTTCCTTTCATTACACTTGTCTCTTCCTCACCCTTTTCCAACACACATACTCTGACTTTCCAGTCATGCAAGACGCTGAATAAAAAAATTTCAACCTGACTATATGTGCCGTCATCATTGCATTCTGGGATAAACACTTGCTGAAATTCTTTGCGAGCTTGTTCTTGGGTGTACTTCCTCTCAGCCACACATCTGGAAACATCTAGAGAAAGGGAAAAGATAAGTCAGTTGGATGAAGCAATACAAAGAAAAGATAGGTGATCACCTATATTATGGAAAAGACAACTCAGACCCATGCAAAGAGAATCAGAATTTTAGTAAGTGAAAATGTATGATCAACTTGCATTATTTTTAGGGAAGGGAACCAATGCAGGACAATAATTTCTGGACAATAGTCCATATCTGGGAAATGAAATAGTGAGATGCCTGGACAGACAACCTTTCTGTTCCAAATGCCACCAAGGAGTAGAAGCCCAAATAGGGCTTTTCCTCTCAATTTAACACTGCAATAGCTGCCACACTGCTCCCCACAATATTCTTTCAGAGCTCTTGGCAGCAACAGCTTTCTACTCCTTCAGGAAAGGCAAAGGAGGCAACAGGAGCGCAGCTGCCTTGTACTTCCTACTTACTGCAATTAGGCAGCCACTTCAGCTATGACTACAGATGTCCTTACATGGCTGGTAAAGAAAAATAAAAATAATAATAATAATAAAAAAAAAATATATATATATATATATATATACACTGTACAGTGCAGGGACTTATTGGAAAGGTAATTAAATAATAATTTTGGACAGGAATAATTCATATTATGCTAAAATTTAATGTGACAATTTATGATTTAACCATAGGACATCAAGTCTACCACGTGGTCCTTTCTTGTCCACTGTAATGTTTCCTGCATCATCTCCATTGTTACTTGGTATTGGTCTCCATCCAAGAGATCAAAGAGCAAACCAGCCAGCTTTAATTCAGTGAAGTTTCTATTATCAAATAAATTATTTTGTCTAGTACATATACTTTATTCAGTTAGGCAGCCAGGAGCTTAAAAAAGACAGATAACATAAGGTGTTGAACTTTTTACACTACAAATTTTAGCATGTTGCTGATGCAGAATCACAACTTCAGAATCTGCTTGAGGTAAGCAATTTCAGGAAAAATGAGAATACCAGGCAAGCTTAAGGTAGCATTAATGACTTCAAGATGTGACTGTAATATCTAAATTAGAATGATTTCAAACATACAAGCAGAGAAATTTGCTGCTTCTGATCCCTATTTGGTTTAAAGACTGCTTGACATAAATTAGCTAATCCCATTTTAAGGCTAAAACTGTCCAGTGATTACCTCTGAAAGAGGGATATTGTAGTGATTCATTAATGCTTGTGCAGCTCTTCAAATGCATGGGAACAGCCTTTCTAGTCCACAAAGGTGCAAATTGAACAGAATCTGAACAGTGAGGCAACAGCACTGGACAGAGGTTTGCATTCCTAGGAGCACGCAGGTAAACCAGCTGAATTCCCAGTCCCTGAAGCACCTTCTCTGTGCCAGTATGATCCAGACACACATTCACAGAACCAACTTGGAAACTTAGTGGAATGGCAAAAGTTCCTTTTTACAGGGTAAATCCTTCACTTGTCACCTCCACTGAGCTTTGGACAACTCACCTGGCAACATGAGCATTAAAAAATCCTTCCAGTCCTAGGCAATCTGGTGTGGAAGTGCAGCATGATGAGGACAGAAACTTGTCCTCAGCATCTGCATTCTGAAAACAAAATTGGGGCCCCTTAATTCTAATCTTCCTGTTTCCATCCTGATCTTGGATTCATGTGCACTAGTTCTGTGCGTTACTTTACTCTTCTCAAAGGAGCACTCTGAGAGTTCAATGTTGCTAATATGCCCCAAATCCAAATAGTTTCACTTTGAAAAATCTATGTTTCAGTCTTAGCATCAATTGATTTATGCTGTTTCAGGAGAGATACTCACTGAGACGCAATGACACATGAAAGGAACAGAGAAGTTCAAGCATCCAGAAATGTGAGAAAGAAACATAATAAGGAACTGAATTAATTTGTACTATGGCACTTTAATAGTTTGTTTCTCCAAGGGAGAAGTATAGCCAATGTACTGTGCAGCTCAGGTAAAATCTGTTAATGTGTGCACTGCCAAAGTTTTTTTGGGGAAAAAAAAAAGAAACATTTAAAGCAAGCTTTGGTGTCGTAAGCATTCTTCTGAGCATGGTTTGGTTATACAGTACTTAATAACATGTGGTTTTAATGTAGCTAGTATTTTAACTGAAAATAAATCACTCCTTTGTTGGACCTCTGTCCTCGTTTTTCTAGTATGACATGTGGTTTAAATGTCTAAAAGGAAAAGTGATATAAATTCCATCACATAAGATCTCTGCTATAGTACCAGCAGGGTTGTAAATTATCTTCAATAGCTGAATTATCATGAAAATATGCCAAGAAGAAAGAGAAGTTCTCCAAAACTGTCCACCACTTGTTCCTGAACAGCCTGATGCTCTAAAGGCCTCCTATTCGTGGATGATCTAATATGTTTTAAAATCAACAGTCACCAAATTTATTGGAATATAAAATTCATATTTGAAGTCATATTTTGTATTATATAACCATGAAACCATTTTAAACCCATTGGGCATTACTGTGCTTCAGAATACACAAAATAAAACCATGAGGAAAAGCTCTTATCAAGTTAAGCATCTGAAACTGTGTAAAGTCAAAATATTATTTCCAGTTCTGTTTTTTTTTTTTTATTTTATTTTTTATTTTGCTGAGATATTACTGCAGAAGAATAATTATGACATAGAGTCAAGGTCTAAACCTGATAGAAGAAATTAAATCAAGTGATCAAGATAAAAAGAAGAAATATAAAAACATTCATACTCAGAATATTAATGATCATTAACTTATTAATTCAGATGAGCTAAATTCCCTCCAAATAAAGAGATCACTGAAGAGAAAGGAATTATAATATTTTCAATAAATTCGTAAGATTAAATCATCTGATCATCTACCTCTATGCCCTGGTTGCAATGCCTTCAAAATCTGATGCATAACTTCCAGCAATTTTTCCAAAAAAAGAACCCAAGATACTTAATGGCTATACATTTATGCAAAATAACAGCTGAAAAAGGATGAAAAAGATTATTTCCTGACATGCCTGGAATTGTTCCTATAATAATCAGGATGGAGCCTGATTATTTAGAAATGAAGACCAAGAATGAAAAGTGATAGGAGTGACCTAGTATGATTAATCAGCCAACAGCTTTTGACTTTTCAGCATTGCCCCTGACAAAAGCAGGCTAAACTCTTATGAGGCAAGCAGTGTCCCTCTGGTGACAAATCTGAGAGCAGATGGGACTCTGAGGCTGCAAGGTTTTGGAAGGATGACAAATACTGTGTAATGCTGTAAAGATTTACTTTTGCTTTTTTTTTTTAATCTGTTTTTGTTTAAACTTTTGGAACTTTCCAGCGGAAAAACAAGGGGTTTGAAACTGTTATTGGCTTCTTAGTAGAAATCTCACTATACTTTATTTCTTATCCTAACTGAAGCATTAATAAGGAAGTCAGCAGGCTCAAACTGGATTCTGGTATATGATCTGATGAAAGGACCATTAGGTTCTTAGACCTGTTAAAATCTGGCTGAAATGTGGTTTAATTTGCCTATAGTCATACAATGAGAAAAACTAATTTTGCAGATATGCATGTCCAGCTGTAATTTAGAATTGTGTCAGTGACTAACTCGGTGAGACTTTATCCCCTCAACTCCAGGTAAATGGGTTTTTACATCCCACAAACTCCTGGGGAATTGGGAAAAAAATATCTTCTGGCATAGAAATTGAGCATGAAGATGCATGAGTTTACCTTAAATCAGCTCACTGGGACTCTGTTAGCTGTCAAACTGGATTGGTACAAGGCTCATTGCATTTTAGCACAGTATGTTGGGCAGTGTGTCGATTGTACCTCTTTGACTTAGCATCAGGACTGCAACAGCAACCAGAGGTTTAATAAAACAAACACATCTTGAGGGTACAACAGAAGACAAAAATGGGTATATGGGTGTGGACAGAAATACATAGAACTTAAGAGAGTACAGAGTTGTAGCTGTTTGGACAGGTCTTTCTGAATTGCCCTGGTAACAACTCTGGCTTCCAGGGGAGACCAGTGAGCAGAAAGCACAAACAAAATAAAAAGTCATCTTAATTCTGATCTAAGTTTCTCTGTGCAACAGGGAAAACTTTCACCTATGAAGTGAAGTGGTGCCACTACATTGCTGCGCGATCTTCCTGAGATAGCACTGAAGTCAACAGGAAATTCTGGAAATAGAGTTAACCTCACAAACAGCACCAGCCTGACTTGGAACTAGTCTCATTTTATGCTTTATTTCCAACAGTACAGCTCCAAAAACACTGAGCTTCAGGGAAAAAACATGCACCAACTTCAACTCTGCTGGCTAATCCTTGAATAATATATCAAACAGAGAGAAGTTTACTACTGCAGAGTTTATAACAATGACACAAACTCATCAAGGGCGTAAACACCATCTCTAAGATGACATTCAGTGCAATTGATTTACAGAAATTTTGGAGCTTTATAAGGAATTCTAACCCAGATTCTTGCATGGAAAAGTAGCAGCTTGCCAAAAGTATAGATAAATGTCTTGCAAAGGTTTCAATTTAGTTCATCTGGTATTTCTTGGTTTGCTGTGTATTGCAGTAAGAATAAAAATACCAAGTCTCAATAGATGGAGCAAACTTCGCTTGCTTTGCAAGAGATTATTGTGCTTGACACAACCTTCTTAGATATTTATGCAAAAAGTACATGTCATCTTTTACTTAGTTATTTTATTATTGGTGGAATATTCTGTTGATCAGAAATATTTACTACTTTGTAAGAACTATATATAAAGTGGTTAACTAATTTGAAGGTTTCCTTGAGAGCTTCCCACAGGCAGTCAGCTGTTCTTACACTAAAGAGAAAGCTTTTCTAAAGTCAGACAGATGCGAACAAGTAGACCTAGTGCAGACACACATGATCCAAACACCTTTCACTATTTCCTTTTGCACCTCTATTTTGCCAGAATACCTGTCTCTGCTTGTCCTTGAACTTAGAAACATGCAGTGCAACAAGCTATTTCAAATTAGCTGTTCACCTGAGCACTTTACTGAATTGTCCTAACAACAAACCAGAATTTATTTCTTTTGTGCTCCTTTCCCACTGCTATACCTGTTTGGTAACTGGTAATGGTATGATAAAAGTCAAATAGTCTTAATTTGCAGTTAATTTAGCACAAAAATTTTATTCAGAGCACAAGACATCACTTGGTTTATATGGAATAAACCACTCATGAAAAATTCCCATTATATTTGACCTAGGTCAATATATATTGTAAAGAACTGATAGTGTCTAACAGCAAATCAGATAAAAAGCTGTACCCTCTAGTGATGGGAAACATGCAGCAAACTATATATGCTGAAAGTATCAGTTTTAAAGATACAGAGATATTAGCCTCCTGGGTTGGAAGGGATGTCAGCACAGACATTTAGCCTGACACAGCCATAAAAGAATGACTTGCTGCTTCGTGACAAGAGCTGGCCAATTCTTTCACTATTTATTTTTATAGCTGCTTTCTGGATTCAAACAAAACAGCAGAGCAATCTTAGCCTAAACTCTCTTCTATTGGCATCTAACAGACAGAGCTAGGCAGTGTGGAGTTTCTTTGCTGTTTTCTTTTTGCTTTTGCTTTTTCTTCCCCCCCCCCCCCTCCCCCCACATTTTGCAACCACACAGCAATTTAGATATCTAAGCTCTAAGATAAAATAAGGAATGCTGTGCTGGATTCCCTCTTGGCACACTATTTCACTTTGCTAACAGTCGCATTTGGAGAGATACAGTCTGATTAGGATGGAATAAAATACTTCAAGAGAAACTAAAGCAACAGCTTTCTGATGTTTTAGATGCCAAAGGCTACACTAGGCTTTCTGAGAAGAGCAGGGATTTGATAGTTTGGAGAAGTCTAGTTTGCTAATTCTTGCACAGAATATCTGAGAAGGTTAGCAACTGTTTGTGGTTCCTGGACTTCAGTTCAGTATTATTGCTTTAGTATTCTCCACTTCTTTTAGAACCTCCATTTTTAGAGGAGGTCTGAAAATTCAAAAGCAGAAATGAAAACTCCACAAAAAAAAATCCCAAAAAGATTACTTGAAAATCATATTGCTGTAGTGCATATTTGATTTTATGAAGACCCATTTTTTTGTGCATAAGAATGCCCTTACATGCCTTATTTCTGTGGAGCCTGGTTTCAGCAAATTCTGCTTGGAGAAATATTATCAATAAAAATTGATTATTTTAAAAGGATTGAAACTCTGTTTCCAGAAAACTGTGGATACTATCCCAGTGTTACTTGTCATATGTTCTAAGTACCATTAGATACATTTAAAAGAACAAAGGATATTCCACAAAAATATTCCAAACATACTGAAAACTTTATCCGTTTTCATTAAATGCTTACTGCAAATTATAATCAGAAGGCAATTCCACTTGCTTTAAGAGATAACATAAATTGCAGCTTCTATATATAGATACCTTTTTCATCAAGATGTTGAATATTTTGTTTCTCAACACTTACTACAATGGCTTGATGTGTAACATCTTGACACAAAATACAAATGAAGACTCAAAATCAAAATGAGGTTGGGGGTGACAAGTGGTTGTATCAGGATTGCCAGCATCACAGTCATCCTACAGATTAAACACAGTGTCTACAGTGAGAAAATATGTCTGAAAACAGAGGAGATAGATCCTAGCTGAAAGTATTAAAAAAAAATCTGCCATATAATCAATCTTCTTCCTGTAAGGTTTATTTTCAAAAATCCCAAAGTTAGTACTACTTCTCAATAGATTCTTTTTAAAATATATTTTTCAAAATAATGAAAAACCCTGCATCATTCTTATTTTTTTTTCCTCCTAAAAGATGAGAAGAAAAAATTTAAAGGAGAGCTGAGGACATGTGAAAACTGTCTTGTTTTCAGTGTACAGACTGTGCAAGGTCTCACTCTGTTCAGGTTTATTTTTAAGACTGACACCTTGGTCCAGTCCCACTTTCACTCATTTCAGTTAGAAAAAGAACCATAAGTCCTCACTGCCTTTTCCTCTCTCCAAAGGAAACACCTTGGGAGCATGTTCCGCTGCCCAAACACATCCCACAGGGCTGCCTTCCAGGCAGCAGGTGCCCTGGCCAAGGCAAGGTCCCTGCCCACATGGAGCCAAGGGACGTGCTCGGGCACAGCGAGCACACTCAGGCTCCCGCCCGCCTGGCTCACTCACAGGCAAAGCTGGGCTGGATGGCAGCCTCCATGGGAATTCTGCTAAAGGTGTGCGCTCAGAAACCACGTCCACCATTTACAACCCAGTTCTTTAGTTAATTGACAAGATTAATGTTTCTCCAAATTATGTTTGGACGTATTAATTATGGGACCAAGATTAACTTGTGGTCTCAAAACAAGTACTGCCCAGCAATGCCCTCATTCTCTTCACAAAAGGGAAAATCCTATTAGCACGTTTATCCAAAGGCAGAAATTTCAATTTATTTAAGCATACTTTTAATCCATTAATTAACTTATTGTTCTAATAGTTTAAGTGAGTGAAACTTTTCACTATCCCTGAAAGCTCTAAATTAAAGAAACAAATGCTGAGCATTTTTTTTCTTTAAGGAAAGCAAATAATAAAATACCTGTTTTATGAGAAATTTCACTCATATTTTGATGTGCTTTGGTTCTTTATGTGACTTGTGAGAATGAAAATATTACCTTTTGTTATATCTATGATAGCTCATAAAAGAACAGCATTTTTAAACAGTGAGGCTCTTTAAGATACCATAAACAAATTAAGATAAACATGATCTACCTAGGATTTCCAATGGAGAAAGGGAATCTACATAGCTATAGAACAACAACGACACGACTCTGTGTGATGGCTCTTCTTGGCCTACTCACAAAGCAGCAAGTCACTGTTGGGGCCACCTCTGCAGATACTGAATACATACTCAGTGTTGCACAGATTAAATTCCAAACACCTCAGAAACTATATGTCCCTGTGTAAATCTCCTACATTGTCATTTTTAGTAAGGACCACTGAGAGATTTGTACAAGTCTGACAGAGGAGGTACAACTGACACTGAAGAAGGCTTCAAGCATCAACACCTTGTTATCTAGAAGTCTCTCTTGCCTTTTCTCTGTAGCCTCCCATGGGCAGCTCCAGCTCTTTCTCTCCCTCTTTCTTCCTTCTGCAGTTCCATTTCACTCCTTCCTGCGCCCAGGAGAGCCACCTAACCCTGCCTGTCCCTCGTATGACATCTCACCCTTTCCTCACACAATCCCCTGCCCCTTCCTCCTCACAGCACAGCCAGCAGACTCCAGCTAACTCCCTCCCAGCTGCTAACTCACTCTCTATCACACCCATAGCTGTGAGGGCAAGGCTGTTCCCAATCTTTGGTAATTAACACAGCTGCAATATATTGGGGGCAATATTGCCTTCAGCACTATCTCCATCTGTCTTCCCACACAAGTCCAGTTTAGCGGTTGCTTATAAACCCAGGTTGCTGTTACATGATGATAGTGGAGAAAGGAAATGTGATGTGAGTTGGCAAGTTGTTTTGTAGTGACTGACAATTTGTATCAAAACTCCAGCCATTGGGGAAATCTTATTTTAGTGAAATGCTGGTAGAGAGGCCACAAATTCCAAGTACCTCAGCTGGGATATTTCAAGAACTCTGTGTTAGGGTGGAGGTATGCTGGGAAGATGATACACATGAATTTGTTTTTTTTCATTGATCACGATGCCAAAATGCCAAATATTATTACTGAGCCACTTGCTTAATAGATTCAGAATATTAGTCTCCAGGGCCTCCATTATGGGCCGGGTACATTCGCTTAAAAACAAACTGAGAAATTAAATGAGTGTTCTTAATGCTATTTAAGAAACAAGAGAAAAAAAAAAAAAAAAAAAGAGTAAAAAGAAAAGCTGAACAGCCTTAAATCTGTAAAAGAAGGCACCTCTGTGCATGCTGCCTGCTGGGAACAGTCCTTGGCCCATCTTTTCCCTGAGCCACAGAGATACAGTCCCCAGGAGAGCACAGCTGGCCAGTGCCCAAATGCCACAGGGAGCATTTACTACCTTACTTGCCTGGTGCTCATAGTGTCCGCTTGCACTGTGTAATTAATTTGTGCAGACATAACATCTGCGTCTTTCTGAGCAGTTTAAAAGCAATTATATTGCTTTTCCACTTCTTGCGTGTTTTGTTCGTTTGTCTATGCTGGGCCAGATTTACTGTGAAGCACTTGTGTGTGTATGCGATTAATTCCCATCACAGGTGATATTTTAACAGCCCTAACAGCTAAACAACATGAGTAGTATTTCTCAGCTGTCAACATACATTTATTTATTAGATCTGTAATCTCATTGCACAGTAAATGTCTGTGTCAAGCAAGTGGCAAATCTCCAGAAGTTCAGAATTAAGATTTTGTTTGGAAAAGTATCCAAAAATGTGGATGTATATCTACAGTGTACACAGATTATTTGACATCTTAGAAACTCCAAAAGTAGGCTGGAAATTTTGTAAGATTTTAACTTCTTATAGCACTTCCAAGCTTAGCAATGGACTCCAGCAAAGGCTGGACACGGACTCAAAATACAAAGAGTTATAAAATTAATGTCATCAGAAAAAAAAAAAGGCTAACACAACAGCCCGTTTTGATGCTTGTTTTGTTAAAGGTGGATTGTCTTTCAGAAATGAGCAGAAGGTTCAGGGTTCATTTATTTTCAGGTTTGTTTAAAATATTTTGATCTCTGCTGCAGTCATCAAGAACTAGAACAGAAGTACAAGGGAAAAAACTGTTCAAATGCAGCCATTTAACTGTGATCTTTAAGATCTAGTTCTAAAAATGGTTTCCTTTGCAATGCTAAAGAATTGCCTGGGCTGAGCACTCCTGCTGTGAATGAGACTTGAATTAGAAAGGAAACAAGCACACAGAGCAAACTATCCCTTCGTACTTTTTAATATTTAAGTGTTCAAAATCAAATAGATGAGAAAAATGCTGAGAACAGGTGAGAAAGAGAAAAAAAGAGTCAATATAAATTTGCCTTTCTCAGGAGTAAAAAAAATGGGGAAAGGAGACATCAGTCTGGTAGTGGTTCAGAATTTCTATGGATGTAAAAAGAAATCACAGTTCTAAATATCTAAACAAGAAACGATGGATTCGAAATTATTCCAAAAGGATTTTTTTTAGAAGACAGGAGGAGACAGACTTAAAATTGCCTTTTTTGATCAATGGTGGATAATTATCATGGCACAGATTTCAAGTTGTGAAGTCAATACCAGGAATTACCTTTTTCCCTTCAGAATATTCACATGAAAACACACGTGTTTCTTTCCCTTTTACCTGCAAGCTCAAAACTTGCTTCAAAACCAATGCTTTAATGCTGAGTTAGGGTGAGTGTTCTGTTTTTTCAGGGGTACAGACAAACACTTCCAAGAGGATCTGCTTCCATTCCTACATAAAATGAAAGTAAATTCTGCAACCTTTAAAGTTGCTCTCCAATGAAACATCACTTTTTGGTTAGCCCTACTGAAACAACCCTCTGTTTTTTGATTAAGCATCACCTGCAACAACAAATTTCACCACTCAAAAGCAACGGGCTCAAAAGGTCCTAATCACAGGACTTCCTTGGCTCTTTCAGAATGTTGGATATGACTATCAGAACTAGCCCTAGCAATGCTAAAACTGAAACTGCAGCTAGGCTGATGAATCACCTTTTTCTTCTTTAAAACTTGTTTTTACAGCTTGGAATATTTCTGATGATCACAGCCATAGGTAGGAATAAAGACACTGGTCACTTCAAAATTTAAGATTGCTTTACTGAATAAGAAATACTATGAACATGTAAAATTAAAAGAGTACAGATCTCTTGTTGACACTGACCAAGTGCATTATTAGCAAACATCTGCCTATTACCTATCAAAGGAAAAAAACATATGATTGAAGAGATGTGCACCTACTATCAGCAATATTTAAGGAACCTAAGGTGTCTAATTCCAATTCTACAATTCTACTCTATGCATTAATAAATAAACAGCAAATGAGCACTTCTCCAAATTGCAGCTATTGACTGCAGAAAAATTTGACAGCATCGATGAGGAAACCTTTGATGTAGAGTAGAGCAATTCTAATCTTAATGAAGAAAATTCCTTGCAGATGACTTTTTCTAAAGGATATAAAAAACAATAAAGAAAAACACTCAAAACTGATTTCCATAAAGCTCTAATGTATAAAATGAACAAATACCAAGTGCACAATAATTGTCTCTGTCGTTCATGAGTGTAACAAAAACTTAGGCTCAGGTAGCTTCATTATGTTATCCTTGCTCAGCACAGTAAATAGATCCATCATGAAATACAATGGTTTACTATGAAAGGGCTGAAGAATGAGGATACTGTTTCATTCCAGCAGAAGATGAGACAGAATGTCTCTTTGAAGCAGTCTTGGTGCTTCAGAGGTTTGCAGGAGCTAATGGAGAGAGATGATGTGGAAAATTGCCTTCTACAGGTTGAATTGGTGTGGTCCCTGGGGTTTTCTTTCCCCTATCCCCTACCTCCACTCCCTGCCACTCTCTTTAGGACAGAGAGAAAGGGAAAGTAAATCTTTATGACCACTGATATTCTTACATTTTAGAAAGATCACTGTGTTGGGAATCACACTACACTTCAGTTAAGAACTGCATTGTCTAGCAGCATGCTACTCTAAAAGTTAAGAGATTTAACTGTGGGATATTTTGTAGGGTTGCATGTCACTCAATTTCTCTAAACAGAGATCAGAAGTAAAGGAGTGGATGATACAGGCAGCAATGGTCTGCGAAAGCTTTTTTTGGTTTTTGCTTTTCTCACTTGACGTACCCTATCAGCACCACCCCGCCACACTAGGTGATTGCAATTAGGAAATACAAGACTTAATTTGACTGTCTCAAACTACCAAATTGTACTAGACAAGAAATCTTGCAAGATAACAATTGGAAGAGTTTCTCTGAACTTGCCAGTGATATGGTCCTTCTGAACAATGACCTGGCCATGCAATTTCCTTAACAGTGGCTTACTGAAAAATAAGTGGATGTGGGCACCACAATTTTGATGAAGGCTCAAGATTAATTGATCTTTAGACAGCATATTGTTATAAAAATAACAGGATTGATTTCAACCCACTTGTTTTTCAAAAATTCCAACTCTCCTGGTTTTCAATTCACAGACATTTCAAGCACTATTTTAGGGTCTATTATTTTTCATTATGGTCAAGAGAAACTTTGATTTCTCACCTTTGCAGTTGCCTCGGTAGGCTATTTCCAGCTGAGGGTCTTTGCATTTTGCTCGTTGAAACTCACACCGGGACAGAAAAGTTCTTCCATCAGATGCACAGAGTGATTTCTGAGGGGACCCTGCACAGTCCAGGCTGCATTCTCTGTCTTTGTCTTGGTCCACTCTCAAAAACTAGGGGAAAAAAAAATAATAATGCTGTAGGAATGCTATTCCCATGTGAAAACTGCTCTGTGGTCCCTTCCCCAGCAAAGACATACAAATATTACCCAAAATTGAAAAGTTCTGCCTGTTTTGTTTATTCAAATCCTAGCAGATTCATTATATCTGGGGTTATTCCACTGCTGCTGTGAAATGGCAGTGATTGCAACATCTCCGTAACATACACTTAATCCAGTACCACAATTAGGGAGTCTGAATCTCTCTCAATCATTATGAATCTCAAAACAACGACTTGGAGTTTTTGGAGTGAAAATGGTGATGGCAGAAATATTCTTCACATCAAAAATGAGACAGCAATGGATGCTTACCCATTTTATTAGATATGTATTATTTATTCTTACAATGACAAGCTGAAAAGTCTGTTCTAAGACCCAAGTAGGATTTTCAACATAAATATTCTCATTGTGGATTTCAGTGTGCCTCTTTCTAGTTTTGACACAAACCTACACTGAACCTGACCCAATTGTTGATCACTCCAATGCCAAGACTGCAAGGCTCATGAGTTTGGCATCATCCTTGGCACTGTGAAAAGAAGGAGCTTCTCACCCTGAAACACGCTGCCAAAAAACCCTAATCAGATCTGATGCCGCTACAAGCCAGCCAAAAACAGACAGATAAAAACAAAGGTATTACTTCATCTTCTGAGCTCTTGAAAAGCTGAGACTAGGGAGGAGGTGAACTCAATAAGTGCTCAGATGAATTTCTCTATCCCTCTGCTTCTTCTGAACAAGAACAAAATTAAGCAAGGCATACAGCTACCAGGAGGTAATCATTCTCCTAAGCATCATGAGGTGCCCAAGAAAAGATCGGCATCCAGCTAAAGCCCTGTTTTCATTGGTGCTACTTCATCATTACAAACCTCAGGTAGAGAAAATTTTGAACTTCAGGTGAGAAACTGAAATTAGGAGGAGGAAAATTTCAAGAAAAAGAAAAAAAGAGGACAAAGAGTAGTATTTGGGATTAAATTAAAAAAAAAAAATTGCTATGTATAGTTCCCCTGCATTTTATTACACATTAGAAATACATAAAGGGAGTTATAAATCTCTATAATCTTCATACTTAAAACTGTCGTCTCTTTGCATTTCCTATCATTTAACATGAGGAAATACAGATGTCCTTCTGGAGAGTCTGCATGAAAATGGAGAGATTCTCTCAAAGGTATCACTTTAAAATTATAGTCATATGGTTGGACTTTTACCAGAATTTTTATATTTTAGTGGCACACTAAGATAAAAAGGAAAGCTTCTTTTTCCCAACATTTTTGAGCAATTTTTCACTTTTAGGAATAATTAACTTCAGAAGCAAATTACTCACAAATTACAGACAAACCCCAAATCTTTCTCCAAGGAATCTAGCTACAGATTTCCAGAAGTGGAAGACAGATGTTCCTTACTCCCCACTTTAGTGTTATTTTGCAGATCCTTCTGGCCGACAGAAATTAATAATTAGG